>NC_071990.2:21910500-22520333 GCF_028885655.2 Pongo abelii
TCTTCTCAGTGTTGTGCAATATTTTGGACGTTGTCCATATTATAGGCTAGTCAGGATCTGCCACCTTGCTATTTTTCACGTATGTAGAAGGAGGTGGAAAATTAGTCTCAATATCTAAATCAAACAAAAAATCAGTTTATGAAAGTTCTGAATTCCTTAGGATAAATTTTTGTTCTTTGAAGTCTATGACTTATCAAATGGTACCTAATGCTGTGTGGATAGCCGTGCCCACCAAAGTAGCTTATTTACCCGGCAGGATTGAGACCATTGATTTTTGTAGAGTAAGTCATAACAGCCTATTAACATTCCATTATGCTGAGCATAGAACTAATAGGAGAACATCTATGAGGTCAGAGATGAGAAGTAGACTTCAGAATGTACTATTCAAAAAAGGATGCAATGGAGAACATTTACAGAGGCCTGTGGGTAAAGCAAAGTCTTCAAGGGAAGATAACAAAGGATGAAACAATGGTGTTGTGTGACTTCCTAGTGAGTGAGATATTGTGAATTTAATCTATAGCTAATTTAATTTACTCTTCATCAAAATTTAGCTGACTCCAACACGCATACAGCTTTTGAGCTTCCTCTAATTTTCTGTTATTAGGGTTTTACATATTTAGCTCAACTAATTGAATTAGAAGATGCAGGAACATTGTCGGAATGTTTGAATCTCATTTAATGCTTCATATTGGGATGGACGAGGCACTCCGAAGGCAGAAAGGCCAGCTGGGACACAACTGCTGGGGAGTGGCAGGAGGCTATGGCCATTCCTATAAGACAGCTCAGGGCCGTTCCAAGCCAGGGAGACCTGGCAGGGATCTGAGAATTACACAATAAGTGAAATGGAACAATTTTTCTACTGTTTTAGCTATTATCTAGAGCCCATGTTAGACCCTTAACTGGCCTTGGAGTGAACTTGACATTTGAATCATTTGGGAGCTTTAGGCAGTAAAATCTGGAAGAATATACCTGGAAAAGCAGGCTTGAATGCCAGGATTAAGTTATATTAAGATTAAATTGGGGCCGGTTGCAGTGGCTCACACCTGTAATCTCAGCACTTTGGGAGGCGGAGGTGGGTGGATCCCTTGAGGTCAGGAGTTCGAGACCAACCTGAACAACATGGCGAAACCCCATCTCTACTAAAAATACAAAAATTAGCCAGGCATGTTGATGTATGCCTGTAAGCCCAGCTACTTGGGAGGCTGAGGCAGGAGAATCACTCGAACCCAGGAGGCGGAGGTTGCAGTGAGCCAAGATGAGGCCATTGCACTCCAGCCTAGGCAACAAGAGTGAGGTTTACATTGTGGTAGGCATTGAGAGGTGTAAAGTAAATAAAATAGAACCCTCACTTTCAAGTGACAGCTCTAGAGAGCCTATATCCAGAAGGCTTTAGAACCTGCAAACTTTAAAAGAACCCCGGCAATGTGTGAAATAAGTTTAAAGTAAATATTACTTAATTGCTCATTTAGTCATCGAATAGCCATTGTTTGGGTGGAAATTGGGGAAGAAAATGTGTTGCTTAAGAACACGATAAGGAAGGAGTGGTCAGACAAGTAGAAGGATTGCTGGGAAGAATCGTGTCCAGAAAACAGAGGGAAGAGATAATTTCCAGAAGGAAAGGGTGGGTCAACTGTATCACATGCCACAGAGAAGCCAAATGAAGATAAGCTTACAAAAGTGAGTAGCAGTGATACGGAGGTAATTGGTGACCTTTAGGAGAACTGATTAGTGGGAGTGGTATGGGGGAAAGCCTGTTTGCAGGAAGTTAAGGAGTGAAGCCGACCCTTACAAGACTCTTTAGAAAGAGAAGGGGCATGTATGAGATAAAGGAGGGTGAAATATGGGACAAATTCCCTCAGTTTGTAATTGTGTGATTTTGCAAAACTTATTTACTTTATGCCTCAGTTTCCTTGTCCGTAAAACAATGGATGATACTAGTAGTACTCTTATTTGAGATACTCTTATTTGAGAGAAGCAAATGAGTCAACACCATTATACGCAGTAGATTCTTATTAGATTGATATCTTAAAAGAAGTCCAGTAAAAATGCAATTGTAATGTAAAGAGCAGTTCCAGTTTATGGGTTTGAAAGTATTTCTCTTTTTTATTTATTTTTAATTATGATTAAAAAACAATGTGAAACTTACTGTCTTTACTATTTCTAAGTACACTATTCAGCAGTGTTAAGTATATTCACATCGTCGTGCAGCCAATCTCCACAACCTTTCATCTTGCAAAACTGAAATTCTATATCCACTAACCAACAGCTCACCATTTCCCACTCCCCTCAGCTCCTGGCAACCACCATACTCCTTTCTGTCTCTGAGTTTCAGTACTCCGGATACTTCATGTGATGGAATCACACCATATTTGTTTTTGTGTAACTGGCTTATTTCACTTAGCATGATGTCTTCCAGGTTCATCCATGTTGTAGCCTGCATCAGACTTCTTTTCTTTTTAAAGGCTGAATAATATTCCATTGTATGTATATGTCACATTGTGTTTTTCCATTCATCCAATGATGGACATTTAGGCAGCTTCCACCTTTTGGCTATTGTGACTAACGCTCTGTGAAGAGGGTGTATAAATAACTATTTCTCTTTTTTAAACTAGTGATGTTTACTCTTCTGCATGTGTGTGAGTCATGGCTGGTTTAAGGCCAGCACAAGAATGGATCATGCAGGGGAGGTGGAAGCTCTCAGGAGAAATCTACAAGACCACAGGTTGGAGACATCTCAGAGACAGAAAAGCATTTTTCCTTTAGAACATAGAAGTACCATTCACAGGAGTACTGTGCTCCTGGCGGTATTTTCCAACAGAGAAGGGAAAGTCCTGTCTTCAGTTCGTTTTTAAACTTACTTCAGTTCGTTTTTAAACTTCAGTTGCTAGAGGACTTCAGGTGTGTCTCTCATTGTGTTGGGATGTCAAAACATTTTGCTTTACTGTGCAATTTATTTTTCCTTGTGTTGTATAGAGCAGTGATAATGAGAGGCAGGAAGCCTCTAGATAGCTGAAGAGCCCATTACAGAATTCCTGCTGTGAGCTAACTGCAAAGGTTAGATGAATCTAGGAACTGAGAGTGGGCCCCATCCCCTGCTGTGGCTGGTTAATTCCTGGTGGTTTTCAGCATTTGTCCTATTTGATTCTTGTTCCTCTTCTGAGTAAGAAATGACATCAGGCTGGGTGTCATGGCTCACACCTGTAATCCCAGCACTTTGGGAGGCTGAGGTGGACGGATCACCTGAGGTCGGGAGTTGGAGACCAGCCTGGCCAGCATGGTGAAAGCCCATCTCTACTAAAAATAGAAAAATTAGCTGGGCGTGGTGGCAGGTGCCTGTAATCCCAGCTACTTGGGAAGCTGAGGCAGGAGAATCGCTTGAACCAGGGAGGCAGAGGTTGCAGTGAGCCGAGATTGCGCCACTGCACTCTAGCCTGGTGATAGAATGAGACTCTGTCTCCAAAAAAAAAAGGTAGAACGGTATTACCCAGTAGAGTTGATGTTCCAGAATCCAGAAGTTTCTTCAGACCAGAGCAGAGTTCATAACTTACCTGCAAGGAAGCATGGTAGTGTCACAGTTTACTCTTCAACTCTCTCAAGGTTTATTTTTATTTTTTTTCTTGAGACAAAGTCTCACCCTGTTGCCAGGCTGGAGTGCAGTGGCGCGATCTCGGCTCACTGCAACCTCCGCCTCCCAGGTTCAAGCGATTCTCCTGCCTCAGCCTCCTGAGTAGCTGGGATTACAGGTGCGTGCCACCACGCCCAGCTAATTTTTGTATTTTTAGTAGAGACGGGGTTTCACCATGTTGGCCAGGATGGTCTCGATCTCTTGACCTCGTGATCCGTCCGCCTCGGCCTCCCAAAGTGCTGGGATTACAGGCGTGAGCACCGCGCCCAGCCTCAAGGTTTATTTTTATGTTTCTAAAGACAGAGTCTCTGTGTTGCCCAGGCTGGAGTGCTGTGGCACAATCATAGCTCACTGCAGCCCCAAATTCCTGGGTCTAAGGGGTCCTCCCGCCTCAGCTTCCTCAGTAGCTGGGACCACAGTTGCATGCCACTGAGCCCAGCTAATTTATTTTTATTTTTAGTAGAGATGAGGTCTCACTATGTAGCCCAGGCTGGTCTTGAACTCCTGGCCTCAAGTGATCCTCCTGCTTCAGCCCCACAAAGTGCTGGGATTATAGGCGTGAGCCATCGTGCCCAGCTTCTCTTAAGGTTTTATGAACAAATTAGCTTTGATTTCTCCTAGGTGGCTTGATGTTGAATAAGCTAATGCAGAACTGTGTGCAAAGTAGACTGGGATTGCCATTTCTAGATGAAAAGAAAGAAAGGAGGGGAAAGGAGAATGCATTTTTACAGCCACCTTTTTCTGCGGCCTACTTAATGATCATAATGGATTCCACCCCCCGGAACTAGATGCTAGTCTTATGGCCCCCTCCCTCATTCAGATGTTTTGGGAACACCTCCCATGTTCTGCTGCTTCTACCCTGGAGTCTCAGGGTCACCTCCCACTCTTTCAGATTCCCTTCCCTGGTTGTCTTCGGCCCTACGCCTCAATCCCCACTCCTTTGAACTTTTGTTTTACCCAGTTCCTGGTTCCTTTAGATGCACGAACAGTGACACAGTCTGCTGAGTTATGTGAATGACGTTGGGTATCAGTGCCACCAGCAGTTCTAAAGCTCCCCCTCTTCACATTCTTTGTCCCAGAAGGGGCTCTCAATGCTGCAGGTAAATCGCTTCGTGTGAGAATGCGGGCCTCTTGTTTGGGAGAGTCTGCTTGGCCTCTGAATACAGAAGCATAAACTTCAGGATATTACTTAGGCTTCTCGGTTAAAATGGGGCAGGATTCTGCTGATCTATTGTCTGGGATTTTACTATTTTATTTATTTATTTTTTATTTACTTATTTTATTATTTTATTTTATTTTTTTGAGATGGAGTCTTGCTCTGCCGCCCAGGCTGGAGTATAGTGGGGTGATCTTAGCTCACTGCAACCTCCACCTCCCGGGTTCCAGTGATTCTTCTGCTTCAGCCCCCTGAGTAGCTGGGACTACAGGCACGCGCCACCATGCCCGGCTAATTTTTGTATTTTTAGTAGAGATGGGGTTTCACCATGTCGGTCAGGCTGGTCTCGAACTCTTGACCTCGTGATCTGCCTGCCTCGGCCTCCCAAAGTGTTGGGATTACAGGCCTGAGCCACTGCGCCTGGCCTATTTAATTTTATTTTTGAGACAGAGTCTCGCTCAGTTACCCAGGCTGGAGCTCAGTAGTGCGATCTCGGCTCACTGCAACCTTTGCCTCCCGGGTTCCAGTGATTCTTGTGCCTCAGCCTCCCCAGTAGCTGGGATTACAGGTGCCCGCTACTACGTCTGGCTAATTTTTGTATTTTTAGTAAGACAGGGTTTCACTGTGTTGGCCAGGGTGGTCTTGAGCTCCTGACCTCAAATGATCTGCCCACCTTGGCCTCCCAAAGTGCTGGGATTGCAGGCATGAGCCACCGCGTCCTCCTGCCATTTTATATTAAAATGTTACATGCTCTTTGGCCATGCAGCAAGATGGAGGCCGGGTCTGAACTTATGCTCACCCTATTCTTCCAGTTCTGACTGAATGTCATCCCACTCAAAAGGGAAGTATTTTTTTGTCTTGGTAGGTTTTTAAATGTTGGTTTAAAAACCTAAATAGAAGTGACTTTTTCAGAATAATAACTTGTGAGGAACAACTGGTCCTAGTGGATAAAGCCTAGACTCAGAATCAATAGACCAGGATTGTTTTCCCCTTGTTCAAATATCTGTGCGGTCTCTGAGGTAAACAGAGCAACACTTTCCCAAAATGTAAATATTTTCAGCAGATGGGGATTTTTAAAAGCTTGTGGCTCGCCTGGGCAAAGGATTTTTAATTATTCTTTCTGAAATTTTATGAAAGAATGGGAGAAAAGAATAGAAAAAAAAAAAAAAAATCCAGAGCAATTAGAAAGAAGATCCCAGTGATTATAGGCAGGGGAAGGGGGTGTTGGGGGCTGGCAGGTACCCAGGGCATGGAGGGAGAGAAAACAGAATTCCAGACAAGACCAGGAAGCAAGACTTTGCTTCTCCAGCCAGTGTGTGTTGGTTTTACTTGACTGGCAGTGCAGATTATGAAAAAGCAAACCTTGAGATACTGGAAACTAGATCCCAGCCTTTTCTTGTTTTTTTCTTTCTTTCTTTCTTTCTTTTTTTTATTTTGAGACAGAGTTTCCCTCTTGTTGCCCAGGCTGGAGTGCAGCAGCGCAATCTCGGCTCACCTCAACCCCTGCCTCCTGGGTTCAAGCAATCCTCCTGCCTCAGCCTTCCTAGTAGCTGAGATTACAGGGATGCGCCACCATGCCTGGCTAATTGTGTATTTTTAGTAGAGACGGGGTTTCTCCATGTTGGTCAGGCTGGTCTCGAACTCCCGGCCTCTGGTGATCCACCTGCCTCAGCCTCCCAAAGTGCGGGGATGACAGGCGTGAGCCACCGTGCCTGGCAATCCCAACATTTTCTACTTCAAAATGGTCTAATGTTCTGTCTGGTCTGGTAGGTTTTCCCCGGACTTTTATCTCGTTTCCTCCATCTTCTCACTGCCTTTGGTGGCCCAGTTCACACTCATTACAAACTTTTCTCCCTAAATAGAACTTTCCTCTGCTTCCCTCTCCTACCACAGTTTAATTCAATAGATTATGTCCTTTGAGCATTGACCAATAGATTCCTGTATGAAGTAAATTTATTCTAAAGGTTTAATAGCTAGGTATTTCATCAAGGGGCTTTGGTGCCTAAGAGACAAAGCTATGGTGGGGATTTGAGTCTTTAGACAAGCAGCCTAGGAAGAGATTGTTTTGGGGGCAGTCAGGCTTCTTGGTGCTCCTGAACGTCTTGTAGGTATATATGCTTCATGAGGCAAAATTGTGACTCTGGACTTACTGAAATACATTCAGTAGTAAGAATTTTTTAAAAAACGCAGTTTTCTATGACTCAACTTTAGAGGTTTTCATTAAATATTAGAGCTGGAAAGGACCAATACTGGTCACACTCTAAAGAAGTTTTTTCATGAATTGATACGTATCTAATTTGTTGATACCTCTTAAAGTGAGAGAAGGCAAAGAAAGCTCCTGAGAGTGTGCTTGTCTTGATCAAGACAAGCACAATGAGTTGCTAAGATGAATGAGTTTGGCAATTGGCTATAATCTGAGAATATTCCGAATTTGGTAGATTGGGGATGTGTTTGTGTTTCCAGCTTAATTGCTTATTTAGCTGGCATTCATTTGTGGCTGCTAGTACATTTGTTAATTCTGAAAGTTGTTGGACTTTTGTTTAATAAAAACAAATATATTTGGAGAAATCCAGCGTCCCAAGTAACCACATTAGTAGGAATCAAGTAGGTACAAAGTAATGGTTTAAGAAATGATAGTCTTTTGTATGGCAAGAAAAAAGCAAAATGTCTTTTGGAAGGAAAATTTCAAATTAATTGATTAATTTTAAAAGTCTGTTATTCTGTTTAATACTTATGTATCTCTGAGAGTATAAATGAGGTAAAGAGGTAAATAAGACATTTATTTAATATTTGTATCACAATGTGGAAGATAGGAAATTGTTATTTTCCAATTGATCATCAAATAAGAGAGACTTGAGAACATTTTGATTAGAATCACTTAGACTTTTCTGTCCCTATATGAAGCGTGCCAGATTGAGGCATTTTCCTAGTAAATACATGAAGTCTTATTTAATTAATTATTATGCTTGAAGACAACACTAAAACTGTTTCTCATGGTGTTTCTGGCCTTCGGTAACTTAAGGTTTTTATTTTGATTATGTGTTTTTTGTTTTCAGAGATTGTCTTTACCATCTAGAAGCACATCAAGCCCATCACAAAAGTGTGTACAAAGCAACGGCTTAATTTAACTTGAGATTCAATATTGGCCCTTTTACCTAAAGCACCTGATTTTTGAATACCAGTTGTGACCATCTATTGACACATGCTAAGAATACATGCTAGTTTTTATAACGAGAAGATAAATGAAAGGTCTCTTAGAGTTATTAGAAAACAATAAACAATATTTTCTTTTTGACTTTTTCCAGAGAAAAATCAAGACAAGACTTTGTTCTATTTCATCAAGTCCTTGACGCCTCCTCCCAGCTGGTCAGGTTCTTTTTCTGTGGCATTTAAGCCTTGAGTTGTTGTGAGTCAACAAATGGACAACAGCAAATGTTCAGCCATCTTATTGGTGTTAAGCCTAGTAAATAGGCAAATTATATGAATACACCAAATGCATAAACAAGTTTTCATGAGCCAACGATTCCAAATGAGCCCAGCAGCTGCCAGTTATGTCCTTAAGAATAGAAGTGGCCCTACTCATCCTCTAATCTGTTATTGCCCCAAGTTGGGAAATGTCAGCTGTAAGATTTATAGATTTAGGGCTCTGGAATAACAATTTGCCTCTTAGAACTTTTCAGCTCTAAAAGCTTCTTGTTAGCCAGCTAGACAGAGATACAGAAACATATTTATGCTTTCCATATATAATTCTTGAATCATTTACAACATCAATTGTGGGCTTAAAAAATATATACACACACACACACACATTATAACATATAAATTACACATACACATTATAACATAAATTACATGCACACACACACACGTCTCTCTCTATCTGTATCTCCCTAAGATGTTGATACAAGTACTCATCAGTAAACCATGATAATTTTCAGAAGAGGCTCCCTTTGACTGGTAAACTTATATTGGTACCTGGAACGCAAAACTCCTACAGCTACGCTTGTTTTGTAGTCTGAGCTTAATAAGCAATATCCTTAGGGTAATGAAAATCAGTTCCTCTTCTGCTCCCTAATAACATCAATCCTTTTTGAATCTGTACGATTTTTCTCGTACTCTTCTCCCCCAAATTTCCCCCTTAAAATTGTGGCATTGGAAATAATGGTTTTATGATTTGGAGGACTGTTACTTTCTAATTGAAATTGAATACCTATGGTTCACTATTCAGTGCTGAACTTGATATGAGAAACATTTCCTGGTAAATCAGTAAAACCAGCTTTATGTCTCCCTGCAAAAATCAAGTGTCAGGTAGAAGGGACATCTGACCTAGTTGCTCCTCGGACTGCTTTTGGTCAAAAGAAATTGGTAAACCATTCAGTCTATAAATCTTTCTTTCTGTGATTCTGTAGTGTCAGGACAACATTGCCATGGGTACTTTACTTATACGGAGAAACAAAACCTAAATCTCAAACCACCATTTATAAAACCCACAAACTCCTGGGCTGTCATTTGGGTTACAGACTTGAAGCTCCCTTTCTGGTTGCGTTCTCTGGAGTGGGTGAATGCCTGTCTGATGGGGATGCATTTTAAAGGCAAGACAGATTTAAGGGTATAATTTAGTGACATTTTGCTGACTGCATTTCTCTCTATATACATGTCTCTTCATATATTTCACAATTTTACCAATATTCAGTTACCTCTTAGCCTACTTGAGGCAGGCCCCACAATTTTGGGACTGTTTCTTATATACGTAATGACTCAATAAAGGTGTCTCATTATGACATGAGTCATTCTGTTAACTTAAGTGCTATTTTTTGACTGTGTGTATAAATCAGTGTATATTTAACAAGTGAGCTGACCAAATGCCATTAAATGAGTTGGCCTTATTTTGGTTTTTTTCCTGCTCCAATTTTAAGTTTTCAAAGAAATCCAGCATGTAACTACCACTTTTAAGTCTCCACTTTTTAATTTTGAATACCAAATATGGCAGAGTTATTCAGGTGGCCAAGTAGACTTTTTCTGACCTTGAATGTGGTTTACTGGTATTACACTTAAAAAAAAAAAAAAAGACAAAAAGTAGATGTCAGTATTTGCTGTTTTAGGATAGCATAAGCCTTTGAGATTTCCCAAAGATCATTTTAAAAGTCTGATATGCAGCTGTTTGACATCTACGTTTTTAGCTAAAAGGCATCATCCCCATATTCGTATTTAAGTGGCCCTGGAACATGATGCAGAGATAGGTCACTGTGGGTTAATCTTTGGACACTTCATATCTGACAGGCACCAGCATCTGTGGTTTATTTTGTGTTGTTCCTTAGGTGTAGAAATAAAATTCTCTTAAACTTGATGATAGTCAGGGGAATGTTTACTAAGATAGTTTTCCTTCCATTTGCACAGTTTTAAAGCTGGAGCTAAAATATAACACATGGGATTTAAAAAAAAAAAAAATCTGTCATCCATAAAGTAATTCATGGCACTGGTAAGGTTGAAGTAACCTCAGGGACTCATGTTCTGTGGTGGAGTGTACATCAAGGTGTATTCCTTTTATTAGGAACGTATTATATCCATATATTTTAATATGGATGGCAGATATTAGCAGAGGCTTATTGGGGAAAAAGAATAATTTTTGTGTGTGCATGTACATTCAGGCTAAGGCATTATAACTTGCAGATTTCCACAGCACAACCCAAAATTCAAAGGAGATGCCTTTTAAAGAATATAGTGGTGATGGAGTCTGGGTAAGAAAATCCTGTGTTGAAAGTTGAGTAGACCACAGTCATTTATATGCAGTCAGAGAGCTTTTGGTCCTGCAATGTAGGGCATATAATCTTATTACAAAGCCCTTTAAAATCAATAAAAAAAAATAAAAACATCCTTAAAAGTGTGGTAGCATTGAGTTCATTCTTTTTTTTAAAAAAATCTGTTTTCAATTACATTATTCCATTTAAATGTATCACAATGGCTTTTATTTAAAAGATACTTCTATCCTATGTATATATTCACAGCTGTCAGAAATATGTGTCATTCTTTGTCTTACAAATCCCTGTTCTCAGCCATTTCAGAGCCTAATCCTTGAGGCGGCCATTTTGCTGAAAGGCAGTTAAAGAAACAGTCTGTCAGCCAGGTCTGATTCTTGCTGAAAAAGCGTCATTTCTGTACCCAATGTGAGCTTTAGTTCCAGATTTTTGAATGACGTAAAAATTAAGGTCAGGGAATCAAATATAAAAAATACATCTTGCAGGCAGAACCCTCATTAGCATCCAGTCATCAATCTCCCAAATCTAGGAGCTGGGAGACCATTGTACTGTTATCCTGCTGATATTGAGTTGATAGCAAGTTTAATGGAACAGGCTGGCAGTTGTGAAGGGCAGCTGATAATGATGGTGCAAGCTCAATGAAAAAGTTGGGTAAAATCTTCAGGAGGTGTTTTCTCTCATTTGGCCTTGTTCTGTTGGCTGTTGGCATTTGCTTGGCAAGAGGGAGGTGTTCTTATCTCCCCAGCTAGAGAAATTTTAAATGTGCTTAAAAATACCGAGTGTGCACTTCTGTTACTGCCTCTTCCTAACAAGACCAGTGGAAGCAGGGCAGTTGTGTATTGAGTAGGGAAATCCACTCAAACTGATAACATTCAGGTAAACCTGAAAACAGTTTGCATTTTCTGGTAATTAAATTAAAAGAAGGCGGTTGACTATCAAAAGCTGTTTTTCCTCATGTAGTAAATGAGCACATAATCTTAAAAAATAAGGTAACCTCAAATATTTTTTTCTTCAGGATTAATGGTATGTTTTGATTTTTAAACACTTCTGTGTAAAGTTTGATGAGTGCTTTTATGTAATTAGGTAGCATCTTAAAACATATGATTGGTTATGTTTCTGCCTTGCAGAGTTTATGAGACGAAAGTTGCCCCAACAACACGGCTAATTTTACTAATTAAAGTTGTGCTGCCCAAGTGGGTTAACATGATATAGATGTTTGGTTTTAATAGAGCTTGGAAAGGGTACTGAGTCCTAAAATGTTAGTTTGGAAAGCTTTGGTCTATCAAATTTGCCTTTAACATGGCTGATGACCCTTAATTAGAATGATAAACTGTACTTGCTGGTGTGATGTCTATTTGAGAAGAAGCAATACCGGTGTGCCTAAGTATCATTGTTTTAAGTATCATTGTTTTTAGTATCATTGTTTTTAGTGTATTAAGATACCTTTTTTCTGGGCATGGCATTTCTGAGTACCTCTCTTCTCTGCTCTGTTTCAGGTGTGAATCACGGCAATACAGTGAAAGACGGTGATTTACTGCTTTTGAGGGCGTGCATGTATATGATTAAGGGATGGAAGTGCAGGACTCCAAGATTTACTTCCTTCCCTTTCCAGCAGAACTACCTGAGAGGAGTGAGTAATGGGATAATTTGTAATACCACAGGCCCCTTTTCAAGGGATCAGTAATCAAAACAGGAAGATGAAACTGAGAAGATTTCAACTGGAAGAATACAACTTTTGATACTTTCTGGATATACCTCTTAATTGCAAGCAGGAGAGTCTTCAGAGTTTTCCTGTTTTTTGTTGTTGTTGTTGTTGTTGTTGTTGTTTGAGATGGAGTTTTGCTCTTATTACCCGGGCTGGAGTGCAGTGGCATGATCTTGGCTCACTGCAACCTCCGCCGCCCCACCCCCCGGGTTCAACCAATTCTCCTGCCTCAGCCTCCTGAGTAGCTGGGATTATAGGCGCCCGCCACCATACCTGGCTAATTTTTGTATTTTTAGTAGAGATGGGGTTTTACCATGTTGGCCTGGCTGGTCTCGAACTCCTGACTTCAGATGATACACCCGCCTCAGCCTCCCGAAGTGCTGGGATTACAGGCGTGAGCCACCATGCCCGGTGGAGATTTTCATTAAAAACGTTAGTATGTCAATCCTGGTTACATCATGCAGACACCCTGCTAAATTTTATACATCTTTCCTCCATGCTTTCTGCTCTTGATATTCTTGTATCAAGACATCAGAGAAACTTCGTGGCCTATTTGTAGAACTCAGCTTCTTTTTTACAAGGTTAAAGAATTATCAAGTATTGGGAGTTGGCTGGGGGCAGTGGCTTATGCCTATAATCCCAGCACTTTGGATGGCCGAGGCAGGTGGATCAGGAGGTCAAGAGATGGAGACCATCCTGGCCAACATGGTGAAACCCTGTCTTTGCCAAAAAGGCAAAAATTAGCCGGGCGTGGTGGCACGCAGCTGTAGTACCAGCTACTTGGAAGGCTGAAGCAGGAGAATCACTTGAACCCAGGAGGCAGAGGTTGCAGTGAGCTGAGATCACACCACCACACTCCAGCCTGGGTGACAGAGCAAGACTCTGTCTCAAAAAAAAGAATTCGGAGTGTTGGCTGGGTGCGTTGGTGGCTCACACCTGTAATCTCAGCACTCTGGGATGCTGAGGCAGGTGGATCACTTGAGCCCAGGAGTTTGAGACCAGCCTGCGCAGCATAGCGAGACCTTGTCTCTGCAAATAATAAAAAAATTAGTTGGATGTGGTGACGCATACCTGTGATTCCAGCTTCTCTGTAGGATGAGGTGGGAGGTGGGAGGATCACTTGAGCTTGGGAGGTTGAGGCTGCAGTGAGCTGAGATTGCACTCCAGTCTGGGTGACAAAGTGAGACACTCTCAAAAAAAAAAAAAAAAAAAAGAAGTGTAATGAGAAATACAGCAATATTTTCAGGGTGGAGTGGAGTGTACACAAAATGACTAGCCTGTGTTCATACTTAAAAAAAGTAACAACAAGAATTTCATACTTGAAAAAAGTAAAAAAAGAACAAGAATCTGAAGGCTGTATCTGACATTTAGTGTATCATCATCACTTTGGAATTGCATGCTTTTCAGAGCTTTCCTGTTGCGCCTAATGTGATGGGGTCTTCTGACTTGTTATTGTTGGTAACATTAGATTCATGAAAACTGAGTAGCACCCATGATATTTTTATGTTACAAATACTAATTTCAGCTTCGACTTTGGTGGTGGCAGTAGACTTCTCATATTAGAGATTACAATAAAATGTGAATAGTTCCAAGCTCTTCCTCCTCTCCCATCATGCCAGGTGACTAAAACATTCCCATAAATAACTGGTACCTTTTTAATGGGACCTTTGGGTTCATGAGAGGTAAATATTGATGACCTTGACATTTTTTCATATGTGTACAGTTCAGGAGGCACAATATCTCCAGATAACTAAAAGCAGGTGAACAAGTAGGTAGACAGCCATGGGCTCCCACTGATCCCCATAATTCACAGGGGCCCTGGCCTTGCTTCTGGAGCAAAAGCATAGGCAAAGGAATCTATAAGTTTACGTCCTCTAGGTATTTCTGTAGGCAAATCTCACTGGACTGGGTCTGTGTTAGTCTGGCATTACAATAAGATGTTTTCTAAGGCAAATATATGAGTCTCTTCCCTTACCCCTGTGAAACTAAGGACTCTAGTACTACTACCAGGGTAATATTGTATAGTAGCTAAGTGCTTGGGAGCTGAATTCCCAGGTTTAAATCCCAGTTCTGTCACCACTAGCGATGTGACCTTAGGTAAATTATTTAACCTCTTTCAGCTTTAATTTCCTCAGCTAGAAGATGAGGATAATAATAATACTTATGTTTTCTTTTCTTTTTTTTTTTGAAGAATTAAATGAAAGCTATTCAATTGTGATTAGCATGTTAGTAAAGATTTCTGAAATATTATTCATTAACCAGCTTTCAGGTATCCTGTGCTCATAGAGACTAACCTACAAAGCTAATGAGATCTACAGCTTAAGAAAATTTTCTATTTGGAGTATACACTCAGTTGCATGAAAATTGCGTATGGAAAAAGATGAGAATGTAGCACTGATTTTGCAAAACGTTTTAGCAAGTTTTATTTCACTACTTGTCTTAAAAGTAATTTTTTTGGTTTTATGTAATGTGTGTATTAGAAATGGGAATATTGGAATACTTCATTGTATTGTCAAGCATTATTGGTAGCCCTAATTTATATATCCATTGTGCTGCAGTTTTAGTTGCAGAACTACCATCTGCAGGGATTATTATAGCACTTGAGGGGATGGAATTACTGCACTCTGTTTTGGGTACTTTTTTCACTAAGAAGTATGGGCACCATGAGATGGTACTTACCCATCTGTCAAAGCATTTGTATGTATATTACCTGAGCACTTAGGCACACCACCGAGGGGGGATTTCAAATGGAAGGGAAGAAAGAAAAATTGAAAATAAAATAACACGATGGAAATAACAGAAGCCTCTTTGCAAAGAATACCTAAACTATTCTTAAAAGCAGACTTAACAGCCAGTACAAAACCATTCACTATTGTCTTTAAGAGACAAAGCTCAATCCACAAAGTTGAAAGTGAAGTGTGAATCTGGAAATTTTCTGGGAAAGTCAAGCATTACAGACTTCTAGGCCTCAAATTCAAGGGAGAAAAAAAGTCCATTTTACAAAGTAACTTCTTACATTGATTGTGAGCTGTCAATGTTTGATGGGTAGATCCTGAAACATTAACTGATTAAATTCTTCAATGCTATGCGGTCATATTGGTGGCCTCCGCTGTTCTGAGCTTCTAAATTTGTGTATCGACACATGGGAATTCAGTAAATGTGCAGCAGAGAGCAGAGTGGAACATTTTGGCATCAGCTTGAAATTTCCTAAAGAGAACCGGTGGAATGATGTTGAAATCAATTGAAATATTATTTATTGATTGCCTATGTTTTATAGCACCTAATGAATTGTCCAATCCCTTAAAAACACTCCATCTGCCTAATTCTCCATTTCCAGTTGCAGCAGATACAAGGATACAAAGATACCCTGTACTGGTAGAGAGGGATGATTTCAGGTTTTCTTCACACCACTGGGCTCCCTGACAACTATACTTCGTGCTTGTGCACACTCACAATTTTCAATTTCAGATGTGACAAGAGAAGTGTTTTTCTCCCATATTCAGTTGTCTTGGTATTTTTTACCTAGGCGGCCTCCCCTACCCTCCAATACATCTGCTTCCCCAGAACTTCTTCATCCATATGCTAAGAGTGGGGTGTGGCTTCTCAGCATTTTG
Organism: Pongo abelii; assembly: GCF_028885655.2. NCBI lineage: Eukaryota > Metazoa > Chordata > Mammalia > Primates > Hominidae > Pongo > Pongo abelii. Next base: position 21,926,357 of record NC_071990.2, read on the forward strand.
TGTTTCACTGCACACCTGGAAACCTATGGGCTAATGACCTTGTGAGAATTTGGGTGGTAAGGAGGCTGCAGAGATCAGCTTCCTTTTATAGATGTAGAAACTGAGGCCTGGAGAGGTGAAGAAATTCATCTGAGATCATTCAGCCAACAAATATCAGGACAGCACCTCTAACGTCAGTGCAATTTCAGCTTTTCCACTGAGGCATACTTGGAGGAGTGCAGTGGTATGTACCGGGCTGAGTCCTGGTTAAGAGATTGCAGTGGACTGACCAAGGAGTGAAAGAAAAAGAATATAGTGGCCTGGTGCGATGGTTCATGCCGGTAATCCTTGCATTTTGGGAGGCTGAGGAGGGCGGATCACCTGAGGTCAAGAGTTTGAGACCAGCCTGGCTAACATGGCAAAACCCCGTCTCTACTAAAAATACAAAAATTAGCTGAGTGTGGTGGCACATGCCTGTAACCCCAGCTACATGGGAGGCTGAGGCAGAAGAATCGCTTGAACCTGGGAGGCAGAGATTGTGGTGAGCCGAGATCGAGCCACTGCACTCCAGCCTGGGCGACAGAGTGACTCTGTCTCAATTTAAAAAAAAAAAAAAAAAAAAAAAGAACACTGAATCAGGGTTTGGGTCAGGGTTTGTCTGAGGTTGTATTAGAGGCACATCTTTCAGTCAGGAAGCATGAATATTCTTTCTCTGATATAAGCGAAAAGGAAGAGATTAAAGGCATGATGAAGATCAGGTCTTTTTAAATAGGTGTTTACTTTCTATTGAAACCATGGAACAATGAATATTTATTCATCATCAGGTAATTTGGGGTAATGGAGTATAGACAATTTCTGGTTTTACCTTCTTGCCTCTTTGGGTCCGTGCTGCCTTTTGTTTTGCTTAAAATGGGCTAAAAGAGAAAGCAACTGAAGCACTTTCCAGATCTGATAACTTCCGAGATCTCAAGTGAAACCTCTGGCTCGCGTCCCAGGGTGAGGTCACACAGTCTGATATTAGTTGGATTTATGTTGGTGTGTCCACCAAAATACAGAGCAGCACACTGCCATAATTCTTGACAGCCATTTATCAGGTAGGTAGGAATGGCACTTGGGTCAGTTGTATGCTGTGTATTGCCACCCAGAAGCATAGCCCAGCCATGGCCATAGGCATGTCTTTTCTTTTTCAGTTGATAGTTTTAAGTTCATGTGGAAAACGTGCCTTTGGTTGTACCTGGTTTTATGCCTTTGGCCTTATCTTTGCTCACTCATACTCTTGAATTCAGCTCTGTCTGGACACCTCTGGAGGTCTGCTGTTTTGGTCTCCAGGAGTTTGTTCTCATGATTGTCTGAAGTACCTCTGGGAAAGTCCTCATTCTATAGGAAGACAGTTGAATTGAACAAGAAATATCCAAAGCACAAATAGACATTGCTTATGTCTGTCAACAAATGAGAACCTGAAAAAGCCAATTTTTCAAGACGGATCCCAAGTGGCTAAGTGGGCCTAGATTTAACATAAAGTCAAGCAGCCATTTGCTGACTTGAGGCCCCACACATACTCTGAGTTCCCCAAAACCCTGGAAACCCCCACATCTTTTTAACTTTGGGATATTGAGGGCCCACCTGAACCAACCAATCAAAGCTCAGCTGTATTGACCAATCAGGGCTCAGCTGTATCAACCAATCAACAGAACTCACTTGTGTCAACCAATAGAAACTAAACAAGTTTCAGATCTTTGAATTAACAGACCCAATTGGAAACTTGGGTGGAAACATTTGCTGTAAAATCCAAACCCTCTTTTTGTTCTCTGGAATGCACCTTCCTTTTACACCAAAGCGTATTTCTCCAGTTCGCAGACTGTTCACTGAAATAAAGTCTCTTTCCTCCAAATTCCTTTTCGGAGAACTTTTGTTCACATCTTATACAAAACAGTAAGTAGCTGTTAAGTATATAGATATGGATAGTGACATTTGTTAGATGCTTATTGTATGCTATGTACCATTTTGACTGCTTTACAGATCTTCGCAGCAACCCTTTGAAGCTCGTGCTCTTATGAATTCATTTTACAAACAAGAAACTGAGAAACAGAAAAGTGAATAGAAGCTTGTACAGTCTCAAAGAGCTTACGGTGGAGTTAGAAAGTTAATACTCGACTCATTCATTCAACAACCTGAATGACTACTAACAATTTGAGTTTATGAAAGTTTATGTACCTCTTTAAGGCTTGCCCAAAGGAGCTCACAATTGAATGGAGGGATGTTTATGTAAACCAAAGTTGAAAAATGTGTTAATAGATGGAAAGAGGATTCCAAGGGAAGCATGCTGCCAATCACTTGGATTACTTTCCAATCGAACAGAATCATGTTGGAAACCTATGGGCTGTGTTAAAAGTGAAAGCAAAATCTCAAGTTGACTGATTTACCAAAATCTGCGTGCCACATTGAGTATGTTAAGTGGCATCAGTAACTACATCAGGGATAGGGTTGGCAGTAGCAGAGAAAGTGGCTTGTATAGCCTTGGGAAGTGACATCACTGGGAGCTCAGCAGCTAAATTAATATCTTGGCCATTAGCACTTTTGACACTTGTTCTCACTGGCAGATATCACTGGATGGGACTGAGCAGGAGAGGAGGAAAGTGGCAGATACTATGTGATGGCTGAGGAGCAGTGTTGGTGAGCTTATTAGTCATCTCCTGGCAAGTCCGTGACATTTGCTTATGATGATGGGGAGTGTGTGGGATGGGAGGGAAGAGAACTGACAATTAAGGAGGCAGAAAATTCCTAGTAACATAATTTTGCACTTCAGTTTTGTATGTGTTTTGGGACATAAATTCCAGACAGTGTGATTTAGCAGTTGAGTGTTCTAGGCACATTCCTGTGCCTTAGCTCGTCTGTAGAATGGTGCTGGTAATACAATTTACCTCATTGGGCTCTTTTAAGATTTAAATAGGTTATTATACATAAAGAGCTAATAGTGATGCCTGTAGCCATTGTCTAAGTGCTAGCTCTGATGATAGTGACAAAGAAGTAATAGCAATCAGTGGTTTAGATTAAACCATTTTAGGCATAAACTGTTCTGCTAGAATCCAAGGGGAGATTTTTTCCCATCAAGGAGACATAGCTTGTTGGGCAGATGAGACATACCCAATTGCAATTAATTCTTTTTTTTTCTTTTTGAGATGGAGTTAAGCTCTTGTTGCCCAGGCTAGAGTGCAATGGTGTGATCTCGGCTCACCGCAACCTCTGCCTCCTGAGTTCAAGTGATTCTCCTGCCTCAGTCTCCCAAGTAGCTGAGATTACAGGCATGTGCCACTACACCCGGCTAATTTTGTGTTTTTAGTAGAGACGGGTTTTCTCCATTTTGGTCAGGGTGGTCTTGAACTCCCAACCTCAGGTGATCCGCCTGCCTCGGCCTCCCAAAGTGCTGGGATTACAGGCGTGAGCCACTGCGCTGGCCGAATAATTAATTCTTAATATCTAATTTCCTACCTGTGTACACTTATCCAGCCCAGGATTACCTTTTAGTAACTGTTCTTATGCATCCTCATTCTCTCTAGCCATGTCAGACGACCCCAGAGACCTAGATTAGGTTCTCTTATGTCTTTATGCATTCACATAAGCCATTGTAATCAGTCTAGAATTCCTTTCTCCTTTGATCTGCCTGTTGAAATGGACATCCTCTCTGCAAAATCCTTCATATTACCTGCCCTAGACCCTCAGTTAATTCAGCTGCCACTGCATTGCCATGGTGCCTTGAGCATGCCTTTTGGAAAATTGTTTTACCTGCATTATTTCTCTACTAGATTATGAACTCCCTGGGAGAAATTTATATATATTTTCATATTTCAGATTCGATGTAGTTGCCTTATTGAATAAATGAGTGAATATTTTTCTAACTCCATGGTAAACTGTTTTGAGACTGGATCTATTAATTTTTCTGAGGCTGGGTTTTTTTTTTGGCCTATAAAATGGGTTATTTATGAGCAGGAAGTACAGTGGTTAGAACAAAATGATGACTCACTGGATGTTGGTTATTTGTATGAACATAACTTTCAAATATAAGTATTCAGTCCAAACATTGTTTGGATTACATTAAGGTAACAAAAATGGCTACTTTATATGTTCTGTTCTTCCTGAACTCTTAACTTCCCTGATTTATGAAAGGACTCTTCCTCCACTCCTCTCAGACATGCTTCCCTGGGGCCATTTACCTCCCACTAAAAATCAAATGAAGCTAATCTCCCTGGCTTGATATTGATTCCATCTAGTCCAGAGAGAATATGCTAATCACCTTTGCTAAGTGCTTTCTGGCTAAAGGTGTAAAAGCCTGATTCCATTTGCGGGAAAAAAAATTGAAATTTCTGTCTTAAAATTTGTGATTATGGAATTTGCATTTTGAAAGGCGATAGTATCTCAAATTTAACAAGCCATTTGTAGTGGACTGAGCATAAATTTTCATGGCTCGTTTGGATAAAAACTACACCAAGGCATAGATTTCTATGACTATAGTATTTAATTTTGTTACATTCAATTTAATATCTACAAAAATAGTGCAAATCCCTTTTTCCTCCTCTATCAGTGGCATGTTTTTTGTACATGTTTAAAGCTACTCGTTTTTAAAAAGCAAAGACCGTTTTAAAGACTGGTACTTAAGGCTGTCAGGCTGCCTCAGTTTCTTCGTCAATGAGTCTAACCTAGGCCACCTGCATACTTCCCTGGAGTGTTTAGATGAATGGCTCTGAGCTTGTAAAGTACTTTGAATTTCCTGGATGAAAGGGGCCCTGTAAGTACAGGTCTTATGAAGGTATTATAGCTGGGCTTTTAAAACTGCCGCACAGCCTGTTTTGCGAGAACACTAATGCACTTCTGGGTTTAGAGTTGTAAAAAGATGTGTGTTCAGAAGCCTCAGGCTTCGTCTTGTGCGGTTCCTGAGGCATGTGCCGCTGCTTGTTTACTTCTAGCATAGATTGTCTCCACACTACAGGGATGTACAGGTGTGCACTTGCACAGCGACCATCTGGGCTTAGGATCACCTAGGATCACATTTGGCTGCCGTGGTATTGAGGAGAAAACACAGGTTGCAAGGAGAGAGGACGGGCTGTTCCTGGCCCCATGGCCTCAACTCTTGGGATCCTCCAGGATTTCTGTAATCACGGTGGCGAAGCACGCACAAAAGTGCTCTGAAGTGGTTAAAGTGAGGGATGGGTTCGCCCTAGGTACTGACGCTTGGATTATGAAGAACTGGGTTTGGATTCTAGCTCTTCCAGCTCCTAGCCCTGTGCCCTCAGGCAGGTCAGCTGCCCTGAGCCTCAGTTTCTTCGATGGGCAGTCCTGCCCCTAACATTTGTGGTGCCCGGGGCTAGAATGTGAATGCAGGACCACATACTCTGTATGCAAATATTTAAAAGTTACAAATCAAACAAAAAAGTGTCAAAACATGTTTGGAAATTTTTCTGTTCTGACAAATACACCTTTATAACCATCTTGAAGGGCAGGTTTAAATTTTGAGTTTTCAGATTCTTAGCCAACTTCCATGCCTGACCAGGTAGTGTGGGTAGGAGCAGGAATCCAGTCATCATGCTTGTGGACAGAGTGGTCTGTATGTCTACTGGACCCACCCTTCACCCCGTGGGCCTCGGGATTCTATATTGAGGATTGTCTCCCTCGGGGGAGTGTGTGGAGGGAACATCTGCACAGGCCTTATAAATGAGCATGGGCTGTTGGGATAGGGAGCTCTGGGGCCCGAGTACCTGGCACATGATCCAGAACAGGATTTTTGGGTTCCGATGGGCATGTGACTTGAGTCCTCACTCTGTGGGAAGGGGCATTACAGCGTAGGGGTCCCTCTTGTCAGGGATTTATGATGGCATCACACGAGGATTCAGAGAGCATTCATTGAAAAATACATATGATTGGCTGAGTGCGGAGGCTCATGTCTGTAATCCCAGCACTTTGGGAGGCCAAGTTGGGTGGATCACCTGAGGTTGGGAGTTCGAGACCAGCCTGACCAACATGGAGAAACCCCTTCTCTACTAAAAATACAAAATTAGCCGGGCGTGGTGGCGCACGCCTGTAATCCCAGCTACTAGGGAGGGTGAGGCAGGAGAATTGCTTGAACCTGGGAGGCGGAGGTTGCGGTGAGCCAAGATTGCGCCATTGCACTACAGCCTGGACAATAAGAGCGAAACACCGTCTCAAAAAAAAAAAAAAATACATATGATTGTGCTTTTTATTTTTTTTTTTCCTGACACGGAATCTTGCTCTGTCAACCAGGCTGGAGTGCAGTGGCACAGTCTCGGCTCACTGCAACCTCTGCCTCTTGGATTGAAGTGATTCTCCTGGCTCAGCCTCCCAAGTAGCTGGGATTACAGGCACGTGCCACCACACCCGGCTAATTTTTGTATTTTTTGGTAGAGATGGGGTTTTACCATGTTGGTCAGGCTGTTCGCAAACTCCTGACCTCGTGATCCACCTGCCTCGGCCTCCCAAAGTGCTGGGATTACAGGCGTGAGCCACCGCGCCAGGCCTGATTGTGCTTTTGTAGTGTTACTATCACATTAAAATAAGTTCTTTCTATCAGAAAGGCTTTATCCTTAACATCAGCCTTAATCACATCAACATTTAGCAATGCTTGGATTGAGTCATTTTCTGCTGTATAGGATGATGCATTATTCTCCTTCCATCTCTAGGACCGAGCACAGAACTCTGTTTTCACTTAGCTTTTTTTTTTGTTTGTTTAAGACGGAATCTCGCACAGGCTGGAGTGCAGTGGCACAATCTCACCTAACTGCAACCTCTGCCTTCCAGGTTCAAACAATTCTCATGCCTCAGCCTCCCAAGTAGCTGAGATTACAGGCATACGCGACCAGGCCTGGTTAATTTTTTGTATTTTTAGTAGAGACGGGGTTTTGCTATGTTGGCCAGGCTGGTCTCGAACTCCTGGCCTGAAGTGATTGGCCCGCCTCGGCCTCCAAAGTGCTGGGATTACAGTGTTCTCATTTAGCATTTTATTCATTCATTCAATAAGATAAATGCAATAAGTATTTATTGACTATTCTTTTTTTTCCTAAGCATTATTGTAGGTAATAACAGTGAACAAATAGATACAACTTCCTGTCTTCGTGGAACTAACACTTTAGTAGGAGGAAACAGAAATAAAAAGGATAAATATAAAAATGTGTAGTTTCGTTGAAGATGGCGTCCTCTCTGTTCACTCATTTGCTCCACAAATATATATTATATATCCATGCCAAGGACTAGGCACTCTGCCTTACTCAGAGGTAAAGATATGGAAAGAGAAATGATCACAAAACTAGAATATGGCATTACTCAGGGTTTGTGTGAAGTACTGTTAACTACAGGAAATCCTTATGCTCTTTGGAACTAATGTTCTAGAAGTTTTCCTTTTCCACTTCAATCACATGCTTATTCAGGCCGGGCACGGTGGCTCACGCCTGTAATCCCAGCACTTTGGGAGGCTGAGGCGGGCGGATCATGAGGTCAGGAGATCAAGACCATCCTGGCCAACATGGTGAAACCCCCTCTCTACTAAAAATACAAAAATTATATTTTTGTGTTACAGGCGTGGTGGTATGCACCTGTAATCCCAGCTACTCAGTAGGCTAAGACAGGAGAATTGCTTGAACCAGGGAATCGGAGGTTGCAGTGAGCCGAGATCATGCCACTGCACTCCAGCCTGGGCAACAGAGCGAGACTCTGTGCCCCCCCCCAAAAAAAATGCTTATTCAGTCTCTGCTCTATTTAAGGCATTGTCCTAAGCTTTATGAGTGGTCAAACAAGAATTCATAATCCATAGGAGGTGGTACAGTCATGAGTCACTTAACGACAGGGATATACATGTTCTAAGAAATGTACCACTGGATAATTTCTTCATTGTGCAAACGTCATCGAGTGTGCTTACACAAACCTAGATGGGGTAGCCTACTACACACCTAAGCTAGATGGTACAACCTATTGCTCTTGGGCTACAAACCTTATAGCATGTTACTGTACAAAATATTGTAGGCAATTATGACATAATGCTAGATATGTATGTATCTGAACATATCTAAACATAGAAAAGGTACAGTAAAAATATGACATAAAGGATAAAAAGTAGGGCCAGGCGCAGTGGCTCACACCTGGAATCCTGGCACTTTGAGAGGCTGAAGCGGGCAGATCACGAGGTCAGGAGTTCGAGACCAGCCTGGCTAACATGGTGAAACCCCCTTCTCTACTAAAAATACAAAAAATTAGCTGGGCATGGTGGCGGGTGCCTGTAGTCCCAGCTACTCAGGAGGCTGAGGCAGGAGAATGGCGTGAACCTGGGAAGCAGAGAGCTTGCAGTGAGCCGAGAACACGCCACTGCACTCTACCCTGGGCGACAGAGCAAGACTCTGTCTCAAAAAAAAAAACAAAAACAAAACACAAACACTTCGTACAGCTATACAACATTTTCTTTCCTTATATCTACAAGCTTTTTTCCATTTCTAATTTTTTTTTTGTAACTTTCTAAACTTTTTTGTTGTTGTTAAAAACAGACACAAACACATATGTTAACTTAGGTTTACACAGGTCAGGATCATCAAGACGTCACTTGGCAATAGGAATTTTCAGCTCCATTATAATCTTAAGGGAACACAGGCATATGCAGTCCGCCGGCTGAAACGTTGATTGTAAATACAGAACCTTTAGAGTGGTTCTTGGCATATTGTAAGCATTTGAATGTTAACGGTTTTTACTACTTATCTGCCTGGGTCCCTGTCAATGAAGTGAACCCTGGTCCTCTCCTTTTCCCCCTATTCTGTCTCCTTCAGTGGGGTAGGGAGAGATCCTGCCTGCACCAAGTCACACAGTGGGTGTGTCCTGAAAGAATTCTTTTCATTGTCTTGGAATGCTGTCCTTGGGATTCAGCTGACTTCTCTCAATGGGGACTCATACATCAAGAGGTCAGGAGTATAATTATCTCAGCTACTGTGAAGCCACAGAAAAGCACTTGCTGAGTCTGGACGTAAATTTATTGGGAAATTTAACAAAGGAAAAGTCACCTCCTTCTTTCCCTTTCTTCTCTTCAACTCAAATTGCATTTTAAAAGGTCTTCGGTTAGGATAAATAGATGTCATTTGAGCTACCATTAAAGGGCCTATCCTTCTTGGTTTGGGACATGTAAATACCTTCCTGAAGCACATGGGATGCCTTGGTTATTTACACCCTTTTCTGGGGGCAAGCATGCTCTTGTTCTTCGCTTTGACAATTAAAAATAAAACAGCTAGAAAGAAAAATATATGAAATTGTGGTGAGCCATAATTTTGATTATCAGGAACTTCTCACTCAGTTGATAAAGGGGTCAACCAATCTTCACTGTGTGTTTATCATAATTTATTACCCATGATGGTTTATCCCTCTAAATGTGGTTCATCTGTGATATTTACAATAATTTTATGCAGATGTAGGTTACTTTTTGCATATGAACGACAAAAGATGGTGAACTTTCTCTGTTAAAGAAGAAATTCAGGACTTAGTAGAGAGGCTGGTAAACCCTATTTTATAATTTTTAAAAAATAAAAATTTGAATGTAGTTTTAAAAAATACGTTTAAAGCAGAATATTTTGGTTCTGTTTGTAACTAGCTGTATGATCCTGGGCAAGTTAATTAACACATTTGGTTCTTTTTTGTAAAAGAAGTGTGCTAGTTTTCCAATATCTAGGAATTCTTCCAATGATAAAGTTCGGTGATTATATAAAATAAAAAGACTAATCAATTGAAGCTACACAGTGTTTTTAACCCTGTGTATGTATAATAATCATACATTGAAAGCCTTTTACATTGAAAGCCATAACTGAAAGCCTTTTTAAAAAAGTTATTTAAAAAAATTCATGTGCTTGAGCTCTGTCTATTAATATTGTGATTTAGTCTGTCTAAGGGCTTGGCCTTGGGAAGTGTTTTTTTTTTTTTGAGACGGAGTCTCTCTCTGTGACCCAGGCTGGAGTGCAGTGGCACGATCTGGGCTCACTGCAACCTCCTCCTCGCAGGTTCAAGCGATTCTCCTGCCTCAGCCTCCCGAGTAGCTGGGACTACAGGTGCCCGCCACCACGCCTGGCTAATTGTTGTATTTTTGGTAGAGACAGGGTTTCACCATATTGGCCAGGCTGGCCTTGAACTCGTGACCTAGTGATCCGCCTGCCTTGGCTTCCTGAAGTGCTGGGATTACAGGTGTGAGCCACTGTGCCCGGCTGGGAAGTGTGTTTTTTAATCAAAGTTCCTCAGAGACTCTTCCGATGTACAGTAAGAATTGAGAGTGACGAATTTGCTATCAGTGATTCTCAAATGGAGAGAACATATGAGTCCCAGAGAATTTACAAAAGCTCTGGGATTTTTCCAGAGTAAACTGTGTATGTGCACAAATTTTGAAACTGTAACTTAAAGATGTTCATGCCCTCCTATAATTAATAAATCTTGCGTTAAGAGTCTCTGATCCAGGAATCCCTTCCAGGATTCTGTTTTTATGAACTTCTACTAATCAAATTTATTATGTCGAGGAGGATAGGATTATAATGACCACTACGACCACTGATGTGTCTCGTAGAAAATTCCATTGAAAGCCACAGACACAGACATTTATGTTGAAACTAGGAAATAAGGGAAATACGGGATTTTTGTGTTTTTTTTTGGCTTTGGCCTTGTTTACTGAGATTTCACCTTTCCGATAGGTTTCTTGACATCTTTGGAATGCAAAATTGGGAATACTAATATTTGCCACCAGGTAATATTTATTTAGTGATGTGAGAACCCAGGGCGTTAGTTGACTGTAACTGTGATTATTAACAGGAAAATGCGACCAGAAATAATGGCACCTTTGTTATCACTGTGATTTTTTTTTTCCAATGGCACTGAAGGAAAAGTGATATTTGTTATCAAATCAGGTAGGGAATTTACAAATGATAACGAGTTAGAGAGGCTGCATTCTTTCTAGTATCTCACTCTACTAGTCACAAGTATCTTTCTCCCATGGAAAGATAAAAACGCTTGATGTGGGCCATAAATTCACTCTGTCTTCTATCACCAGGGCCCTAGGAATCCTTGAACAATCTTGACCTCTTCCTATTCTTCTTTTATTGAAAGGATGCTTATTATGTGGTGATAGCTTTAGGAGGGCAAAGGAAAAACAGCAAATATATCAGTACAATTTCCTAAGAAAGGAAGCTTCTGTGGCCTTTTGGAGGGCAGAAATGCATACTTTTTGTTGCGATGGTGTTGTGGTGGTGATGATGGTGATGGTGATGGTGAGGGTGGCAGTGATGGAGGTGATGGCAGTGGTGATGATGGCGTGGTGGTGGTGGTGATGATGACTGGTGATAGTGATGATGGTGATGGTGATTTTCCTCCCTCCACCCAACAACTTACACAAGAGCTTTGTGGATAGACGTCGGTGTTAATTGGTTTGGCTAAGAGTAAGCATTAAAAGCAAACACTCCCAATTCCCCAATTTTTCAATGTTAGATTCTAATGGATTTCTTCTGTTTGCAGTTGATTATCCTTGCCTTGATTACAAGTCAATGTTCTGGCAGAGTAAAGTCATTACTGGCCTTAATTTTCACAGCCTGGCAGGGTTGGAGACTGCAGTGATAGAAATGGAGTGGCTAAAAAGAATTTAACTTTTTTTATTTTGAAAGTGCTATGGGACCCTCTCAGCTATAGAATACTTGACAGACCGGATATTTCCGTGTATATACACAGCCTAGCTTTTGAAATAGCAGAACTGGATATACAAATTACTGTCTCACTATCCATAGTGGAAAGTGTTCTTTCTGTAGGTTGGGAGCAAGTCTGGCGATTGGTTTAGGGGGCGGGTCCAGTGGGATGGGTCCTGCTTGTCTTCAGTCCCAAGCTTCCTGTTGTACTGTATTTGACCTGAAACTAGCTGCTGATATGAGATCATCTTGGGTGTTGCTGGCACATTTTTTTTTTCTCTTCTCAGTAGATGTACACTAAATTATTTTTCCTTTTCAAAACATAATATAGGATGGGTGCACAGTGGCTCATGCCTGTAATCCTAGCACTTTGGGAGGCCAACTCTGGAAGATTGCTTGAGCCCAGGAGTTTGAGACCAGCCTGGGCAATATGGTCAAACCCTGCCTCTACAAAAATAAAAAATAATAAAAAAAGCCAGATGTGGCGGCATATACCTATAGTCTCAGCTACTAGGAGGCTGAGGTGGAAAGATCTCTTGAGCCTGCTGTGAGCCATGATTATGCCACTGCAGTCCAGCGTGGGCCACAGAGCAAGACCCTGTCTCAAAAAATCCACCCCCCAAAAACCACACAAAGGAGTTTCGGCTTGCTTTGCATACCCTATAGGTATGTCTGGCTCTTTCTGATGAGTGAGGTATTATCCTCCTGTTTTCCTCCTTCCAAAGAAGTATCTGTTGACATAATATGCTTTTCAGTCATCTTTATTATAGAGCAGTCTGAGAAACCTTTAGGGTAAGTCAGGAAAGCCCCCCCTTCCAGAGCAACTTTTCAGCCCCTGAAAGACAGGCCTAACCAGACAGCAGCAGTTCATGTTTCTATATTTGTAGAGATTTCGCTAGTGATAATCAAAGACCTCACAGAAGAGTGAAACATTTTATTTAGAATTGTATGTTAGGTGAAGTGAGCAACTCTCCAGGTGTCATTTTCCATCCGTGCACATCAGTCCTGACACGCCAGTGGTATAGTGTGGGAGCTCTTAGCTTAATGCAGAAATGAAGTCAAAACGCTCAGGTCAGCCTCAGCTATTTGGGGCTCTCAGACTCTGCTTTTCCCTCCGTTTCCTGGCTCCTCAGTATCTTTGACAACACTCTGCTATGAGAGGTTTCTGCTAAGAAGGCTACTACTTTTCATTTTATTGATTGATTGATTGATTGAGATGGAGTCTTGCTCCATTGCCCAGGCTGGAGTGCAGTGGTGCGATCTTAGCTCACTGCAACCTCTGCCTCCTGGGTTCGAGTGATTCTTCTGCCTCAGACTCCCAAGTAGCTGGGATTACAGGTGCCCACCACCACGCCGGGTAATTGTTGTACTTTTAGTAGAGATGGGATTTCACCATGTTGGCCAGGCTGGTCTTGAACTCCTGACCTCAAGTGGTCTGTCTGACTCGGTACTTTACTTTTTTTTTTGTTGAGAAAGAGTCTCACTCTGTTGCCCAGGCTGGAGTGTAGTGGTGCGATCTCAGGTCACTGCAACCTCCATCTCCTGAGTTAAAGCAATTCTCCCTGCCTCAGCCTCTTGAGTAGCTGGAATCAGAAGCACTCGCCACCATGCCCGGCTAATTTTTGTATTTTTAGCAGAGACAGGGTTTCGCCCTGTTGGCCAGGCTGGTCTCGAACTCCTGACCTCAGGTGATACACCCACCTTGGCCTCCCAAAGTGCTGGAATTACAGGCATGAGCCACCGCACCTGGCCTGGTACTTTTCATTTTAGATGCTTGGTAGCATTGGTTTTTCTGGATTCTGGCAGTGGTCAAATACTTTTCTAGAGCCCTGGCTAGGTGCCTGTCATACCTTGTTTTGTCTGCTGAGCAGCTAAAATTTGGTGGAATCCTCCTGTACTTTCCTGCTCTTCACCTCAATCCTCCTGCCAGGAGTTTTACACACTTAAAACTTACACACTTGGATGTCCAACTCTAATCCAAAGCAAGGAAACTATTTGCTTGGATCTTGTAATTCCTGCCATCTTTGTTAGTTCTAACTCTTCCATTGCCTTCTCACAGATATCAAAAAGCAATAGAATTTGTCCTTGCCATATTTACTTTTTAACTAATGTACTGTATTTTACCTTTGCACCACCTACTCTAAGAAGACTTGCTAGCCTATTTGTGGCATGCAGATATATTCACAGAAAAACATAGGGGAAGGAAGAGGATGTGAGTAGGAAACAGGAGAGAACTGCTTGTGGTTTTGATGAGAACTTCACCTGAGAAGAGCCTGCTGTCTTTGGGCTCTGTTTCATCAGTTGTTGGAATCCTTTTTGGGCTGGAGCGGGCAGGAGGCAGGCCTGTTTCTCATCCTCCCTTCCAGAAGTGAAGTTAAATGTTGATGGCAGAGCATTGCATGAGATCCATTGCATGGCTTTCGTGATGATTGCTTTAGAACAGTTGTGGACAAACTTTCTGAAATAAGGGAAACTATGTATAGTTAAACTTTAAGTCAATTTCCAATCAGTGCTCCTTGCCAATGAAGCATTTCTTATAAGATGACAAGAATGGTAAGAATATGTTTTCTATGTTTGATTTCATTTATCCCCAGGAACTTCAACAACTCTTATAAATCACTGATTCCTATACCTTTACCTTCAGTCTCTTTGGTCTCCTAAAATCCATGTTGCTGTTTCCAAAATTTAGTACTGCTTTAAGTCTCCATCTAGCTGCCTAGGAGGTATATCACATTAAACATGAATGTGTTCAAAGAGAATCTATTATTTTTACCCAACTTTTTAATCTTGTCTTCTCTACCTTTAAACTGCTGTCTAAGTGGGAGGATGGGATCCACCCTTGACTCTTCCTCACAACTAATTGGATCACAGAGTCTTTTTTATTGTGTCTAAATATCCCTAGAATTTGTCCTTCCTATTTCTATGGCTATTGTTTTAAAGTTCAGTCCCTTTTTATTGCTAGAGAACTGCAACGGATGCTGCCAATAGGCAAGATTTTTTTTTTTTTTTTTTTTTTTGAGACAGGATCTTGCTCTATCACCCAGGCTGGAGTGCAATAGTGCGATTTCGGCTCACTGCAACATCTGCCTCCCAGATTCAAGCGATTCGTGTGCTTCAGCCTCCTGAGTAGCTGGGACTACAGGCACATGCCATCATGCCTGGCTAATTTTTGTATTTTTAGTAAAGATGGGTTTTCACCATGTTGGCCAGGCTGATCTTGAACCCCTGACCTGAAGTGATCCACCTGCCTCGACCTCCCAAGGTGCTGAGATTACAGGCATGAGCCACTGTGACCAGCCTAGGCAGGATTTTTGAGGAAATTTCTGATTACGTCTTTCCCCTGCCTCAAATCCTCCAGGGTATCTTAAGACCCTTTCTAAACTGTCTTTTCTAAGTCCTTCTCCCATTTTACCTCTCCTCATTCTGTTTAAGGTGCCCTAGTTCTAGTGTTAAGAAATCATGCTGTTTGATTCCGTATGAATGGATTCATCCTTCTCTTGGCTCCTCCTCTTGTCACACTCCCTCCCGGACACTGTCCTGCTCACTCAGAAGCCTGGCTCAAAGTCTTCTTTGTGAAGCATTTGTCAGTATACTTCTGTCTGTGGCCCCTTTGTTATAGCAAATATCATATTAGATTGTAATTGTTGTTTATATGTCTGTCTTCCCCACTGAACTGGGTATTTCTCAAGAGCAATGACCGTGTAATGTCTGGCACCTGATAGACAGTCAATATTTGTTGAATGAATGTCAGTTGAGGATAGAGGCTATGGGTGTTACACCCCCTTTTTTTTTTAATGCAGATCATGGTGACAATGCATACTTTATGTATATTAATAATGTTCCCACAATTTAGTTTTTAGCATATTTTCCTTTTACCTTTAAAATAACTACATTGCTACCTGTTGGAGATGAGAGTGGAATTTTAAATTAGAAAATTCAGAAACACTGATATAATACACACTTAAAACATTAAAATAAACCATAACCAACCCCTCTTTCACTGGACACATTTAAAAGGATATCTCTACCCTGACCTATGACCTTATGAAGTCAACTCTTCTATTTCTTGAGATTAGAAAGTCACCTGTGTGTCTCAAGTGTCTAAAAGTTGTTCGTATCTCAGAAATGGAGAACCTTTTAATCATAGAATGTCTAAACTTATCTAAGGGTAGGAGGAAGCTAGACAAACTGGATTAGATCAAGGCATGTCGAATCTCAGCATTGAATTAATTAGGTTTTATAGCATTGAATTCTTAAATGAATATTGCTATTTGTATTAGTTCGTTTTTACACTGCTGTAAAGATACTACCTGAGACTGGGTAATTTATAAAGAGAAGACATTTAATTGACTGACAGTTCTGCATGGCTGGAGAGGCCTCAGGAAATGCAGTCATGGCGGAAGGAGAAGGGGAAGCAAGATACAAGTTACATGGTGGCAGGAGAGAGATATATATCTATAACACACGTATGTACGTACACATATACATATGTATATATACATAGAGTGAGAGAGAGTGTGAGTGTATGAGGAAGTGCCACACTTTAAAGCCATCAGCTTTTGTGAGAACTCACTCACTATCACGAGAACAGCATGGGGGAAACCGTCCCCCTACCCCCGTGATCCAATCACCTTCCCCCCCCCCACCCCTCCCTCGATGTGGGGTGGGTGGGATTACAGTTTGAGATGAGATTTGGGTGGGGACACAGAGCCAAACCATATCACTGTTATTAACAAATTGCAAGATGATTAACAGAAAAACAGGGAAAGGGACCCTATTAAAAATTGTAGTTTTAAGTGACTTATGAGCAACTAGTTAAGGAATAGTCATTTATTTAGTATGAGATTACAGTTGTAGAATATGGCTCAAAGGGTTCCTTAATGCTCTACACCAATATTGGCAGCACCACAGTGAGCACAAACTCAGCCTAGCTTCTGATTTCCAAATGACTTCAGTAATTCCATAGACTTAACTCTCTCCTGATTTTTTAATACACAATGGACTTAATTACATATACTTTTCACAGTTTTAGATATAATACATATAAATGAAACTACTTTAGAAGTTTACCTATTGATTTTCAATTTCTAAATATTTGGAGACTTTCCTATTATTGACTTCTAATTTAATTGAATTATAACCTGAAAACATGCATTGTATGATCACAATCTTTTAAAATTAGTTGAGGTGTTTATTTATTTTTTTTCAAATGACTCAACCTATGATTTCTCTTGGTGTATGTTCCATTTACTCTGGAAAAGAATATGTATTTTGCTGGTGGTGTTGGGTGGAATGTTCAACTAGATTCAATTGGTTAACATGACATTCAGTGCTTGGCTATCCTTGTTGGTCTTCTGTCAACTAGTTCTATCTCTTACTGAGAATAGAGTGTTGAAGCCTACAATTATAACTGCAGATTTATCTATTCTTTTGTTGTTTCTTTTTTGAGGTGGAGTCTCACTCTGTCACCCTGGCTAGAGTGCAGTGGTATGATCTCGGCTCATTGCAACTGCTGCCTCCCAGGTTCAGGTGATTCTTGTGCCTCAGACTCTCAAGTAGCTGGGATTACAGACATGTGCCACCGCACTCGGCTAATTTTTTTGTGTTTTAGTAGAGATGGGGATTCACCATGTTGGCCAGGTTTTTCTCAAACTCCTGACCTCAGGTGATCCACCTGCTTTGGCCTTCCAAAGTGCTGGGATTACAGACGTGAACCACCACGCCCAGTCAGATTTATCTATTCTTAAAAAAATTTGTTTAAATCAGTTTTATTTGATGTATTTTAAGCTCTGTTGTTAGGTGCATATATATATATAATTGTTGTATCTTCTTGGTGAATCAGTTATTTTATTATTATGTTGTATCTCTTTGTTTTTTGTTTATTTTGAGACGGAGTCCTGCTCTGTTGCCCAGGCTGGAGTGCAGTGGCGTGAATCTCAGTTCACTGCAACCTCCACCTCCTTGGTTCAAGCTATTCTCTTGCCTCAGCCTCCTGCGTAGCTGGAATTACAGGGGCCCACCACCATGCCTGGCTAATCTTTTTGTATTTTTAGTAGAGATGGAGTTTCGCCATGTTGGCCAGGCTGGTCTCGAACTCCTGACCTCAGGCAGGTGATCTGCCTGCCTTGGCATCTCAAAGTGCTGGGATTACAGACATGAGTCACTGCACCTGGCCTGTTGTATCTCTTTTTAACCCTGGTAACTTTCTTTGTTCTGAAGGCTACTTTGTCTGATAATAATATAGCCACTCACTCCGGTTTTCTTTTTCACTCTTTACAAATTTTTTTTTTTTATTTTGGGATAATTGTAGATTCACATGCAATTGTAGGAGTGTTACAAAGAGATTCTGTGTGTTTTTTCTTTTTGAGATGGAGTTTTGCTCTTGTTGCCCAGGCTGGAGTGCTGTGGCACGAGCTTGGCTCACTGTAACCTCCGCCTCCCGGGTTCAAGCGCTTCTCCTGCCTCAGCCTCCTGAGTAGCTGGGATTACAGGCACACGCCACCATGGCCGGCTAATTTTTTTTTGTATTTTTAGTAGAGACGGGGTTTCATCACGTTGGCCAGGCTGGTCTCGAACTCCTGACCTCAGGTGACCCACTCGCCTTGGCCTCCCAAAGTGCAGGGATTACCGGCATGAACCATCATGCCCGGCCGAGATTCTGTGAACTTTTTACCTAATTTCCTCTGATGGTAACATCTTACACAATAGAGTATAATATCACAACCAGGAAATTAACATTGATATAACTCATGGATATTATTCACATTTCCTCAGTTTTACATACACTGTGTGTGTGTGTGTGTATGTATTTAAATGTGATTTTATCACACATGTAGTTTTGTGTATCTAAAACCAAGGTCAAAATACAGCACAATTCTGTTACCACAGGCATCTCTCATATTGCCCTTTTATAACCACAGTCATTCCCCTGCCTCCAGTCCCTGCCCTCTAGCAACCACTAATCTGTTCTTCAATTGTGTAATTTTGCCATTTCAAGAATGTTATATAAATGGAGTCACACAGCATGTAACTTGTTGGGATTGGCCTTTTTTCACTCAGTATAATTCCATAGTGATTGATCCAACTTGTTGTGTATATCAGTTTTATTGCTGAGTAGTAGCCCAATGTTTAGCTTTAAAGGGAACTTTCTAAATGTTTTCCAGAGTGGCTATATCATTTTATATTCCACCAGCAGTGTACAAGCAATGCAGTTTCTCTGCACTTTTACCAGAATTAGGTTTTGTCACTCGTATGTGTTAACCATCCTGATAGGTATGTTGTAACATCTCATTGTGGTGTAATTTGCATTTCTTTGATGGCTAATGATGTTGAAAATTTTTGCTGGCCGGGTGGCTCACACCTGTAATCCCAGCACTTTGGGAGGCTGAGGCAGGCAGATCATGAGGTCAGGAGTTCGAGACCAGCCTGGCCAACATAGTGAAACCTCGTGTCTACTAAAAATACAAAAAATTAGCTGGGCGTGGTGGTAGGCACCTATAATCCCAGCTACTTGGGAGGCTGAGGCAGGAGAATTGCTTGAACCCAGGAGGCAGAGGTTGCAGTGAGCCAAGATCATGCCATTGCGCTCCAGCCCGGGCAACAGTGCTTGACTCCATCTCAAAAAAAAAAAAAAAAAAAAAAAAAAAAAAAAAAAAAAAAATTTGCGTGTACTTATTTGCCATCTGCATATCCTCTTTGGTGAAATGTCTGTTCATGTCTTTTGCCTTTTTTCTAATATTGTTTGCTTTTCTAGATTTCTAACTTTTGTTTGTATTTTACTTTTAACCTACCTATATAAATATATTTGAAGTCAGTTTCTTATAAATAGACTATATTGAGTCATAGTTTTTAGTCCAATATGATAATCTCTGACTTTTAATTGTGTTTTAGACCATGTGCATTTATTGTAATTATTGATACATTTGGATTTAGATCCACCATTTCATTATTTCTTGTTTGTTTCTCTTTTTTTTTTTTTTGAGATAGCATGTGGCCTTGTCACCCAGGCTGACAGTGCGGTAGCATGATCAGGGCTTACTGCAGCCTTGACCTCCTGAGCTCAAGCAATCCTTCTACCTCAACCTCCCGAGTAGCTGGAACTACAGGCGTGTACCATCATACTTGGCTAACTTTTAATCTTTTGTAGAGATGGAGTCTCCCTATTTGCCCTGGCTGGTCTCAAGCTCCTGGGCTCAAGTGGTCTCCCAAAGTATTGGGATTATAGAAGTGAGCTACCACATCTGGCTTGTTTCTCTTTTTTATTGTTGTTTTCTTTTTTTACTTCTGACTTTTTTTAATATTTGAGCATTTTTAGTATGGCCTGTTAATTTATTATGATTTTGACGATCTCTCTTTGTATAGCTTTTTTAGTGGTTGCTCCATGGATTACAAAATACATATTTAACTTTTTAACATCTACTAATAGTTAGTATTTTATTACTTTCTTGGGGATGTAATACCCTTACCATCTTATAAGTTCCTTTCCACTCCCTCTTTTGCATCTTTATTGTCTATATGTAACATCTGCATACATTGAAAATCTCATTAGGTACTTTTTGCTTTTGACCATCAAACACAATGTAAAGAGTTACAGAGAAGAGTAATATATTTTATTCAGATACTCATCATTTCTGTCAATCTTCCTTTGTTCCTGTTACTCATGTTTCCTTCTATTGTCATTTTCCTTCTGTCTGAAGAACTTCCTTTAGTAATTCTTTTAAAGCAAGTTTGCTGACTATACAGTGTGAAAGTTTCCCTTAATCCACAAATGCCTTTATTTTATCTTTATTCCTGATAGATGCTTTCACTGGATAAAAAATCTGGGATGACAGTTCATTACTTTATTTTATTATTATTATTATTATTTTGAGATGGAATCTTGCTCTCTGGCCCAGGCTGGAGTGCAGTGGCGCGATCTCGGCTCACTGCAAGCTCCGCCTTCCGGGTTCACGCCATTCTCCTGCCTCAGCCTCCAGAGTAGCTGGGACTACAGGCGCCTGCCACCACGCCCGGCTAATTTTTTAATATTTTTAGTAGAGATGGAGTTTCACCTTGTTAGCCAGGATGGTCTCGATCTCCTGACCTCGTGATGTGCCCACTTCGGCCTCCCAGACTGCTGGGATTACAGGCGTGAGCCACTGTGCCTGGCCAACAGTTCATTATTTTAGATTGACAAGTATCTACTTTACAAGATGACAGTTCTTTAAAAATTTTTTGCTACTTCCTTCTGGTCTTGTTAGTTTATGTAAAAGATCCATAATCATTCTAATCATTGTTTTCTAATCAATGTTACTTTGATGTAATGTATCATTCTACTCTGCTTTGAAGATCATTTTCTGTCTTGAGTTTTTTAAAATATTGTGGTAATTTTATCATTTTAACCATTTTACAATGTGCAATTCAGTGGCGTTAATTACATTCACAGTGTTGTGTAACTATCAGCATTCTCTGGTTTTAGAATATTTTCATCACCCAAAACAGAATGTCCTTAGTTTTTAGCAGCTTATCTTAGCATGAATTTGTTTGAATTTATGCTATTTAGGATTTGCATAGATTCTTGAAACTGTAGGTTTATCTTTCGCAAAACCTGGCAAATTTCCCACTCTTAACTTCTTTTTTTTTTTTTTTTAAAGACATAGTTTCGCCCTGTCACCCAGGCTGGAGTGCAGTGGTGCAATCTCGACCCACTTCAACCTCCGCCTCCCGGGTTCAAGCGATTTTCCTGCCTCAGCCTCCCGAGTAGCTGGGATTACAGGCATGCGCCACCGAGCCCAGCTAATTTTGTGGGTTTTTTTTTTTTTTTTTTTTGAGACGGAGTCTCGCTCTGTCACCCAGGCTGGAGTGCAGTGGTGCAATCTCGGCTCACTGCAACCTCCGCCTCCCAGGTTCAAGCGATTCTACTGCCTCAGCCTCCGAAGTAGCTGGGATTACAGGCATGTGCCACTATGCCCAGCTAATGTTTGTGTTTTTAGTAGAGATGGGGTTTCACCATATTGGCCAAACTGGTCTTGAACTCCTGACCTCAGATGCTTCACTTGCCTCAGCCTCCCAGAGTGCTGGGATTGTAGGTGTGAGCCACTGCGCCCGGCCTCTTACTTCTTTAAACATAATTCTAGCACATATTATTGCCCATCTCCTTCAGGGGCTTCAAGGACCTGAATGTTAGACCTTCTGTTATTCAGTCATATATTTCTGAAGTTCTGCTCATATAATTCTTAACCTGTTTCTTTCTGTTATTCAGAGTAGGTAATGTCTATTGATTTATCTTCAAGTCCAATAACCTTTTCCCCTGTCATCTCCACTCTGCTTTTGAGTTCATCCAGTGAATTTAAAATTTTGATTTTCATTTCCAGTTCTAAGATTTCCATTCATTTCTTTTTTGTATTTTCTATCATTGCTAAGACTTTATTTTAACATTTGTTTCAAGAGTGTTTATGATTGCTCAAACATAAAAAAAGTGCTCTATCATATGATAGCTGCCTTAAAGCCTTTTTCACATAATTTCAGCATCTGTATTATGTTGCATTGATATGTGTATCTTTTTCTGTGTGAGTTGAAATTCTCATGGTTGTTGGTATGAGTTGAAATTCTCATGGTTCTTGATATGTTGAGTAATTTTGGAATCTCTCCTAGATATTTTGATGATTATGTTATGAGTCTCTGGGTTGTATTTAATACCATGGAATTTTTTTTTTTTTTTTTCTCTAAGCAGGCAATTGATCTGGTTAGGTTCAGGCTCCAAGTTCCAACCTAACTTCAGGGTTTCTTGAGTATCAGTTTACTTTTCAAAGTCCTTGAAGTACTCTTCGGTTCTAGTCTGTGAGTGTGCCACCTAGTGGTCAGTCTGTGACCTGTGCAGTGCGTCTATCTGTCAGTTCCGTTCTCTGAGTCTTTGGTATGCTAATTACAATTGATGCAAACGTTTAAGGGTTGCTGATGATCCCTGGAATTCATGAGCAACTTTATGGTGTCACTTTCCTGAGCTACTCCTCTGTACTCTCCTTGGAGCTTTTTAGCTCCTTAGGGCTCCCCCTTTCAGTCTTTTAGGAGCTACTGTGCACTTCCTTATCTGGAACTTTCTCTGGGCCCAAGCAAGAGAAGGATGGTGAAAGTTAAAAAAGCAATAGAGGTCGGCCTCATCACACCTCCACTAAATGGAGAGAAAGGTTCTCCTCCCTCAGTTTTCCTTCTTGCTGACCCCTTTACTGGTCATTGCCCTCACTGTCCTGGAATTGCCTAGAAGCAACCTCATGAATGACAGACACAAACGGGCAGAAACAACAGAGAACAAAGTCAAGGATTTCACACTGTCCATGAGTGTTAGGAGCCCTCTTGTTTGTCCATGAGCCATAACTAGAGGGCTTCTGGAGCATTCTCTTCACTGCAACAGTGCTCATTTCTAGGTTTCCAGCTTGATTAAGTTCAGGCCAGAGGCTACTAGGAGAAAATAAATGGTAAACCCACTAGTAGTTTGATTGCAACTTTGATTCCAGTGGTCTTCCATGATTTCCCTGATGCTATTCACTTTCTAGAATTTTTTCCAGTAGCTGCTTTATATCTGTTCAGGTTGTATGCTTCTGTTCAATGGGAGAAATGAGTGAAGTGTTTTTATGCCATTTCACCCAGAACCAGAAGTCTGACCTAATCCATATTGATTTTGTACATAGGAGGTGGCCGCTTTTCCTTTCCACGTTAAAGCAGTCGTGCATGTAAATTGTGGCGACTATAGTCACTTCTACATTGCACGTGAGTCCTACGTGGCTTTAAGTAGTCTGAATTATCATGTAATATAATTAGGTTATATATATATATGGAATTATGATGGGAATCTAGGTAAGGAGACAAAAAATTAAGACGGCATATGAGGCCAGGTAAGGTGTCTCATGCCTGTAATCCCAGCACTTTGGGAGACCAAAGCAGGAGGGTTGCTTGAGTCCAGGAGTTTGAGACCAGCCTGGGCAACATAGTGAGATACTGTCTCTACAAAAAAATACAAAACTTAGCCTGGTGTGGTGGTGCACACCTGTAGTCCCAGTCCCAGCTACTCTGGAGGCCAAGATGGGAAGATGCAGTGGGTCATGATTACACCACTGTGTTACAGCCTTGGTGAAAGAGGGAGACCTTGTCTTAAAAAAAAGAAAAGAAAAAGAAGGCATACAATATGTATGTATAGATTTGCATGCACACACATAATGATACTTTTGATAAGCTTAATTAATAACAAGCTAAGCCTCCAGTGATTATATTATTGTCCTCAAGGAGCATCCCTCTACTTAATATGTCATTACTATTCTAAAGGATAAACATACCTAATTCAAGAGAATATTAATCTTTGTCAAATGTTTGATATAAAAACATTAATTTTCCTATATCATCATTCTCCATATTTTTGGCAATTAAGAGAGAAAGCTCATACTGATGGTCAAAAAATAGCTTTAAAAAGTTGGTGGTAGAGTTAGAAGACTATGCTTTGTACAGTAGGATTTAGCCTTTTTCTGAAAGAGACCAGAAGAAGAGATTCTGCCGTTTCCTGACTGAGTCATGGGTCACTCGAAGAAACTGAACCTATTTATCTATGAATATTTCAAGCAGGGTAGGAGTCAGTACAGGGAATTAGGCTGTAACTGTTAAAAGGACTAGAGCAGCAAATGAATGGTGGAGGTGGTGGTGTTTCTTAGACCAGGAACTGCAAGAAATTATTACTTCTAATGCCAGAGTATGTCTTCGTTGCCCCACCACGGCCTACTCAGTCACTACAGGAGACCAGTGCCTAGAGCTTGTGTTACAAGACTCTGTACAAATCTGCTGCTGCTGTTGCTGCCAGAGTCAGACAAATGGATTCTGCCATCTTCCAGTTTCATATAAGTGCCTTTGAAAGAACCTAAACCTAGAACCTTGCTGGCCAAGGAATCTGAGAAATATAGTTTCCAGACTTAGAACCCCTGTGATAGTGTTAGATCTTAGAGAAAAATAAGGATGGCTCTAATTAACATAAGTGTTCATTGACATCTTTGTATTTGGTTTGCATAATATTGTGTGCTGTCTGATAGTTAAGACTCTAAGCTGCTTGAAGGTAGGAATAGGTCTCATATACTTTTATAATCCCACAAAGCATAGCACAGTGCCTTATGCTTGTGTAGTTTTCTTCTGTACAATTATTTCATATAACTGTAACCCAAACACTAAGCATGCCTTCGAATGAAAGATTAATCTTCTTTATCACTGGTCAGTTCCAGAGCCATCAATTAAAGAATCTGAGGCCTTCTCGTTAGTCCTTGAAGCAAAAGTCAAGGAAACTTAAGACTGTATTCTGTAGGATTCCTGAGCTAGGTCATCAGTATATCACATTTTTCTACTTTTTTAAGAATAGTATTAGATTTCTTACAAGATGAGGACTTTGGAGGCATAAGTATATGCAGATAGGTCATATAGTTGCCTAAGTGAGGCTGGGGACGGTGGCTCACACCTGTAATCCCAGCATTTTGGGAGGCCGAGGTGGGCGGATCATGAGGTCAGGAGTTCGAGACCAGCCTAGCCAATAGGATGACACCCCATCTCTACTAAAAATACAAAAATTAGCCAGGCGTGGTGGCACACGCCTGTAGTCCTAGCTACTCTGGAGGCTGAGGCAGAAGAATCACTTGAACCCAGGAGGCAGAGGTTGCAATGAGCTGAGATCATGCCACTGCACTCCAGCCTGGGCGATAGAGTGAGACTCTGTCTCAAAAAAGAAAAAAAAAGTTGCCCAAGTGATTTCACACTTACTGTTTAGAGAACTGTTTTGTGGTGGTGTGGTGCATTCTCTGCTTGGTGAAATGAGGAATTTCTGACTCAGCCTCCCAGATGTAGTGAAAAAAAAAAAAGATCAAAACATTCTGTAATATTAAGTAATAATAATAACTTCTTATTTTTTCTAGTCTAACAAATGATGAAATTTTTTTTTTTTTTTTTTTTTTTTTTTTTTGAGATGGAATTTCACTCTTGTTACCCAGGCTGGAGTTCAATGGTGCGAGCTCAGCTCACTGCAACCTCCGCCTCCTGGGTTCAAAGGATTCTCCTGTCTCAGCCTCCCGAGTAGCTGGGATTAGAGGCACGCACCACCACGTCCGGCTAATTTTGTATTTTTAGTAGAGATGGGGTTTCTCCATGTTGGTCAGGCTGGTCTTGAACTCCCAACCTCAGGTGATCGCCCGCCTTGGCCTCCCAAAGTGCTGGGATTATAGGTGTGAGCCACCATGCCCAGCCGTGAAAACAATTTTTTAAGAGAAGCAAAAAAAAAAAAAAAAAAAAAAAAAGTTACATAAAACCCAGTTACTTGAGTACTGTACTGAATGATTTTGGCATATTTCCAACTGGCTCACTTTCAGTCATTCTTTGTCTTTTTTTTTTGGTGGGGGGGACAGAGTTTTGCTGTGTTGCCCAGGCTGGAGTGCAGTGGCGTGATCTCGGCTCACTGCAACCTCCACCTTCCAGGTTCAAGTTATTCTCCTGCCTCAGCCTCCCAAGTAGCCGGGATTACTGGCACCCACCACTACGCCTGGCTAGTTTTTGTATTTTTACTAGAGACGAGGTTTTACTTATTGGCCAGGCTGGTCTGGAACTCAGGTTATCCACTGCTTCAGCCTACCAAAGTGCTGGGATTACAGGCGTGAGCCACCGTGCCCCCACCTGTTCTTTGTCTTTTATGAGTGTTTTTGCATAGATCACTGGGTCATGAGTATGCTTCTTTCTCTTTTTCTTTTTTTTTTTTTTGAGATGGAGTTTTTGCTCTGTTCCCCAGTCTGCAGTACAATGGCGTGATTTTGGCTCACTGCAACCTCCGCCTCCCAGGTTGTAGCAATTTCCTGCCTCAGCCTCCTGAGTAGCTGTGATTACAGGCACCTGCCACCATGCCGGGCTAATTTTTCTATTTTTAGTAGAGATGGAGTTTCACCATGTTGGCCTGGCTGGTCTCGAATTCCTGATGACCTCAGGTGATCCACCTGCCTCGGCCTCCCAAAATTCTAGGATTACAGACATGAGCCACTGTGCCTGGCCATAAGTATACTTTTTATTGCTAGGTAATATTTTGTAATATTTTACTAATTAGGTCCACCATAGTTTACATTTCCTTATCGTGGAACACTCCTCATTTGCCATTACAAATAATGCTGCCTGACATATTGTGCCTAAAATTTTTCATGCTTTTGATCATTTCCTTAAGCTAAAGCTTTAGGACCAGAGCTTTTTGGGTTAAGTAAATCAAAGATTTATTTTTCTTTATATTTCAAATAATTTTTTAAAATTAAAGTATAAGACACATGTGGAAAGTACACAAATCATACGTATACAGCTCAGCTCAATGAATATTTATAAATTCTTTCACATAGGCAGCATTTGATTAATTGCCAGCACCTTGGAAACCATTGTCATGCCTTCTCTTGGATTAGTTTTGCCAAATTTATAACTTTATGTAAATGAAATATTACTGTATATATGTTTTTGAGTTGGGCGGTTTATTTTCCACTCAACATCATGTTTGAAAGGTTCAAAGATATTACTATCACTATTTTGTTATATGAATATACTTTATCCACCCTACCATTTTTGTTTGTTTGTTTGTTTTGAGACTGAGTTTTGCTCATATAGCCCAGGCTGGAGTGCAATAGCACAATCTCGGCTCACTGCAACCTCCGCCTCCTGGTTTCGAGCGATTCTCCTGCCTCAGCCTCCTGAGTAGCTGAGATTACAGGCACCCGCCACTACCCTTGGCTAATTATTGTATTTTTAGTAGAAACGGGGTTTCACCATGTTGGCCAGTCTGGTCTCGAACTCCTGACCTCAGGTATCTACCTGCTTTGGCCTCCCAAAGTGCTGGGATTACAGGCATGAGCCACCACACC
Organism: Pongo abelii; assembly: GCF_028885655.2. Classification (NCBI taxonomy): domain Eukaryota; kingdom Metazoa; phylum Chordata; class Mammalia; order Primates; family Hominidae; genus Pongo; species Pongo abelii. The sequence continues at coordinate 21,953,907 of NC_071990.2, forward strand.
CTGCCCATGCATTCGGTTTTAATAGGAATCGCCAAACAGATCATGAAACTAGTTGTACGTTTTTATACTACTACTAAAATTGTATGAAATTGGGTCTCACTCTGTGACCCAGGCTGAAGTGCAGGGGTGTGATCATATCTCACTGCAGGCTCAACCTCAAGCGATCCTCTCTCCTTAGCCTTCAGAGTAGCTAGGACTACCGGCACACACCACCATGCCTGGCTAATTTTTAAATTTTTTGTAGAAAGATGGGGTCTTGCTACGTTGCCTAGGCTGATCTTGAACTCTTGGCCTCAACCATTACTACTCCCTCGGCCTCTCAGAGTGCTGGGGTTATAGTAATGATTGTGCCCAGTGCATTCTAGCCTAGGTGACAGAGCAAGACCTTGTCTCAAAAAAAAAAGGAGGTAGGTGGGCCGTTAAAATTCCAGGCAACAAAAACAAGATGAGGAGGCTGTTTAATGGAGAGTTAAGGCATGCTAAAGTCCTTTTAATAATCAGGAAGACGCTGGGCACAGTGGCTCACACCTATAATCCCAGCACTTTGGGAGGCTGAGGCAGGTGGATCACACGGTCAGGAGTTCAAGACCAGCCTGGCCAAGACGGTGAAACCCCGTCTCTACTAAAAATGCAAAAATTAGCTGGGCGTGTGGCGGGTGCCTGTAATCACAGCTACTCAGGAGGCTGAGGCATGAGAATCGCTTGAACCTGGGAAGTGGAGGTTGCAGTGAGTGGAGATCACACCATTGCATTCCAGCGTGGGTGACTAAGTGAGACTCTGTCTCCAAAAAAAAAAATTGGCCAGGTGCGTTGGCTCACACCTATAATCCCAGCACTTTGGGAGGCCGAGGCGGGTGAATCACAAGGTCAGGAAGTCAAGACCAGCCTGGCCAACATGGTGAAACCCCATCTCTACTAAAAATACAAAAATTAGCTGGGCCTGGTGGTAGGCGCTATAGGCAGGAGAATTGCTTGAAGCCGGGAGGCGGAGGTTGCAGTAAGCCAAGATTGAGCCACTGTGTCTGGCCTCCTCATAATTTTAATTTGCATGTCCTTCTAATGACTACTGAAGTTGACAGCCTTTTCTTACGCTTAGTAGACATTTGGATATCCTCTTTTTTTACATTTATTTATTTTTTATGGGCAGATAATAAATGTACTTTTTAAATTTAATTTAATTTTATTTTATTTTTATTTATTTTTTTTTTCCAGCTCGCACATGGAAATATATTTTTTGTAGCATTGTTTAAAATAGAGGAAAAATGCAATCAATAAAAGAATGGTTAAGTCAATTCTAATATTCCATCCTATAAGACGCTATGTCTCAATTTCTTTTTTTGTTGTTGTTGTTTTTTTTTGTTTGTTTTTTTACTTATTATTATTATACTTTAGGTTTTATGGTACATGTGCACAATGTGCAGGTTAGTTACATATGTATACATGTGCTATGCTGGTGCGCTGCACCCACTAACTCATCATCTAGCATTAGGTATATCTCCCAATGCTATCCCTCCCCCTTCCCCCCACCCCACAACAGTCCCCAGAGTGTGATGTTCCCCTTCCTGTGTCCATGTGTTCTCATTGTTCAATTCCCACCTATGAGTGAGAATATGCGGTGTTTGGTTTTTTGTTCTTGCGATAGTTTACTGAGAATAATGATTTCCAATTTCATCCATGTCCCTACAAAGGACATGAACTCATCATTTTTTTATGGCTGCATAGTATTCCATGGTGTATATGTGCCACATTTTCTTAATCCAGTCTATCATTGTTGGACATTTGGGTTGGTTCCAAGTCTTTGCTATTGTGAATAATGCTGCAATAAACATACGTGTGCATGTGTCTTTATAGCAGCATGATTTATAATCCTTTGGGTATATACCCAGTAATGGGATGGCTGGGTGAAATGGAATTTCTAGTTCTAGATCCCTGAGGAATCGCCACACTGACTTCCACAAGGGTTGAACTAGTTTACAGTCCCACCAACAGTGTAAAAGTGTTCCTATTTCTCCACATCCTCTCCAGCACCTGTTGTTTCCTGACTTTTTAATGGTTGCCATTCTAACTGGTGTGAGATGGTATCTCATTGTGGTTTTGATTTGCATTTCTCTGATGGCCAGTGATGATGAGCATTTTTTCATGTGTTTTTTGGCTGCATAAATGTCTTCTTTTGAGAAGTGTCTGTTCATGTCCTTCGCCCACTTTTTGATGGGGTTGTTTGTTTTTTTCTTGTAAATTTGTTGGAGTTCATTGTAGATTCTGGATATTAGCCCTTTGTCAGATGAGTAGGTTGCGAAAATTTTCTCCCATTTTGTAGGTTGCCTGTTCACTCTGATGGTAGTTTCTTTTGCTGTGCAGAAGCTCTTCAGTTTAGTTAGATCCCATTTGTCAATTTTGGCTTTTGTTGCCATTGCTTTTGGTGTTTTAGACATGAAGTCCTTGCCCATGCCAATGTCCTGAATGGTAATGCCTAGGTTTTCTTCTAGGGTTTTTATGGTTTTAGGTCTAACGTTTAAGTCTTTAATCCATCTTGAATTGATTTTTGTATAAGGTGTAAGGAAGGGATCCAGTTTCAGCTTTCTCCATATGGCTAGCCAGTTTTCCCAGCACCATTTATTAAATAGGGAATCCTTTCCACATTTCTTGTTTTTCTCAGGTTTGTCAAAGATCAGATAGTTGTAGATATGTGGCATTATTTCTGAGGGCTCTGTTCTGTTCCATTGATCTATATCTCTGTTTTGGTACCAGTACCATGCTGTTTTGGTTACTATAGCCTTGTAGCATAATTTGAAGTCAGGTAGTGTGATGCCTCCGGCTTTGTTCTTTTGGCTTAGGATTGACTTGGTGATGCGGGCTCTTTTTTGGTTCCATATGAACTTTAAAGTAGTTTTTTCCAATTCTATGAGGAAAGTCATTGGTAGCTTGATGGGGATGGCATTGAATCTGTAAATTACCTTGGGCAGTATGGCCATTTTCACGATATTGATTCTTCCTACCCATGAGCATGGAACGTTCTTCCATTTGTTTGTATCCTCTTTTATTTCATTGAGCAGTGGTTTGTAGTTCTCCTTGAAGAGGTCCTTCACATCCCTTGTAAGCTGGATTCCTAGGTATTTTATTCTCTTTGAAGCAATTGTGAATGGGAGTTCACTCATGATTTGGCTCTCTGTTTGTCTGTTATTGGTGTATAAGAATGCTTGTGATTTTTGTACACTGATTTTGTATCCTGAGACTTTGCTGAAGTTGCTTATCAGCTTAAGGAGATTTTGGGCTGAGACAGTGGGGTTTTCTAGATATACAATCATGTCGTCTGCAAAAAGGGACAATGTGACTTCCTCTTTTCCTAATTGAGTACCCTTTATTTCCTTCTCCTGCCTAATTGCCCTGGCCAGAACTTCCAACACTATGTTGAATAGAAGTGGTGAGAGAGGGCATCCCTGTCTTGTGCCAGTTTTCAAAGGGAATGCTTCCAGTTTTTGTCCATTCAGTATGATATTGGCTGTGGGTTTGTCATAGATAGCTCTTATTATTTTGAGATACGTCCCATCAATACCTAATTTATTGAGAGTTTTTAGCATGAAGCGTTGTTGAATTTTGTCAAAGGCCTTTTCTGCATCTATTGGGATAATCATGTGGTTTTTGTCTTTGGTTCTGTTTATATGCTGGATTACATTTATTGATTTGCATATATTGAACCAGCCTTGCACTCCAGGGATGAAGCCCACTTCATCATGGTGGATAAGCTTTTTGATGTGCTGCTGGATTCGGTTTGCCAATATTTTATTGAGGATTTTTGCATCAATGTTCATCAAGGATATTGGTCTAAAATTCTCTTTTTTTGTTGTGTCTCTGGCCGGCTTTGGTATCAGGATGATGCTGGCCTCATAAAATTAGTTAGGGAGGATTCCCTCTTTTTCTATTGATTGGAATAGTTTCAGAAGGAATGGTACCAGTTCCTCCTCGTACCTCTGGTAGAATTCGGCTGTGAATCCATCTGGTCCTGGACTTTTTTTGGTTGGTAAGCTATTGATTATTGCCACAATTTCAGCTCCTGTTATTGGTCTATTCAGAGATTCAACTTCTTCCTGGTTTAGTCTTGGGAGGGTGTATGTGTTGAGGAATTTATCCATTTCTTCTAGATTTTCTAGTTTATTTGCGTAGAGGTGTTTATATTATTCTCTGATGGTAGTTTGTATTTCTGTGGGATCGGTGGTGATGTCACCTTTATCATTTTTTATTGCATCTATTTGATTCTTCTCTCTTTTTTTCTTTATTAATCTTGCTAGTGGTCTATCAATTTTGTTGATCCTTTCAAAAAACCAGCTCCTGGATTCATTAATTTTTTGAAGGGTTTTTTGTGTCTCTATTTCCTTCAGTTCTGCTCTGATTTTAGTTATTTCTTGCCTTCTGCTAGCTTTTGAATGTGTTTGCTCTTGCTTTTCTAGTTCTTTTAGTTGTGATGTTAGGGTGTCAATTTTGGATCTTTCCTGCTTTCTCTTATGGGCATTTAGTGCTATAAATTTCCCTCTACACACTGCTTTGAATGCATCCCAGAGATTCTGTTATGTTGTGTCTTGGTTCTCGTTGGTTTCAAAGAACATCTTTATTTCTGCTTTCATTTCGTTATGTACCCAGTAGTCATTCAGGAGCAGGTTGTTCAGTTTCCATGTAGTTGAGCGGTTTTGAGTGAGATTTTTAGTCCTGAGTTCTAGCTTGATTGCACTGTGATCTGAGAGATAGTTTGTTATAATTTCTGTTCTTTTACATTTACTGAGGAGAGCTTTACTTCCAAGTATGTGGTCAATTTTGGAATAGGTGTGGTGTGGTGCTGAAAAAAATGTATATTCTGTTGATTTGGGGTAGAGAGTTCTGTAGATGTCTATTAGGTCCACTTGGTGCACAGCTGAGTTCAATTCCCGGGTATCCTTGTTGACTTTCTGTCTCGTTGATCTGTCTAATGTTGACAGTGGGGTGTTAAAGTCTCCCATTATTAATGTGTGGGAGTCTAAGTCTCTTTGTAGGTCACTCAGGACTTGCTTTATGAATCTGGGTGCTCCTGTATTGGGTGCATATATATTTAGGATAGTTAGCTCTTCTTGTTGAATTGATCCCTTTACCATTATGTAATGGCCTTGTCTCTTTTGATCTTTGTTGGTTTAAAGTCTGTTTTATCAGAGACTAGGATTGCAACCCCTGCCTTTTTTTGTTTTCCATTTGCTTGCTAGATCTTCCTCCATCCTTTTATTTTGAGCCTATGTGTGTCTCTGCACGTGAGATGGGTTTCCTGAATACAGCACACTGATGGGTCTTGACTCTTTATCCAATTTGCCAGTCTATGTCTTTTAATTGGAGCATTTAGTCCATTTACATTTAAAGTTAATATTGTTATGTGTGAATTTGATCCTGTCATTATGATGTTAGCTGGTTATTTTGCTCGCTTGTTAGTTGATGCAGTCTCTTCCTAGTCTCGATGGTCTTTACATTTTGGCATGATTTTGCAGCAGCTCGTACCGGTCGTGCCTTTCCATGTTTAGCGCTTCCTTCAGGAGCTCTTTTAGTGCAGGCCTGGTGGTGACAAAATCTCTCAGCATTTGCTTGTCTGTAAAGTATTTTATTTCTCCTTCACTTATGAAGCTTAGTTTGGCTGGATATGAAATTCTGGGTTGAAAATTCTTTTCTTTAAGAATGTTGAATATTGGCCCCCACTCTCTTCTGGCTTGTAGGGTTTCTGCTGAGAGATCCGCTGTTAGTCTGATGGGCTTCCCTTTGAGCCTAACCCGACCTTTCTCTCTGGCTGCCCTTAACACTTTTTCCTTCATTTCAACTTTGGTGAATCTGACAAATATGTGTCTTCGAGTTGCTCTTCTCGAGGAGTATCTTTGTGGCGTTCTCTGTATTTCCTGAATCTGAATGTTGGCCTGCCTTGCTAGATTGGGGAAGTTCTCCTGGATAATATCCTGCAGAGTGTTTTCCAACTTGGTTCCATTCTCCCCATCACTTTCAGGTACACCAATCAGACGTAGATTTGGTCTTTTCACATAGTCCCACATTTCTTGGATGCTTTGCTCGTTTCTTTTTATTCTTTTTTCTCTAAACTTCCCTTCTCGCTTCATTTCATTCATTTCATCTTCCATTGCTGATACCCTTTCTTCCATTTGATCGCATCGGCTCCTGAGGCTTCTGAATTCTTCACATAGTTCTCGAGCCTTGGTTTTCAGCTCCATCAGCTCCTTTAAGCACTTCTCTGTATTGGTTATTCTAGTTATACATTCTTCTAAATTTTTTTCAAAGTTTTCAACTTCTTTGCCTTTGGTTTGAATATCCTCCCATAGCTCGGAGTAATTTGATTGTCTGAAGCCTTCTTCTCTCAGCTCGTCAAAGTCATTCTCCATCCAGCTTTGTTCCGTTGCTGGTGAGGAACTGCGTTCCTTTGGAGGAGGAGAGGTGCTCTGCTTTTTAGAGTTTCCAGTTTTTCTGCTCTGTTTTTTCCCCATCTTTGTGGTTTTATCTACTTTTGGTCTTTGACAATGGTGATGTACAGATGGGTTTTTGGTGTGGATGTCCTTTCTGTTTGTTAGTTTTCCTTCTAACAGACAGGACCCTCAGCTGCAGGTCTGTTGGAGTACCTGGCTGGCTGTGTGAGGTGTCAGTCTGCCCCTGCTGGGGGGTGCCTCCCAGTTAGGCTGCTCGGGGGTCAGGGGTCAGGGACCCACTTGAGGAGGCAGTCTGCCCGTTCTCAGATCTCCAGCTGTGTGCTGGGAGAACCTCTGCTCTCCTCAAAGCTGTCAGACAGGGACATTTAAGTCTGCAGAGGTTACTGCTGTCTTTTTGTTTGTCTGTGCCCTGCCCCCAGAGGTGGAGCCTACAGAAGCAGGCAGGCCTCCTTGAGCTGTGGTGGGCTCCACCCAGTTGGAGCTTCTGGGCTGCTTTGTTTACCTAAAGGAGCCTGGGCAATGGCGGGCACCCCTCCCCCAGCCTCGCTGCCGCCTTGCTGTTTGATCTCAGACTGCTGTGCTAGCAATCAGTGAGACTCCGTGGGCGTAGGACCCTCTGAGCCAGGTGCAGGCTATAATCTCCTGGTGCACCGTTCCCTAAGCCGGTCGGAAAAGCACAGTATTCGGGTGGGAGTGGCCCGATTTTCCAGGTGCCGTCTGTCACCCCTGGAAAGGGAACTCCCTGACCCCTTGTGCTTCCCGAGTGAGGCAATGCCTCGCCCCTGCTTCGGCTGGTGCACGGTGTGCTAACCCACTGACCTGTGCCCACTGTCTGGCACTCCCTAGTGAGATGAGCACGGTACCTCAGATGGAAATGCAGAAATCACCTGTCTTCTGCATCGCTCACGCTGGGAGCTGTAGACTGGAGCTGTTCCTATTCGGCCATCTTGGCTCCTCCCCACTAAATGTACATATTTTCAAGGTATATGTGATAATTTGATACATTCATATAATCAAATCAGGGTGGATATCCTTTTGAAGGACTTATTCAAGTTTCTTACCCATTTTTAAATGGATTATGTTTTTCTTCTTGGTATCTAAGAGTTCTTTTTTTTTTTTTGAGTCGGAGTCTTCCTCTGTCACCCAGGTTGTTGTGCAGTGGTGTGATCTTGGCTCACTGCAAGCTCTGCCTCCCAGGTTCATGCCACTCTCCTGCCTCAGCCTCCCCAGCAGCTGGGACTACGGCGCCCGCCACCTGCCTGGCTAATTTTTTTGTATTTTTAGTAGAGACAGGTTTTCACCGTGTTAGTCAGGATGGTCTCGATCTCCTGACCTCGTGATCTGCTCACCTCGGCCTCCCAAAGTTCTGGGATTACAGGCGTGAGCCACCGCGCCTGGCCGGCATCTAAGAGTTCTTTGTATACTTTGGAAATGAGCCCTTTGAGGGTTATGTGAGTTACAAATATCTTTGCCCACTCTCTGCTTTGTCTTTTGGCTCTCATAATGATGGCTATTATGAATAGAAGATATTAATATTCATTTAGTCAAATTCATCTTTTCATTTATGATTTATGTCATTTGTGTTCTGATCAAGAAGTTTTTTTTTTTTAATCACCAAATTATGGAGACATTCTCCTACATTATTTTCTGGAAGTTTTATTGTTTTGTCTTTCACATGTAGATCTAGATTCCACCCAGAATTAACTTTTATTTATGCTGTGAGGTAAAGGGCTACTTTTCTTTTATTTCCAAATTACTATGGAAATTAAATCAGCCATTTGTTGAAAATACCATGTTTTCCCAAATGCCCTGCAGGGCTGCCTTCATCTTAAGTAAAGTTCCCATGTATGTGGGCTCCTTTTTAACCTCTTAGGGTAGAGCACAGATCCCTATTTCTTATGAGTGGCTTCTCCATAGGCTGCGTATCTCCATCACCTCTGCTCCTCTCTGACTGGGATCCACACCCTGCTTGGCTTCGCAGCCTTTTATTTATTGCATGATTTTAGTTGGAACACTGGTAGGTACCTCTCAGACCAAAAATGTGCAGTGTTACCACTTCTACCTGATTTTTTATGAATTAGGCATGTGGGTTATGTCTCCATATGTTGAAAAAGACTAACATGATGGGCTTCCTCAGCATTTCCAAAAAAGAGCTTGCATGCTGGGATTTTCTTTTCATTATTCACTGTGCTTATATTGACTCACAAATAATTTCAAGCCTTCTTTTTAGCTGTTAGTTCTTTCTTCCTCCTCCTAAACTTTCATCAGAGCTGTGCAAAAATAGAAAGATGGATTAATTTAGTAGATTTTGTCTTCCCATTACCTCTTTTTACTGTTTGTTTGGCACAGGGAGTTCACAATCAATAAAATCATCAAAAGTGAAAGAGCTGGTGAGTAAAAGGAGCAGAAGATTTGACTAATCCACAAAGTAACTGACCTCTTCTTAAATCATTTGGAGCCAGATTTGAGAGTGGATTTTGAGTGCTAAGGGGGGTTTATTTTAGGAAATTGACTTTAACATATCCATTTTCCCTTGCTATATTTGTATCATCTAATTTTGCTTTTGGAATCCTTCAGATGGCCTCTCTCACCAGCTAGCATTAGTGTTTCCTTTCTTCTCATATCCTGAGATGAACTTGCAGAAAACAAAGCTTCATCAAAAAACCGTCTTGAGTCTACTGCATTTAAAAAATAATTAGGAACAATAAAAAGAAAGAAGGATTAACATTGCACATAATGCTTCAACAGGAAGCATTAACATCTTTTAACTCTGCGCTAGTCAGCATGTGTGCGTGCATATTTTTGCTAAAGGTTAACTAAATTGTGTAGTCATTTCTAATGGGTGGACATCCGTCTGCTGTACCCAGCTGATTAATGTGCTAGATTTCTGGAGAGAATGGCTTTAATTACTTATGATGAACTGAGAGTGGCTAATATTGTGAAAGAAAATTGCTATACGAAGTTCTTGACAACCCAGGGAGTTAACAAATATCAGTCTATACAAGAAAAAAGAGCTCTTGATTCTTTGAAATGCAGTGGAACTTAGTTCTATAACTACTATTGGTATAACACTAGCAATTTACAAAGCCATTTTTCCTTTTATTTTCTTCCAAACCATGCAGCAAATGTTATGAAGACAGGCATATTATGTTTTAAAAAGAAGAAAGCAGAGGCTCAGGGATTTCAAGGACTTGGGCCCAAAGGCATTCAACTAGAAAGCTGGTAATAATAGCAGCGACAGTTTATTGAGTCTTAGTGTTTCTGAGAACTTTTCTAAGTACTTTACACATATTAAATTTTTAAATCTTCACATTCGTCCTGTGAGGAAGGTACTATTGTTATGTCTGTATTACCCATGGGGATACTGACGCACAAAGAAGTCAAGTAATGTATTTAAGATTCTAGTAAGTGCAGAGCCCGGGTGCACGCAGTGCCTGGGCTCTGCCACCATGCAGTGCTGACCAGGGCTTCCACCCATGTTTTTTTTTTTTTTGAGACAGAGTTTAGCTCTTGTTGCCCAGGCTGGAGTGCAATGGCATGATCTTGGCTCACCACAACCTCCGCCTCTCAGGTTCAAGTGATTCTCCTGCCTCAGCCTCCCGAGTAGCTGGGATTACAGGCATGCACCACCACGCCTGGCTAATTTTGTATTTTTAGTAGAGATGAGGTTTCTCCGTGTTGGTCAGGCTGGTCTCAAACTCCTGACCTCAGGTGATCCGCCTGCCTCGGCTTCCCAAAGTGCTGGGATTACAGCCATGAGCCACCGCGGCTGGCCCTTCCACCCATGTTTTTGGCTTTAGGTATGGGACTTTTGCTGCTTTTCAACAGTGCCACACAATAATATAGCTCATGAGGATGTCTGCGGATTGAGGTAGCCTATGCTTCAGTCATGGGTCCTCAATTGCTGTGTTTCTGCTCAGTGAGTAACAGTGGTAGGGATTGAAAGTTTCCTTGAGTTAATTTGAATTCAAATCCAGTTCTATTCCCACCCCCGCTTTGTTTCCACTCTACGAGTGCAGTATTTGTTGTTGTTGTTGTTGTTGAGACAGAGTCTTACTCTGTCGCCCAGGCTGGAGTGCAGTGGCTCAATCTTGGCTTACTGCAACCTCTGCCTCCCGGCTTCAAGCAATTCTCCTGCCTATAGCGCCTACCACCAGGCCCAGCTAATTTTTGTATTTTTAGTAGAGATGGGGTTTCACCATGTTGGCCAGGCTGGTCTTGACCTCCTGACCTTGTGATTCACCCGCCTCGGCCTCCCAAAGTGCTGGGATTACAGGTGTGAGCCAACGCACCTGGCCAATTTTTTTTTTTTTGGAGACAGAGTCTCACTTAGTCACCCACGCTGGAATGCAATGGTGTGATCTCCACTCACTGCAACCTCCACTTCCCAGGTTCAAGCGATTCTCCTGCCTCAGCCTCCTGAGTAGCTGTGATTACAGGCACCCGCCACACGCCCAGCTAATTTTTGCATTTTTAGTAGAGACGGGGTTTCACCGTCTTGGCCAGGCTGGTCTTGAACTCCTGACCGTGTGATCCACCTGCCTCAGCCTCCCAAAGTGCTGGGATTATAGGTGTGAGCCACTGTGCCCAGCGTCTTCCTGATTGTAAAAAGGACTTTAGCATGCCTTAACTCTCCATTAAACAGCCTCCTCATCTTGTTTTTGTTGCCTGGAATTTTAACGGCCCACCCACCTCCTTTTTTTTTTTGAGACAGGGTCTTGCTCTGTCACCTAGGCTAGAGTGCACTGGCACAATCATGGCTCACTCAGCCTTGACCTCCTGGGCTCAGGTGATCCTCCCACCTCAGCCTCTCAAGTAGCTGGGACTACAGGTGCGGGCCTCCACACCCAGCTAATTTTTGTATTTTATGTAAAGACAGAGTTTCGCCATGTTGGCCAGGCTGGTCTCGAAATGCTGGGCTCGAGCAATCTGCCCACCTCAGCCTCTAAGTGCTGGGATTACAGGCATAAGACACTGTACCCGGCCAACTTTCCCCTTTTTAACATAAAAAGTTGGTTATTAATTTTTAAATCAATCAAATGACATCTGGTATTTTACTGATTTATTTGCTTCTGGTTTCGTATATCCCATAACTGTTCTTTGGCTTCACCTTTTAGTTTATTGAAATACATCGCTTAATATTTTCTTTTGTTTTCAGTTTACCATCATTTTTCTTAGGTCTTTTTTTCTTTTTCCTGGAAGAAAAATTATAAAATTGTTATATATTTGATACGTATGAAGGTACACAAATACACACACATGAACATACACCTACGAACTGTAGGTATGTTATGAACCATAATTGTAAGTGAATTCACCATAGACATTTCCAATAGAGTTCACTCTACATGTATAAAAACCTCCTACTTCCTTCCCAGAGGTAACCACTAGTCTGAATATAGTGTTTCTCATTCTTTTGCCTTCAAAAACATACATACTAGATTTTCAAAAATAGGTTTCAATAGGTTTTTTTTTTTTTTTTTTTGAGACAGAGTCTTGCTCTGTCACCCAGGCTGGAGTGCCGTGGCACAATCTCAGCTCACGGCAACCGCTGCCTCCCAGATTCAAGCAATTCTCCTGCCTCAGCCTCCTGAGTAGCTGGGATTACAGGCACGTGCCACCATGCCTGGCTAATTTTTGTATTTTTTTTTTTAGTAGAGAAGGGGTTTCACCATGTTGGTCAGGCTGGTCTCAAACTCCTAACCTCGTGATCCACCTGCCTCAGCCTCCCAAAGTGCTGGGATTACAGGCGTGAGCCACCGCGCCTGGCTTCAATAGGTTTTTAAAATAACTGTAATAGGTTTCAGATTTGCTTATGTTTAACTTCATAAAAAATACTGTCACCTTGTGACTTGCCCTTTATTCAAAATCATGTTTCTAAGACTTAGTGTTACCGGTAGCAGCAGTTTTTCTACTACAGCTGTGGATAATATTACATTATTTGCATATACTACAATATATTTACTCATTCTCCCATATGTAGACTTTTGGTCGTTTAGATTTTTCCTATCAGTAGCAGTGCCATTATGAACACTGTTGTTTGTGTATGCCAACTGATGTGCTTCACGAGTTTCTCTAAGGCATGCACCCTGGAGTGAAGCTGCTTGGTGTGAATTATACCCACGGGCCCATCAGGTATCAAACTCCAGGCACCATTGGCTCATAGCTCTGGATTCCAGCAGCCTGTGGCTTAGCTCCTCCTGCCAGTTGGCCTTTGTGGTCTGTTTCTGGTCCACGATGAGGTTTATAATTTTTGTCCCTTGGGATTTCCCTTTTACCCTTTGCAATAGGTTTGGAACAATAGGGTCTGCCACTTGTGAACTCAAGGCATATTCATGATATGAAGTCACCATCGATTACTTCTTCAAATATTTAGTGGTCAGAACGGAGGCCGTTTCTGGAATTATAAGGTTGAATTCTTCATGCGATGATGTAGCTAGATTTTTTACAACTTGGTTTGTGTGTAAGGAAGCAGGTTCTTTTCCCTGAGTGTAACATATGTCAGCACTTTTCAGTGAGGGTGATTTTTTTTTTTTTTTTTTTTAACCCAGGGGACATTTGTCAATGTCTAGAGACATTTTTGGTTGTCATGAATGGGGTAGGTGAAGGTAAAACTAGCATCTAGTGGGTAGAGGCTATAGATATAGCTAAACATTCTACAGAACAATGAACAGGGCAGCCCCCCACAACAAAGAATTATTGAGTCCTATATATTCATAGTATTAGGGTAAAACCACAACCAAAACCCTACAATGTATAGGACAGCATTGCACAAAAAAGAATTATTGGGTCGAACATTTCAATAGCGCTAGGGCACCCTGATGTATGTGAAGATGATCAGTCATTGTGTTCTGAATGTATGATTCTAACACTAAAATTTGGGCCAGGCGTGGTGGCGCACACATGTCATTCCAGCACTTTAGGAGGCTGAGGCAGGAGGATTACTTGAGCCCAGGAGTTTGAGACTGGTCTGGGAAACATGATAAAACTGTTTCTACAAAAGATAAAAGAAATTAGCTGGGCGTAGTGACATGTGCATGTAGTCTCAGCTACTCAGGAGGCTGAGGTGGGAGGATAGCTTGAGCCCTGGAAGTCAAGGCTGCAGTGAGCTGTGACCATGCCATTGCACTCCAGCCTGGGCAACAGAGTGAGACCCTGTCTCAAAATAAATTAATATTTAATAGAGTCCACATTTTTTGCTTTTTCCCCCATGCCATGTCTTTGGAAGTGTGAGTTTGGAATGCCCAGGTAATATAGCTAGTGAATTACTTGCCTAATTTAGATCAAAGTATACAATTAGTGTGAAAGGAAATATGAATTATCAAGAAGTAACACAGGCTATGTGAAAAATAGCTGGGTTTAATTGCTATTTCTATCTGTCAGTGGAATTCTGTAAAAGCTAGTGGACATTCTTCCTGTCCTAGCACGGCTTCTCTTCCCAACTGTCTCAAGCTTTGATCAGGAATGAGAAGGGAGGCATTCCTACACGCACCAGAACAGTGCAGTGGGGAGTTGGTCTGTGGATTTCATGGAATTTTAGAAAAAAAAAACAAACAAAAAAAAAACGGAGCACATCTCCCACTACTTACTGGGGCCGGCTCAGCAATAGCATTACCCAGTAAATATGGATGATCAGGAATTCCCGCAGTCTGGTTTGCTTCCCTTCCTGTTCCAGGTCTTTCTTTGTCCATGAACTGCTGAAACCTGAGTGGGGGCTTCCACAAAGGGAGAGAAAGGGGGATGGAGAAGGAGGGAAAGGCAGATAACAGCCGAATGTAATCAGCATTTTATTACTGTCCTCAGGAAGTAGGAATAGGAAAAAAGAAGTAGGTTGGAGCAAGGAAAGTTAATTATGTGAGGTTATTTGACAGGAAATTACTAAATACAAACAGACAGAAGAAACACATTTTAAAGCAGAATAGGAAATCTCAAGTTACTCCACTCTGTGCATTCGAAACCCCCAAAGCAAATTCTGAAAATAGCAGTTTAAACAAAAGCTATCTTATCTGATAAAAGTATTTCAAACACAAAGGGAAATTTATATATTGGGCAGGCAATCTTAAAATAAACCGATTTTGTTGATAGCACTGCAAATGTAATTGTGGGAAACCCCCTTCTGATGTCTGAATTTATCTTGTAGATGTTTTGAATTTGGCATTTCAGTTCTATAAAGGTATATGTGTGTGTGTATTCCACCTTGGAAAATTATATATATGTGAAATAAAATGAAAAGTTTCTTATGTTTGTGTTTTTTTTTCAGTATTACAAAATTTTGGGGGAGTTAGGTATTATTAATAGTTCCAGAAGACTGTTATATCAGTACAGCCAGAGAACTGAGATGTTCTCTAAAATCTTTATTTCTGGAGGTCATATATTTTAAATGTTTTAATTGATGTAATTGATTAACATAATTTTTTTTTATTGCTTTTCAGCCATTGGCAAAATTTGTAGAATTTTTGTAAATTATCCAAACATATGTGGTGTTGTTTTAAAGACTAAGTGATTAAGGAGTAGGACCTTTTCCTACCCTGAATGATTTCTGGTTGTTTAATGGCCTACGCTAAATAGTCAGTGTTGCAGACATAGAAAGGAGGGTCAGAAGTGGCTGTTCAGTAATCTGACCCTTTTAATTAAGGTTTTCATCCTAAGAAAAAAGACCCAAATAACAAAAAACACCAACAAAATACATACATATATGCATAAAGGCGCACACACACACACACACACACCCATATTTATATGCAGCTTTTCCAGAGAAAAAAGGAAGAAACTTTACTTTCTAGATCTTGATAGTAGGATTCTCTAAGGATTTTTTAAAATAGTTGAGATATTGAAGAGTCATATCATAGAAATTGGGTGGCTGTAAAATTGCAGTCTGTGGATAAAGTTACACATTCCACGTTAGTTCAAAGAAAAAGCAATATTTTGAAAACATAAATGGAGCTCAAAGTCTGCATTCCTTTTAAAAGGCCAACACCTGTGGAAGGAATGCAGGTTGTTCCCACTTGACCTTCAACTGTGGAGCTGGGCTAGGTACTTCAGATGTTATGGTGGTCGAGTAGGAACCTCTCTCTGCAGCAGTGTCTCCCGGGACAGCACCTGTCCTGTCTGTTGTCAGGAAGCCAACATATGGCGACAGCTAGGAATAGTCAAAGAGTAGAT
This sequence comes from Pongo abelii, assembly GCF_028885655.2. Classification (NCBI taxonomy): domain Eukaryota; kingdom Metazoa; phylum Chordata; class Mammalia; order Primates; family Hominidae; genus Pongo; species Pongo abelii. The sequence goes on from NC_071990.2 coordinate 21,969,503, forward strand.
CCTAACCCTTGCTTTGAGGAGCTTGCTTTGTATACCACGAAGTCTCACGGTGATGGATGAGTGGGTGTAGATAATGTGCAATAAGCCATAACCTCTCTAAGCAATCAGGCTTACATTTTGCAAGTCCTGGGAAAACCTGGGCAGACAGTATTAGCACACTCAGACTGAGTCCTCTGTGTGTAGTAGTTGAAGATAAAGACATCATTGATGTTCCAGACAGATTCTCATCATGCATAAATAATTCCTTAGGACGGAATTACCGTAGTTGCCTTGAGTGGCACTTCCCCTCCTTTAGGCCACTCACATTAGTTCAGCAGTTTATTGTGGCGTCTGAAGAACCAAATGCACAATTCAACCTCAAGAAGAAAATTACAAATAGCATATTCTTTTTGAACAGTCAATGTATTCATCCATATAATATTTGATGGGAAAGAGATCTGGCTTATTTTTGCTTTTTTCATTAATTCTTTGTTTATTCAGTCAATATTTCTTAATTCCTTGATATATTCCAGGAGCTGTGGTGGAGGCAGAGAATGTAATGTGAAAAGCATTGCATTAGCAGGCACGGTTGTTACTTCTTAGAACTAATAGTTTAGTGTCATATGGTCATGCCTCCCCTATGCCCTAGCTTTGTGATCTTGGGCAAGTGACAATTCCTCTGTACCTCAATTTCTTTGGATATATTAGAGTGTTTATTCCCCCAGGTGGCCCTTAAGATCTTGTTCAGTGCTAGTCTTTTTCAGATATATACTTCAGTTGTTAAATTTTTTTTTTTTTTTTTTGAGACGGAGTCTTGCTCTGTTGCCCAGGCTGGAGTGCAGTGGCATGATCTTGGCTCACTGCAACCTCTGCCTCCCAGGTTTAAGCGATTCTTCTGCCTCAGCCTTCCAAGTAGCTGGGACTACAGGTGCCTACCACCACGCCCGGCTAAGTTTTGTATTTTTAGTAGAGACGGTTTCACCATTTTGGCCAGGATGGTCTCGATCTCCTGACCTTGTGATGCCCCCGCCTCGGTCTCCCAAAGTGCTGGGATTAAAGGCATGAGCCACCATGCCCGGCCAGTTGTTAAATATTTTTGTCTCCATACCTCGCTTGGTGTTCTAGTGAGTGACTAAATATGTTGGGACTGAGTAGATCAGCTTAGATGTATATATGCAGGTTAGAATCATTGCTTTGATTTCTAACTGAACTAGTTACCTTACTTGAGTCTGTACCACCTGGGTATCTCCAACCTGTTTGACTGGCTCACATACATATGCAGTTTCCTAAGACTCAAGCTCACTTTAAAGAGAAAGCATGCATTTCCTTCTATTGATGCTGGAAACTTTTCAAGCAGTTCTGAGGCATGGTCTTCAGACACAAAAGATCATTGTTACATGTGCTCCTTTGCTGAGACACTAGCCCATGGCAATTGAGTTGTTTTTAGCTCAACTTCAGTGCTAGCAGACAAAACTATGCTTAAGACAGGATTATTGAAACCTGGACCTTCCACAATTTAATAATATTGGTAATGTTGATGAATTCAACTCCTGCTTATATCATCTGTTTTTGTAAATAAAGTTTTGTTGGAACACAGCCAGGTCCAGCCTTTTCTGTACTGCCTATGGCTGCTTTTGAGCTGTAAGCGTGTGACTAAGCAGCTGAAACAGAGACTGTATGGCCCAGAAAACTGAAAATATTTGCCATTGTGCTCTTAACAGAAACATTTGCTGACACCTCGATTATAGGATAAGCAAAGCCCCCAACCCTAGAAGTTAAGGTGTGTGAAACCATAACACACATACACACACACACACACATTTTTTTTTTTCAGGAAACAGCTTATTTGCCTTTTTTTGCAAAATGCTCCTGAGAAATTAGCCTTGTTAATGTGTAACTTTTTTGATGCCATGCTGTTGAGATAGCAGCATTGGATACTAACTATATACCTCACAGATTTTACTCTTTTGAAGAAGTTTTAGTTTCCGTGGGCTGGATTCATAAGTGAACTGATCTGATGAGAACTCTAAGTTATTGCTAAGGCATTTTTTATTCTGTTAAATATGATCCTATGGAGCCTGAAGTCCTAGCTTTCTTTACACTTGAGCTGTGAGGAGAGATGTGACAACATTTCAGAGACACGTAAGCTCTTGGAGACATATTTATAACCTTCCTCCACCTTTGTTCTGTGTTTATAGTGGACAGAGCTTTAGGGCTGGTAGGTTGTGCCTGCAGGAGTGCTGAACTTGAACTTAGAGAAAGCTGGGGTCAGTCAAAGAAAGTCTAAGGTCAGAGGAAATGAAGGTTAATGAGGCCGGATTCCTGCCCTCTAGGGGCTTACATGCTATTGGGAGTGACTGATTCTTTTCCTAAAAGAGTGATAAATGCCCTCAATAAGACATGCACGTGGAATATGAGAACATGGTGTAGAGGAGGAGAGTGGAGATGGGGGCGTTCACACGGGGAGCCACAGCCAAGGCTTACGTGAGCTTATGTGCAATGTCATAGAACTACAAAAGCCGAAAACAAGCGAGTGTCAGGGTGGCAAGTGGACAACATGGAGGGAACGTGGGGCATTTGCCCTTCAGCATTTTCTCAGGGGCTCAGAATTGGTTTGCACGGATGTGTCAATTTCACTTTAAAGGGTTTAAAGGTGAGGAATAGAGCTACTCAGTAAATGTTTACAACAACCAAATATATTAAGGGGGAGATAAATAGGTTTTAGGACCAAGCAGGGCTACTTTTATGGGTTCAAAGGGACCTATGATGACCAGTCCTAGCACATAATAATTTCTAAATAAACATTGGTTGATTTAATACATAAGCTCTTTGGTATTTGAAATGAACTAATGAAAAATTGGCATTTTTGACTTGAGGCTTCATGTTTGCAGCCAAATGACTGGAAATTCTGTTTATCCACATGTATCGACCATATGCTAGATACGTGCTAAAGTCAGGGGGAATGGAGGTTAACAGGGCTCATTTCCTGCCCTTTGGGCACTTACATGCTGTTGGGAATGACTGATACTTTCCTTAAAAGGTGATAAATGCCCCGAATAAAGCATGTACATGGAACACGAGCACATGGTGTGGAGGGACGCTTATTTGGAGGAGGAGAGTAGGGACAAGGCCTTCAGAAAGGGCTCCTGGATGAGGAGACCGCCTTATCCTGCTCTGCCTTTTGGTGCTATTGCCTGAATGTGTCCCTCCAAAAGTCATGTGTTGGAACCTAATACCCAATGTGGTAGTACTGTATTAAGAGGTGGGGCCTTTGGGGGAAATGATAAGGTCACAAGAGTTTTGGCCTCATGCTCTTACAAAAGAGGTTGAAGGGAGCTGCCTTGCATCTTGTGAGATGCTGCCATGTGAGAACACAGCAAAGAGGCCCATCTGTGAAGGGGAGAGCCAGCCCTGACCTGACGCTGAATCTGTTGGCTCCTTGATCTTGGACTTCCCAGCCTCAGGAAGTGCGATAAATCAATTTCTTATTAATTTAATTAATTTTATTCACTTTATTGTATATTTAGAGACAGGGTCTTATTCTGTCGCCCAGGCTGGAGTGCAGTGATCGTGGCTCACTGTGGCCTCGACCTCCTGGGGTAAAGTGATGCTCCCACCTCAGTCTCCTGAGTAGCTGGGGCCACATGCACATGCCACCACACCTGGCTAACTTTTTAATTTTTTTGTAGAGATCAGGTCTCACTGTGTTGCACGGGTTGGTCTTGAATTCCTGGGCCCAAACAATGCTCTGCCTCGGCCTCCAAAGTGCTAGGGTTACAGGTGTGAGCCACCATGCCTGGCCAATTTCTATTATTTATAAATTATTCAGTCTAGTTATTTTGTGATAGCAGCAGGGAACAGGCTGAGACACTAGGGACATCCTTTTCCTTAGAAGGGGAGGTATATGGGAAGCCTGTGTACAGGCCTCTGAGGATGGACCTTGGGACAGAAGCTCAGACAAGGGTTGCTGAGGAAGCCTTCGCCCACCATAGTTTGACTTTACCTGCTTACAGTCTATCCCTAAGCTCAGTCCTTTCTGAAAGAGAAGAGACCCTGACTGTGTAAGACAAGCAGCTTCCATTCTAAGAGCAAGACAGTGTAAGTTCTGTGGAACTGTGAAAAGCAAATGCAGCCCCGTCAGCAGTGAACCAGACAGACCACTGAGGCTGGGGTGTAGCCCACAACCCCTCCCTCCTCAGAACCTGGCCCAGCTTTCCATGATGGGTTCTGTTCCTTTCTTTCATAGAATCCTTTCCTTTTTCCCAAGAGATTTTATAATTAATAGAGATGAAGAAAGGCAGGAAATCTGTAATAGAGTACAAACTTCCACACAGGCCAGATTAAACACACACACACACACGCACATACACACACAGCAGCCCACAAAGTAACTCAGTCTGGTGGGAAGAGATCAAAGGGCAGCCATATGACTGGGCTGGCAAAGGGCTCCTTTCCCAGGCAGTCCACATCCTGCCCCTTCGTTGATGAGACAAGTCAAAGGAGGAAGTGTGCAGTGCAGTGAGTGAGTGCAGTTCTCAGGGATATGGTCTTAGTTCAAGGGCTCCAGGAGTGTGCCTGTGAGCATGGGAATGATAAGCTCACATCTGCTTGTATTCATAAACAGCTCCAGGAGGTGCGGTTTTAAATTACCACCCTACCACTGCTAAACCTCCTCTGTAATCCTATAAAGATGTCAGGTACAGATAGACCTTGGAAGGGCAGAGCCCTATCTGACAACCCTGTATCAAATAGCCAGAGAGCCTGAGGATTGGGTTGCAATAGGAATACCCTAATCTTGATTTCATTGTTTTTCCTCTCCCTAAAAGGGTGAGATTGGATTTGGAGGTGGGAGGAGAATCTGCAATGGAGTTGCCGACACCATGTAAGGAAAACCTTGGAGGCTGCTATTCCCATTTGGAGGGATCAGCAAAAAGGCCAGCAGACAAGCCTGCCACTGTTCGTAATCCTTCTTGCTTCTGCTGGTGAATCCTTCCAAGGCAGGCAGGCAGGCGGGCAGCAGCAGCTGGGGTGGAGGGGCTGCTGTCCCGATGAAGGGGAGCTGAGTGCTGGCTTTGCTGTGCTCTGGAATTATTACCTGTAAGTGCAAGCAGCCAGGTGACTGCAGCTGTTATGGGGGGATGTGGAGACCCCGCCCATGCCAGCTGTCAGCGCCCCAAACAGCCAGGACAGCGCACGGGATTTATGCTTCCTCTCCGGCCTTTCAATGCTTCTGTAGATATACTTAGCAATTACAATGCTGGTTTGGGAATTTCCCTCGGATGAGACAGGACTTGTTTCCAAAATAACACCTTTCAAAGCATGAGGAGACTTTTAGAAATTAGATAATTGTGTGATATTTATAAAGTGAATTACGTTGTGCTAACAAAGTCTGGGCAGATGGTTCTGATGCTGAAGTAAATAACACCTTATGATTCATTAAGGTTGGGAAAAAAAGGCTTTTTAAAAAGTTGCTACTTTACAGCTGAGTCTTTGCAAGAAACTTAAACAACTCACCAAGTAGGCAATACATTTTCAAGGTAAAATGTTAATGTCTGGGTGTGTGTGGCATGGTTAAGTTGTCCTGTTTCACTCATAACACTTAGTGAGCATTTCAAATATGCTTATCCCTGGATGCAGAGAGACACAAAGATGATACTTTATTGCTCTTGTCCTCCCTGGATTCTCAGTCTAGTGAGGGAGACAGATGTATAAACAGATAATTGCAATACAGTGAGCTAAGTGCTAACAGAAAGATAGAAGAAATGCCATAATGGTGGGAGGGATATCAATTTACAGTGCGAATGGAGAAGAGAGAACAGCCTCACGGAGGAAGTTACATTTGAGCAGTATGTGAAGGAAGAGGAAGGATTTTGAAAGGAGAGAAGGATGTTGCCTCTTTGTGGCTCCTCATTCACCAGCATCTTCATACCCCAGGGCCTTTGCACATTCGTATTCACCTTTGGTTCCTCTTTTTTACCAGCTCCTTCTTACCTAGGGCCCTCTGCCTGGAAAACTTCTTTCATCTCTCTTACCTGGTTCAATCCTTTAGAAGCTAGATCCCATGTTAACTCTTTCAGGGAGGTCTGACTTCTCTAAGTCAACTCTATTATAAATGTTCACTCATCAAATATCTCATCTTTAGAGCAGTTATCCCGGCTGCACTTTTACATTATTTGCATGACTAGTTGAATGATATCTGTTTTTCCCACTAGGCAGAGCCTGCCTCTTTTTGTTCGACTTTGTTTCTTGACTAAATAAACGTTCGTTGAATGAATTAGACGAAGGGTGTTCCAGGTGTGAAAACACAGGGTATGTTCAGAGAACAGCAAGTATTATGTGAATTAGGGGAGGCCAAAGATTAAGCCATTTAAGGAACTTCGAAAATCTAAATTTCTGTTTATATACTAGCTCAGCTAATATTTGTAAGTATTAAGAGGCATTTCAAAGATCTGCCTCTTGGTTATTATATTATCAATATCAGATGGTTTAAGTCAAAGATGAAGTGTTAAAAATATTTTTTAAAGTTTTTTTTGGCATATGGTTTTGGGGCTCAAATATATGTACTTTTAAAATGTGATTCAAGTATAACATACATATAGAAAAACACACAGCACATAATTGTACGGCTGGATGGATTATCACAAAGCAAACATGTGTAACTCTCATGCAAGTCAAGGAATTGTGATACTTCCTGGAGCCTGAATTGTAAAATTCAGCATGTGTACTGCAACAGAAATGGAAGCGGATGAGCTAGAAGATTCTCTGCCAGCCTCTAAGAAAGTTTAAGCTTTGGCTGGGTGTGGTGGCTCATGCCTGTAATTCCAGCACCTTGGGAGGCCAAGGTGGGCAGATCAACTGAGGTCCGGAGTTTGAGACCAGCCTGACCAACATGGAGAAACTCCATCACTACTAAAAATACAAAATTAGCCAGGCGTGGTGGTGCACGCCTGTAACCCCAGCTACTTGGGAGGCTGAGGCAGGAGAATCGCTTGAACCCAGGAGGTGGAGGTTGCGGTGAGCCGAGATCGTGCCATTGCACTCCAGCCTGGGAAACAAGAGTGAAACTCCATCTCAAAACAACAACAACAACAACAACAACAAACTCACCAACAAACAACAACAACAACCAAAAAAAAAACAAAAAACAAAGAAAGTTTAAACTTTCTGAGGAATAGAGGAGAGGGATTCTCATATAAGGTAGCCCCCAGTTGCTTCCAGACTCACTCATGAGCTTGAGAAAGTGGTGTGAGAGAAATGCAAACCTCACTAGCCCCTCATCCATCCCCAGGCAGGGCTGGAGCCTGAAGGGCGGAGGGTGTGCTGTGTTGCAGAGAGGCGCAAGGGGGAATTTTTTCAGAGGAACATTGAATCCTTTCTCTATCCTCACCAGGAACACTGCCTCACTGGTGTGGAGCCTGGGGGCTGAGATCTTGTCATCCCAGTATTGTGCAGGGGACATTGTGCAGGGGACATTGATGACTTAACCAGCTTCTAGAGCAACTTTGGGGTTGTGTATAAGACAATGGTGCTGAGTGTAAGAATATAAGACTTGGGACTGAACGCCTGCTCTGTCACGTATTAGCTGGGTGTCCTTTAGTCACTCTTAGTTAATTTCTCTGTGTCTCACTTTCCTTATTCATTACATGGGGATAATAATGTACCTCATGTGGTTGTTAAGATTTAATGCATTCATGGATGTAAAGTACTTACAACATGACGTAGCATAGAGTAAGCACTCGGTAAAAAAGTAAAGCTCTCTAGTTGAAAAAACCTTGTTTTTGCCTTATAGGAATGTGGTCGTCCCTAATGGGCTACCAGAGTAATGAGGACTTTTGAGAGAGAGAGTTTTTTTGGTATAATAAAATAATTTCCTACTGAAATGGATTGTGGAACTTTGCTTGTAAATGACTCTGCCCTAATGTATCTGCCATATAGTATTTACAAGTTTGGAATTTCATGCTATTAATAGAACAAACCATCATGTTTTTCCTTATTTAAAATCCAGTTTCTCCATTTTCTCGTAGAATGTGAGTGGGATAGGTAGAAAAAAACCACCAGATTTCCCTCAATATACTATTTTAAAATACTTACCAGGTCCAGATTACACTGGCTCTTGCTGTAATCTCAGTGCTTCGGGAGGCGAACGCAGGAGGATTGCTTGAGGCCAGGAGTTCCAGACCACATGGACAATATAGTGAGAGTCTCATCTCTACAAAAAATTAAAAAATTAGCCAGTCATGGTGACACATGTCTGTAGCCCTGGCTACTTAGGAGGCTAAAGCAGGAGGATTGCTTGAGCCCAAGAGTTTGAGGCTGCAGTAAGCTGATTTTACTACAGCATTCAGCCTGGGCTACAAAGACCCTGTCTCTGTAAACAAACAGACAAAAAAAACCAACAAAAACCCTTATTGTGTAGTTTTAATTGTAGCACTGAAATTTGAGGGAATTATTTAAAAATAGATCTTGACTTGCTACTCTTTGACTTGGTTGTTTGTGGCATTGTTTTGCTAGCTGTTAAACTCCATAAATATTTTATACATGATTACAACTTGATCACATTTGTCCTATAATTTCAAGGCTTCTGTGATTTTCTGACTCTAGGTACCATTAAGCCTCTTCCCATGGTGATGCACAGACCGGGGGTATATATGTATGTATGAAGGATTGATGGTTCACAGTTCTAAGTTCCCACTCTGTGATAGGTGGTGCACAGAGCATCTCAGTACCTGTGCTGTCTGTACTTGATCCTTGGCAATGTTGCTTTTTCCCCCCCCGCCCGTCCCCCAGGCTGGAATGCAGTGGTGTTGTGATCAGCTCACTGCAGCCTTGAACTTCTGGGATTAAGCAATCTTCCTGCCTCAGCCTCCCAAGTAGCTGGGACTACAAGTGCGTGCCACTATACCTAGCTAATCAAATTTTTTTTTTTTTTTAAGAAATAGAGCCTGCCTCATTTTGCCCAGGCTGGTCTTGAGCTCCTAGGCTCAAGTGATCTTCCTGCCTTAGCTTCCCAAAGCACTGGGCTTATAGATGTGAGCCACTGCACTTGCCCAAGCTCACTTTTTAAACAAGATAGGAGAGTCAATATTGTAACTTTGATAGAGGACAAAGGATGTATAAGAGGAACAACTGCCTTTGTAAATGATGCCAAGAACAGGATATGATTTTATAGACCAGGACTTTGTATATAAAAGTGACAGAGTCATGGATATGGATGGGATGCATCTCAGGAAAAAACAGGAAGCATGCATGTTGGAAGGGAATGTCACTTTAATCCTCAAGGTTATAAGCCCACATTTGTGTATATTTAGTGGGGAAGGGAGGCTGTGAGGAAACTGCAAGAGTGGGAAGGTAACAAGAATGATCTCTGGACAGCCACCATAGGACATGCCCAAAACTGCTAGAAGAAATGTCAAGGGGAAAGAGATGAGGTCAATGCAACCTCTGCCTCCCGGGTTCAAGCAATTCTCCTGCCTCAGCCTCCCAAGTAGCTGGGATTACAGGCATGCGCCACCACACCCAGCTAATTTTGTATTTTTAGTAGAGACGGGGTTTCACCATGTTGGTCAGGCTGGTCTCGAACTCCTGACCTCAGGTGATCCACCCACCTCGGCCTCCCAAAGTGCTGGGATTACAGGCGTGAGCCACCTCACCTGGCCTGTGACTCAGATATTTAAGCCAAATGCAGGGCTTGGCTTTTAGAAAGGGAATTTGAAATTAATATAGAGAGGTAAATTTAATTGCTTAGAAAGCACTGATACCGAGGTACTCCTTCTTGGTAATGAAAGAGCCTATAGAAGGGTACACACATGTAAGTATATATGTATGTACAAATGTATGTAAGTACCTATCTTTCTACCATATCAGATACCATGTACAGAGATTTCAATTTATTATTTAGGTCTATTCTGAAAGCAATCCTGAGAATTTAATATTATTAGCCCCACTTCAGAGATAAGGAAACTGAGACCAGGAAAGCTAAGTATCTTGGCAACGTGCTTAATACCGTATAGACATCTAACAGTGGTAATGTGGATTAGACCTAAAGCTGTGTAAGTTTAAACCCCAGATTCTGTCTGTTCTACTACAGTGACTGTCTTTCATTTGTGAGGAGGAATGCACCTACCTTAAAAATACAAGAACAGGCTGGGCGCAGTGGCTCACGCCTGTAATCCCAGCACTTTGGGAGGATGAGGCGGGCAGATTACGAGGTCAAGAGATGGAGACCATCCTGGCTAACACGGTGAAACCCCGTCTCTACTAAAAATGTAAAAAAATTAGCCGGGCGTGGTGGCAGACGCCTGCAGTCCTAGCTACTCAGGAGGCTGAGGCAGGAGAATGGCGTGAACCCGGGAGATGGAGCTTGCAGTGAGCCGAGATCGCGCCACTGCACTCCAGCCTGGGCGACAGAGTGAGACTCCGTCTCAAAAAACAACAACAACAACATAAATCTGAAGGGAGAAGCGCTGAGAACAGCATTTGGGGAAGAATGAAAGGGCAAGAGAAAGAAGTGATATTATAGTAGTCATGTCCCAGAAAGCCAAGTCAGATGGAGTGGTTTTTGTCTCATGTTTTTTTTTAAAGCTTGAATTACAAACTTAACATAGTAAAATGAGACTAAGGAGGTGAGACCTCCAGTGTCCAGACTATTGCAATGAATCTCTTTTCTTGCTAAAAAACAGCATGTAGTAAAACCTGGACTTGCTATTCAAACAGTTTTATCTCCAGAAGTTTAAGTAGATAACCCAGAAAGCAGAGCACAAAGTTTAATTTTAACAAAGAAAATTTAGAACTGGTTGGGGAGTGGCAGGAACCTGGGCAAAAGTAGCATTATTTCAAAAATCAGAATGGAAGGAAAGAAGAGTGGGCATAGGATGATCTAGACCTCAGATGCCAAATGACACAAGAGCAAAACTCTGTCTCCAAAAATATATATATATATATTTGAAATATATTGAGCTTTTTAGCTGAAATGTTGAGGTATTTTTTTTTTCCTTGTCACAAGCCAGAGGTTTCCCATACGATGCTTATGTCATTCGTTTTTTTTTGAGACTGGGTCTCACTCGGTTGCCCAGGCTGAAGTGTGGTGTTGTGATCATATCTCACTGCCATCTAAAACTCCTGGGCTCAAGCAATTCTCCCTGCTCAGCCTCTTGAGTAGCTGGGACTACAGCATGTGGCAACATGCTCAGCTAACTTTTTAATTTTTTGTAGAGATGGAGTCTTGCTATGTTACTTAGGCTGGCCTTGAACTCCTGGGCTCCAGCAATCCTCCCACGTTGGCCTCCCAAAGTGCTAGGATTATAGGTGTGAGCCACTGTGCCCCAGCCGTGTGGCTCATTCTCAAACACTTGAATGAGGAATTTTCCATTTGTCTCTATTAAACCCCATCGTGTGAGGTGGGGCTTATTGTTCCCTTCCGTCAAGATTTGATTCAGTGGTTCTGATATGCACAGTATGGTGCTAAGTGGTGTAGATAGATCATCAATGCATGAGTCTCAGGGAGGTTGTGGTGTAGAGATGAGATTAAAAAACCAACAACCAAAATAAATGACCATAATGGGCGTTCTAGGAGTCAGAGAGGACTAGAATACATTCAGTTGTGTGTAATCAAGAAAGATAGCCAGGCAGCTTTTGTACTGGGAAGATGATGGGTGTGAGCTGTCTTCCTGCCCTAAAAATTAACACAGTGCCTGGTTTATCATAGACAAAAATAGGTACAAAATAAGTGAAAAATATATGTTAAGGGAACTTAAAATGGGTCCTTTTATTTATTTTTTTTTTTTGAGACGGAGTCTCGCTCTGTCGCCCAGGCTGGAGTACAGTGGCGCAATCTTGACTCACTACAACTTCCGCCTCCCAGGCCCAAGTGATTCTTCTGCCTCAGCCTCCCGAGTAGCTGGGATTACATGCACCCACCACCACGCCCAGCTAATTTTTGTATTTTTAGTAGAGACGGGGTTTCACCATGTTGGCCAGGATGGTCTCAATCTCCTGACCTCATGATCCGCCTGCCTTGGCCTCCCAAAGTGCTGGGATTACAGGCGTGAGCCACCGCACCTGGCCTAAAATGGGTCTTGAGGGAAGGACAGAGATTTTATGGTTTGGAATGCAGAGTATTCTGAGGAAACATGTAGGTAAATATAGAGCTTCAAATCCTAAAGAATTTTTCAATAAAAGTGAATTATTTAGTTTTTATGGTATATTGGAGCATATTTTTGAATCTTAAATATTAGTTAACATTTTAACATTTCCACATTTTCTGTTTTTATTTTCTATTAAATGCCATTCAACTTATTTTATTTTATTTGGTTTTTTTTTTGAGACAGAGTGTCGCTCCGTCACCCAGACTGGAGTGCAGTGGCCTGATCTCAGCTCACTGCAAACTCCGCCTCCTGGGTTCATGCCATTCTCCTGCCTCAGCCTCCCGAGTAGCTGGGACTACAGGCACCTGCCACTGCACCCAGCAAATTAGCTGTCTCAAAAAGAATAAAAAATAAATAAATAAATAAAAGGACCCATTTCAAGTTCCTTTAACATTTATTTTTCACGTTTTTTTTTTTTTTGAGATGGAGTCTCGCTCTGTTGCCAGGCTGGAATGCAGTGGCGTGATCTCAGCTCACTGCAACCTCCACCTCCCGGGTTCAAGCGAGTCTCCTGCCTCAGCCTCCCAAGTAGCTGGGACTACAGGCGCATGCCACCACGCCCATCTAATTTTTGTATTTTTAGTAGAGACGGGGTTTCAACATGTTGGCCAGGATGGTCTCGATCTCTTGACCTCGTGATCTGCCCGCCTCAGTCTCCCAAAGTGCTGGGATTACAGGCATGAGCCACCACGCCCGGCTATTTTTCATTTATTTTGTACAGTGCATTAAAGATATAATTTTGTATTTTTAGTAGAGACGAGGTTTCACCATGTTAGCCAGGATGGTCTCGATCTCCTGACCTTGTGATCCACCTGCCTTAGCCTCCCAAAGTGCTGGGATTACAGGCGTGAGCCACCACGCCCGGCCCATTCAAGTTATTTAAGCAAATACTGAACAGGACAGAGTAAGTAGAAACTTAAAGGTACTCTTTAGTCTTCAGATCTATAATTTGACTTTTTCATATCTACTTAAAAACACTCATTGCGGGAAGAATGGTACAACAAGCTTTCATCTGGGATTATTTTTCTTCTGCCTAAAAGCTCCTTTTTGAATTTCTTCAGTTCAGGTATTCTGGCGATACAATCCCTCTGACTTTATTTAAAGGACTCTAACTTGCCTTTATTTTTAAGAAATATTTTCACTGGGCATAGAATTCTTGGAAATTATTTTCTTTCAGTGCATTAAAGATATCATTTCTGATATCAAACCTTCTGGCTACCATGTTTCCATTGAGAGTCTTATATTTGCCATTTGAAAACTCTCTTCCCATAAGCACCGCCATCCCTGACAGCTTTAAAAAATGTTCTCTTTTCCAGCAGTTTTGAAATTTCATTTGTCTTTGAACTATAATGTTCTAGGTATAGATTTCCTTCTATTTACCTTACTCAGTATTTGCAGCACTTGTTTTACTTGTGGCTTGGAGAAATTTATTTTGGAAAATTCTCTGCTACTATCCCTTTAGTATTGCTTTTACCTAATTCTCTTCTCTTTTCTGGGATTCTAATTAAATGTGTGTGAAACTGTTTCACGTTACTTTCTGTTTTTCTTTCCATGCTTTAATCTGGATATTTTCTTACATATTATCCATCTTTTTTTTATCTCTTTAGCTGTATACGATATGCTGCTGGACCCATCTTTTGAATATTTTCCTACCAGTGGTTCTATTTCAAATTATGGAGTGCCCCTTTTGATTCATTTTACATGGAATCCTTTAGTTTTGCTGTCTGATTTATTAAACATATAAATCACAGTTTATACTTAAATCTCCTTCTGTTAACTACAGTATCTTACTTCCCTACGGGTCTATTTCTGTTGTTTCTTACCTCTCTCTTGCTTTTTGGTTAATTCTTATTTTTTGTAAGCAAAATTCTTATTTTGTAAAATAAGCATCTTATTTTTATAAGCATGAATGCTGGGCATTGTGTATTAAAATATAGAGACAATTTTACCTGTGTGTGATGTGGATTTGCTTTTCTTCTGGGGGGTGGACAGGGTAAGGACGGATCACCTTGATCTGTGCAGGGATTAAACTGTTCTGAAAATGGGCTTTAGTCTTTGTGAGGGCTGCTTCTGGTTTATGCTTACTTCTTTGGGTTAGCACTTTGGAATCACAGCTGAAAGTGGGGGTTGCAGGGCCTTTTTCCCTTATCAGGCTATGAACTCTGATTTTTGCCTGTCCTGCTCTCGGAAGCTGAAGTAAACCTGTTCAACTTAGTTTTCCACTGTCTGCAATAGAGTCAGCAAATGGGTTAAAGAGAAGTCAAATGTCAGGCTCCCTTCTCTCTACAGTCATGACCTTTCAAATCATTGTGCCTTGATAGTCCTCTAATGCCTTCAAGCAGAGGCTATTTTAACGATTTATTTTCCTGGTTATTTTAGTTCTCTGTTGGGAAGGTTGGTCTGATCTAATCTAGTCCATTATATTGAAGTAGAAGTTGAAGTACTTCTTTAAGGCACTCTAATCCTACATGTTTTGATACCTTGATACTATGTTCAATAATTTCAAATGCCAACTTGCTGTTAACCTGTGCCATCTTGAACTCTTGTTTATCAGAAGTTTTTGATCAAGCTACTGAAAATTTTTTATAGCCATAATGAAAACACCTCAATGTTATGTCATACGTTTGCATTTAAAGACAGTTTACAAATTTTACTCATATTATTGCATTTAATCTTTACAACAGTCATGTGATGTCGAATATCATGATTAAGTTCTCCATGGCGACTTATCTGTAATTTTAGTGAATAAAGTAAATCTGTATTAATTTACCTCTAGTTAAGTGAATATTCTGGAAAATGGGAAAGAAAAGAAGGGGGTATTTGAGAGCAATTTAACAGGTTAGTATTGAGATTAACCCGTTTGTGGAAGGCAGAGTGGTGGTCATTTTGCTTGGGTAAACGGAGAGGATGGTTATTCTTCCTTTAAGTAAAGGGAGATTCTATTAAGAGGAGAATTAAATTTTGGCAGGTTAATAATGAATGGATAAAATTAGTACTGAATTGTGCTCACTCCCAGAAGGGAGAATTACTCTGGGCTAAAAAGAGCTTTGTGGTGGAGTTGAGATTATTACTGGACGTTTTGAGGAGGAGAGGAAATGAGAAGGAGGCAGGGCAATCTTAGGGGAGAATCTAAAATTAGAAACCACTCCCCCTCCTCCTTTCTCCCCGCCTCCTTTCTCTCCTCCTCCTTTCTCCCCTCCTCTTTCCTCCCCTCCTCTTTCCTCCCCTCCTCCTTCCTCCCCTCCTCTTTCCTCCCCTCCTCCTTCCTTCCCTCCTCCTTCCTTCCTCCTTCCTCCCCTTCTCCTTCCTCACCTCCTCCTTCCTCCCCTCCTCCTTCCTCTCCTCCTCCTTCCTCTCCTCTTCTCCCCCACCAACCCTTTCATTAAGGGCTTACAAAGTGCCAGGCACTATGCTATGTTTGTGCATACATCCTTATTTAATTTTCAACCCTATAAGATAGTTAATCTAATGATCCCTGTTTTATTTATTATTTATTTATTTTTTTGAGACAGAGTCTCACTCTGTTGCCCATGCTGGAATGCAGTGGCACAATCTCGGCTCACTGCAGCCTCCACCGCCCAGGCTCAAGTGATTTTCCTCCCTCAGCCTCTCGAGTATCTGGGATTACAGACATGCGCCATCACGCCCGGCTAATTTTTGTATTTTTAGTAGAGACGGGGTTTCACTGTGTTGGCCAGGCTGGTCTTGAATTCCTGACCTCAGGTGATCCGCCCGCCTTAGCCTCCCAGAGTGCTGGGATTACAGGTGTGAGCCACCATGCCCAGCCAGTGGTCCCTATTTTATAGCCTTGTCCGTTTGTCAGGTAATGAAACCACTGCCTTAAAATGGAGCTAAGTGCTGAAGCATAACTTTGATGAGATCGTTGTCAATTATAGGGGTCCCTGAACTGAGTCCGAGTGAGTGCGTTGGGATTTTCACCTGAAGACAACTGGCCATGCAAAGTGCAATTTTCAGAAGATGGTGTAGACAGCAGAGTGCCTGATAGGTGGGATGCTGGTTGGGAGGTGGAGAGCACAGGGCACGGTTGGGGGCCACCTCAGCAGTACACAGCACATAAGGAAATCCCCTGCTGGAGTGGAACCAGCAGGAAGAGAAAAGATGGGGCTGATGTGAGATTTCAAAGCCAGAAAAGTCAGGACTTAGTGACTGTGAAGATGTGAAAGGTGACGGAGAGGAATGTCATAAAGAGGGTTTCAAGCCTGGGACAGAAGTTCTCCAAACTGTTGTTTCCTGCGTCTGTCCTTCCTGCATTCCTACCCTCCTAACTCAACAGGTGAGTAGGTGAGCGTCTCTGTCCACGACTCCTTTCAGTTGTGACTCTCAGCCAAGTCTGGCCTGCAGCTCTCCTCAAACATCCTCCTGCCCTAGAATGTTCTCAGCGATTCCCTCCTGTTTTTACTTTCTGTTAAGTGTGTATTTCCAATTTAGTATTGTGATTTCCTCCTTTTTCCTTTCCCTTTTTTCCTTTTTCTTTCTTCCACTCCCAGCCTTCCTCTTTTTCATTAGTATTTTTTTAATTTAAAATGTTTTGAACATATAAACTCAGTACTACATTGAGCTTTTTGGGTGCAGGGACCGTGATTTCTGTAGACTTCTATTTCTGTGATCCAGTACTATGTCTAACATGTATTACATGCTGAATATATGAATGAATAAATGGGAAATCCTGGGGAGTGTGCCAGAAATAGGTATAAAGACATAAAGTTCACAGCAACATAGAAGTAGAAACCGACTATCATTGATTTTATTGTCAAGAGGTGTTCCACCTTTTTCTCTTACAAAAATCCATGTGAATTTCAGTATATTTCATCTCTGACTACTCCATAGAATAACAGTTAACTCCACAAATAATATATTTTGAGACAATAATAACCAAGAAGAACAAAATCAACAGAACATGCTATACCATAATATTTTTGATGGTTTCTTCTTACAGCTGATTTTACCTCTTCTTGTCAAAATTTTTGCTTGATAAAGGTTCTGCTGGATAAAGATTCTGATAAGCTACAAAATGCCCAAATATTGGACAGTAGAAGGGAGGGAAAGGGGGAAAACACTTTGCAGAATGGATCATTTGCTTCATGGAGTTGAGTTTCATAGAGTCCCAGGGAAAGCCTGCTGTTTTTGGAAAGTGGAAAAAAGTGGGATTGCATAGAGCTTGGAATTTAAGAGAGAAACTGTGGAACGAAGGTGTAACGACATTCATTAATTTAGATCTAGATTGAGAATTTTTATATTAGGCAAAAAACGCCAATAAAAACAGTTTGCTGCCTCATCTCAAATCCAGCATTATGTGCTTAGAAATTACTGCCTCTGATCATTAGCCGGCAGGCGGGCCTTCCCCGGAGGTCTGTCTTGTGGTAGGGAAATCACACAGCCATGCTGGCAGCAGTTTTATCCTTTTCTGGAAGGAGATTCGCACTCTCAGCTTTGTGTGTAGTTATCTGACTATCTCTTCTAATGCTGGAGTGTTAGCATGTGCTTAGTAATTTTTAAGCTCCTGGGACCAGACTGGAATTGATTTCATCTGCAGTTTGTCTAGTGATAAGCACAATGCTGAAGAAAAATAAATATTCACTATAATTTTTATTAGTTCATGACCCATCATAAATCAAAGCTGTGAAAAGAGTTTAAGTAGCTTTTCCCAATCCCTGGGATTCATAGCTCTCTCAGTTATCACTTGAACAAAGGTGATAGCTGGACACCAGTGATACCCTGGGATGGTGAGCTTAAGGGAATTTAGCTTTTCCCTTCCTGCAAGCTTTAAAATGTGATGTCGTTAGGAGACTAGGGAGGGTAGACTTTTCAGTTTAAATCTCTCCTTTGCCCTTTGGTAGGACTCCGAATTTTAGATTTCATGGATGAATAAGTAACCTTAGTGAGTGATTTGAGACTAGAGTACATAAAAATGTGTCAATAGTTCAGGATGACTGATAGCTCCCTTGTAACCAAAGCCACCTGCAATTTTTTACAGTCCTGCGGCATAAGCCATCTTGAACAGATAATCAATTCTATTGCACAAAGAGTCACTTCTGTTCACCAAGGAGGCCCACTTTTTCTCTCTTCAAGCAGGGCTATAAAAAAAAAATAACCTATATAATCCAAACGATCAAAACGTCTGAAATATTGGGGCACTTGTAAAGCTAGCCTTCTCTTCCACCTCTCCATACCTTGCCCCTCTCTTTTTTAGTGAAAGAACAGTGGACTCACTTATGCAGCTGTAACAAAGATCAGAGAGACCTGTACTGCCATGTGCCCGTGCACACACGCATCTACACACACACACACCCTTTTAGAAGGGCGTATTTTAGTCCAAGTGTCATTTCTTGCCCAGCCTTTGTCAGAATTTTGATCTTTAGAGGATTAGGAGAATATTTATTTATTTATTTTCCTTACATAAAGTATCAAATGGCATTGCAGCAGCAGCCTAACCACAGCAGGAATTCATTCTTCTTCAGCTACTTCCTGCATCTCATTGAATTAAAAAGAGTGAGGATGTGATTTTGAAATCTGAATTTGTAAAGGGTGTGAGGTCTTCACTGAAAATATGATTGTGAATTAAAAGCTTTTGATTAAAGTAGACTTACAGATAAACACTTCATCTTTTTTTCCTCATCCATTAAAATACCATTATACTGTATAGTCTGGTGCTGGATTTTATATTCATTTTTTCAATAGGGTGAACACAGTATCATCATATTTGCCATTAGATTATTCAGTGGTATTTATGTGCAAACTAGGTCATTCATTCATTTTACAAATATAGTTTGAGCTTTGAACAGGTAACAGGCACTAATTTTTAGGTGCTGGAACTGGGGCTACAGTATTAAGCCAGACAATTAAGTCCCTACTTTAGGAGCTGACATTTGAAGATGTAGGTTAACAGTTAGGGTCTAATGATTAAGGATATAAAATTCTCTTAGTAGTAGCTGGGTCTCTAACAAATAATGATTATGGAGGAACCACTAAACCTCAGAATTTAGTAAAGACAAAAACATTGGTAGTAAATGATTCTGGCTTGTTAATTATAAAATATTATTTTCAGATCTAGTTTTTGGCCTAAATCATGATTATTGTTGCTTAAACTTGGGCAGTTTTGCACTAGAGATCAATGTCAAATCCAATGAGTTGTAACCTTTCTGGTGTCTGAAAGAAAGCTTGGAAGCCATATAGAGCTCACATGTTTTAGAGTAAAGTCAATTTGGGGGTATGTTTTATTTTCATGTCATCTGTCCCCTAAAAGGACCCCTAAAGGTTGGCCCAATGACTGGGCCAACCACTACCCTCTTCTCAGTTTGAATCACTGTTTTCAGGTACCATGATGGCCTAAATAGCAGTTCTCAAAGTTTGGTTCATAAACCCCTGGGGTTCCTTTTCAGTGGATCTGCAGTGTTGATCTATTTTCATAACAATACTAAGTTGTTATTTGTTTTTTCCATTCTTTTTCTTTCACAAGTATACCGTGAAGCTTTCCACTGTATATTCAGAACCCCTGTATAACTCAGCAAGTCGCTATTTTCTTAACAACCGATGATCGATGTTACAAAATGATATGTTGGTAAAAGATCCATTCAAAATGCTAGATAAATTAATGGGTTTTAATATATCAGAGTATGAAAAGTTCACTGATAGGTGTTCAAATTCCTATACAAACTTCCAGTTGTTGAGTTTGGGCGTAGTATCAAAGAAAGAATATCCACAATTATCTGAAAGGCTATTTCATTAATCCTGCATTTTCCAACTAGGCATTTGTGTGGGAATGGGTTTTCTACACACGTCAACCAAACATGATGCCACAACAGATTGGATGCACCTATCTTCAGTTATGCTGGGCATTAAAAAAATTGCAAAGTAAAACAATACCACTCTTCTCACTAAATGTTTTAGGAAAATCTAATTATCCCTTATAAAAATATATTATTTATGTTAACAGTAATGGGTTATAAATTCTTTTTTTTTTTTTTTTTTGGAGACAGAATCTCTGTCTGACTCCCAGGCTGGAGTGCAGTGGTGCAATCTTGGCTCACTGCAACCTCTGCCTTCCAGGTTCAAGCGATTCTCCCACCTCAGCCTCCTGAGTAGCTGGGATTACAGGCATGCACCACTACTCCTGGCTAATTTTTGTGTTTTTAGTAGAGAAGGGGTTTCTCTGTGTTGGCCAGGCTGGTCTTGACCTGCTGACCTCAAGTGATCCACCCGCTTCGGCCTCCCAAAGTGCTGGAATTACAGGCATGAGCCACTGTGCCTGGCCCACACATTCTTTTTTAAGGAGTAATAAATATTAAACATTTCTCAGTTTTAATTTGTATCATGATAAATGTTATAAATTATATCATGAGATATAATCTACATGAACTAAAGCACTTTGAAGTCCTCAATAACTTATTTTTTTTTTTTGAGATGGGGTCTTGCTATGTTGCCCTGGCTGATCTCAGACTACTAGGCTCAAGTGATCCTCTCGTCTCAGCCTCCTGTAGCTGGGACTACAGGCGTGTGCCTCTGTTCCCTGCCTCAGAATTTTTTAAGATTCATAAGGGTATCCTGAGATTAACCAATTTAAGAACCGCTGGTCTAAAGCAATGTGTTAGTAAATCCATCTTCCAGGAAGTTGAAGCGTAGAGAAATTTGCTCTAGTTACGTTCCCTGGGGTCTAGGATCTGCTCCCAGTTCTCATTTTGAAGCAGAGTTTCGGGAAGTATAAGTCGGGTCTCCTTAATGGCTCAGGGCTTCCTGTTCTGTGTGCAGTGACAGAGGATAAAGACAAAAAGGCTTTAGTCCATAGAGTCCATTTTTAATTTCCAATCTTACATGACCCAAAGTCATGAAATCCTCTAGGATAATTTCTGAGTTTCAAACCACAGCTACTGGAGATGGAGCATTTTACAAGGGCTGCATGACATTTATTCTTCTTGGAAGTGCAGCTTGCAGCTCCGCATGCTAAAAGGAAATCAAAACTGCTTATCTGAAACATCTTCATCATCCATTTGGAAATGAAGAATTCAGCCTGCTCTGCTTCCACCCCTGCAGGAAACTACACCAAGCTGACTTCTCAGTCTGGACTTGTTCTCAAGGTCACCCATGTAATTTTTTTTCAAAGCCTCAGTGTCCTTAGTATTCTCAGAGATAATAGCACCAAACCCATCAGTCATTTCCTTGTCCTCAATTTTCTTTTTGGCTTCCTGCAATTTTAATCCCAAGTCCTTGCAATTCCTTTCTGTAGAGGCTTAAGTGGCCCCATTTATGACCAATTTACAGCTAATATTTGGTGCATTCTTTTAAAATAAGCCAAACAGTCCTCTGCTCTACAGGCCTTGTAGCTTTGGACTTAATAAAATCAAAGGCCTGATAGTGGGGTAAACTGATACGTTTTTTGTTTATGATTTTTGAAGAAAAATTAAGAGATCCTTAGAAATTGGAAGGAGGTAGATATTTGTTAATTTCAGAATCTAGTGCTGTTGTTAATAAAGGGAAAGAAATAGCTCTTCTGTATTGCACATTGAACCAATTTTTATAAAGGCGGGAGAGGGAGGGTGAGGAGGATAGATGAGTAAAGAAATCAGAAATTTTTCTGGGGGCTGCCTACTTCTAACCTCCTTTGGATGCCTTATCTCTGGCCCCTTCTGTAAGCTGATCCAGCTCATGTCAGCATGACACATGAACCATGCAAAGCTTCTTTTTAAAGAGATTTTAATTCCTGCTTGACAGGCTAGGCTGAAGCCCATGAGTGACAATAGATTTTTTTTTTCTTTTAAAACAGAGTGAATGCCACAGTGCACCTGGTATTTCATTGAACACCAGGTGTGTGTGTGTGTGTGTGTGTGTGTGTGTGTGTGTGTGTGCGTATAATATTTCTGGGAAGGAAAAAAACAGTTTAAAAACCTAAGTAATAAAATGTTTCAGTTTGCCAGGAGTTATGCTTTAAGAAAAGATATCCACCGTTTTTGTCCTGCCTGAAGACTGTTTATGCCCTTAAATCTGTTTTAAATCTTTTAAGAGTTTTATCACTTTCCCCCTTCTTGTAAAAGTAACTCATTGCTTTATTTTTTTATTCTAGTCTGAAATTGCATCTTTAATTATCTCCTGTGTGGTAAAGTATCAAACTCTCACATTTCTTGTGATGAATTTCATCTCTTATACCCAAGATGTTTGGGGGAACTGACTATATCCAATATCCTGTGGGAGAATAGCTGGAAACTGGGACCATCCTTAAGCATTGTATGAGGCCCAATACAGAAAGACAAGGAAGTACTTTAGGAGTTGCCTAAATGTTCTCTTGCAAATATAAAATGAGCTTTATTTTATTTATGACTGCCTGAGTGAGTTTGGACAGGTATAACAAAGTACCCTCAGGTGTGTTGCTTATAAACAAGAGAAATTTGTTTCTGATTGTTTTGGAAGCTGAAAGTCTGAGATCAGGGTGCCAGCATGGTTGGGTTCTGATGAGTGCCCCCTTCGTGGCTGCAGATTGTCAACCTCTTGTATCCTCACATGGCAGAAAGTGAGTGAGAGCTTTCTGGGTCTCTTTTATAAGGGCACTAATTCCGTTCATGAGGACTCCACCCTCATGCCCTGATCACTTCCCAAAGGCCCCACCTCCTAATACCATCATACCAGGGGATAGGATTTCAACATAGGAATTTTGGGGGCCAGAGCATTCCATCCATACTAATGACCATAGCACATTTAAAATAGCTCTCAATTTCTACCGGTATTACGCATTGCGAACGACTCAAAGGACTGAAGGTGATAGGGATGACTCCGATAATGGAGATAGTGATGATGGTAGCATGATGAAGGTGGTGGTAATAGGGGTGTCTTCCTTTATCAAATGGGGCACTGGACTTTGTGTAAATGACTTTGCATACTTTTTTCTCATTTAATTTGCACACCACCTCTGAGAACTTAGGTGTCATTGTCTCCGTTTTACAGATGAGAGATAGAGGCTTAGAGAGGTTCAGTGACCTACTCCCACCCAAAGCCATCCAACCTAGTAATGGTGGAGCAGGATTAGAATTAATACTGATGACAAAGCCCAGCCTCATAACGCCCACTCCAGAGGTGCTTGTCTTCCTCAGGGATAGGCAGGGTAGGGATTTAATTCCTCTTTCAGGGAAAACTAAGACACCAAAAGCTTGAATGATGCTTAGTGATATGCTTAATGTGAATGAACTTGGAGCCAGAGTGGAAACCATCTTACCATGCTGGTTCAACGCTTCTGAACAGAAGCTCTCTATTTATGTCAAGGGGAAAGGAGCCACTTGTAATTGTATAGCACACCTCAGGAGTAGTATTTTCACAAGTACTGTCTTAATCTTCCCAGTGCTTATGAGATAGGTAGGTCTTATTGTGTCCATTTTGCATTTCTTCTTATCTATACTCTGTTGATGGATGCTAATTATGATGACTTGGAGAAATTACAGAATACTAAAGTAAGGAACAGTTTCTGGTTGTGTGAACTATTTTTATAGTTAAGCATTTGAGTGTTTTTATTAATGTTCTCATGGAAGATATTGTTTCTTCTAGTGATTTGAAGTAAGCTTGCTACATTCATGCTTAGACATTTTTCTCATGGGTGCTTGTGACATTACATACTTCTCAGTGGTCATATTTTAAAATTATATGCTATAACCAGGCACGGTGGCTCATGTTTGTCATCCCAGCACTTTGGGAGGCTGAAGTGGGAAGATTGCCTGAGGCCAGGAGTTTGAGACCAGCGTGGGCAACATAATGAGACCCCTATCTCTCCAAAAAAAAAAAAATTCCTTTTTTTTTTTTTTTTAATTAGCTGGGCATGGTGGCCTGCGCCTGTGGTCCCAGCTACTTGGGAGGCTGAGGAGGGAGGACTGTTTGATCCCAGCAGTTCCAGGCTGCAGTGAGCTATGATTGCGCCACTGCATTCTAGCCTGGGTGATAGAGTGAGACCCTATCTGGAAAAAAAATTGTGTTTTACTTTTGGAAAACATTTTCAAAAGTAACATTGCATAATGATCTGGAAAGTCAGAAACTCCAGGGTTGGATTGTGCTTTGCTACTGATCAATTTCGGGACCGTGAGCAAGACCTGTGACCTTTCTGGGCCCCACTTTCCCCATCTTCACTATAATGGGGGCGGGTGTTCAGTAAGGATTCACTAGAATGTCTTTTATCTGTTTTGAAAAAGCCACACATGGTTCTTAAAGCTTTTGTTACCCAATAATATATACATCAAAAAATTTTTGTAGTAAAGATGTGAACAATTATGTGTCCTATACACATTGAAAGATGACAAGCCATTGGAAGACTACTTTAAACTCTGGTATCTGCTATGGCCAGGGAGTGAGCTGTTGTGTTGATAATTTAGCCTGATTATATTTTGTTCATAAATAGATTACCAATTCTTAAAAAGTTGGTATTGCTGGCCCTCCTTCCTTCCTACTTCCTTTCTTCCTTCTGTTTGTCAAAAAGTCATTAGGCAGGTCTCAGCAAGGAGACCTATCAGGGCAAATAAGTAAACATATTGAAGGTAATGGGAGTCAGACTTCTTACTGTTGGAGAATAGTTACAGATATAAAAAAGGGGAGAGCCAGAATGAACCCTGTATTGTGGATAGGAATTTAAGGTTTCATTGTGAACGTGTGGATTTTGATATGTAGAAATTTTATAGATATAGAAATTTCAGTGTAGAAATAATATAAACGTTAAAGTGTATGCATGTCTATGAATAAATGCACACACACACACACACACACACACACCCATTTCCTAACTGTTCACTGAAAGGGCCAGGATGTAGTGACAGCCCAGTAAATACGAGCACATCTGCTACCCAGATTGTAGTTTCTAAATTCCAGTTTTTGCTTAAAGCAACTATGGATCTTTGAAAAAAAAATGTCTGGTTCTAGAGCTGGGAAAGAAAAGGTACAAGATGAGCCCTGAATGTCTTGTGACAGAAGATACAGAAAATCTGAAAGAATAATGGGAGACGCCACAAGGACACAGCAGTCAGCTTCAAGGAATTCTCACTAAACCCATGTGAAACCTGGAACAATTTGAGCACCAAAATGACAATGATAGTTACAGATTATATCCCACTAAACAAGAAATACATGAATCCACACTTGCATAAATAAATAAATGCATAAAAATGTGGGGAGAGGAGAAAGTCCTTCCTTAAAATAGAACGCTGTCTGATATACAGAAGGAATTCTGGAATTGGAGAGATTACCATTTGGCAGTCATCATAGTAATAATTAATCCAGGTAAGAAACATCAACGGATGCTAACAATAATGAATACAAGTTGGATGAGGATCAGAATCTTTATATAACCATAAAGTATCTGTCCACAAATCCTTATGCATTTTAAGGGGAAACACAGGAGCTTTACTGGAGAAACTTGGAAGACACAACCTTAATCAAGTGATCAAAGTTCTCATCAGCAGTGATGGGACACACAATGTTCTATGTCACTTGATGGGATGCAATGAGAAGAACACAGCATCTCTTCCAAACAATACAGTCTTCAGATCTTTTCATGAGAAAGTATCTCTAATCCCAGTTCAGGAGCATTTTACAAAATAATTCACCTGCTGCCTTCCATAATATAAAGGTTGTGAAGGTCAAGGATGCTATTCTAGATGAAAAGAGATGGAAGAGCGATGGCAACTAAATAGAAAGTGTGATCCTGAAATGGATCCTTTGACTAGAAAGAGCATTACTGGGAAAGTTGGCCTAACTCGAATTGGGGTCTCCTGGTGAAGGATACATGAGAGTTCTTTGAACAGCTTGTACAACATTTCTGTAAGCTTGAAATTCTTTTGACACAAAAAGTAAGACATAATTTGTACAGGAAGGCTTAGCTTTTAGTTTTTATTTTACAAAGTTAAAAGGAATAGTTTCTGAATTCTTTTTTATTTTGGATTTTTTAAGAATCCTACGGGGTATAATTATTAAATTAGACTTTTAGTTCTGGATTTCTGTGGTTGTTGTGTAGAGAAGAATATAGTTTTATGAGATAGGGACTTTTCTGGATGTGTGATATCATTTGTGTAATTACGGAAATTCATTCAGATTTGACTGGGAAAACAGTTGGAAACTTGGAGTGTCTTAAGGCCATTGTTAGATATTTATGAGGCATTTTAGATTAATGGGATTATGAGTTGGTATTCTGGAGTCATGCTTCCTGAGCTCAAATCCTGCCTCCACCACTTACCAGTGTGTGGCTTTGAGCAAGTGAACTAACCTCTCTGTTTCTTATATCATCTATAAAATGTAGGTAACAATAACACCTATCCCATGTGGCTATTGTGCAGACCATCTGATTAATACCGGTAGAGTGCTGAGAAGAGTACTGGCTTAGAGTAAATGCTATGTTGTTGTTATTATTATCATCATTATATATTATTGTTGCTGCTGCTGTTACTGTTACAATATAGGTATAATTTGTGTAGCACAAGGAGGGGAACATCACACACTGGGGCCTGTCGGGGAGTTGGGGGAAAGGGGAGGTAGAGCATTAGAACAATATCTAATGTGTGCAGGGCTTAAAACCTAGATGACAGGCCAGGTGCAGTGGCTCATGCCTGTAATTCCAGCACTTTGGGAGGCGGGTGGATCACGGGGTCAGGCATTCGAGACCAGCTTGGCCAACATGGTGAAACGCCATCTCTACTAAAATTACAAAAAATTAACCGGGCGTGGTGGTGGGCACCTGTAATACCAGCTACTCAGGAGGCTGAGGCAAGAGAATCGCTTGAACCTAGGAGACAGAGGTTGCAGTGAGCCGAGACCGCACCACTGCACTCCAGCCTGGGTGATAGTGCGAGACTCTGTCTCAAAACAAAAAACAAAAAAACTCTAGATGACGGGTTGATAGGTGCAGCAAACCACCATAGCACATGTATACCTATGTAACAAACCTGCACGTTCAGTACATGTATCCCAGAACTTAAAGTAAAATTTAAAAAAAAGAAAAAATAAATAAAAAGGACATTTCCAAAGGAAAAAAAAAAATTGTGTAGCAAAGGCTAGAGAAACTGGCTAAGAGAAATTTCCTATGGCAATTTGTTGGAAGTTTGATTCCTCCTCACACTCTGATGATAGAAAGGCCATAATGCCATTGATTTTGGATACTAACACCATGTACTGATCCTTTAAGATGCTTTCTTATTTGCAAAGCCAGCTTCCACGCCCAAGCACACCTTAGAGTTTCTTTACCCTTTATACAGGGAAAGGCACACATTTTAAATGTTCAAGAAGAACAACAGAAACAAGACAGGATCAAAGCAAAATACAAAGAAAACAAGATTGGAGAATCAGAGAATCAAGATCCAAGGAAAAATGTTTACTTTGGCAGAAATACCTAGAAAATATAGTGACTGCAGGCCTTGTTTCAAGTTCACATATTGAATCTCAACATGTTTACTTATTTGTAAGTGTAAGTAAATGTATGCAGCACACTGAGTTAGCAAACATGGGATATCCCTGAAGGAGGGAGATGTACAGCTCATCAGTGTTGTCCACAGTGCACCCAGCATCCTACCAATTGCTGCGGGCCCTCCAGCCTGTTCCTTTTCCTGAAAGGGCTTCCAGTCAAGCTCATGATATATTATTATATATAATACTTAGAGAATATTGAGCATTATGCATTTTTATTTCTTTATGCTTTGCTTTGTTTCTAAAAGGGTTCAAATGAACAAATTGAATTGTCTGTTATCCTAAGAAATGCTAAATTGTCCAGAATAGACCTGCATTATCAAAGTGTAAAGTGAAAGAAGAGACCAATTGGCAGAGAGAGAAAAGAGAGAGATTTCAACTAAAGCCTAGAAGAATAGGTAATGAGTGACTACTCAGAAAGAAGGAAACAGATTGGTGATGGAGGAGGTCAAGGGTTTCACAGTGTATGCTTCTTTTTTAGAACTAAAAGCACATTTCTGGTCATCTAGCCCAAAAGCCTAAGTTTTTAGGCACAGGAGAGTTTCAGATACATCGTGAACACATAGCCCATTGCTTGGTCCTCTGTCTCAAATACCCAGGTTGTCTCCCCTTGATTCAGTCTCTTGTCACTATCTCACCCTGACTATAGTATTTTGAATTTTAGATGACATTTACATATTTTGAGAAGCACTGGCAATCAGATGGGAATAAACCATATAGGATTCCTTATACCATCTAAGTTTTAAAACTTTTTCCTAGAGCATATGGACCTATGTCAAGACAGTGTGTTAAGGTTGTTCTGTGATTAAGAACTCAGAACCTAGAGCCAGAATCCTTGGGTACAAATCGTGACTGTCATTTACTAGCTGTGTTCCATTTTCTTCGTCTGCAAAATGACATCAGTGATAAGAAACAAATATGGGCCAGGCATGGTGTCTCATGCTTGTAATCCCTGCACTTGGGCAGGCCAAGGTGGGCAGATCACTTGAGGTCAGGAGTTCAAGACCAGCCTGACCAACATGGCAAAACCCTCTCTCTACTAAAAATACAAAAATTAATTGGGCATGGTGGTGCGCACCTGTAGTCCCAGCTACTCAGGAGGCTGACACAGGAGAATCGCTTGAACCTGGGAGAAGGAGGTTGCGGTGAGCTGAGATCACACCACTGCACTCCAGCCTGGGCCACAGAGTGAGACTTCATCCTTAAAAAAAAAAGAAAGAAAGAAAGAAACAAATGTGGTTACATGTGAAAAAATACCAGCAATATAGGAAGCTTTCAAAAAATGTTAACTGGTATGTATGTGCCTAATGATAGAAGTAAAAAACTTTAGTACTATTTGGAGACTTGGTATGTTTACATGATTCAGTAATAACTACACAGCACCTTTCCTTCACACAAAGTTCTAATAAATCATTGCTTTTTCTGTAGGTCAAATCTACTGATGGAGTCACTCCATTATTCTCATCTGTGGAGATCTAGATCTTGATTTGAAAGTTTCTGAGAAAATCTTCAGCTCAGACTTGAGGGTCAACTTTACCAACTGAAGGTAAAAGCTAATTTTATTCATTTTAGTATGAATTGCTCATTACTGAAGCATAGAAAATAAAGATCATTAACATGTCTTATTAACTAGAACATATCAAGTAGAACCCTGGCTTCTTGATGTTGAAAAAATTATGAAATACTAATAGAAACAGAGAAAAATGGCCAGGCACAGTGGCTCACGCCTGTAATCCCAGCACTTTGGGAGGCCGAGGCGGGTGGATCACCTGAGGTCAGGAGTTTGAGACCAGCCTGGCCAACATGGTGCAACCCTGTCTCTACTAAAAAATACAAAAATTAGCCAGGTGTGGTAGCAGGCGCCTTAATCCCAGCTACTTGGGAGGCAGAGGCAGGAGAATCGTTTGAACCCAGGAGGCGGAGGTTGCAGTGAGCCGAGATCGAGCCATTGCACTCAAGCCTGGGGTAACAAGAATGAGACTTTCTTCAAAAAAAAAAAAAAAAAAAAAAAAGAAAAATAAGATACAATGAATAAAGAGAAAAGCTTGTTTCCTCTTATGGTTATGGAAAGCTTTATAATAAGCATCTTCAATTCCATTTTTACTTTATTTTTGGAGACAGGGTCTCACTCTGATACTCAGGCTGCAGTGCAGTGGCACGATTCTAACTCACCATGGCCTTAAACTCCTAGGCTCAAGTGACCCTCTCGCCTCAGCCTCTCAAATAGCTGGGAGTGCAGGAACATGCCACCACATCGAGCTAAGTTTTTTCATTTTTTAAAGTAGAGACAGGGTTCTCAGCATGTTGCCCAGGCTGGTCTCAAACTCCTGCCTCAGCTTCCCAAATTGCTGGGATTACAGGTGTGAACCACCGCACCTGGCCTCATATCCATTTTTTATATCTACAGTACCCAGTTGTTGAAATAATCTTAACATCTGAGGAAAACAAATAAACTAAGAAACAGTCTGCTGCAGGACTAGAGCAGTTGGTGAACGGAATAGGAGAGTATCGAAAAAGATGCAAATGTTTCTGTAAAAACCAGGAGGCAGTAAGCCTGCTGCCTGGAGCCAGGAGACTGGACAGTGGAGAAAATCTCTTCTCAGATGCTCCTATTCATTTGATGGCTAAGTAAATTATTTTATAGTGTTAAACATGGATGTTGTTGTTGTTTTTAAATGGTGGGAACCTTCCAATAACTGGCTTATTTTCTCTTCAGTCTGTGTCTCCTATTCTTCAGGGGTTGTTCTAACGTCCTCCATTCACCTCGAATTTCCTACCCCTCCAGGTTGCCAGTTACTGCCAGTCAGGAAAGAAGCTTTAGATGTCAACTCCCTCAAATTTTGCCTCCAGGCCTGCACAATTAACCTGTACCCACGTTCAGTGCTTTGTCACTAGTGAAAGGCAAACCACATCCGAGTCCCACTTAGTTCCTTATTCTCCTGCTCCGGAACCACCTCCTCCTCCCTGCTCCTGAACCACCTCCTTCTTCCTGCTCTGAAACTGCTGAAACCCACCTCCTTCATCCGGCTTCGGAACCATCTCCTTCTTCCTGTTCTGCAGCCTGCCTCCTCCTTCCTGCTCTGGAACCTGCCGCCTTCTCCTACCTGCTCTGAAACTGCCAAAACCTACCTCCATGTTCCTGCTCTGGAACCACCTCCCTTTTCTTGCTCTGGAACCTGCCTTCTCCTTCATCTTGCACTGGGATTTGCCTCCTCCTTCCTGCTTTGGAACTAGCCTCCTCCTTCCTGCTCTGGAACCCACCTCCTCCTCCCTGCTCTGGAACCTGCCTTCTCCTCCTTCCTGCACTGGGGTCTGCCTGCTCTTTCCTGCTCTGGAAACTGCCTTCTCCTTCATCTTGCACTGGGATCTGCCTCCTCCTTCCTGCTCTGGAACCTGCCTTCTCTTTCGTGTTGCACTGGGGTCCGGCTCCTCCTTCCTGCTCTGGAACCTGCCTTCTCCTCCTTCCTGCTCTGGAACCTGCCTCCTCCTTCATCTTGCCCTGGAATCTGTCTCCTCCTTCCTGCTCTGGAACCTGCTACTCCTTCTTCCTGCTCTGAAAGTGCTGAAACTCACCTCT
Organism: Pongo abelii; assembly: GCF_028885655.2. Taxonomy (NCBI): domain Eukaryota; kingdom Metazoa; phylum Chordata; class Mammalia; order Primates; family Hominidae; genus Pongo; species Pongo abelii. The sequence continues at coordinate 22,000,634 of NC_071990.2, forward strand.
GTATCCCTGTTCTAGAGCCACCTACTTCTTCCTGCCCTGGAATCTGCCTCCTCCTTCTGGCACTGGGATCTGACTCCTCCTTCCTGCTCTGAAAACTGCCTCCTCCTTCTTCCTGCCCTGGAACCTGCCTCCTCCTTCCTGAGCTGGGAACTGCCTTCTTCCTCTTGCTCTGAAACTGCCAAAACCCACCCTCACATTTCTGCTCTGGAACCAACTCCCTCTTCTTTCTCTGGAACCTGCCTCCTCTTTTCTGCTCTGGAATCTGTCTTCTCCTTCCTGCTCTAGGATCTACCTCCTCCTCCTTCCTGCACTGGGATCTGCCTGCTCCTTCCTGCTTTGGAAACTACCTCCTCCTTCCTGCTCTGGAACCTGCCTCCTCTTTCTTGTTCTGGAACCTACCTCCTCCTGCCTGCTCTGGAACCTGCCTCCTCTTTACTACTCTGGGATCTGCCTTCTCCTTCCTGCTCTGGAACAAACTCCTTCTTCTTGCTCTGAAGGCTGCCTCCTCCTTCCTCCCATCCAAGTACTAACCAGGCCCGACCCTGCTTAGCTTCTGAGATCAGATGAGATCGAGTGCGTTCAGGGTGGTATGGCCATAGACAGCCTCCTCCTTCCTGTTCTGGAACCTGCCTCTTCCTCACTGCTCTGGAACCTGCCTCCTCTTTATCACTCTGGGATCTTCCTCCTCCTTCCTGCTCTGGCACCTGCCTCCTCCTTTCTGCTCTGGAACCCACCTCCTCTTTACTACTTTGGGATCTGCCTCCTCCTTTCTGCTTTGGAACCTGCCTCCTCTTTCCTGTGCTGGAACCTACCTCCTCCTTCCTGCTCTGGATCCCACCTCCTCCTTTCTGCTTTGGGACCTGCTGCCTCCTTCCTACTCTGGGATCTGCCTCCTCCTCCCTGCTCTGGAACCTGCCTCCTCCTTCCTGATCTGGGATCTTCCTCCCGCTTCCTGCTCTGAGACCTACCTCCTCTTCCTGCTCTGGAACCTGTGTCTTCTTTCTTGTGCTGGAGCCCACCTCAGTTTCTCCTTTCTCCTTATCAGCTATCATTTTTGTCACTTTCCCCTTCTTTTTCTTCCTTTTGATTCCTTTGTTCAATATTTTCACATATTTACTGTTATTTTTTCTCTTTTTTAATTAAGAGATTATTCATATACCACACAATGTATCATTTTCACATGTAGAATTCAGTGGTTTTTAGTATACTCACGAAATTCCATGATCTAATTTCAGAATTTTGTCATCACCTCAGTGAGAAACCCCATACCCCATTAGTAGGTGCTCCCCATTTTCCTCTTCTTCTTAGTCCCTGGAAACCACTAATCTACTTTCTGTATCTAAGGATTTGCCTATTTTGGGCATTTTATGTAAATGGAATCATACAATTTGTAACCTTTTGTATCTGACTTTTTTCACTTAGCATAAATTTTCAAGGTTTGTCCATGTTCCTACATGTGGTAGCATGAATTGCTATTTCGTTCTCTTTTATGACTGAATAATATTCCATTTTGGAATGCAGCATATTTTGTTTATTGATTCATCAGTCGAGAGACATTTGAATTGTTTCTACTTTTTGACTATTTAGAATAATGCTGCTATGAACATTCATGTCCAAGTTTTTGCGGGGATGTATGTTTTCGGTCCTCTTGGTTATATATTTAGGAGTGACATTTCTGGGTCATAGGGTAATTCTATGCCTAACATTTTGAGGAACTGCCAAACTGTCTTCCAAAGTGGCTGTACCTTTTACCTTCTCACCAGCAATGTATGAGGTTTCCAATTCCTCTGTATCCTTCCCATTACTGATTATTGTCAGTCTTTTTAAATATAGCCGTCCTAGTGGATGCAAAGTGGCTACTTATTTCCTAGTCTCTCTTGCACATCACTCCTTTGGGGAATTCTTCTGAACACCCTGAAATCCTTTCTCTTCAGGTTGTGTTAAATGTGCATTTTCACACTGTTGATAAAGACATACCTGAGACTGGGTAATTTATAAAGAAAAAGAGGTTTAATGGACTCACAGTTCCATATGGCTGGGGAGGCTTCACAATCATGGTGGAAGGCGAAAGGCACTTCTCACATGGCGGCATCAAGAGAGAATGAGAGAGCCAAACAAAAGGGGTTTCCCTGTATAAAAAACCACCAGATCTTCCGAGACTTATTCACTACCATGAGAACAGTATGGGGGAAACTGCCCCAATGGTTCAATTATCTCCCACTGGCTCTCTCTCATAACACATGGGAATTGTGGGAGCTACAATTCAAGATGAGGTTTGGGTGGCAACACAGCCAAACCATATTAATCCCCACTGTATATTTCTCAGGCACCCTGTCCTTGTAGCATCCATCATCACACTGAATTATCATTGTCTATTAACTTTATCTCCTCCATTAGAGTGTGAACCTGTTAGATAGAGTACCAAAATATTCCTGTGGTATTTCCTAGGTTAACACAATGCCTGACACAGTTATTTAGTCTCATCTTTTTGTCGGGAGTGGTATGGTGGGAGAGTTGTAGACTAGACTTCATAGCATTATTACCTAAGCCCCTAAATACAAGGGGCCCCTAGTTAGAAGGAGAAGACAGGATTTTTTTAGCCTATGTGTTTGACTTTTTATTTTTATTTTATTTTATTTTATTTTGAGATGGAGTTTCGTGTTTGTTGCTCAGGCTGGACTGCAATGGTGCGATCTCGGCTCACTGCAACCTCTGCCTCCCAGGTTCAAGCGATTCTCCTGCCTCAGCCTCCCAAGTAGCTGGGATTACAAGCATGTGCCACCATGCCCGGCCAATTTTGTATTTTTGGTAGAGACGGGGTTTCTCCATGTTGGTCAAGCCGGTCTCAAACTCCCCACCTTAGCTGATCCGCCTGCCTCGGCCTCCCATAGTGCTGGGATTACAGGCATGAGCCACTGTACCCACCCGTGTTTGACTTTTTACGAAGTTGTTTATTCTTTACTGTTGTACTAATATAGTACTGTCCCTTAATTCACCAAGAAGTTGGAAGGAAAAAAATAGGGATGCTATAAAATATCACCATAGGGGGAAAATGCCTAGGTGATTTTAAAAGTATAAATAAATTAGCCATTTTTACTTTGATTTTTTAAAAGCTTGACTGATTGAGAACTGTTTCTTTTAAAAAAGAAAATACCAGTTACATAGATTAGACTTTAAAGATTTCAGATGCAGCTAGAAGTCAAGAACAGTATTGTAAAGTTATGGATCTTCAAAAATGATGTGTTTCACTGTAAATATCAGAAATCTGAGATTCGTTTACATCAGGGTTGAACAGATAGGGATCAGTGCCGGGGAACAAAAGCTGGAAGTGGAATTAAACATAATTAAAGACTTTAAATATAAGTTTGAATTAAAAAGTACATCCAGCTTGAAGGCTGACTCATACTAAATTATAGTGCCCTATGCGTAAGTACAGATTAAAAGGCATATTTAATTAGTTCTTTTGAGAATTTCTCCCCACAAACCTATTGGTTTTTATAATCAATATTTAGATAATTTTTTTTTCTGATTCCAGAAAGATTTGTTTTAGTGTTTTAGATTTTTCTTAATTGAAATGAAGTTATGCTTGGACTAGATAGCTATTCTCTTATTTGAAGGTGTTTTCAGTGTATTCTTGGAAATTCTATCCAGCTTCTTTGCTATGGTTTTTATATGCTTCTGGAACAACGAGGAAATGGGGGAGGGAAAGAAAGAGAGAAACAAATGTAAGTGGGACCCAGATCAGTGAGATAGTATCAAATGGGGCCAAAATGAATTTGGCAGATGCTCTTCTCATGTTTCCCACTGGAGCATGCACATATCGTTACTTGGAATACCACTTGCATTTCTTTCATTCTTGTAAGATTTTTCTTCAGCTTCAGTAACAAACTTTAACTTGAAATAGGAGCCAGGAAGGAATATTGAGAATTTTTAAAAAATGTGTAAATGTACTTAGAAAGGATATTTTGCCATGAAGGTTTGGTTGGTAAAGGATATAATAGATGCCTTTTAAGCGTAGGAATGAAAGTGTGGAGGGGCAGAGATAGTGGAAGGTGTGTTGTGTTTAGAGATCTGAGTTTGAATCCTCATTGTGTCACTTAATAGTGGCATGAGTTTGGCAAAGTAAACTTGAAGAGTCTATCTTTCCTTATTTATAAAACGAGAAGATCCATTTTTACTCTGTAGTGCTGATAGTAAGTGAATTTAGTGACAGAAAACATTTAATAAATGATTGCTGTTTCAAAATTGTCATATTTACTAAAAAAAGTAGTAATTCTTAGGATAAAAAAGTAGATTTTCTTATCAAATGTTCTTTTAATGTCAGGTAGGCATTTCAGTTTCATGATGTTCAATGTAGATATTACTGGTAGCTGTATTTCCTTGGTTCCTGTATGTCAGCGTGGTAGACAAAGACAAAAATGAGAAAACCTTGAATGTGGGAGCGCACAAATTTATATAGATGAAATTGTACAGTACCATGTACTTCATTAATATGCACTTAATGAAAGTTTATTAAAATTGAATGAGAGTTGAAGGTATTCAATATCATTTTATTTCTTGCAGTATTTAGGTTACTGCAGACAACTGAGAGTTAGCTTTTTTTTTTTTTTGAGACTGAGTCTCGCTCTGTCGCCCAGGCTGGAGTGCAGCAGCGCGATCTCAGCTCACTGCAAGCTCCACCTCCCAGGTTCACGCCATTCTCCTTCCTCAGCCTCCCCAGTAGCTGGGACTGCAGGCACCTGCCAACACGCCCAGCTAATTTTTTGTATTTTTAGTAGAGATGGGGTCTCACCGTGTAAGCCAGGATGGTCTCAATCTCCTGACCTTGTGATCCGCCTGCTTTGGCCTCCCAAAGTGCTGGGATTACAGGCGTGAGCCACCGCGCCTGGCTGAGAATTAGCTTTTTTTTTTTTTTTTTTTTTAAAATATATGTATCCAAAGGAGAAAGATGCTGTATAACTTTCCAAAAAATGCGTTCCCTTATTTAAAAAAGACACTTTTAAGTTTAAAGGAATCTTAGGCCGCAAGGAGGTGCAAAACTTCCTTTCATGTACCCTTCACCCAGCTTCCCCATGATACTACTATCTTTAATATCCACAGTACCATTATTAAAACCAGGAAATGGACATTGGTAATTTACACCTTCAATGCTTAACCCATTTTAGCGTTTTTAAGTGGAGGAAATTCATTTTGATGTCTTGCTTAATCAATTTTCACCTACATATACTTTTTGAGTGTCAGTATGCTGAACAGAAAGATATTTTGAAATCAGAAACCCTTAGGCTCAAATCTTGGCTCTGCCTCTTATTCCTATGCAACACTGAGGAGCTTAGCATCGATGATGGTCTGTTTCTTCATTTGTAAAAGGTGCTATCACTTACCTTGCAGAGTTGGCATAAGGATTAGCAATTGTGTATTGTCAAGAGCCTTTTCAATAAATGATGGCTTTTGGAATAACTGTTCTCTTGCTATGTTTTCATCAAAAATTGAAAAGAGCTGGCCATTATCTTTAACATAGCATGTGTACTTTGTGGACACCTATCATTTCAGGACCACTAACTGGTAAATATGCTAAAACAACTTCATGGTTCCTGTAGCCCCCTGCTTGTTTTGCTCCCTGGTCACCCACTTTATCTGCACCTTTTTTTCTAGCCTATAGACCAAAAGCCACTCCTCTCTGTGTATAGATTATATTTCTTCTGCCTTTTGTTATATGAATTCTAAGAAATGTAGTTCTTTTTAGTTTTTTGTTTGTTTTCTTTTATATAACCTCATCCAACTTAGTTCTGTTTTACAAGCAGTTGATGATAGCCCTAGGTAGATGTCTGCTTCAAACCCAGCCTGATACAGCTGGCTCTTGAGTATCCCTGTACAAAAGCAGCCCTTCAGGGAACATCGTGTCCAGGGCTGCTGCCTCCCTCCGTTTGCAGACCTGGTGCTCTCTGCGTCTAAAACTGGTCACTCCTTCTCATCTCTCCACTTGGGCACAGCTGCAAAGGTAGAAACAAAGTTCTGCACCCCACTTTTTGCTGCACCTCAGTTAGCCCAGGAACATCTACCCCTATTTAGCTCAGAAGTGTGTAGTCCTGTTTAAATACTTAAAATTTGCTATGTTCTGTATTGGCCAAGAATTGTTTTCTGGTAAGAGCTTCTGGTAGGAAGAGGACCTAAAGCTGCCCTCACAAGACGATATTCGGTTCATTTGAAATAGAAAGTTTTGTTTGCTTTTAATTTTTATTTACTGAACTGAAAATTGGAAACATCCCATTGACTTTTCTATCTTATATAGCATCTCCTCCTACACATATTTAGTTTCCTGCTCCCTTGAAATCTGGGGGACCTACTCCTGTTTTCAAGTTTTTTCTATTTTATTATTTTGGTCCTTAGCGTTTCTGCCTTTTTTGTATCTTCCAACTTTCCATTTCAAAAGAGAAGGATCATATTTTTATATATTTACATCCCGTTTGAATGTGTTTAAGGAATGCTTAGAAATGTTCCTTTATGTTTTAAAATATCCCTTCTGCTTAAGCAAGTAGCATATCATTTCCTGCTTTAGTTCTGGCCTCAGTCTGACAGGCCAGGGCTGAAGTAGGGGTGAAAAGTTCACCATCCGGAAGTGCTGTTGAGATCAGAATCACGTGATGAGGAGCCGACCCAGGCTCCTGGTAATTCCCTGAGAATGTGAATCTTTGGGAGAAGGAGCACAAGAGAGAGCTTTTTCTCAAGTCAGCTGCCTGTGCTCGGGCTCTTGCTTACAATTCTTAGTTTTATGGCACTATTATTATTATTCTTCAAGGAACTCACTGTAATGCCTTTATTATTGTCTACATCAGTGTTTTAAAAATAAAGTTGTAACGCATTGCTAGGTTATGCAATCAATTTTGTGGACAGAGGTCAGCATTAAAAAATAAAAAAGGAAACTGGAAATGTAAACAGAGTGCATTATATGGAATAAGAATATGTGTATTTTGTAAAACTCTTGTTCGATACATAGATCCATACACATAGACACACACAATCTCATAGGTCTCTACTTATTTGCATATGGGTACATGCTGGCAGGCTTACATTCTCCTTCATCCTCATTCCTAGTCATTTGAGAACTCAGTCATTCAAAATGCATGCACTTGCCAGTGGATGTGTTCTTATAAAATTCACATAGTTTCATATTTGGAATTTATTGTAACTGCATTTTAATTTATGTGAATATGAGTTATATATCTTATTTTGTTTCTTTGTATTTTCTCCACTCAGTATTCTATTTTAAGATCCATGGATATTGCTATGTGTACATCTAATCCATTGCATCCAAATGCCCGTAGTTGTTGAAGTACGTCTAGAATACATTTTACTTCTGTTCTCTCCCAGGGATGGACCCCTGTATTGTCTCCATCTCACCTCACCATGAACACAACTACTGTGAAAAGCCTCAGATACATCCCTTACTGGAAAGTACCAAGGGGAGTTTATTTGGGTTCTAGCCTAATAGTAGACTTGCTGAGCCAGAGGGCATAGGCACCCAGCTCAGATACTGTATACAGTATAATTTCAAAAAGTACACTGATTACCTCCGGAATGATTCACCAGTCAAAGCACCCACCAGCAGTATGAATGCTTATTCCCACATTCCCGCCAGTACTTAGCATTATTAAGCTTTCTAATTTTCCCTATTTCTGTCTAGTGAGTGTAAAATGATATATTTTTTGTTTTGTTTTGTTTTTATCTGATTATTGTTGGATTTGATTATGTCTTCATGTGCTTGATTTTCTTGGATTTTTCTCATCTGTAAATTCCCGTTGAAATTCATTGCACATTTATCTACTGGAAATTTTTTACTTTTCCTATTGATTTATAGGCATTCTTTGTATAGTCCAGATAGTCCCTGGCTGGCTTTAGACATTACACGTATTCTCCTAGCCTGTCATGTTTCTGTTAATTTTTGTCTCGTATACTTTTTATTGAACAGAAGTCTTTAATTTTGATGTAATTTAGTTTATCAGTATTTTACTCTGGGGGCTTTGCAAAATATTCCCTCTTCTTCTAATACAAAAATTATCTATTCATAGCAGTTTTATAGTTTTATCTTTCACATTTAGGTCTTTAATCTATCTGAAGTCCATATATGTATGTGGTAGCGGGTAGCAATCCATTAATTTTTCATATGGTGATTCTGTTTATTTATGCTGGTGTTGCCCTTCCGCTCTCTGATATGCTCCATTGGTTTTTCTGTTCTTTAACTAAAGTTTATGCTGTTTTGTTACTATGGCTTGGTAGTATATTTTACTATCTGGTAGAGTAAGTCCTGCTTATTGTTCTTCTTTTTCATAGTGGATTTAGGTATCTGTGAACTTTTCTTTTCTATAGGGTTTTGTTTTTTTTTTTTGAGACTGAGTCTCACTCTTTCGCCCAGGCTGGAGTGCAGTGGTACGATCTCGGCTCACTGCAACCTTCGCCTCCCTGGTTCAAGTAATCCTGCTGCCTCAGCTTCCCGAGTAGCTGGGACTACAGGAGCGCGCCACTATGCCTGGCTAATTTTTGTATTTTTAGTAGAGACGGGGTTTCACTGTATTGGCCGGGCTGTTCTTGAAGTCCTGACCTCAAGTAATCTGCCTGTCTTAGCCTCCCAAAGTGCTGGGATTACAGGTGTGAGCTACCGTGTCTAGCCATATATGAATTTTGAAATAAATACAATCGAATCAGTTCCTCAACTGCAACTGAATTTTGATTTGAATGTTATTGAATTTATAAATGAAAATTGAAGAACTAACATATTTTTGGAAAGTTATTCCATCTAGGAGCTTTTACTGTCTCTCCATTTATCTCAGCATCTTTCATGTACCTTATTAGAGTTCAATGATTCTCCATAGAGGTACAGGTGTTCTTTCTGATACTTGAAGCCAATCAAAGATGAAGACAAATAATATACACAAACCATAAAATGATTTTAAAATAAAAATTGAGGGTTTAGCCGTTGTTAAAGTAGTAATATCCTTTGATTGCAGATACTTATGTTAGAAGAGATCCTAAAGATAATGTCAGAGACTCCAGCATATTGAGTATCCCTAATTCTAAAACCTAAAATCTGAAATGCTCCAAAACCTGAAACTCTTTAAATGCTGACCTAAAGTTCAAAGGAAATGATCGTTGGAGCATTTTGGATTTTGGATTTTTGCATTAGGGATGCTCAACCGGTAATGCAAATATTCCGAAATCTAAAAATATCCCCAATCTGGAACACTTCTGTTCCCAAGCATTTCAGATAAGGATTACTCAACCTGTATAAATAAGAAAACTAGTCATCAGTGAGGGACTAGTTTTTTTTTTATTATTATCTTATAAGGAATGACTTGCTCAAGATTACAGAGTTAGACAGTGAGAGAACTGTCTAACTCTGCCTTTCTTTCTCTTGGTAGAGTTAATGTTAAGGTTTGCTTATGCTTCCAGACAAATCAGATTCTTTTTTCAGTGATGATCACACAAAGAATGATTGACCTGCCAAAGCCATAAGACAGCAAGGGGGAAAAAATCTCTTGAGCAGCTTTTTGTTTTCTTATTAGTAATGGCGTGAGTTAGTATTTTGGTTCATTTTTCAGCAATTATGTCCTGCATTCTGGCTGTGGTTGATAGTGACTTTAAAAAAATAGATATGGTGGTACTTGCGCAAAATAATTGTCACACATTAGCATGTTAATGAAGTGTTAGGGTGCTAAGAATGGCTAGCACACTAAAACAGGAGAGAAAAGATCCATCCTCACTGCCGCATCAGCCAGACTACACAATCCAAATGGAAGGCACGGCTCAGATTGACTGGCAGGGCATTCTGCATTATTGACATGCATTTTCTTCCTCTCCCCACATGCATGTTGAAACTTGGTTTTTGCTGTCTTTAACCCATCTAATTTTCCTCCAAATAAGTTGGTTTGGGGACAGAAATGAGTGCTTTTTCTTTTTTTCAGACAGACAGCAGAACTCATAAGGGAATAATTACAAGACTAATTCCTCTGTTTTAATGACATCAATTGAATAACATTAAAAAGTCAAAGCCCATATGATTTCATAGCATTTTAACTCTGAGCATTTGAATCTAAATAACATGTCATTTTGCTGTATGTCTGTGTAGTAGGGCCATTAACTTAAAACTAAATTCACTTGTGTGTGTGTGTGTGTGTGTGTGTGTGTGTGTGTGTGTGTGTGTGTGTGTGCCTGCCTGTCTATTTCTGGAGCTAGTCATGTTGATGCTGGCAGAGAGAATTCTTGCATGTTTCCTGAAGGTCGGAGAAAGATCAGTATGCTTTTGAAGCCAACATGGATACTACTATCCCTCACAGGAAAACACAGAAATGCTGCTGATCCACCATATGGCCGAGGTACTCCTGATCCACATCTTAAGGGTCAGCCTTTCTTCTGAATTTCAGTTTCATATTTCTACCCACCTGTCGGGACTTCTTTACCCAGCTGTTCCCTGTCTACCTAGATCCCATCAGGTCAACACATTAAAACCCAAGTTCAGTGTCTTTCGCTAAAACCCAGACCCCCTTTAGAGCTCTCTATTCCTCTAAGTGTTAGCAACACACTCAGGTTTATAGGCGAATCCCTCACCATGTCTAGTCCACCAAGTCCTGTTTGCGAATGCCCTATAGCATCACACAGGCTTATACATTTCTTCTGCTCTTGCTCCTGTCCCTTAATGCAGGGCTCATCATCTACCCAGCAGGCCTGGGCTCCTGCTCTCTGTCTTTTTATCCAGCCATTTTCCAAGCTTCTGGCCCAAAGCTTACCTGGACTCTGGTGTGCCCATTTGTTAACTGTTCACCTTGGGCAGCTTATTTAGCTTTTATGAACCTATTTGTGTTCTTCTATCAAGTATAAACAGTAACAACTTGATGGCTTGTTTGGAGGATGAAGGACACAATGAAAGCCAAGTGCCACCCACAGTGCCTGGCATGTAATTGGTGCACATATTGTATCACCCTCCATAGTAATTTCTTTGAACACTGATTTCTTTCTTTTCCAGAAATATAAGCTCCCTCTTGCTGTTTGTCCCCAGAGCTCCTTTTCCCCTCCGCTCAGCTTTCACCTTCTTGATAACACAACCCAAAATAGCCTTGCCCAGCTCTGTCCCTATACTCTCCAGCATCACGTTTATAGTCTTACCTTTTTAAATCACTTTGTCTCTGACATTATCTTTCATTTGTTTGCCTGACTTTTAAAGTAATCTGTCCTTTTCCCCACTTGTGAACTAGAATGTAAGCTCTGCAAAAGCAAGGGATATGTCTGTCTTCTTTGCAGCTATAGCCCAGGATGAAGGAGTCAGCCTTAGATATCTTTTTAAGACTCATGAGTCAGAACTCAGGCTTCATACACAGAGGTACCAAACCCTTAAGCCATTTGGGGTACACAGTGGCTGTAGCAGGAAGTGGAAGAGATGAATCTTCTAAAACTGAAGATATAGCTGTGTGGGAGATGAGAACCCACCTACCTACCTTGATTGGCCCTTGCGTTTTATACTTAGAAGAATCATCATCATTATAAGGAAAGACCTGAATACCTTAATATACAATCTAATTTTTCTTTTTGCTGGATCAGATAGAGATAGACTTTCTTATGATACGTTCTTATGGCCTTCCCATTCTTGGCCTAGGCTTTTCTTTAGCTGGGCTCTGATCCCTGCTGAGGCCTCAACCTGCCTTGTCCATTACCAGGACCTTAATCCCTGTTTATAATCCTGCTTACCGGCCTTTTAATCCTTTGAGATTGACCACAAATTCAAACCTTGCTAAAGGCTTGGCCTCCTCCTGGCCCCTACCTCTCCCTAGCCCACTTCTCTGGGCTGTGCCTTCCTCTCTGTCTGTGTAACCCTAAGAAGGCCTGCACTGTCACTTTGCCACTTTTGTCTCTGATTCAGTGGGCAAAGAGTAAGCATTTGCTTTGTATACTATGTACGCCCTTTCATTTCCAGTCTAGCATATTTAACCAGAGTGAAATAGCACATGGATCCAGCCCACTGTGTAGGTTAAAACTGTGGTCTCCACGCCTTCAGCACCTCTCCTCTCACCCTACCTTCAAATTTTCCTGCCAATGAATCTTCCTCGGTGACCACTGTGTAAATATTGCTGTCTGCTGAGAAATGTTCAGTGCTTCCCCAGCCACTGAAGGATAAGCTTGAACTTCTTAGCTTGATATTCAAGCCTTGCCCAATTTGAATTGTACTTAGTTGCCCATCATGGTTCCTACATGAAGACTTGCCCTGCTTCACCCAGACCCACAAGATGCATCTTCTAGCTTATGCCACAGCTACATCTCTGCCTGGAATGACCCTCCTGCTCCCCCATGTATATTCAAGCCTGACTTGCAATTTAGTTCACAATTCAAGTTCTGGTTGCTCCAGGGATTTTCTCCAACTGTGACCACCCCTTCCTCTCGAACTCTTCTCTTTTCTCCTATCCCCTTTACTTGGTGGATGGCTCTTTCTTCTTCCATTGCCACTCATCTCCAGATGAGTAGATTGGGCCTCTTCATTTGGCTTGAAAGTCCCTTAAAGAGGGAATTTTGTTTTCTTCCTCTTTAAATTTTCATTGTTTTAAATATTGCAGCTGTTGTCAGTGATTGCTGAAGATGATCATGATATTTGCCGTTTTTCAGGGTATTATCTTTTATGCATTGCACTGATGTTTTATGTGTATTATTTCATTAATTGTCCAATTATCCTATGACATTATACATGTCTTTTACAAGAGAAAATGAAAATTTATTTTATTCTGCTAATAGTTGGGGAAGGCTGGTTTCAAAGGTCTGTTGGATTTTAAAGCTTGTACTCTTTCCACCATTCACTGATAATGGCCCAAAGTAGTATGCATTTAAAATTTGGGAATAGATAGCAGGAAAGGAGAATGAGGTTTTTAATGTGAGCTCAATACTACTCTGGAACCTGTTACCAGAAAAAGGGTAATAAAGATGGGGAAAGGCTCAAAGCCTGTCAGCAAAACCAACACACACACACACACACACACACACACACACACACACACAAACACGCACAATTCTTTGTGTAAAGCTGGTTTTAATTTTTGTTTTCTCATGAGAAGATGAATGGGCAGGAATTTAATCAAATCAGCAGATGGAAAACATTGACAAATAGATAAGAAAATATCATTGATAATATCTGAAATATATTTTAGCCAGGGGTTTTCAAGATTCTCTTTAAACCTTTTTCCTTAGAAGGCTTTACAAGTAAGAAAACTATTTTTGACTTCTTTATTCTACACTTTCTTAGGAATCAGCTTGTTTAGTGGAAAGAACCTATTGGTTTTAAAGCACGTCAAATGTGGTTTTAGACTTATATTGAATACAAGAGGAAAGGGATATAAGTGTAATTTCTAAAAAAATTGCTTGGAAACTGAAGCAATAAAATCACGAGTTTTGAATTTGTCTTTAATATCTAACAGATTTCTCTTGTATATATATGTGTGTGTGAGTGTGTATGTGTGTGTGTATATATATATATATATATCCTTCTATATTCTTCGTGTGTGTGTGTGCTTTTTACAAAAGTTTATATTCTTCTGTGTGTTCATCCAAATTATTGATCTGGGTCATTCACTTATAAACTTAATAAGAACAGGTGATGCTTGTCATGCATGTTTTTGTGCATATACATTATAGTTTTCTATAATTTAATTATTGCCATCATCAGTTTAAAAGCCCCAGGAAACAGACATCGGGATCACAGAACCACTGAACCCTTGATGTCAACTTTTGATGCAAGATTTTAAGACAGGAAAAGCACTGGAATAGAATTTTCAGAAATTTAGGGCAAGCAATTTTACCCTCCCAAGACCTAGGTTCTAAAAAAACAAAATTAGAGGATTAGACTAGATGGTCTTTAAGTAAGTTTCCTTCAGATTAAAATTCTTTAGAGTCTATGCCTTTATGTCTGCTTCTTGCCTCATTAATCTCTCCTGCAAAAGAAACCTTATGTCTGACAACATCTGAGGAAATAAAGATAGCATGTTTGTAAGAATTGGAAAGACTGTTGAATGAAGTGGTTATTTCCTTCTTACTGTGTTAATGACAGCAGTGTCTTGAATATCAGGAAATGAATGCATCAAAGGCTCTCACTAGTCCTGTGGTAAAGAAGTTAAAAAAAACCCTGAGTAATAGGATTTTATCTGTCCATTTATGATCAAGAGTGGTTTTAAAATGGGATGGTGTGGGAGGCTGAGGCAGGAGAATCTCTTGAACCCAGGAGTCGGAGGTTGCAGTGAGCTGAGATCGCGCCATTGCACTCCAGCCTGGGCAACAACAACAACAACAAAAAAGGAGGGGGGGATGGTGATTGCCCCAGAGTTTTTATAACTCACAATAACAAAAAACGATATTATTATTATAATATGACTAGTAAAGCACACATTTATTATATGCTTGCTTTATGCAGGGCATTCTATCCAGGATTTACTTAACATTAAGTCAGTATTACAGTATATCCCCCTTTTTCAGATGAGAAAACTGATGTTTAGCGAGATTGACTTCCTCACAGTTGTACACAGAGAGAGAGTTGTAGGACCACGATTCAGTTGTCCATTTGCTCATGAATCCTAGGTTCTTTATGTTGTGTCCTTTTATATCAATACCATATTTTCTGCTTGAAATATTATTTACAGATTCAAGATCTAGCATTCTGTTTTTGTCATTAGCTATGGATAGTATGGGTGCTGAAACTCACTACCAGATCTTTTCTGGTGTTATGACTTAATTAAATGTTGAATAATAATGAAGGCACACTTCTATAAGAAGTGTGAAAACACTGTTTACACCTGACAAAATCAACTCACTGTTATGTCTATCAAGGTACAAGAATGCAAATTGTAAAGTGCTAGACAAAGTCCTTTTCTATCATCTTCTCATTCTTAAAATTACGGGCAAACAATACCAATAGAGTAAAATGAATATTTTTTCAATTGTACTTTTCCTTCCTAAAATACTCATGGAACAGCCTGATTCCCATGTTTTTGTTTTTGTTTTTTCCAATAATGGGTTGCCTTTTTAAAAAGAGCCTAATATTATATGCAAAATATTCCAGTATGTGGAAAATCAAATGACACATTGCTTTAAAACACAGACATCTTTAGATTACTGCCCCCTGCTACTGTCTCAGTGATGTTGAGAGCCCATTGCACGTTTGGTCTGTTATAATTGAATTGTAATTCCAGTTTCAAAATTATTCTTCCATTACAGATTTTAAAATGGTTTTGAAACAGGATTCAAGTGGTGATTTTTTGTTGTTGTTGTTCTCTACTAATTTAGCTTGCTAGAGCCATTCTGTCCAATACGGTGGTCACTGAAGATCTATGGCTATTTAAATTTAAAGTAAAATAGATTGACAATAGGTAAAACTAAAAATTTAGTTCCTCTGTCACAATAGCCCTGTTCAAATGTTTAGTAGTTTCGTGTTGCTCGGGACAGCCAGGCTGGAAAGGCTAGATATAGAGTATTTCCATCACTGCAGAAAGTTCTACTGGACAGCGATGATCTAGGGTCATTGTAATGATCTGCTTTTGATCATCTGTTCGTTTGGGTTAAAACAGTATGAATTGGGTTATTGCCATAAAAGGTAGCCAGATCTGATAGCTGGAAGAGGTTCTGGCATGTGTAGTGAGCTTTAGAAACTCTGGGAGAGCTACGTATTATTGTGTTTGCTTTAGTGTATATAACAGTATTGGCCACTGCAACTTTACCTGGTTTCAGAATCTGTATTCTAAATAGCTATCATTTTATTACATATACTGTGTGCCACTCACTGGTTTTGATTTTTGTTTCTCTGGTGAGTGGACCAGGTAAAGAGCAGCCACAAATTCAAACTAATTTAGAAAGAAATCCTAAGGCAGAGAGTCTTAAGTTACAGAACTACTTGTTTAAGTTCATTTTGTAGTCTGGAGATTGTCCTACAGAAATTCACCTTTGAAGGCCGCAGGGAGTTCAGCAAGCCTGTCTGGTGGCTGTCTGTCTAAGTTCCTTGAGGCAAAAAAAAGAGACAATGGATCCTTGTTTTTTTGACAGCTTTATTGAATGTATTCAGTCCCAAGTTCTGAATAATTTGCTTAACTAGAGATGTTTTGCACAGTGAGTAAAATTTTCTTGGTATGAAATTTAATCCTCATAGTATCTTCAGAATAATTTTAACACTTGCCAGATCTCTCTATCTACTACCCAGCTCTGGGTAAATGTCCAAATGCCTTTACTTGTTGAAAAGAACTCTACTCTGCATTGCTGATTTGTTATTCCTGGTAACAGTCAGAAGTACAGAAAATATACGTGTTTAAAAAAAAAAATAAGGAAGATGATTGGTTTTAATGTTTCTCTTGATCTTGCTCCCTTCAAGCATATAATAATTTACCAGTTTTCTCTCCCAATTCTTACGTTTCTCTTTCATTGATGGACAAATAGAACAGTGTTTGAAAGCTCATTTACAGATTGTACAGTTAGCTCAATGGTAATCAAAAATGACTGGATAAGTCTCACCACCAAGGGCTTACAAGAAGTTGAATGTGAACTTGGAGAACAATTTTGTGTTCAGCCAGCTCTGGTTGTTCTTTAATCTTTTATGATTATACATTTCTTCATTTAAAATTGTTTGCTGTAAGTTTTAATAGGAAGTGTTTTCTTTGTTAAGATGTTGTTCTGATTCTGTCCCCCTTTTCGTAACCAGACTCCACTCATATTATAAGCATGAACAAACAGTCACCGCATAGGCACCAGTGAGCCCCTTCCTTTAAGAGATCTATTTATAGAGAAACGCTGAAGCAGGAGCGAGTGGGTGGGTTCATGTCTCCTGTGATATAATCTTGCCTTCCTGTGTTTGAGAGCTTACAAAGGATGACAGCTGTTTATCATCCTTCCACATTTCTATCCAATCTAAACCTGGTTGGGCTAAAATTTAGAAAGCTTCTGTAGTCAATCAAGAGTACGTGCCCGAGAGCCTCCATAGCAGATGGGCTTCACAACATTGACTATCCTGAAAGTTTTCTCTCCTTAAATGATAACCTTACCTGCTGCAGTTGCCATCCTTGAAACTGGCTCTTCTGAGAGTGGCAAATTATTTAGGTTGCATTAGTTTTATAGGTTTGGTTTTAAACAAGCCGAAGAATTTGGTTAGTTTAATCATCTCTATTCACCTCTTTTTGCGAATGATTTATCAAGACTTGAGCAACTCTTCTTGAAAAAATGGGAGGATAATGTTTATTTTGCAGTATGGTGGTCTTTTAAAATTTGTGTTTTTTGCTTGGCAGCTCAGAAGAGAAATATAAAATGGGAGATGCTAGGTTTCTAAGTAGCAGTTGTCCCATGGTTAAGCTGAAGTGCTTTCTTAACATAAGGGTTTATATAGGAGTGAATGAAGGCGGGCAAGGAAAATATTGACTATATCCTATCACAATAACACTGATGAAGTTCTAGATACTTCTCTATATGCTATTAAAGTAACACTGATGAAGTTCTAGATACTTCTCATTCTGTGGCAAAGGAAGCTGTGAGTATACATGCAAAAGAAAAAAAAAAAAAAAAAGAAGGTTATGCAAAGTTTGGGTTTTCTTTGTTCTTAGTCCTTGCTTGGGATTTTGAGGAAAATTGAATGTATTTCTATTTTCTATTTCACTTGATTTTCTAATGTTTCATATTTGGCCAGCTACTTTCTGAGAACATATTGTACACATGTTCCGATGCTGTTTCAAGGCCCTGTGAGAGACAAGAGTTGATTGAAAGCTCTCAGTTCTCCTGAAGTGGGTGGCCAAAGAGCTGAAACTGAACAGCTGCTGTACACCCATTGAACTTTTGTCATTTATAAATTATTTTCCATGCCATCTGGAGCAAGAATGGTGCCATGGTTTAGAGAAACTCTTTGTGGGGTACATTTCATATCCAGTGCTTATATAGCTTGCTTATTACCACATTCAACTAAGGTTTTAAAATCTTTATTTGCTTGGAGGCTTAAGGATGTGAATAAATATGAGTGATTTCTTTAAATGTTATATGAAAAACACCACCTCCACCTCTACCAACGTTTTTCCCTCCCTCTCTCCTTTCCAGTGACTACATCCTGCCTGCTTTCAGCTCCAGTGGAAAATGCATTAATTCCAGAGTCTCCGTGAGGTTTCCTGTTTGATGACATAATCAGAAAATCCTCCTCACATTGCCCTTGGGGTTGCTGTCTGGATGTTATGTTGTTTTGGTGGGCGTAACTCAGCCATCAAAAAAAATCAGCACAGGCCATAAACTCAGGACCTGAAATGCATTAATATAATGTTAAACGAAATAACACTGTGGGTATGTCTGCAACACTGGTAGGGAATTTCATTAAACTGCAGATTCTCCCTGGCATCAAATGCATTGGCTGGTGACTCCGGTACATATGGCATGAGCTGCTGCAATGCCACTAGCAGGAGTTATTTGAACTGCTCCTGTGTAAGCTGTTAGACTACATCTCGTGGAAAAATACCACACACCCTTGACTACCAGAGTTTGGTAGTGTTGATTTAAGTAGTTCTTCCCTTCCATTCCCCTCTGGGGCAGCCTGTTTACCTAATACGTTTTGCCTTTGGTGTTGATCACAGGAAGCTGCGAAAAAGAAAACTAGTGAGAAGAGTCAGAAATAGAAGATGAGGATACACTTTAAAATGAGAAAAGCAAAAGATGGCATCTGACATGTAAAGTGGGTTTTAAAAGTTTTAAAGATAAGATATTGTGAGGCAGAAACTTCAGTAGCTGTGAATATAGTTGGAAAGAAGAAACCTTGATATAAAAGTGGAACCAAGACTAGGATATTTAGATACCAAAGGGCACGTACAGTTTTACAAGTTTAGAAGATATTGGCATAGGAAATTGAGCATATGCTTAAATATGGATTTCCTTTGCTATTTGGAGAATTTTTTATATTTTTTTTTATTGTTTTGGTAGGCTGCCATAACCCTCCATTTGGTTGTCTTGGATGGAATATCTCTTGCCTTGGATCTTGGAAATCCAAGCTTGATTGGCACTTGGTCAGGATGAGAACAAGGAATGGGCCTCTTAGGATGTTTTACAAGTTCTAGAAGTTGCCTCCATGATCCTCCCTCCTGTTGTTGTACCAGACTCTTTCTTGCATGTGTCTAGCTGGGAGTGGAGAGAGGTGGTGGGGTAGCTGGTGGGAGAAGCAGGAAAGATACAGCTTTGATAGAGCTTCACTGGAGAGAAGTTAAAGAGGAAGGAGAGGTCAAGCTCTAGCCAGTTGAAAGCCTGGGGCGATGTCACCATTCCTACCTCCTTATATCAGAAATGTTCTTGGGTTTTCCATAATGTATTCCAAGCAGCGGGACACCTTTCACAGATGCTTCTCCTGTGTTTGGGGAATCTGGACTAATATAACACTAGGAGGGAGGAAATTGTGTTTCTTTATCGCTACTGTGAATGTTGTTGTTTTTTAAAATTTACAACAGACTACTGAATAAACTCTAAAACTTGGAATTCTGGATTTCAGGTTCTGTGATCTGTTTTCTTGTATAGTTCTGTGATGGTTACGTGACCAAGCTGTGAGCATTTGCTCTCAAAACAGCTTCATTTAAACCATTCTATGCCTTGTACTAGAATAATGCTATCCCAGAGCGGGAAAGGCTCTTAAAGATCACATCTAATGGATGAACCTCTTTACCCAGGTGGGTTGTGACAAGAGTAGGGGGAGACTATGATCCTTTTTGTTCCAGATATGTAGCACAGCTTGGTTGTGTTAGTGAATGTACCATCTCACACATCATATTGAGCTGAATGTTTCAGGACATCCCTGGGGACAAAATGTTACCTATATGGTCACACTGGGAATCTATTTGAAATTATTAGATATTGCTCCTCACTTCTGCTTGTCAAGATCTTTTTGAATCCTGCATCTATAGCTATTGCCTGTCCCAGGTTTTGGTCCCAATGTGAAGTCAAAAAGACTCGATACATGAGGTTAAATCCTGGCTCTACTGTGTTCTGGCTTCGTTACATCAAATGAATAATTTAACTGCAGTAAGTTTCAGTTTTCTTATTTGTAAAATGGAAAATAGAATGTTCTACCTCCCCTGTTGAATAGTTGTGAAGGTAAAGAATAATAGTGCATATAGAGATGTTTGAAAAAATAAAGCACCACACAAATATTAGTTTTTATTGAGCAACCTGAAAATATGATAAATACTGTTTCTTTGGCTCCATCCAGGTCATTTGTTTAAAAAAAAAAAATGATGAAGCAAAGGGACCAAGGACAAAACCCTGCCTCTAGGGGCCTTCCAGAGAGTGGCAGTGATGGGATGTTGACAGCCTTTGGTTCATGTGTTTATTAGTCTAATAAACTGCCCTAGCCTTCTGCCCATATTTTCACATCTTGTCCTTTAAGTTGTCCTGGGAGCCCTTGTCAGATTCCTTACTCAAGTTCAAATATATTATGTCCACAGTGTTTCCCTGATCTGCCAGGCTACCAGCCTTGTCAGAGAAGGAAATGAGGTTTGTCTTGTCCCTATTGAACCCACACTGTCCGCCAGGACTGGTGCTTTCTTTTCTGAGTAGTCACAAACCATTCTTTTAACACTCTGCCAAGAATCTTGTCCAGGATCAACAGTAAACGCACTGGTGGTGTGCAGTATTGGGATTCTCTCTTCCTTTTTGTTTTTCTTTCTTGTCTTCTTCAAAGTGGGAACTCATTTCCCCCATCTCCAGTCTTCTGGCACCAGTTCTGTTTCTCCATCAGTATTTCCAGGAAGGAGAATCGAAGAGCAATTAACTTTTGCTTGAGTCCAGGTTGCAGTCACACTGACATTTGGTGGCTCATCTCATTTTTGCTGAGGTTGTGGTAAATACTTAGCAGCAGTGGGATGTGTTTACTGCTCTAAATTCATAATAGTTAAAATTCATGTAATGGGAAGACCTTAGAAATATATTCCTACCTAATATGAATGCATTTTAAAATCCAGTATTGTTTTTAGTTCCCTTATGAAAACAAAACCAACAATTTGAAAAGCTAGATTTTTGTTTGTATTGAAGAGCCCAAGAAAGCCCATTAAATACAATTTTTAGTTTGCCTAGTTAATATGGGCATGAAAAAATAATATAATTTAAAATAATATATTCTTAACGTTTTGTTCTAAACAATAATACTAATAAAAATTGCTATTTAGTGAAGAGCTATTGTATTCTATGCTGTATATCAGACATTTTACATTTATTACCTTATGTAGTACAATTACTCTGCAAGGCTAAGGGTTTGCACATTTTGGAGATGAGAAAACTGAGGCTCAGACAGCTTTAGTACAGTGCTTAATAAGTGCCAAACTGGAATTTGAATTTAGATCACCTGACTGCAGAGCCTCAGATTTTTCCATTATAGCACAGTGTAGCTTTAAATGATGTTTTCCATTTGACTTTAAAATTTGTAACTTATTTAGTATTATGATAACCATGCTGAGTGACCTTTAACTTGGACCATGTCAGTGGGAATTGCTTAAATAAAGCTGTGTTTTATTAATAAGTAGAGTGATGATTGAATTGGACTGCTTTAAAAATTTCTAAATTAATAAAAATTACCAATGCAAAAAGAGCTGCTTTTATCAATTGGTGGTCTTAAGTGGAGATTTTGCTTTATTTGTTTTTTTACAAATCCATTAATGGTCCTTTTCTTTAACACCCCATCAATCAACACAGACTCTCCCATTGATAAGGATACCTCACTGAAAGAAATCAATTCTCCTTTGTCATTTTGACAGGAATTAACTAAAAAGGTGGGTTAATCCAGAAGCAACAGGAAAATACCTGCAGGCTACGACTAAAACCTAATTTTGTAAAATCAAAATTGTCATAAGAATATTTCACAGTTGGCCAGACACGGTGGCTCACGCCTGTAGTCCCAGCACTTTGAGAGGCTGAGGCAGGTGGATCCGTTGAGGTCAGGAGCTCGAGATGAGCCTGGCCAACATGGCGAAACCCTGTCTCTATGAAAAATACAAAAATTAGCCAGGTGTGGTGGCGTGCACCTGTAATCCCAGCCACTCAGAAAGCTGAGGCAGGAGAATTGCTTGAGCCTGGGAGGTGGAGGTTGCAGATCTGAGATCACGCCATTGCACTCCAGCCTGGGAGACAGAGCGAGACTCTGTCTCAAAAAAAAAAAAAGAATATTTCACAGTTCATGATAACAAAGGGCTTTGTCTCTATTCCATAGTAAAGATAAATTTGCCATTTCAATGTGAGAGTTTAACACTACTTTTGTCTTTTCATTGCGGCATTTGTATCCCATTGCCCAATGCTATAGAAAGGCTCAGGATAGTGTAAGCTCTGTTTCCCAAGGCTTGGTTTGGAATTTAAACCATTTTAATAGGGAACTGTGTAAGAAAATCTCATGTAATGCCTGAAAAATGTACAGTTTCAGATCTGGTGCATGAGGCTGTTTGCTGGCTCTAATACAGGATTTTTGTAAGAGTGACCCATAACAATCTTTGGAAAGGAGAATTTTCATTAACACAGGCTGTTCAAAGCCGTGTTTGAACCAGTAGGAGCCCAACAGCTCTACACACACAGTATTACTAACAGTGCATTGTCAGAGGGTAATAAACCCAAGAGCTGCATCTATAAAGTCTTATTTTGAAGACTGATTGCTAACACGTGAACACTTACCATGATTATGGCCAAAATTAGAGCTTGTTGTTTTTTATAATACTTACAGAAATTCATTTTTAAAGAACATTAAAAATTAAACATTAATATCCTCTTAGCTGTATGATACAAAGTGTTCAGGAAAATTTATGTCTCTTGTAGTTCATGTTTATCCCTAGGCTGAAAAACTTTAAACCATTTTTAGCCCCTTCTTTCGAGGATATTGCCTAGCTTTTTGATTTATGTAACTTAGATTATGTAGGTCAATTTGTTGACTAGAAACTCATCTAAATAAGGTTTACTTCTGAATCTTGGTGTTTAAATAGCTTTGGGGGAAAATGTGCTTAACTAAATGTTTTTTTCTTAAAGTAAGGCAGTAAGCATTGAGTGTTTGTTTTTTCATTAACTTTTTTTTTTTAATTTTAAGTTATCCTTTTTAGAAATATCAAAGTTGTTTTGTGTGTTTGTTTCTTCTGTAGTACATTTGGAAACTTTTGGAAAATAGGTTTATGTTTTGTTGTTTATAGCCATTATAATATAAACCTTGAGGTAATATAAACCTTGAGGCTGGATAATCTTTCTGGATATTTCTTTTCTTTTTTTTTAAATTTTACTTTAAGTTCTGGGACACATGTGCAGAATGTGCAGGTTTGTTACATAGGTATATGTGTAGCATGGTGGTTTGCCGCACCTATTGACCTGTCCTCCAAGTTTCTTCCCCTCGCCTCCCACCCTGGATATTTCTTTTTTTTTTTTTTTTTTTTTTTTTGAGACGGAGTCTCGCTCTGTCGCCCAGGCTGGAGTGCAGTGGCGTGATCTCAGCTCACTGCAAGCTCCGCCTCCCAGGTTCACGCCATTCTTCTGCCTCAGCCTCCCGAGTGGCTGGGACTACAGGTGCCCGCCACCACGCCCGGCTAATTTTTTTGTATTTTCAGTAGAGACGGGGTTTCACCGTGTTAGCCAGGATGGTCTCGATCTCCTGACCTCGTGATCTGCCCGCCTCGGCCTCCCAAAGTGCTGGGATTACAGGCGTGAGCCACTGCGCCCAGCCGATATTTCTTATAGAAGTATCAAATACTAGTCCAGTTTAATTTGCCATAAGTTTTAAACTCCTTTCTTGGTCTCTTGATATCTCCCAGTACGTGATTCCTACAGGTAAAACAAGTGATTACTATTTCGTTTTGAAATGTTATGGGATGTTTAAAAAATGGTAAAACTCTAAGGTACGATTATATGATTACACTATTCTCAGCCTCTTTGAGTCAACACTTTGGGTGAAGAACAATACTTATGTTCCTAAAAATAAATACTTTGTCCATTTCCCCATGAATAGTAATCAAATTTTTACCTGATTAAATAAATTCTTTTTCTTTTCTTTTTTTTTTTTTTTTGAGGTGGAGTCTCACCCTGTTGCCCAGGTTGGAGTGCAGTGGCACGATCTCGGCTCATGGCAACCTCTGCCTCCTGGGTTCAAGCGATTCTCCTGCCTCAGCCTCCGAAGTAGCTGGGATTACAGCCATGTGCCACCAGGCCTGGCTAATTTTATATTTTTAGTAGAGACAGGGTTTTACCATGTTGGCCAGGCTGGTCCCGAACTTCTGACCTCAGGTGATTCACTTGCCTCGGCCTCCCCAAAGTGCTGGAATTACAGGCGTGAGCCACTGTGCCCAGCCAAAGAAATTCTTTTAGCAATTCTATAAGTGACTGATTTTTTTATTTTTAATTTTTACTCTTTTTGAGACAGGTTCTCACTCCCTCACCCAGGCTGGAGTGCAGTGGTATGGTTATAGCTCACTGCAAGCTTTACCTCCTGGGCTCAAACAATCCTCTCACCTCAGCCTGCCAAGTAGCTGGGACCACAGGAATGCACCACAGTGCCTGGCTAATTTTTATAATTTTTGGAGGGGTAGGATTTTGCCATGTTGCTCAGGTTGGTCTCGAACTCCTGGGCTCAAGCAATCTGCCCACCTTGGCCTCCCAAAGTGTTGGAATTACAGGCATGAGCCACTGCACCCAGCCCTGATTTTTATTTTTTTATTATTTTTTTTGAGACGGAGTCTCGCTCTGTCACCCAGGCTGGAGTGCAGTGGTGTGATCTCGGCTCACTGCAAGCTCTGCCTCCTGGGCTCATGCCGTTCTTCTGCCTCAGCCTCCTGAGTAGCTGGGACTACAGGCGCCCACCACCATGCCTGGCTAATTTTTTCTATTTTTTAGTAGAGACGGGGTTTCACCGTGTTAGCCAGGATGGTCTGGATCTCCTGACCTCGTGATCTGCCCACCTCGGCCTCCCAAAGTGCTGGGATTACAGGCGTGAGCCACTGCGCCTTGCCTTTTTTAATTTTTAAATAAGAGACAGATTGTCACTATGTTCTCCAGGCTGGAGTTTAGTGGCTATTCACAGGTGTGATCATAGCGCACTACAGCCTTGAACTCTGGACTCCTGGGCTCAAGCAATCCTTCTGTCTCAGCTTCCTGAGTATCTGGGAGTACAGGTGTGCACCACAGTGCCCAGCTTTGATATTTTGCATAAACTCAGTGGTGAATGCAGTTATGCTAAATTAGGCTATTATTACTTTATTATTTTAATTCCAAATGCAAGATAATATGCCGAGCTGTTAAACAGGTTTCTATAATTTAAAAGGGATTGAGATCACACAAAGTATTTGCTCTGGCCATAGTGAAATTAAATTAGAAGTTAATAACAAAGCCATCAAGAAAATTCTCCTCCTTTGAAAATTAAACAGCACACTTCTAAATAGCTCATAGGTCAAAGAAGAAATCAGAAGTACGATTAGAATAGGTTTTGCAATGATGATGATATATACCCAAATATATCAAAATCTGGAAGAGATGCAGCCCAAACACTGCTTAGAAGGAATTTTATTTGCTTTAA
Source organism: Pongo abelii (assembly GCF_028885655.2). Classification (NCBI taxonomy): domain Eukaryota; kingdom Metazoa; phylum Chordata; class Mammalia; order Primates; family Hominidae; genus Pongo; species Pongo abelii. The sequence continues at coordinate 22,026,171 of NC_071990.2, forward strand.
ATGGTTCTGTTAGGAAATTAAAAAGGAAGATTTTGAATGTATACAAACATAGTTGGTAAAACTATCAAGAAATGCCGGACAAAAATCAGAAGAGTGATTGCCCCTGAGGAAGGAAGGGAAGTGATTTGGGAGAAACCCACAGAGGGCCTGCAAATGTTCAATTTCTTTAGCTGACGCATTATATTGGTGTCCATTACAGGCTGAGTTATATCCCTCTATAATTTAGATGTTGAAGTCTCAACCCTCAGAACCTCAGAATATGACTATTATTAGACATATGGCCTATAAAGAGGTGATTACATTAAAATGAGGCGATTGGGGTAAGCCCTCATCTAATCTGCTCATCCTCATAAGACGAAGAAAAGACATCAGGGATGCTTGTGCCCAGGAGGGACCACCATGTGAAGAGGCAGTAAGAGGGTGGCCGTCTACAGGGCAAGGTGAAAGACTTCAGGAGAAACTCACCCTGCTGGCACTGTGATCTTGGCCTTCTAGCCTCCAGAGCTGTGGGACAATTTCTGTTGTTTAAGTCCTGCAGTCCATGGTCTTTTGTTATGGCAGCCTTAGTCGACTAATACAGTATTCATATTTAAAAAAGTTCTTTATCTTTACACGTCATAAACATTTTTGTATCTATTCACCATAAGTCAATTGCAAATGAATAATAAATGGATAATGTCATACTGAGCCTGAAGGTTGCCCTTTTGTGTCAGAGCATGTTAATGACATTTTTCAGGACTCCAGTTTTAATGTTTAAACTATGGGAGTAGCTATGTGTAAATATTTAAAATGTGACAGACAGTACTATCACTTGCAGTGATTTTATACCTCCTAGTTGGGAGGTTAAATGAGAAAAACCTCGGTAAAGTCCCTATAATGTGTGCCTGGCATAATACGTGTTAGCTGTGATTATTATTAGTACTGTGTTTCTTATGCTTATTTCATTGCAGTTTCATTTTCTTAAGAGGTATAGGCTCTAAAATGAATCTCATATAGTAGACCTTGGGAAAAAGGTGGCGAGTTAAATTTGTAGAGAATATAGCTGTTTCCACTGGCCTGAGGTTCAAACAGTTTAGAGTGAGATTGTGAGCACCCTCTTAGGGACAGACACATCTCTGTTCTGCCTCCAGCTCCAACGCGGTTCTCTGCCTTTTGGGATTGGGCAGCAGCAGCAACAGATAATGAGAGACGAATTTGTCATTCCAGAGCTACTTTTGCCTTTAGGATCACATCTGTGCTTTTTCCAGGAGAAGGTAGAAAAGAAAGAGAAGGGAGGGTTTGGTGGTTTTGAGCTGTGGAGACCTAACTTTACGGACCCAAATGGCAACACAGGCTGTGCAGGTTTGTGTGTGTGTGTACATATATGTATGGGTATACTAACATCAGGCATACATAAATTATTTGCTGCGAGAATGTCATTAATAGCACATTGCTGTTGAATGAGGGATGAAAAGTGTACCTGAGCACCCTGTTATTATTGAGCAGTGAGAATTAAGCAATTTCTCTTAAAATTCTCTGTCCCTAAATACATCTCATTCTGCTTCTGCTTCTCCTCTCCTTCCTTCCCCAGTTTAGCTCTCCCACTCTCCCTCTTTATCTCTTCTCCTCCTTCTCTCTCCAGTCCACCACAGTGCCTGGAATTCTGCATTTAGAAATTTGCTCTTTGGATTAAAGACACTGTGGCCTTTTCCAAGAATTTCCTTTTAAATGATGAATATTCTTGGAAGGTAAGACATGGCGTCTCCCCGTGAAGGGTTGACGCATTCAATTGCTTTGGCATATGGTAGCTTGGACTGAGTAGAGGAGGGAGGAGTGTTTTTGGAGAGGTATCCATTATTGGGGCTCTGTAGTCCTCATTCTAGGGCATCTACTCCTAGGGACTTCACTTATCTGCTAGAGCATCTTAACTTTGTGTTTTTATTTTGATAACAATAATAAACTGATATCAACACATTCTGAATCATCTGAATGATAATTTCATAACAGGGTCATCCCATGAAACTTCAGCACCTGTGTTTATATTTGTGTCTGCCCCTAAATCTTTGTGTCTGGCTAATGACTGACTCGTAAATGATGTATTTCCACCAAGATTAGGCTGGATGACATCATTTTTTGCTATGTCTAATAGAAAGAGTGGCAAGAGAATTGAGCTGTCCTGCTGCCTAGAGTAAGGAAAACAGTCCCAGCTCATAAGAACCTTGGCTGTAGTCTCAGTGCCATTATCACGCTGCAAGTGACCAATTAGTTGTAGCAAAACCTCTTCTGCCACATTCTATGAATATTGTTAAATTGTGTTGGTTTTATAACTTTTCTTGAATTTTTCTTATGCATTTATTTCGGTTTTGTAGTTGCCTAGGAGTTACAAGCCTAAGGAGTTACTCCTAGTTGTGTTTGTACAAATTTTGAAAACATAATGGAATAATTTAAGTCAATAGTGGGAGTAAACTTTTATAGACCACTTAGGTTTAAGAAATGATGGTCGGGTGTGTAGCAGAGCCTGCCAGGCCTGGGTGAGTACTGCAAGGAGGGATCCCGGGAAGGGATGGGAAAGGCGGAGGAGGTCAGGCTGAGAGCGATGGATGCTTGAGAATGAAAAGGATGGTTATTTTATCGGTGGCTGGAATTAATAAAGGGGAGCTAGAAAAGGATTTCAGAAAGTCCTCCCAAAATTTAACCGACTTCACAATTTGGCCTGTAGCTGGCTATCTTGGTAGGTTATTAAATAATTGAAGGTAAACCTGACATCTCTCTTCTGGATTACTTTAAAAAATGCATTTCTAAAGCGATTCATTACGAAAATTGGGGTCAGTGACCTCTACAAATCAAAGTAAAATGGTGTCAGACCCTTTTTATTTAGCCATTGGTCAGTCTGTCGCTTGCACAAGCAAATGGAGTGAAGAACAGTTAGACGGGGAGGTGAGGGGGCCAGGCAGGTAGTCAGAGAGCCAACCCTCCTGCCTCATATATTTTGGTGGCGCCTCATGCTAATGCTGAGTTTGTGTGCTTAAATGGTACTGAGATAAAACTATTTTTTGTATCCTTTATAGTTCTTCATTCACAAATCTTACTTTTAGATGGATTCAAAGATGAACCAGTTTTATATGAAATTCAGGGAAAGGGAGTTGTATCCCCTAGTTTCTTCTGCGGTTGACAGAGCAGGAAAGGAACTTGAGCTAAATGACCTTAAAATCTGTTAAGAGATTTTAGTTTAATGGAAGTATAACCCTCCCTAAATCTGAATAAAAATGCCAAAATCTTTTGAAAGTGAACATAGGTTGGAAAGTTAACATATTGGTGATTATCTCAGTGAAATATTAATACATAGAAATAATGACAGCATGAACTAAAAAAGCATGGGATGTTATGATTTCTGGGCCCTTGGGCACATTAGTAGACAGTTGTCAGTCTTCACTGAACATTGGTAATAGTTGCTTGTAAACTCTGACTTTAAGTGAAACTATATATAACAAAACCAGTTTTACCATAGGCTAATGGATATGGCATATTTTGGTCACAGAAACATCACCAAACATATAAACTAAGACCCAAAACACTTCTAATGTTAAACTTGGAAATAAATGTGAGCTATACATAGACTTAAAGATTACTAAAAACAAGTAACATAATTCAGTTCAGGGTCACAGGTGGCCGGGAACCTCATCCAGCAGGCAGCTCAGGGTGGGCACCATCTCTGGACAGGCCGCCATCCAATCACAGGGTGCGCTCATACACACCCACACCCACCCACAACATAGGAACAATGCAGACACGCCAATTCATCTGATGTGCACAGCTCTGGGATGTGGGAGGAAGCCTGACTATTTGGAGAAAACCTACCATAGGTGTGAGGAGAACATGCAGACTCCACCCAGACAGTGGTCCCCATCTAGGAACTGATTTTTTTTTTTCTTATCATCATTATAACAAAACAATGTTGAACATGAGGATGTTATTCCAGGACCTGCTCCACCAGGCAAATGCAAAATTCAGGCATTTTTATCATGAGAATGTATTCATCAGACCACAATAAAATCTCAGAATCTCATTTTCTTAAATAAATAATAGACTCATCACTAGATTTCATTACAGAAGATGTAAAATTACTTGTTTCTATATATGTGTATAAATATATTTTATTACATGTATCTTTACATAGATGACAAATATTTGATATATATTTTATATATATATATCATGACTTTTCAATATATGCTATAATACAAAACTATTTTCACTTTATGTATTTACCATTTAATCCATTTAGTTTCTATACCCTGTGGCAGGGAATACTACAATGTGTGGGAATCTGGTCTTTCCATCTTCAGAGAAGGAGACCAGGTTCTCATGGATGGCATTGACTTCGCAAGCTGCTTTGAAGCTGAATGGATTTTGCAGTTTACACTCTGTCACTTCCACTTTATATCATTATCAGACACCAAAAACCAATCCTTCTCAAAGGACAAGAGGAGCAGAGTGGGGGGAAGTAAGGGGGAAAATGAGACTTGACTTTTTTATCTTTTTTTGAGAGGGAGTCTCGCTCTGTCACCCAGGCTCTAGTGCAGTGGAGCGATCTCAGCTCACTGCAGCCTCTGCCTTCTGGGTTCAAGCGATTCTCCTGCCTCAGCCTCCTGAGTAGCTGGGATTACAGGTGCATGCCACCAAGCCTGGCTAATTTTTGTATTTTTAGTAGAGACGGGGTTTCACCATCTTGGCCAGGCTGGAGAGACTTGACTTTTAGTAAGTAATGATGCTGAAAATTCATGTGCTAAATTAGCCACCATGGAATTTAGTCAGCTTAATAAAAAGGTAAAAAGAAAGGGTATCTTAGAAGACATGAGAGAAGTATGAGATCCAAAAGTAAAAACAGAAAGAGTTGTGCATGTGAGGTATAGGGAAAAACTAAGAAACAGAGACTGGAAAGAAAGAACAAATAATAATCAGAAATGTTAGCAAGTAGGTTTGAGTTTCAGATCTTTCCCTAAGTGACACCTTTTAAGACTTTGATAAACTAATTTACAGTTATTTGATAATGAAAAGAACTTCCGAATGTCTTGTTATTTGAAGAGTTTTTTAAATTACAGTAGGATAGAAATTCATGCTCCCCCCTTTTTCCATAAAGCATTCATTAACGTGTTAAAGGAAATGAAAGAATGATTAAAACCTAGATTTTCCTTGTGCGACTTTTTCCTTTGATCCAGAAAAGAGCGGAAAACATTGATGTTATTCATTTTCAAAGTCATGAACATGAACAAGTCATTCTGCATTGAATGATTTTTTCATATTGTATACAGTGTTAAAATCACATGCAGGTAAAATGTAAATACATGCCCACGAATGACCACGTAACACCCACTCACAACTTCCACAGATATGCTGATAGCAGAATTGTCATTTAGACTGCCTACTGGATTTCCCAGAGAGGATGATCCCTTGCCTAAAGCTGTCATTTTACCTCCTCTACAGGAAATAAGCAGGATGTAGGGCCTGCTGGTATTTGTTGGTAATGACCTCCCACAGCAACCTTTTCTGTTCTCGCAATGAGAAATTCACAGAACAGCACAGAATAATGTTAAAGAGAGCCTGATGGAGGTTTGTGTGCTAGTTACTATTTGCAGCCAGTGTTAGGATCTGTGTTGTACTTAAGTCACAGGAATGTGATAAAGTTAACATGTATCCAGTGCTTTCTATGTGCTAAGCGATGTTCAAATTGCTTCATGAGCATCCTCTCATTGAAACTTCACAGCAACACAATGGCGTCAATACCACTTTGTCCCCATTTGTTAGACGAGGATGCTGAGTGAAGAGAAGAAATTTGCCCCAAGTCATATGCCTCGTAAGAAATGGAACCAGGATTTGAACCTGGACAACTTGCTCCAGGAATTTTCATCAGTCCTCTTTCCTGCTTCATAAGGACACGTGTGAAAATGCTCCTGAATCTATGCCACAGAACAGTCATTCTGATTATGGACATAATGCTCTGCTTTTGTAGTGTTTTAGCCATTATGTATTAATGGTATATTGGCTGTTCTTTTCATCTGAAAAACCTAAAACTTGACTATTGTGCTAGCTATCCTAGCTGGACAGTTTTTCATGTGTCATATTAGCAAATATGTTTTGTATTCTATCCAGGTATATCATCCACTTACTTTGAAGTCTGGAATTGTGTGTTGAATACTCTGCATCTTTAGACATCTGTAGTCGTTTTTGGTTTGATTTTGCCAATATCAGATACTTCTAGGTATGAACTTATTTCCTCCATAAAGATGGATATGCCATGTAGTTGCTATCTTGTAGGCAAGTGTTATCTGAGGCTTTCTAAAAGGCAGAGGTCCATGTGGATATCCTGGAGAGGGGACAAAATAAGCCTAGTGTGTAAACTATTACATAATATTTAAATAAATAAATATATCTGAAGTTGTGATATCTGACATACAGAGTAGTCAGTAAGGAAAGAACCCTGTGCTTGCAGACGGTGTGGAAATTCCAATGCTTTTTTAAAGGTCTGAGCATGTTGCCTGCTATATCCATGTACATTAAGTCATTCTTAAGGGATTTTTGAGATTTCAATTTAGAGATCTAAGTTGATTGTATTCTTCAGATGCTTTTTACACCAGACCACACTATTTTCCAGAGAATAAAAATGTTCCGGCCGGCTGTGGTGGCTCACACCTGTAATCCCAGCACTTTGGGAGGCTGAGGCGGGCAGATCACCTGAGGTTGGAATTCGAGACCAGCCTGGCCAACATGGTGAAACCTCGTCTCAACTAAAAATACAAAAAAATTAGCTGGACGTGGTGGCGGGCACCTGTAATCTCAGCTACTTGGGAGACTGAGGGAGGAGAATCGCTTGAACCCGGGATGTGGAGGTTGCGGTGAGCAGAGATCGCGCCATTGCGCTCCAGCCTGGGCAACAAGAGCGAAACTCCATCTCAAAAAAAAAAAAAAGTGCCCACTTCTTAAGTGTTTTGAGTTATTCTTGTGTCCGTCGGTTATTTAATGATGAAAGCAATATATGAAATACCATGTGTTTCCTAATCCGCCAGCACATAGGTATGGAGTATCTGCTATATTGGAGGAAAATACCACGTGTTAGATATTGTAGGAAGAAACTAAGAGCCTAGAGCCTGCTCTCAGCCAGTCCTTGGGTAGCAGAGGGACCAGACATACGTACGGCAAATATGGACTTATAATACTAGAGGGGCAGGTGAATCCCAAGCAAGTACCATTGTGTTTGAGGTGGCTTATTCCAGGGAAAGAAAGATGGCCTTACGTGGAAGAGTCTCATAGGAGGTGGGATTTTATCTCAAGTGTCGAAGGATTAAGTTGAACAAAATGATTGAAGGTAGAAATTCTAGCATGGGGAGTGTGTGAACAGAACATTGGGATCAATATCTGTTTAGGACATGGGAAGGAGATGAACTTGACCAGAGCAGAGGTTTTCTCTAAGGAAAAATGGTATGTAAGATCTGCAGTACATATCAGAATCGTGAATGTTTGTTGTTGAATGTGATTAAGGATAACTGGGGTCAGATTTTTTTTTTTTTTTTTTTTTGAGACAGAGTCTTTCTCTGTTGCCCAGGCTGGAGTGCAGTGGTGCGATCTCAGGTCACTGCAAGCTCCACCTCCCAGGTTCAGGCCATTCTCCTGCCCCAGCCTCCTGAGTAGCGGGGACTACAGGCGCCCACCACCACGCTCAGCTAATTTTTTTGTATTTTTAGTAGAGACGGGGTTTCACCATGTTAGCCAGGATGGTCTTGATCCCCTGACCTCCTGATCCACCCACCTCGGCCTCCCAAAGTGCTGGGATTACAGGCGTGAGCCACCACACCCGGCCAGGGTCAGATTGTTAAGTCTTGAATGGTAAGCACAGGGGTGTAGAGCAGCATTTCCTAAACTGTATTCTCTGTAGCCCAGTTAACCCACGAAGTGATTTGTGAAAATGCATTCTGTGATCACATAAGTGTAGGCAACATCATAGTTCGCAAAGCGTACATGGACTTCTCACAGTCTTGAATTTGCTAACACATACTATGCATTCCCAAGGAGGCAGAATCATAGCATGCCATGTCTCTCACACTTTGAACACAGACTGCTTCCCAGAATACTCATGAACAGCTACCCTGCATGCTAGTTTTCTGTGTAATGCTGTTTGAAAAGCAATGGCTTCCACTGCTCCATGTAGGATGAAGCATTAAGAAACATTTTGGAAAAAGAGAACGGTAAGAAGAAAGTATGAGTATTATTGTTATTATTTTTTGAGACGAAGTCTCCCAGGCTGGAGTGCAGTGGTGCGATCTCAGCTCACTGCAGCCTCCGCCTCCCGAGCTCAAGCGATTCCCCTGCCTCAGCCTCCCAAGTAGCTGGAATTACAGGTACCCACCACCACGCCCCTCTAATTTTTGTATTTTAAGTAGAGACGGGGTCTCACCATGGTGGCCAGGCTGGTTTTGAACTTCTGACCTCAAATGATCCGCCCATCTCGGCCTCCCAAAGTGCTGGGATTACAGGCATGAGCCGCTGCGCCTGGCTGAAAGTATGATTTAAGGAAAGTTTTATGTTGCTTGAATCTGCCTGCAGCTTTTTTTATTCCTGCAGGCATAGATCTAGGCCAGGGGTCCCCAACCCCTGGGCCATGGACCGGTACCAGTCTGTGGCCTGTTAGGAACCGGGACGCACAGCAGGAGATGAGGGGTGGGCGAGCATTACTGCCTGAGCTCCGCCTCCTGTCTGATCAAAGGCGGCATTAGTTTCTCATAGAGCACCAACCCTATTGTGTACTGCGCATGCCAGGGATCTTAGGTTGCGTGCTCCTTATGATAATCTAACTAATGCCTGATGATCTGAGGTGGAACAGTTTCATTCCAAAAGCACCCCCTGCCCCCCACCACCATCCGTGGAAAAATTGTCTTTCATGAAACTGGTCCCTAGTGCCAAAAAGTTTGGGTCTGCTGATCTAAGTAGCTAAGATTTTAAAAGTACAGAGAAGTCCTAAAATTTCATGTCTTCCTAAAGCTACTGGTGGGAACTAATTTCAAAGTTTGTTTTGTTGTTGTTTTGAATGCTGAGCTTCTGGCTCATGTTGTGCTCATTGACGCTGAGTTTGAAAGTCTTTTTGCAGTGGCCAGGCGCGGTGGCTCACGCCTATAATCCCAGCACTTCGGGAGGCTGAGGTGGCTGGATCACGAGGTCAGGAGATCGAGACCATCCTGGCCAACATGGTGAAACCCTGTCTCTACTAAAAATACAAAAATTAGCTGGGCGTGGTGTTGCGTGCCTGTAATCCCAACTATTCGCAAGGCTGAGGCAGGAGAATCACTTGAACCCAGGAGTCGGAGGTTGCAGTGAGCCGAGATTGCGCCATTGCACTCCAGCATGGTGACAGAGCAAGACTCTGCCTTAAAAAAAAAAAAAAAAGTTTTTTTTTGCTTGTTCATCTTAGGTATCTGACTATATTAGGATGCTGCCCACCTGGATGGTAATTGCTTTTGGGCATTAGCACTGTTAGAGGTGTGTGGCTGGGGAGAGAGCAGTGTGGCCACCCATTTCATGCAACGCTCTCCACACTATCGTGGCATTGAAGGAAGGATTCACTAGGACCTATTGTAGCGATACACACGTGGTTGGGTTGAGGTGAGGTTCAGCCCCTCCGGTAGCTGTTGATAAAGGTTTTATTGCTGTTTCTAGCACCCTGCTCCTAAAACCCCTCTCTGACAATTTGGCCTGGTAGAACCCTTTGGACGGACCTGGTATTTGTGTTCTGTGTTGTCAGCCTCTGGATCATCACAGGATCATGGGAGATTGACTCCAAAAATTGTATCTTCCTCTACCCGTATTTGAATGAGAATCACGTGGAAAGTATCATTTCTTCAAAAAATCCTTGGTTGCTTTTTTCTCTGCCTTTCAATAGCTATGTTTAGGAGCATTTTCTTTAACTCTACGTTTTGAAATAAGGTGGCAAATAAATATGCCACCTTATAGATAAAATTAGACAAATAAAAACACTGGATCTAGAGGAATATTAGGAGAATCAATAATACAATTAACTGGATTCTTAGTTGTGAAGGTCTTCAATTAAAATCTGTTCTTCGCAAAGACAGGTTGAACGTCAGGGTCGTGTGTTTGTGTGTGTGTGTGTGTGTGTGAGAGAGAGAGAGACAGACAGGCAGGCTCTCGTTCTGTCACTCAGCCTGGAGTACATTGGTGCAATCCTGGCTCACTGTAGCCTTGGTCTCTTGGGCTCAAGCAATCCTCCTACCCCAGCCTCTTGCGTAGTTGGAGCTACAGGCACGCACCACCATGCCTGGTTAATTTATTTATTGTGGAGATGGAGTCTCCCCTTGCTACCCAGCGTGGTCTCAAACTCCTGGGCTTAAGCTATCCTTCTGTCTTGGTCTCCTAAAGTTCGCAGATTACAGGTGTGAGCCACTGCACCCAGCTGAAAAATAAGTTTTTAATGAAAGTTGTCATGCTTACCAAGGATTAAGTGCCAAATCCCTGTGTAATTCTTTTTAACCCAGATTTAGACTAAAATTACAGAAAATGAGAGAAAAATTAGGATAGTAAGTACAAAATCCTGAAGTGGTCATAATAAAAGCAAATCTGTATTTGGTTCAAATTCTAAGATAGATAAACATGAGTCTTTCAGGAGAATTGCTTAAAAAGAAAAGTTGTTCAGGAGTAGGTGCTTCCAACTTTTTTTTAATACAGCTCATTTCATTTTTCTTTTGGTCACCCTAAAATGGTGAAAGGTTTCTTCATAGCCAAGTGGAATCTTTTTTATTTAAACTATCCTCAGAAAGTTTTCTGTGTATATGCGTGTTGCTACTCTCTTTGGACTTGTTTGTGTCTGGTCCTCTTGGAGATTTTTGAAATAATCAAAAACACTTATGTCATTGACAGTGTTTACTATCTTTGAACAATAGTTTACTTTTTTTTTTTTTTTTAACAGGTGGCATGTTGGAGCACAGGCCTGAGAAACAGTATAGCTAGAAGGGGAATTGAGTGTGAGACACTGGAATCAGGCTGCTTGGATTCTGGTCCTGGCTCCACTGTACACTAAGGCTGCAACCTTGGGTGACTTTGTCTCTCTGTGCCGTGGTTTCTCCTTAAGTAAAATGCAGTGAATAATAATAGTACCTGCCGCATAAGTTCTTTGTGAAGAGCTTAGAATGGTGCCAGGTACGTAATAAGTATTAAATAAGTGTTAGCTATCATTGCTAAATAAATTAGTAACAAATAAATGTTAGCTATTGTTTTTAGATTGTATTGTTTGAAAAAGTGGCTTCTCACTTTTGGCGGGTTTTGGAGGAGGGAGAGAAAATGAGGCAGAAGGGAGGTGTAAATCTTTGTTTCTAATATGTTCACTGGAACATCTTTAACTGGAAGATAGGATTTGACTGTTATGTGTTTTCATATGTATGCAGAAGCCATGTTATTCCTCCCCTCCCCCGAGTCAGTGCCAAGCTGCTGAACACTCTGTCTGTTTATGCAGCCTTGGAAACCTTCTAGCTTCATATTCTCTACCAGAAGCTTGAAAACAACCAAAGAGAATATCTGGTTTACTCCAAACCTTGAGTGGCACCTTGACACAGAAGCTTATAGTGTTTAGCGTTCTAGGAAACCATACACGTGTGTGTCAGTGTTTTTTTTTATGGTTGTCAGTGGAGGGCTAAAAATATCAGACCCTACATACGTGTTGGTGACATTGGATTTTTTTTTTGTCATGTTAAGTGATTAAAATCAGGTTATTAGTGAAGCATAATTTATTTATAGAGTCAGATTCCACAGAACTCTATTTAATGTCACTACTGACCATGAAATTGGCAATTTGGATTTTAGGATGACTTTTGCTTGTTAGATGTTTGTCTTTGGAATGTTTTGAGAACTATGGCCCCCGTATAAGTCCGATCTCGTCTCTGAAGTATTTCCAAGTTCTTTGGTTTAGAATTTTTCCTGATGGTTTGCCACTAAAATCAATAGCTGTGAGGTGTGTTTGAGAAATTCCACAGTCTTCTCAGCCCTTAGCCCCTGAATTCTTTCTCTAAATAGTTTCTCTAAACCTATATGACTTCAACTCCCATCCATAATGACTTCTCATCCATCTTCAGTCTAGACTGCTCACATTTGCTCTGACCCTTCCAGAAGGTATCTCGTCTGGGTTATAATACCATCCTCACCTCAAATTGAGGTGTCTTCAAAAGAGAATCCCCAAACTGGTTCTTCTCCTTCCTCCGCAATGGCTCATTGGTGATATTCTTATTCTTCTGTGTAGTGAGGTGTAATCCCTAGCTATTCTTCACTTTTTCCTCTCCTTTATCCTCCTTATCCCCACAGTCATTGAAACCTTTTAAATTCTTCATTAGTACCCTTTCTCCCAACCATCTCCCTGGTCAAGAACTCATGGCTTCATGCCTATGTTAGCATAACAGCCTCCTAACCGGTCTCTATGATATGGTTATTTAGTCCCACCTTCCCTTGGTAGCTTTCTGACTAATCTTTTAAAGCCTATATTTTATCTTTCACTCCTGATTCAAAACTTACAGTGGTTCTGAGGAAAGCCCAGATTCCTCCATCAGTTTGTCTTCATTTGGCCCTGCTCCTAATTTGTTTTCAGCATCTTCTACTCTGCAGCAGCAATTTCCTTTTTGTGTGTAGTGTCAAAACCACCATCACACCAGGCCCATTCTTCCTTTATTTGAATGCTTTAGAATCTCCTTCACTCTATTTCCACTCAGGTATCTCTCTGCCATCCTTCAAGCTTCAGCTCAAGTCTTCCTGTTCTCCTTCATCTATACCTCTTCACTAGGAGACTCAGAACCTGCACTTTCTTTATCTCTCATTTCTTGCCTTGTGCGAACACGTTACCTGTCCATTTTGGTAACTCCCTAAGGGCAGGTATTATTAATATTACTTAGGTTTCTATGTCCCTCAGTATGATTTATATACTATAGTAGGTACTAAATAAGAGAATGTGGAGTCATCCTCTCCCAAAACTTGGGGAAGTCAACACATACACTGCCCTACTTGGGATCCAATGAGATGGCATATGAGGCAGCATTCATAGAAGGACTGTGCAAACGTAAGGCAGTGCCATTCATTGCTGGGCACATTTGGGGTTTTTGATGATGCTGTCCTCTATTCCAGAATAGCAGTATGTGGTCAGGACTTCTCATGAGCTTCAAAGTTTAATTGGAGACAACCAAAATGTGTTTCCAATAATAGGTCATAAAAAATAAGACTTCTATTCGTGTGTATGTTTACTTGTTTATTTACATATTTTCCTAGGTCTTTTATTTCCTCACTGTGAATATATTTGTTTTTAAATGTAACAGCTGACTAAGATAGAGGTGCTGTTTTTTGGTCACCTCTGTATTGCCGTGGTCTTTGTTATTGGGCCAAGAACCTTATTTATCTTAACACACACAGTTGCTTAAGGATGGGGATTATATCATCATCCTTTGCATCTTTGAATTACACTGTGCTGCCTTCCCACATTGTCATGCGCACCAACTATCTAATCCAGAATGTCACACACTGCTCCGTCTAAGCCATTTCCATGTTTCAGCTAGTACCAGCCATGAAAAATCGCAGGCGAGAGCGGGGAGCTGCCTGCATTCTCCGGTAGGGCACCACTCTACACCTAAGCTCTTTGGTAAAGGGGGATATAGAATCTATAGCTGTAAGCGAAAATGAGTCATTTTCACCTCTGATTAACATACATTTTCTTCCCCAGATAAACCTGTATCTTCATTAATTTTTTTTTCCTTATCCTTTTTACCCAGGTCGTTCATTATCAGTGAACATATTGGTCTTTTTGTCCTCTTTATAGGATCTGCATTTATTGCTCAATCACATCTAATTTGATGTTCTCTGCAGATTTAAAATGTGTGCCTTCTTTTCCATCACCAAGTCATCCCTGGGTTACTACTGAACATCCTTCTCAATTCCCCCCGACCCATGGATGGCTGTTCTCCATTGTCTATTTCACCAGATGTCCTCAAAACAAACAGACAGAAGAAGGAAGTGGCTAACGGTAAGAATTTTTTCTCCCTGTAAGAAAAATTTTAATGCATTTACTTTAAAGTGCTGGAGATGTGAGGTTTTTCTTGTAAGTAGGTAATATGAGTGTAGTTCAAACATTTTGTTTTTAGGATATCAAAATTTTTGGAACCTTCATTGGGTCCTTTCATAGTGATGAATCAGAAAAAAGATGAAAGAGTACAGTACAGATAACTTTTTCACACGTTCAAACATTTACAACATTCTTCTGATTTCAGATCCCAATGCTCTCTACCTGTCACTCCTGGCATGACCCACCCACACATGAAACTCAATAGAGCCAGAAACAAACTCATTCTGTCTGTTTTAACACTTTTTCCTTTGAGTTTTGTGCTTCAAAGATCGTTGTTCTCATTTCTCTGCTGTCCCCTGCTCCCCAGTCACTCATTCCCTATTCAAGCAGTTTGCCATGCCTTCCAAATATTTCTCTCATTCATCCCCATTTCCCCGTTCTCCTATCTGGCCCCGATGATCTCCAGCCCTGGCTGGTTCAGTTACCTTCTTACTGGGCTATCTAGTCTACCATGGACAGTCCCTACTGCTCCCCCTCTTCTCAAGTGGATCTTCTTATGTTATTTTTGTTATTGACTGAAGAGTGTATTTCAAGATTTTCAGCATTTCATGCCCCATCTATCTCTTTGCCATAATCTTCCCACACCTGTATTCCCTGATGTCTTTGATTTGGTGGTCTAGTTCTGGTCCAGTTCCTGAATCAGTGCTGATTGAGACAGAGTACATGTAAACGTTTTCCATTCTCCCCTCATCTCTTCCCCTATCCAATGGGCACTTAAAATTAAAATGGCTATCCTACCAGAAATTTGGTGGCCCAGTAATGACCTCTGGGTTGCTGTGTCTTTCCTGTTGTTCCCATTACTATTCAGACCCACTTTCCTTCCCTGACATGTTGTCATTTGGTGGCTTCTATTTATAGTTCTTCCAGCCACCTTGTATTAACCTAGTCTAGGATTATACCTGGGTTTCTGTTCTTAAATTTTGACTAGTTACTCAGGTTGATAATCTTGTCTTCCTCTAATGTGGCGGCTTAGACTTCAATTTATTCTTGACAGTTGGAGTGCCTTCCATCTGAATTCTTCTTTTTTTTTTTTTTTTTTAAGATGGGGTCTTGTTCTGTTGCCCAGGCTGGAGCACAGTGGTATAATCATAGCTCACTGCAGGCTGGAACTCCTGGGCTCCAGCAGTCCTCCTCCCTCAGCCTCCTAAGTAGCTGGGACTATAGGCGTGCACCACCATACCTGGCTAATTTTTATTTTTTGTTGAGATGAGGTCTCGCTTTGCTGCCCAAGGTGGTCTCAAACTCCTGGCCTCAAGCTACCCTCCCACCTTGGCCTCCCAAAGTGCTGGGATTATAGGCGTGAGTCACTGCCCCTGGCCTGAATGATTCTTATCAAGACTGGTGATGGTGGCACCTAAGAACAGCTGGGGGGACTCTTTGTTCACTGTGTGTATTAATTTCCTCTGGCTGCTGTGCCAAATTACCACAAACTTGGTGCCTTAAAACAACAGACATTTAGGTTTTGACAGGGCTGAGCTCCTGCCAGAGGCTCTGGGGGAGAATCTGTTCCTTCTCTCTTCCAGCTTCTGGAAACTGCTGACATCCCTTGGCTTGTGGCCTCATCACTCCAATATCTGCCCCCTCCATGGCCACATTGCTTTCCTGTCTTCCATCTGTAGTCAAATCTGACTCTGCCTCCCTCTTAGAAGCACACATATAATGACATTTAAGGCCCAACTAGATAATTCAAAATAATCCCCCCATCTCAAGATCTTTAATTTCATCACATCTGCAAAGTCTTTGCATAGAAGGTAACATTTACAGGTCCCGGAGATTAGGACCTGATATATTGGTGGCCATTATTCTGTGTACTACACTGTCCACCTAGGTTGGGCCTGCTACTTCTCCTGGAAGTTCCACTCTTGACCATTTCTGAGTCATGGTTCAGTGCACTATGCCTTCCTGCTTCTCTGCCTCTTTGTCTTCCTCACCTCTACCTACAGAACTGGCCTTAGCAATGCTGTCAGTTTCCCCAAGGTCTGTCTCAGGCCCAGGGGCCAGGGCTACCTCCTGTTCCTGCTGCTTCTCTTCCTGTACACTTGACCTCCTTCTCTTTTATTGAGTTGTAGAAAATACCAAGTCTCTTTTCAAAAATCTCATCCTGTGATGCCCCCTTCCTCACAAAGACCTCGCAATCCAGGCCCTTCCAGGCTGTCTGCATTGTGTGACACTTAACTTGGACATATGTAGACATGCCTTGAGATGTGGGCTGCCATTTATTTATCTAAAATGCCCCTTCCCCTTGCTCTATATTGGGTGAAATATTTTACATTTTGCAAGGTCTTGTTTAAGTGTCAAATTCTCTGAGACTTTCCTAAGCCCCTCCCCCTCCTCTTTTCCATACAGAATCAATTACATCTTCCCTCTGTTCTTCCTTAGCACTCTGTTTATACTTGACTCAAACCCTTCCCACATTGTGTTATACTTTATTTTGTCTCTGTCTCTCCTTGCTGGACTTTGAGGTTCATGAGAACCAGGAAAAGGATATTATTCATCTTTTTAAATTTTAACCTGACATGTAACTCACAATACATCCTTGATATAATAATAATATGTTTAATTAATTGATTAATTTGAATTTTAAACTTTTCATAATTCAGAATATCTTAGAATAGATGAACATTTAATACTTTTCTCCCAATTTCCTTATGGACCCAAGAGTAATTATTTTCCTTAGATGGCTACGTACAGTCAAGCATGGCTTTTGTTTCTAGTATAAATTAATTAAAAATACTGTAATTTATGCATTCTCTTCTTTACATTTTGTTCAGTGTGGAGGTTATTACCCTTACCCCTCTAGAGAGCCAATTTACTTATTTTATTTTATTTTTGTGATAGAGGCTTGCTCTGTCATCCAGGCTGGAGTGCAGTGGCTTGATCACAGCTCACTGCAGACTTGACCTCCTGGACTCAAGCAATCCTCCCACCTCAGCCTCCCGAGTAGCTGGCACCACAGGTGTGTGCCACCATGCTTGGCTAATTTTTAAAATTGTTATTGTTTGTAGAGATAGGGGTATCCTTGTGTTGCCCAGGCTGGTCTCAAACTGGGCTCAAGCGGTCCTCCCACCTCAGCTTCCCAAAGTGCTAGGATTATAGGCGTGAGCCATCTACTTGGCCCAATTTACTTTAATATGAGATTTTTCTAAACCTTAAAGGCTACCAGTGTAATGTTGTCACTTGATTGTCTTCTTGTAGATCCAGACTTTTAAGCAAGAATTAGGAATGTTATATGTGAAGATTGCTTCTTTTCACTTACTGGTGCTCTACTGAAACAATACTATTTTCCTCCCTTTTCCTGGGTGTTTTGTCTGAGTACATGTGAATGTCAGAGTTATTTTCCCCGCCTTGTCACTGGAATCTGCAGCCAGCCTCCCTGATTGTGGACGCATCCATGCTGTACAGCTGGCGTCTGTTTCCTATTTCTATAGCCGTGAGTCTCTCAGGGCTTTTGTAGAGAGTACGGGTGTTTTATTACATTGCATGTCTTATATTTATGAGAAACTTAAAGGGCTTTGAGGATTTTCTTTTTCGGTATCTAATCTTCTAACAGCTCTCTGAGGTAGGTAGCAGGAAGTGTTATCTCCATTTTGCAGATGTTATAACAGAGGCATAGCACAACTTGATGTAGGCCCCACAGCAAATCAAGGGCTGAGTGGAAAAGGTCTCCCCAGTCTTTCAACCTCCATTTCAATGCACTAGTTGCCAGACAAGTTAATTTTAATTTTTAAAACCTCCATCCATTTTGGTTTTGCGTGAAATGCTATTGTCAGCATTCAGGTGGTAGCAGTGCTCCAGTTCTAGTACTACCTTTCCTATCTTCTGCATCCTTCTAGAATCCCTTCTTGCTTGTCACACTCACACACACTCATAAGTGTGTCTGTCTTTTTATGTGTGTATGTATATATGTAAATAAAATAAAAATATATACTCTTTCTTTAAAAAGAGTTTCTATACAACATTAGGTTCTGCAGAGGGGTTGTTTGGTCTGGGGACTATATGCAAATATGAGATTTCTGTATTAGCAGCATATTTGATACTTTCCAACTAGTTTTTTTTTTCTTGTCAATCGAACATACTATGTATACATTTAAAAATATAACCAACATGGGCAATAGAGTGAGACTCTGTCTCTACAAAAAAAATTAAAAAAATTAGCAGGGTGTGGTGGCACATGCATGTGGTCTCAGCTGCTTGGGAGGCTGATGTGGGAGGATTGCTTAAGCCTGGGAGTTGGAGGCTGCAGTGAGCTGTGATCTCACCACTGCGCTCCAGCCTGGGCAACAGAACAAGACCCTGTCTCAAAATACATTAAAAATATATATATAACCTATGACAATGGGAAACATAAGAAATACTATAAAACTGGATATCAGATACTATTAATAAGTGAAATAAATGTTTTTACTCAGGTAATTCCTCTATGCGACTTATGGTATCCTCAAAGTGAGCTCATACTGTAACTTTCACATACTTTCCATCAAATGCGAAGATTTTTTTCTTCTCTCAGAGGACAGTTAATGCCTTTTGGTAAATGTAAAACTGTACTGCAAATGTCAGCTCCTGATCAGATTTGCCTGAGTTTCTAAAGGGAACACGACAAGGGGCTTTGTGCCTGCTGTGTAGGGTGTGTGGTAAGGCGTCTTTCTTCCTTGTGGCTGAATTTGGAATGCCCCGCTCTTTCACTAAGTGCCATTAATTACACTATTGCTCCTAGAGCACTGAACTGCCTAGCAGGGAATTTCTCCCCACTTTCTGGAGTCTCTGGGGCAGTTTCCATTCATTGCTGTGGGTGGTGGTGAGGCACAGGCTCTGCACCAGCCGCCTGCCTGGAATCCGCCTGGAGACCTCTTTGTAATTTCCCTAAGCTGGGAGAGGGGATTTGGAGCACCTGGTGGGGGGATGCAGCTTGCCACCCCCGTCTTCGTCAGCCTCTCCCCTACACCCCCTGCACTTGGGAGCACCACCCGGCAGCAGTGTTTTTGTGCCTTGAAACCTTTTGGAGCCGCTGGAATGGAGGCCACCCAGAGCTTCTGTGAGCAGCTGTAGCTGCAGATCTCCTATTGGCCAGAGCAGAGAATGTTCTTACTTATCTCCATTGAGCATGGGTGGCCGTGATCCCTCAGGATAATGCAATTTCTCACTGTCTGGAGGTGGAAGCTATTGTCCTGCTTTCCAGCTTGTTGTTTGAAGTCGTTTTGTAAGGCTTCCGGCTTCTGCTGACTCACAGACACACACAGAAAAACTCCCTTACTGGCTTGCTCGCTCCCAAGTCTTTTGAAATGGCTAAGGAGATAACAAACCTCCCCCCTGCAAGGGGGTAATAGCTTAAATAGTAAGTAGAAAGAACTGTTTTGTACATGTCCGCAAAGTCTGAGAAACTTCATCTTCCTCTTTCACTGCTCACTCCGTTTCCTTCCTTGTTCCTTACTCCCCTCTTCAAAAGTTTTGGGCTGAGCCACAGGCCTAAATGTGGTTTGCATATGATTTTACGGAGGCACAATTCACATCTGGGGACTTTTTCGGATTAACAAGTTGAAGGATGCCATCTTTGTTTCCCCTATGGAAAATTGCCATTTCTAATGAACATTTTATGAAGAAGCCTTCTTCACTTACCTCTCCCACTTGTGATAAACTGTAATTAAAATGTATGAAGAACTTGATTCATGGTGTGTGCACCTGGGCTCTTTGTGGAGTCTCTCTTAGCAATATGCCGTGAGAACAGACTGGCAGTTGATGGATTTCTAAAGCAGAAAATCAAGCTTTTTCACAATAGAAGCTTATAGTTTTAAAAACCACATGGATAAGAGGACTGTAGTTTTGCAAGATTTGGCAGGCATCAATGAACCCAGTAGCCACAGTGACCACGACTGAAAATGTAGAAGGCTAGTTTTCCTTCTTAATTACTTTTAAACTACGTTAGCAAATTCTCAGGGTCAGTGTGATAGTGATAGTTTCGATGCTTGATTATAGTGATTTTTTTCTCATAATAATTTTCTTATGTTCCCGTAGCATAAAATAGGTCTTTTTATTAATTAAGGAGAAAGGGAAAGAGTGTGTAGAAAGCATTCTTATGTGGTAGCGTGTGTGAACTTCTTATAATTAGCAACATGTCCTC
Source organism: Pongo abelii (assembly GCF_028885655.2). Taxonomy (NCBI): domain Eukaryota; kingdom Metazoa; phylum Chordata; class Mammalia; order Primates; family Hominidae; genus Pongo; species Pongo abelii. The sequence continues at coordinate 22,046,417 of NC_071990.2, forward strand.
ATTGTGCACTTAGAAAAATCCAGTGATATAAATCCTCTATTTTGTGCAGTCACTATTTGCCCAACTAAATCATTTAACTGATAACATTCACACCTTTCTCCATGATACTTTAGAATAATATCAATGTACAAAAATAGTCTCTGTCCTTTCATTGTCATCAGTTTATGAAAATACTGCCAAAGAGCTGGAAAACAAAATTTTCTCATGTTTTACAACACAGCTCCCCTGGGCCACTGGGCCTAATTAGTTCATAATAATTTTCAAAAGAGACTCTGTCCTTTAGCTCCCCAGAAATATACAGGCTGTCCTAAAGAAAGCTGCAGCCTGATACAGAAACTCTGCCAACTTCTAGGAAATGGAAGTTTCTGGAAAGTAGATCATTTTTCCCTCTGGTAGGAACAATGTAAGTTTTAGACGTGGGTGGTTGGGGTGTTGTGTTTGTATTAAACATATATGTATACAGCTGCTAGTGCAAAAATCACAAACCTTTCAGTTTCCCTGAGACTTGTCTGCAACCCTTGTGCCTTGAATGCAGATTGTAATAAATAGAGGCAGTCTCTGTCTGGAAATACCGGACATCTCTGTTTGAGTTAGAGCTCTTGTTCCAGGCTTCAGGGGATTAAGACAGAGGGTTGTTTTCTAGCTTGCCCTAGAGCCCCTGAGCCTTTGCGGATTGGCGTAGTTGCCTTTCTGTGTGTGCAGAATCTTGCCTCCAGCCTCCCACAGTGTGGGGAGAGAGAATAGGGAGAAGTGGGAGAAGGGAGATAAATTATTCAACTTCTGCAAAATGTCGGGCACTGTGCTGGATACTGTACATACATTTCACTGAAAAGTAAGTCTTTTATAAATATGGCAATGTAGAGCTTCAGAGATGGGATTTTGGAGCCAGACTGCCGAAATCAATCCTGGCAAAATCATTTGCCAGGATTCAAATGATAACTTGGCCACTTTCGAGGTATAGGACTACTTGGTGCCTCAGTTTCCCCATTTGTAAAGCGGGGATAATATCAGAACTAACCTCAATTGTTTGTTGTTGGGATTAAATTGTAAAGTACTTAGAAGCATGCCTGGCATGCAGTGATAGATAAGTGTTACATGAAAGGAATGGAAAATAGAAGTTAATCCACTTGCCCAGTTCAACTAGCAAGTAGCTGGGGCAGGATTTAAATCTGAGTCTGTTGGCTTAAAAGAGATGATTTTTGCCTGGGGAACATGGTGAAACCTCATCTCTATAAAAAATACAAAAATTATCCAGGCATAGTGGTGCGCGCCTGTAGTTCCAGCAACTTGGGAGGCTGAGGTGGGAGGATGGCTTGAGGCTGGGAGATGGAGCTTGCAGTGAGCTGTGATTGTGCCACTGCACTCTAGCCTGGGGTAACGGAGTGAGAACCTGTCTCAAAAAATAAAAATAGAGAGAGATATGATATTTTTACCTTACCATAGCACCATACTTTCTTTTCTTCCTAGCTACATTTGAGGTGGTACCTTGAGTCAATTCTCTCCATTCCTCCCCACCTTACCTGATCAGGGGTGGTTGCTGTATCAATCTAGTTTTCCCTTTTCCTTGCTCCTGTAGGGACGTTGTAGGGCCAGTACTCAGAGCTTAAACATTTAACATCTTCTGTGCAGGCAAGTGATAATAGCTTCTTTCCCCCAAACCACTTTGGGGTTGAACTAACCATTTTAGTTGCATGGTCAATTTTTTGGGCTGGAATAAATGATCTTTTGTTCTTTCTTGTAGTTATTTGATGTGTTGGTTCTTTTCTTTCCTCAAAAATAGAAGCATCTAATGAGCAGCCTCGATGTCATGTACTTCCTATTGTACTCACCCAAGCAGTTGACTCTCTGCTGAGCACATTGGTAGCAGCTCATGGGCATTTGAATGGAGGAAGAAGGCGTTATATTAAATGACTTTTCCCTGTTTTTGGACATAAAATGCCATGGGACAGCTTTTTTCTTTTTCATGGCGGCAGGATCAAGAGTATAGAGTCTGGATTTGGAGATCTTTGACGTGTGCTTTGCTTCATCTGGCAATTTCTGTTGGGATTTCCAGTTGTAAGCCCGTGTCCCTCTATCCTGCGATCCCTCTAAATGTCTGGAGTTGGCTTGAACCTGCGTATCTTATGCCAACTTTCCTCTCTTAAGAAATGCTGCTAAAGAGGTAGAACATATTTACAAAGTCCTTAGCTGTGACGATGAAGAACATAACATTTGGTCTCCAGTAAGGAAAATGAAAAAGGGATTTGATTACTTTTGCCCCAGTCCCACCTAATTCACCTACACATGTCCAGTTTACTTTGGACAGGAGTTTTCATTAATGTTAAAATGTACATAAACTGCAGTGGGGTTTTTGACTAAGGACACAGGGTCTCTAAGGCAAGACAACACTATTAATAGAATGTGGATGTGTGTGGTTTATTTTTGTTTTCAAAATGGAAATGTTTCTTTGGGGTTTTGGCATGCTCTTTGATATGTTGAAAGATGAGAAAACATCATTTGGGAAACTCAGCACTTCTACCATATTAGGAAATTTACAGTGCTTCAGATTTCACATTTAATGTTTTAATTGCCTGGTTTGGTAATAGAAAAATGTCAAGCTTCTCTCTTTCATTTGGAGTTACCACCACGTTTTTTTCCCTCTTTGCAGTGATGGGCTGTTGCCAGCTTGTACTTACTGCCCCAGTCCCAGCATGGACTGAGTATTTGCTCTGAGAAAGCAGTTCCTCACATGTCATCTAAAATGAGTATCAATGTGGACTTCTGACATACTGGTTTAGCCTTTTTTGAATGATATCACATATGCAGTTGTTTCCTGTGGTGCTTGTAAATATCCTAAAAGTACAACTAAAATTGAATTGTCTTTTTGAAACTTTTAAATTGTTTCTGAACAGAGGGTGCTATTCTCAACATTACATAAAGTACAGAAGAAGTCAAAGAAAACACTACCATTCTGATCTGAGAGCAATCTTTAGGAAAAGCCTGTACATTACGAGAGAGACAGACACACATGGAAACAGAGAAACACACACACAGATCGAGGCAGAGAGAGACAGACAGAAATGGAGACTGAGAAGGAGAGAGGAGGGTGGAGTTGTATATTCTGTGAAGTGTAGGCCTTTTGGAAAAATCAAGACCGAAAATAGAGTTGAAATTTACTCTTCTTATAAATACACCTTACTACTGAGGAAACAATGATGGACTTCCAGAAGTAATTTTTTGTGGACAATAAAATGTGGAGGAAAAAATCCTGTACATCATCTTTACTGTCATACATTGTCACAGGATTTAGAGGGGAAATATGCTCTTATCTGGAGAATTAAGGCTCTATTGCTAAGCAGCTGAGTACAAATATTTTCACCTTCCCTGCACAGTTATCTCCAAACAATATTTGCAATTAAAATAGTTATTTCATTTTTCAATATCCAAATATGATTTTTAACTATATAGTAAGTCCTACTTAGTATAGAAAATTTGGAAAATATAGAAAGACCTCCAGACAAAAATAAAAATAACCTGCAATCATATAATCTAGAGGTAATTTGAATATATTTCCTTTTAGAATGTGTTTCTATGTGCTTATGTCTATATGTATTTTTTATATAAATGGAATCACACTGCACATACATTTTAGATTCTTCACTTCTCTCTGTAACAATAAACATGTTATTTAATGGTTACATTGTAATTCTTGGTAGGACTCTATCACAATTCATTTTACCATTTCCCTGTGGGTTTTCTTCTGCACTAATTATGTTGGTAGTGATTTATGGGTTAGGTTAAGAAATGCTGTAAAGAGGATCTTTGAGTGTGAATAGTTTTTCTGGATTCCTGATTATTTTATCAAGTTATGTTTCTGTCTAAGAATTACTGTGTCTTTTTAAGGGCTCCTTTGCACATTGCTAAATCACTTCCCAGAAAAGTTGTATGCTTTGAACTCTAACATTTCAGATTGCTCATCTTTCTTACTTGAGACAATACTGACCCGCTTTTAAGACTTCCTTCATCTAACTTGAAAAATAATACTTTGTTACTTTAACTTTCATTCTTTGTGAATTATTTGTTTTATTGGAACTTTTATTGTTATGTTTTATTGGTTGTTTACTTATTAGCTGCTGTAAATTCTCTACAAGCGCCTTTTCTGTATTTCTACTGGGATTTTAATGATGACTGTATAGATTGGTGTGCCTTCTTGTTTATTCAGGTTGTTAACTCTTGTTTGACTTACTTCCTTTTTTATACATACAGACATATAAAATCTAATTTTTATCTAGTGATAAATGTTTTGTAACATCATTTTTCTTTCCTTTCCTTTATTTTTTTATCTTCTCTTAATTTTTCTCCCTCTGAAATGCCCTTGAAATTTCTTTGCTTCTCAGTCTTATCTCTCCACTTCTCCACGATCTTTTCCCCAGACTACTTTTCCAAACTCACTTCCTGCCATGATCCCAACCAAGTGTTGCTTCATCTGCATTTCTCCACTTTTCCCCTTAAGCACAGTTTTGCTTTTGGTGATTTCTGTTACCTGCAGTCAACCGTGGTCTGAAAATATTAAATGGAAAATTTCAGAAATAGACAATTTGTAAGGATTACATTGTGTGCCATCCTGAATAATGTGATGCAATCTCACGCCTTCCCATGCCGTTCCTGCTCTGGATGTGAATTATCCCTTTGCCAGTGTAGCCACTGTATACACTCCCTGTCCATTAGTCATTTGGTAGCCATCTAGCCATGCAATGGAAAAAACATAGTGCATATGGCATAGGGGTTGGTACTATGTTTCTGTTTCAGGCATTTACTAGGAGTCTTGGACCGTATCCCCCGTGGATAAGGGAGGACCACTATACCTGGCAAATTCCATTTCCAGCTCTGTGTGTGTGTTTCCCTTGACATATTATCGCGGGTTCTTCTTTCTCTTTTAAGACAGAGCAGGTATGTCACCTCTTTCATACAACCTTCCTTCACTTCGGCATGTGGCGATCTGTCCTTGCTCTGTTTTCAGTGCTCGTTTTGCACTTTTTGCACAGTAATTTATATCTTTAGTTATACCTTCATATGTGTATGTTTTGTCACCCTGTGTAGGCTGCCAGGTCCTTGTAAGCACAGATGCTATCGCTGTCATTTCTCTGTAAGCCTTATCCTCACCTTGAGCACCGCCCAAAAATACTTAGGACAGTGCTCCATGTATGGGACAACTAGACACTTAGCGATATCTTGTTGACTGATCACTCTCATGATACTTTACTTTTTCCATCTTATTTCTTTTCGCCTTCTGCCCCTCCCCTCCCCCCTTCCTTCTTTTTTTTTCTTTTTTTTTTTTTTTGACAGAATTTAACTCTTTTTGCCCAGGCTGGAGTGCAATGGCATGCATGATCTTGGCTCACTGCGACGTCTGCTTCCTGGATTCAAATGATTCTCCTGCCTCAGCCTCATGAGTAGCTGGGATTATGCATGCACCACCACGCCTGGCTAGTTTTGTATTTTTAGTAGAGACAGGGTTTCACCATGTTATCTAGGCTGGTCTGGAACTCCTGACCTCAGGTGATCCACCCACCTTGGCCTCCCAAGGTGCTAGGATTACAGGCACGAGTCATTGCACCTGGCCTTTTTTTTTTTTTTTTTTGAGACAAGTTCTTGTTCTCTCACTCAGGCTAGAGTACAATGGCATGGTCATAGCTTACTACAGCCTCCATCTCCTGGACTGAAGTGATCCTCCCACCTCAGCCTCTTTAGTAGCTGAGACTACAAGGCATGCATGACCATGCCCAGCTAATTTGTTTTCATTTTTAGTAGAGATGAGGTTTTATTATCTTGCCCAGGCTCGTCTCGAACTCCTGAGCTCATGTGATCCTCCTGCCTCGGCCTCCCAAAGTGCTGGGATTACAGCGTGAGCCACTGTGTCCGGCCTATTGTTGGTTTTCTTATTCAGGATAAAGAATCACTTGGTACACTCACACTGGAAGCCATGTTCCCTACTTGCTCCCTTCCCTTTGAAACATTATGCTATGCTTTCTTTATAATATGCCATGTTCAACTACCAGAGAATCTTTTTTTTTTTTTTTTAATAATTTCAACTTTTATTTTAGATTCAGGAGGTACATGTGCAGGTTTGCTATATGGGTGTATTGTGTGCTGCTGAGATTTGGGGTATGGATGATCCTGCCACCAGATAGTGAACACAGTACCTAATAGGTAGTTTTTTAGTCCATGTCTCCCCACTCCTCCCTCCCCCAACCCCACCACCAACTCTAGAAAGTCTGCGGTGTCTATTGTTCTCATCTTTACGTCCATGTGTACTCAATGTTTAGCTCTCACTTATAAATGAGAACATGCAGTGTTTGGTTTTCTGTTACTATGTTAATTTGATGATGATAATGGCCTCCAGCTGCATCCATACTGCTGCAAAGGATATGGTTTCATTCCTTTTTTATGGCTGCATAGTATTCCATGGTATATATGTACCACATTTTCTTTATCCAATCCACTATTGACAGGCTCCTAGGTTGATTCCATGTCTTTACTATTGTGAATAGCACCGAGGTGACCATACAAGTGCATGTGTCTTTTTGGTGAAATGATTTATGTTCCTTATTTCTTTGGGTAAATACCCAGTAATGGGACTGCTGGGTCAAATGGTAATTCTGTTTTAAATTCTATGTGAAATCACCAGATTGCTGTCCATATTGGCTGAATTAATTTACATTCTCACCATCAGCATATTAGTGTTCCTTTTTCTCTGCAGCCTCACTCGCATTTTTTTTTTTTTGTCTTTTTAATAATAGCCATTCTGACTGGTGTAAGTTGGTATCTCATAGATTTGCATTTCTACCGAGAATCTTGATATCATCAGAAACTGTTAGGCAGCTAATTTCCTCATTGTATATTTTTGTTTTCTTGGTGGCTTCATCAGCATTATTTGCTGACTCATACGCTTCTTGCCTCTTACCTTCTCTGCCAAATCTCCATGCTTTATAACCCAGACTTACCCACGGTCGAGTTCTCGAGACTTGGCTCCTCTGATTGTGTGAGATCCTCCCACATTTAGGAAAGGGGAGCTGGTATTAAATATATGTGTGAAATATTTAAAGAATAAAGTATGGAATAGTGAAATATGGGCCCTAATGCACTAGGAGATCAGAAGGAGGCAGATGGGTATGAGCTGATTGACTCAAGGACAGCTTAACAGGTACAGAGGAGATTTATTATGGGTATAGGAGGATGGGTAGGATCTAGATGGGGCATGAGGAAAGAGAGGGCACTTAACAATTGGAATGAGAGTAAACAAAAGCCCCAAAACCTTTATTATTAGTAATAATGCTTGGTAGAAATGAATGGGGTATATACATGGGAAATGGTGTATAACAAGGATGTCTAGGTTGGCAAAAGGAGGACATAGTTATTTCTCAGAAGGAAGTCAATGGGTGCTATGCATGGCCACCGACCATGAATTTCTACAGCTGCTTGCTAGATCCCGCTGAGTGGTTTTCCTCAGGACTGCTGCTGCCCCTGTGGCAGCCATGCCAGCTTCTCTCTTCTCCCTCCTGTTTAGCCTCCCGCTGGGAAGAGCTGCTATGTAGAGACTTATTAAAATTTTCTCAAAGAGTGGCAGGATGCAGTGGCTTATGCCTGTAATCCTGAGGTGGGCAGATCACTTGAGGTCAGGAGTTTGAGACCATTGTGGCCAACATGATGAAACCCCCGTCTCTACTAAAAATACAAAAATTAGCCAGACATGGTGATGCACACCTGTAGTCCCAGCTCCTTGGGAGGCTGAGGCAGGAGAAACGCTTGAACCCGGGAGGCCGAGGTTGCCGTGAGCCAAGATCTGTACTGCACTGTAGCCTGGGCAACAGAGTGAGACTCTGTCTCAAAAAAAAAAAAAATTTTTTTTTCTCAAAGAATTTTTCAAACACTATCTCATTGGATGCATGCGAAAAATCTTGGGGGTGCTGTTATACCAATTTACAAGTAGGAATCTGAGGTTCTTTGAGGCTAAGGAACTTTCCTGAAGCCACAAAACTGGTAAGCAGCAGAACTGGACTGTGAGGCTCTGGCCCAGATGTGGTCGGCGCTGTTTGTGGTCAGCCACGCCACACCAGAGGCCATTTGCCTGCTTTTCTATTCATTCATTCATTCATTCACTTATTCATTCACTTTTGGTAAATCTTGTCTGACCATCTACTAAGCGCTGGGTCCCAAGTGAAGACAAAGGTAAACAAGGCCCTTTTCTTGCTCCCTGTTCCAGTTGGATGGGGATCAGAAAGGCAAAGCCGGCAGTTGCAGTCTTACGTGGTAAGGGCTGTAGGGAGATGCCCAAGGTGCTATGGCTGCCCCTAGGAAGGACTTTAAGGGTGAAATTGTGCCAGGGGCTAAGGCTTCCTAGAGGAAGTGATAGCAGAGCTGAGATACCAGGAAAGATTTAAATGTTCTTTACAGAAATCAGTAACATAAAAGGCGAGAGGCGAGAGAGAGGAATGGTATATTTGGGGAATTAAAAGTAGTTGAATTTGCCTGGAATGCGAAGGGCAAGTTGGGGAAAGGTGGAAGATGAAGCTAAGGACACCTTAGCTTAAATCTACTGAGGCCAGATCGTGTGTAGTTGTGGAAACCATGGTTAAGAGATCTTCGCTGCTCAGAGCACAGTGAGGAACTGTTTGAAAGGTTGGGAACCTGAGAGTGACTTGATCAAATCTGCAGCCTAGAAGAATTCCTCTGGTGCAGTGGGAAGGATGGGCTCACTGTTGCAACAGTTGTTGCAATCTGTTAAAATAGAGACATTAGCTGATAGCGTAAGGTGCAATAGCGTAAGGTGCTTCTCTCTTCTTCAGTCTCTGCAGTAGCATTCTGCAGGAATTCAAAGGCCTCTTCCAGAGCAAAGCTAAAAATGGTGGAGAAGGGAGAAGCAGAATTTGCTGTCTTCCATGATTTGGTTCCAAATGCACAAGCCTTGTTCTGGTTCTTTTTAACATCTGCGTGTCTCAAGTCAGGAAAATGGCTTGAAAAGCCATAATATCAGCATAGCCCTAGCGTTCAGATTACCTTCTTTCAGTTGGCTAACCAAGATAAACTTTGATTTCGTTAAAATTGTGTACTTTATCTCCAAGTCATGTGACTAAAAAAGCCAACTCTTTAAAAAATATATATGTTTCTACACATTTAGAATAATTTTAAAGTATCTATCTATAGCAAATATAATTTTAAACATTCATAAAACAAAAATATAGCTCAGGATCTTTTCATTATGGTCTGGGTTCTCAAAGAGCACATTGCAAGGTAAAGCAAAGAAGCTTAGAGAAAATGTTAAGTGCTTCTATCAGACAGGCAGAGTTTTGTCAAGTGGCTGAATGTTTGGACTCACAGAGCTGCTTTTTTTCTACGTAAGGAAAACTCTTCTCTTGTAGACCCCTCTACATTTTTCTCATAAGCAATTCTCTTTAGAGATTACTTCTCTAATTTATCCCTCCTTTCCCCTCCAAAAAGAGAGATGAGAGATTATCTCAAGGAGCTGGCAGGACAGAATCAAAAGCAGGGCGGGTGTGGGTGTGGAATAAGTCAGTGCAGACCCAGGTCCTTGCCGTCGCTGGAGATCTCTGAACTTTGCCGCCTCCCTCTTTGCTGAGGTCCCTCAGGTGGCCTCATTGTTTCTATTACCTTGGTAGAAAGCCTGTGTGAAGTCCCTGCCTGCCTGGCAGTCTCGTTGCCATGGAAACTTCCATTCCGCACACCTGATTCACACATCACGCTTGGCTAAGTCCAGACAGAGGTCACAGACTGGCATTTGCCCTTTGTTTCCCCTTCTTGTGTTTTCCAGACACTTAAAAATGGATACAGAAAGATGAGAGGGTGGGCAGTGTTGTGTGTAAGAACGCTTTGTTGTCAACTGTAGAAGTTTGTGAGGAAAAAAAAAAAAAGAAAAAACCTTGTAAATGGAAGAGCAGAGCAAATGGCAAAGTGTGCATATAGTTCTAACCTTCTCGTAAGAAGGCAAAGTTTTAATCCTGTAATGTGTCTGAAAGTGACTTTTTTTCTGGATTTCTAGGTGAGATTGGAAATGGGTATAACAGATTCCAGAGTCTGCGGCTCCACAGGGAGTTTTCTGTCCCATTTCACCAAGTTGCTCTTACACTCTAGGATTGCAATGTGGGTTCAGGTAAACCATCCCTGACAGCTGTATGTTAAGAATCAAATTCTCTGATGTTGCTTTCTATACTGCAGCTTTACTTTTACGTAAAGTGTAATACTTTAGAAAGCATAAATACTTTTGAGGAAATTATCCTTCATTAGAGGTCAATACATTTGCTGGAGCAATTTTCTCTTTACCCTCTGATTTTTCTTCTTCCTGTGTGACTTCTTTAATATATAACTTAGAGAAAAGGACCCTGTAGGAAGGCAGATTATTAACGTTCTTGCCCAACCAGAATTTCTCTTTCTTAGGTTGAGTCGTTTTCTTTTGATTCTTGTTTATAAGGCTGAGATTTAGAGATTAAAAAAAAAAAAAAAGACTTTCAAAGGGACATGGGACACGGCATTCAGCCCTCCTAAAACATTAAGTTGGCCGGGCGCGGTGGCTCTCGCCTGTAATCCCAGCACTTTGGGAGGCCCAGACGGGCAGATCACGAGGTCAGGAGTTCAAGACCAGCCTGGCCAACATGGTGAAACCCCGTCTCTACTAAAAATACAAAAATTAGCTGGGCATGGTGGCGTGTGCCTGTAATCCCAGTTACTTGGGAGGCTAAGGCAGGAGAATCGCTTGAACCCAGGAGGTGGAGGTTGCAGTGAGCTGCGATTGTGCCACTGCACTCCAGCCTGGGCTACAGAGTGAGACTCTGTGTAAAAAAAAAAAAAAAAAAAAAAAAACCAAAACAAACAAACAAACAAACAAAAAAACCCACATTAGATTTCAGACATTATGTGCAGTGCAGTTATCATGTCTTGGCAGTCAGGTTAGTTAGTGAGTTTCTGTTTGCTCTTACCTCCATTGACGCTTCTGTTTCTTCTCATTTGTCAATATTCCTCCTGTTTAGATGGCCTTGATTTACAAAATATGCCCTTACTACCAGCAATCAACCAGACCTGGGTTTCAAATCTCATCTACCTTATGTCCTTGGATAAAATTATTAGCCTCTGTTGTCTCATCTGTGAAATGGTGTTAATAATACAAAACTGCTGTGAAAAATATTGTAATTTTTAAAGTAGATTGCAAGATACCTGCCACATAATATCTATTGTTAGTTATCCTGTTAGATCAGTTTAGAAATAACATTTATAGCATATGAAAGCATATGCTTGCTCTCAGTGTTACTAAGTTTGGTGGTGTTCTTGACTTTAGCCAAGGTAAGGACAGGTTGGGGCTAAGTATATGGATGGTGGATGGAAAGAAATTGTAATTTTTACAAAAAAATAGAGCAGGTACACACACATTCTCCTTGTCTTTTTTTCATTTGTGTACTCACCCTCAGTCTGTTTTTTGAATCTCCCTACAAATTCAAGTGGCAAAATGAAAAGGTTGTACAAGTATTGGAAGATAAAATATTGTCATAGGACGTTTAGCGAGCAGTGGCCCTGCTCTGTCAACATTTCCAGGCAGTCATAGAGGTACATGTGTGAATTCCCATTCTCATGACCCCAAGGCCATTCTAATCCCCTCATTGTAATCCCCTGGCTCCTCACCTCCTTCCCCTTCCTCTCACTGTTCTCACATTTTCTCTTCGTTTTTCCTCCTCTCCTCTCCTTCTCCTCCTTTTCTCCCCGTCTCCTGTTTCCTCCTGCCTCTCCCCCTCCTCCTTGTCTTTTTCTTCTTTTTTTTAAAATTGTAAAATATACCTGCTACAGAACTTACCATCTTAACTGTTTACACATTTATGGTTCTGTGACATTACGAACTTCCACATTTTTTGCAACCATTACCATACTCCATCTCTTGAACTTTTGATCCTTCCAGACTGAAACTCTGTACCCATTAAACGCTGACTCCCCATGCCCTCCTCCCACCACAGCCGCTGGAAACCACCATTCTACTTTCTGTCTCTATGAATTTGACTACTTTTGGTATCTCATATAAGTAGAGTCATATAGTATTTGTTCTTTTGTGACTGGCTCATTTCACTTAGCATAATTAGCCTTCAAGGGTCATCCCTGTTGTAGCATGTATCAGAATTTCATTCCCTTTTAAGGCTGAATCATATTCAATTGTATGTATTAATATATACCACATTTTTGCTTATCCATTTATCCATCGACAGACACTTGTGTGGCTTCCACATTTAGTATTTGTGAATAGTGCTGCTATGAATATGGGTGTACTCATATCCCTTCAAGAGCCTGCTTCAATTCTTTTGGGTACATACTTAGGAGTGGAACTACTGGATTATATGGTAATTGTATTTCTGATTTTTTGAGGAACTACCATACCGTTTTCCACAATGGCTATACCATTTTACATTCCAACCAACAGTGCACAAGGGCTCCAGTTCTTCCACCTTTTCACCAACATTTATTTTCTGATTTTTCGATAGTAGTCATTCAAACGGGCGTGAGATGGTATCTCGAAGTTTTGATTGCATTTCCTTACTGATTAGTGATGTTGAGCATCTTTTCATGTGCTTATTGGCCATTTGTATATCTTCTTTGGAGAAATATCTGTTCAGTTCCCTTGCCTGTTTCTTAGGTCGTTTGTTTTGTTGTTGTTGAATTTTTAGTTGTTATTTGTATATTCTGAATATGAATCCCTTATCAGAAATATGATTTGCAAATATTTTCTCCCATTCTGTGGGTGGCCTTTTTACTCTGTTATCTTTTGATGTGCAAAATTTAAAATTTTAAAATGAAGTCTAATTTATCTATTCTTTTCCTTTTGTTGCTTATGCCTTTGGCATCATATCCAAGAAATAACTGCCATATTCAATGACATGAAGCTTTTGTCCCATTTTCCCCTAAGAGATTTATAGATTTAGGTCTTATACTTAGGTCTTTGTTCCATTTTGAGTTAATTTTTGTATATGGTGTTATGTAAAGTCCGACTTCATTCTTTCGCATGTGGACATTTCATTTTCCTGGCACCATTTGTTGAAAATGTTGCCCCTTCCCACTGAGTGGTCTTGGCATCCTTGTCAAAAATCATTTGACCATATATGTGAGGGTTTATTTCTGGGTTTTCTGTTCTGCTGGTGCATCTCTCTGTCTTTATGCTAATATCACCATGTTTTGATCACTGTAGCTTTGTAGTAAGTTTTGAAGTCAGGAAGTGTGAATCCTTCAGCTTTGTTCTCTTTCAAGATTGTTTTTGGCTATTTGGGGTCCTTTGAGAGTCCCTATGGATTTTAGAATGGATTTTTCTATTTCTGCAAAAATTGTCATTGGGATTTTGATAGAGATTGCATTGAATCTACAGATTGCTTTGGGTGGTATTTGTATCTTAACAGTATGAAGTTTTCTAATTCATGAACATGGTATATGTTTTTATGGATTTATGTCTTTTTAAATTTCTTTCAGAAAGTTTTTATTGTACAAGTCTCTTAACTCCTTGATTAATTCCTAAGTATTTCATTGTTTTTGATGCTATTATAAATGGAACCATTTTTGTAATTTCCTTTTCAGATTGTTCATTGTTAGTATATATAAATGCAACTTACTTTTATATATTGGCTTTGTATCCTGCTACTTTATTGAATTTATTAGCTCTAACAGTTTTTTGAGTGCGGGATCGGGGGATCTTTTGGAGGTAAGATCAGATCATTTGCAAACAGAAATAGTTTTACTTTTCCTTTCCAATTTGGATGGCGTTTATTTCGTTTTCTTGCCTGATTGCTCTGGCTAGAGCTTCTTGTACCATATTGAATAGAAGTGGTGAAAACAGGCATCCTTGCCTTATTTCTGATCTTAGAGTAAATGCTTTTAGTCTTTCACCATTATGATGTTGGCTATGGGTTTTTTCATGTATGGATTTTATTATATTAAGGTAGATTTCTTTCTAGTATGTTGAGTATTTTCAACATGAAAGGGTATTGAATTTTGTCAAGTCCTTTTTCTGAATCAACCACATCGAGATGATCATGTGGTTTTAGTCTTTCATTCTGTTAACATTATATATTATATCAATTTTTCTATGTTAAACCATCCTTGCATTTCGGGACTAAATCTCATTTGGTTGTGGTGTATAATTCTTTTAATATTCTGCTGAACTCAGATGGCTAGTATTTTGTTGAGAGTTTTTACATCAGTATTTATAAGGGATATTGGTCTATAGTTTTCTTTCTTTTTCTGGCTTTGGTATCACAGTAATACTGGCCTCATAGAATGAATTAAAAAGTGTTTTATCAGCTGGGTGCAGTGGCTCACGCCTGTAATCCCAGGACTTTGGGAGGCTGAGGTGGATGGATCACCTGAGGTCAGGAGTTCAAGACCAGCCTGGCCAACATGGTGAAACCCCATCTCTACTAAAAATACAAAAATTAGCCGGGCATGGTGGTGTGCATTGGTAGTCCCAGCTACTGAGGCAGAAGAATCACTTGAACCCAGGAGGCAGAAGCTGCAGTGAGCCAAGATTGTGCCACTGTACTCCAGCCTGGGCAACAGAGTAAGACTCAGTCTCAAAAAACAAACAAACAAACAAAAAAACGTGTTTTATCTCCTTCAGTATTTTGAAAGAGTTTGAGAAAGACTGGTGTTAATTCTTTAGTTTTATTTTTATTTTTTGAGACGGAGTTTTACTCTTGTTGTCCAGGCTGGAGTGCAATGGTGCAATCTCAGCTCATTGCAACCTCCGCCTCCCAGGTTCAAGTGATTCTCCTGCCTCAGCCTCCCAAGTAGCTGGGATTACAGGCATGCGCCACCATGCCCAGCTATTTTTTGTATTTTTTAGTAGAGACAGGATTTCATCATGTTGGCCAGGCTGGTCTTAAACACCTGACCTCAGGTGATCCACCTGCCTCAGTCTCCCAAAGTGCTGGGATTATAGGCGTGAGCCACTGCACTTGGCTTACTTCTTTAAATGTTTGGTGGAAGGTTGTGCATTTTTAAAAACAGTTTTAAAGAACATATTTAATCAGCTGAACTGAGGGAATTGTTACATTTAGGATAAAGAGAAGTTTGGAAAACTGTGGGGTTTCCAGATTCATTGTTTTATCTCCAAGTGACAATTCCCCTTTTGCTCTCCCAAGTCTTTACCACAGGACTGAAGATTCAGTTTGGCCTCTGTGATGTGGCCTGGCTGACAGTCTGTTGCTCTCTCATCCTTTAGGAGTCCTGGGTGATTAGTAAGCATTTTCTCACAGCAAATGATTCAGAATGAAATGTAGTTCCAGATACAAAAATCATTTCTGAAAATAACCTCACTTCTTTAAAACCATTTCTGTTATATGTTGATTTAAAAGCATTTATACTGATCTCCAGTCAACTTTCTCTTTCTCTTGGTGTTCTTTCCTCCATCCCTCTCCCCACTCTCTTTCTCTCTCTTGCCTGCCCACCTGCCCGCCCCTCTCCTTCCCTCCCTCTCCCTCTCCTTCCCTTCCCTCCCTCCCTCTCCTTCCTCCCTCCTCCCTCCCTCTCCTTCCCTCTCCTTCCTTCCTTCCTTCCTTCCTTCCTTCCTTCCTTCCTTCCTTCCTTCCTCCCTCCCTCCCTCCCTCCCTCATGGAATACACAGAACAGTACTATCTAATAGACATATAATATAAGCCACATGTGTAGCCATGCTAAAAAAAAATGAAGAGAATTAGGTGAAATTGATTTTAATAACACACTTTAACCTAATATATCCAAAATATTATTTCAATATTTAATTAATATAAAAATTAATGAGATATTTAACTGTATTTTTTGTAGTAAGTCTGTGAAATCCACTGTGCTTTTAAAACTTGAGATACATCTCAGTTTGGACTGATCACATTTCAAGGGCTCAAGAGCCACATGTGTCTAGTGACCACTGTATTAGACAGTGCAGACCTAGTGTATTCGGTACCAAGCACGTAAAGTCCAGAAAAGGGCAGCCCTCCACTTTGCTTCATAGACAGGACAGATCAATAAAGGATGAATGATGGCTGTGAGTACCTGGGGAGGAGCTGTGCATAGAGTATTGGGGAAGCCCAGAGGAGGGGCTCCAAAAGCAGACCTGCGAGCTGGGGCCTCCCTGCAACTTACTTGGCTTGTTCACTACCACTAGATCTCATTTCTTTGAACTAGTCCCCTGTGGGGAGGCAACTGAGCTGGAGTTTGGCATGGGCCCCAGTCCATCAGACATTAACTTTTTGCCTCATGTATTGAGAGCCACTGGCAAGTTCACGTTTAATTACAGGCTCTGCTCTGGTCACAGGTTTGGGAGCTGGGATTTTGGAATCACAACCTCACTGCTTTCTGTTCTGGTCTGCCCTTCATTCCCGCACACAGGATGGCTCATCTAGCTTCCTGGAGATTGCTCTCCGGCCAGGTGCACCTCCTTGCTTCTTTTGACTGCAGTGCCCAGAGGAAGGTTTAAAGTATGACTGAGGGAAGGGAAGGAAGAAAGCATTTTTATTTTCTTCTTTGTCTAGACACCTCCCCTACTCATCTCTGGGAGGCAGCACCAAGAGCTCTGGTTGTTAATGGAAAGGTCATCAGGTGGCCTTCTGTGGATCCACCCTGTCCCCACCCTGGCCACTGTGCCTGACCTGCTTCTCAGGGATTTAGAGAGGTAGCTAATGTGGATGGTGTGGCTCCAGCAGTTAGGCAAGTGTGTGTATATCCAGGCTCCCTGCGTGGGGAAGGGTGGTAGAGAGATGTTTACAGATATCCAGCCAGGAAGTGCAAGGGAAGAGGAGGAGCTGTTTCTACTTACCCTCCTACCTCCTTTTGGCTTTCTCTTCTGGCATTGCCTACGGCCAAAAAGGGATGGGAATTTGGCAAAGTGAAAGTATCTCATTGTACTTCCCCACCCCTCCGTCTCACCTCCCTTCTAAGACATTTTTCTACCCAGGTCACTTAATACTCAAAGACTACAAATTCCTTTCCTACTGCTGATGTGGAAGAAGCTTGGAAACATGTTCCTTTCCAGGAGATGAGTGATACGGCAGAAAGACGGGTCAGATGAGGCCAAGGGATTGGAGCCAGAGTCTTACCAAACTCGCAGGCAGCTTGTGACTGTGGGCATGCTGTGCTGATGGAGGAGGGGAGGCCTGGGGGCTCCATGCTGTAGGGATTCCCCCCTTGATAAACAGAGTGAAGGTGGGTAGGGGGACCTTGTGAGAGGTGTCCAGCCCTTTAGAAGATTCTATTAGCATGTGTTGGCTTGTTAAATGATCTACCCATTGAGGTTGGTGGCCTGGTCCAAGGCTTTGCTTCTGATACCACCTAATCTCTTTTAATATTTGAACTCTATACTATTAACATAGATTTCTTTGGGAACTGTATACACTTTCCACTACAGGGAATCAAATCCAGCATATAAAGATGGCAAGAATCTCAGTAATTACCTAAATTCATGAAGAAGCCAAAGTAAAAATATTTCTTCTCTTGGGAATAATAAAATAAAATAAAATAATAAAATAAAATAAAATAGATGAGAGCTGAATAGCTCTTCTCCTTACCCCACACTCACAAATCTCCTAAAACTCAAAATTAATGTTACAATGCACATTAGCAGATAGCATTTTTATTGCTAAGTGTTAAATTAAGGAGTTAACACTGAGAAATTGAAACTGATTAAGAAAATGGAAAAGGCCACAGTATTTGAATGTTACATATGCATACTTTTATTGTAAATGCATTTTTTTCTTTCTTTTTTTTTTTTTTTTTTTGAGACAGGGTCTCTTTCCGTCGCCCACGTTGGAATGCTGAAGTACAGCAGTGCAATCGTGGCTCACTGCAGCCTTGATCTCCCAGCTGCTCAAGTGATCCTCCCACCTCAGTTTCTTGAGTAGCTGGGACTACAGGCATGCAATACTGTGCCAGGCTAATTTTTTAAATCTATTTTTTTTGTAGAGACAGGTTCTCAGCTCAGGCTGGTCATATGCATTTTGACACCCCAAAATATTTTGAATTAGTCTTAGTTTCAGTAGATGAGATGAGTGATCATTTGAGTTCCTTCAACAGGTCATTAGACCACACCAGAAGTGAGCTGTGATGATAACATAGGCTGTGGGCAGGCAGGCACCATGAGGCACAGTGAGAGCACCAAGACTGTGGCCTCTGGGTTTGAATCCTGGCTCCACTGCTAAAAAGCCCTGTGCAAGTGACTCAGCTTCTCTTAACCTCATTTATTTTCTGTAAAAATGGGAATTGTAGATTTATATTTATGGAGATTATATAAGGTGATCTGTGTAAAATACTTAGTCTGCAGTACCTGACAAATATTAAATTCTGAGGAAATATTAATTGCTATTATTACTACCTCAGCTCTGAAAATGCTGTTTTCTTGACAGTAAATGGCTGTTTCATTTATTTCTGCCAGTAGCAAAGCAATATATTGATTGTTTAATGCCTTCTTGGCCTCTTTGAAAATATTTAAAATTATGTTTACCTTTTCTTTATATCATTGCAGGTTGTGCGTGTGTGTGTGTGTATGTGTGTGTGTGTGTGTGAGAGTGAGTGCGTTTTGGGAGGCCAGTAATTACCCTGTGCAGATGGAGCTGCCCAAACAGTCTTTCCCATGGCAACTGAAAAAATAAAAAATAAAAGCAAAAACTTTGAGGTTACATAATTGCCTTCAATAGACTAGGAGGAGTGTAGAGTTCATGACTTTTTTTGTGGGTTTTGGTGTTCTTTTGGTTTAAGGTGTTGGGTGAAGATACAGAGGTCCTACTGAGTAACTGAACAGGATGCTGTTGCTTGCTTTGAAGTGAATAAATTGGTCAAAAGTACAAGTGGGAGGGGAAGTTGAGGTTTAATGAAGGAGGGCCATTATTAATGTTTCCATGGTTTTAGCAGTTTAAAAGTTGGGAGTTTAAATAAGGTTGTTAGTTGTGGGGAAAACAGCCCACAGACATTCAGACATAGTTGAAGTTTAGTCTTTCAGTCTTCATTTTAATCTGAAAGTAGGGAGCCAAGGCTTCTGAATCACATAGCAAAGGGATTGCTTCATAACTTTAACAGTCTGAATGCTAATTATTGCATGCTCATAATGGCATAAGATTTGCATAGCTCCACCACTCTCATCAAATCCCAATTATCTGAAGATTGTTTTTCTTGGGAGGCGAAAGAATATTATAATTTTTGGATTTCTTTTAATCTTCCAAAACGATTTATATTCATCCCCTTAAAACCTGGGTGTAACCAAAAGCATTAGGGTCCAAAGAACAGGTGTTGTCTTTCCAGAACATCCATAAAATGATCCCTTTTTTATTTACAAAGATACATTCTCTTTGTATCTCTTGTGTAGGGGTTAACATGGAAGGCTTCATTATTTGATTGGAAAGTAGGTTTGACTTTTCCACTGGAGATTTGATACTCTTAGCTCCAGAACCAAGAAAGAGAAGGCTATTAGACTTTCCTTGCCCGCCACCCCGTCCCCAACCCTGCCAAATGTATGCTAAGCCTATATTTGTTTTATTTCCAACCAATTTGTTGGAAATAAATTGGTTATTTATTTATTTATTGGTTTTTCTCTCCGGAGACCCAAAAGATCATATAATGCCAACTCTATGTTATTGATAATAAACTGGGCATAGGAAGAACACGGAGAGTTGAAATCCACAAATTCTCCTAAAACCCAACATTCAAAAACCTCTTCTGCTCAGCTCTTTATATGTGAGCAAAGGAAAGAAGAATGAGAGATAAGATATTAAATGAGTACACGTGGCTCAGGGCACTTGGTGTCAGAAACTCTGTGTTACAATCCAGCCTCTTCCAGTTACCTAGTGAGCGCTGGGCAATTTTTGTAACTCCCTGAGTTCTCCCTTTATCATTTATCAAATGATGAAAGAACACTTTAGTCTTGTAATTGTTGCATTAGATGAGATACGATATATGTGACAATTTGTAAATTTTGGGGCACCCTCTATGTGGTGCTCACTACTTTGTGTCATCTGATAGAGAGGAGGGGGAAGCATATACAACTAGTAGCCTGAGTAAATATTGGTTATCGTTTACTTCCAAATTGCCAAGAATAGGCTGTAAACCAACAATCTTCCTTGTTTAAACTCCATCAACTACAATGGCCTCAGGGCCCCCAAATTGCGATTGGTAAGACAACAAACAATAAATGCAAAATCCATAATTGTATTCTTCTTCCTTAACTTTTTTCATTCGTGGTGGTCAATTGAGGTTAGTAACCTAACTGACCTGCAAGGATAAACAAATGAGTTTTTTTTTTTTTTTAATCCTTTCTGGGAATCCTAAATAACTAGTTTCAATTGTTGTAAGTTGTGGGAGCTGGGAATTTGTTTTCACCCCAGTACTGGACCCTTTCACAATGGCACACTGGGAAACCAAATTTGAAACTCGGAGGAGAAATGGAACAGTGACAGTTTCCTTTAACCTGAGCTCAGGGCTTTGGCAATAGCTCTGCTCCAAGTTTCTGTTCTATCTAGTTCTGCCTGGAACTTAGATAAAGGAAAGCTTTCTGCATCTTCCATCATCCTTGCCTTGTTCTAATGTAGCAGGAGTAAGTCTTTCCTAATAGTGTTGCTTTTTTTTTTTTTTTTTTTTTTTCTGAGAAGGAGCGTTGCTCTGTTGCCCAGGCTGGAGTGCAGTGGCGCGATCTCGGCTCACTGCAACCTCCACCTCCCACATTCAAGCATGTCTTCTGCCTCAGCCTCCCGAATAGCTGGGAATGATTACAGGTACACACCACCACACCCAGCTAATTTTTGTATTTTTAGTAGATATGGGGTTTCACCATGTTGGCAAACCATGGTTGATCACCAGTAATTCCTGACCTCGTGATCCACCCCCCTTGGCCTCCCAAAGTGCTGGGATTACAGGCATAAGCCACTGCACCCGGCTGCTTTTTTTTTTTTTTTTTTTGGCCTTCACTTTATTAAAGAGTGAGAGTTTTCTTTTACATTTTTTCTCATTGCTCTCTCAGCTGTTTTTTGTTGAAACCAGTATGGAATAGTCATCTTTCCTTAGCGTGTGCACCCATGGTGCATTACACGTGGCACCTCTCCCTTCAGGGGCCACATTCTATCACAACAACCAGTGTCCTCATCTGTCCTAGGCCTTGCTCCCGGCCCAGCCCTGAACACATACTCTGCAATATCTGAACCCTTGATCAATTCTGAAAACAATTTATTAACTTCCAGCCATGAGAAAGAAGTGAATGAGTGGTCAGCATAAACATTGTAGGCATAGTTTAAAAATTCATTCCAGTGACATAATGAAAAATTTCGTCAGGAGTCAAGATTGGAGATCTCTTTTTGGCTTTGCAACTGAGTAAATGTGGTAAAGTAACTTGATGTCTATGTACTTCAGATTCTTATTTATAAGATTGGACTGAATTAACACAACAGCATTGTGATTCTGCATCTTTAAGTCCCATACAACTGTCCATAGTTTAGTTGTCTGATTAGGGATTATAATATTTGCGTCTTATGTAACCTAAAGAATATCTTATGTTATTCAAAACTGCTCATTTTCATTGACGTGCCCAATACCTAAAGCACATAGTTTTTCAAGACTCTGACTATTCTCCCCCGTCCTGTGAAGGAGAATGGTAAGGGCCAGTTTCCTTATGAAAGCAACTGAAGAAACCGAAGTAAACATGTCTTTTTTTTTTTTGAGAGGGAGTCTTGCTCTGTTGCCCAGGCTGGAGTATAGTACAGTGGTATGGTCTCGGCTCACTGAAGCCTCTGCCTCCCACTTTCAAGCAATTCTCCTGCCTCAGTCTCCCGAGTAGCTGGAATTACAGGCGCCCGCCACCACGCCTGACTAATTTTTGTACTTTTAGTAGAAACTGGTTTCATCATATTGGCCAGGCTGGTCTCGAACTCCTGACCTCAGGTGATCCGCCCACCTCGGCCTCCCAAAGTGCCGGTATTACAGGTGTGAGCCACCATGCCTGGTCAAGACATGTCTTTTTATCATGTCTTTTATCCGATCTTTGGAAAGGAGACTGTATAACAAACAAACAAAAAAATCATCTAAGCTGAGTTCAAGAATAGATGTTGCTTTTGGACTCACTTCTTTTGGAAGCTTTAAAAATGGGATCATGAGATCAGAATGTATGTAGGTATTCTCTGAAGACAGAATTGTATTTGGCCTTCTAATACCCATCTCTCAAACTTAGCAAGTGTTTAGTTGCTTCTCTTTAACATAAGCCTCTGTTGGTAGTTTGTGTATCTTTTCAGAAGAAATGTAGGAAAAAATATCTAGGGGCTTATGAAAACCAGCAAAACTATAGTTGGAAGGTAGATGTGTTCCCTTAGAAAGATTTATATGGAAACTTGTTTTCTAGAAAGATGAACAAACAGTGAGCCAGACTGTCCTTGTTCTTGTTTTAAAAGAAACATATTTGTAGACCTGTAATTGGCTCCTGATGAGCAATACATGAAGCCATTTAAGGCATGAAGCTTTGCATTGGTATGGAACCAACTGAGTAAAACTTGTTTATAACCTTGTATACCTTTCCAACATAAACACCATTTCTGGAGTTAATCATTTTTCTACTGGTTTGTACCTAACATCATGTGACAGCTTTTTCTTTTACATTTTTTTCTGACCTGGATTGCTAGCGAGGCATTTGTATTTTTTGATAGTGATGTTCTAGGTTATCCTTTTACATGCCAAATTGGCATAAGCCAGAATATTATATTTCATACTTGTCAAAGGAAAGCACATATTATTACTATATCATAACGAGGGCTCGCTGTTTTTTTTTTTTTTTTTAAAAAACTGCTTCAACTTTCCACCTATGTAGAAACAAGTATACCTTTTAAGTGAATGCTTGGATTGAGGAACCAGGAAGTGTTTTTTACTCATTAGTATTGTCTCCCACCTGAAATAGTTCATTTCCTTAGAGGATATTGTGGAGTTTAGTTATCCATGAATCTGTTTTTGTGGATTGTATTGAAGAAGATGAGGAGTACCATGCGTATTTTTCTAAGAGTAAAATTGTAACTATCAGTATGATTATATTTTACTTTTTTGGTGCATTTAGTGGGTTTCATTAAAACTGATCTTGGATTTTCACAATATAGGAGAGTGGGGTTTTTTTGTGGGAGATGATGTCTGCATACAGGAGATTGTCATTATAAATATGATGTATCCTGGAAATTTTGGAAAGTTGGAAAGAGTGACTTGACAACTCCTACTTTGAACAATGTATCTGAATCTATTAATCAAACAGATCACTATCTGACCAGAAATCCCTCTAAGAGGGAAAAAGTTTTCACTTCTTGTCCTAAATTTTATCTGTCTATACAGATAATATTTCTTTTCCCGTTTGACATGTTATTTTCCTCATAAACTGTTTTAATGGTTCCATGCGCCTACAGGCTAAAAAGCAGAGACCCAGTGATCTCATCTCTACTAGTCGACTCCAATCTGTCTTTTCAATAATGGCCTCCACACCCAGTCCTTTGTCAGATGTGTACTCTGAGAGGAGGCATTCTATGATGGGGAGGGAAGACACTAGATTTAGAAAACTCTGGGTTCAAATCCCAGTGCTTCATTTATTAGCAATGTGAACTTTGTCAAATCCCATCATGCCTCTGAAACCTAGGCTCTTGAAGGGTAAAATGTGTATAAATATATTGACTTTTGTTTTCATCTGTGATACCATGTGATATCTTTTAGGGTCGGAAATGTAGTTCTATTTCTTGAACTAATTATGGTGGCTAATTTGAATTTGCAGCATGTGAACAGGCTATTTGGAATTCAAGCATTTCTCCCTTTTCTTGGCATCTATTTAGATGGTGAATTCTTCTTTTCCTATTATTTATTATTAAAACACTTTGACCACAAGGATACTTTTTTTTTTTTTTTTTTTTTTTTTTTGAGGCGGCTCGTTCTGTTGCCCAGGCTGGAGTGCAGTGGTGTGATCTTGGCTCACTGCAAGCTCTACCTCCTGGGTTCAAGTGATTTTCCTGCCTCAGCCTCCCGAGTAGCTGGGACTACAGGCGCCTGCCACCACGCCTGGCTAATTTTTATATTTTTAGTAGAGTCGGGGTTTCACCATGTTGTCAGGATGTTCTCTATCTCCTGACCTTGTGATCTGCCTGCCTTGGCCTCCCAAAGTGCTGGAATTACAGGCGTGAGCCACTGTGCCTGGCCCATAAGGATACTTTTAAATATTTGGGATACAAATAAGCTATTTTAAATTTAACAAATAAAAAGGGCTACACACAAATTTTTGAGGTTGGTGTCCATTCTTTAATTTTAATAGGTTGTTCTGTTATGAAGAGGAAAGAGAACATAAAATTGGATTTTTATTGGATTACTTTTATGCTCAATATACTGTTTTTTGGTCTTATCTAATCCTGTAGAAATATCTAGGAGGATGTATAATCCAGTGTTCATAGACATTGCTCACCATCTGTTTCCAAAGTGAAAAATCAGCATTCATATCGTACCTTTATTTCCCTTTGTGTGCTAAGTCCAAACTCAGGCAAAGAAGTCACTATTTGTTCTCTTTACAGCAAACTTGATCCTAACATTGCATATTCCATAATCTGTCATCTTTGTATAGTTTTGTGGTGATGATCTACTCTTACTCGGCCTCTTCACATACTTATTATGATAGATTTTCTTGATTTACCAAATAGGGAACTTATCCATTAGAAATGTTTGATTGGCTTTTTCAGAAATAAGAAGTTGTTTTGCTTTTTTTAGTATTTTTTTTTTTTTCCCTTAGACCCAATCTAATCTAGGTGGGTGAGAAAGTAACGAGAGTCTCTTGGAAAACTGAAGAGAGTCACAGCAAACCCACAGAGTTACATAGGAATCAGGAGGAATAAAAATGTAAAGGTAACATGGATGAACTATTAGGTGCTTTCGTACATACTATCTCATTTAAGGTTTACCAGTAGCATTAGGTATGGTGAAGATGATTGATAAGGTTTGGCTGTGTCCCCACCCAAATCTCATCTTGAACTGCAGCTCCCATAATTCCCATGTGTGGTGGGAAGGACCCAGTGGGAAATAATTGAATCATGGAGGCGATTTCCCCCATATTGTTCTCGTGGTAGTGAATAAGTCTCACGAGAGCTGATGATTTTATAAGAGGTTTCCCCTTTCCCTTGGCTCTCATTCTCTCTTTGCCTGCAGCCGTGTAAGACATCCTTTGTTCTTCCTTCATCTTCTGCCATGATTGTGAGGCCTCCCCAGCCATGTGGAACTGTGAATCCATTAAACTTCTTTCCTTTATAAATTACCCAGTCTTGGGTATGTCTTTATTAGCAGTGTGAGAATGGACTAATTACAATGATTGTGATAGTGACTATTGCCATTGGACAGATAAGGAAGCTGGCTCAGAGTGGCAAGTCACCTGGGCCCAAACATCTTGTTAATAAGCAGCATAGCACGTTCCTTGATTACTCTGTTATATGTGGCTCTAAAAGGTTTTTTTTGTGTGCATTCATATGGATGTCAGCAAAACCAATTTAAGTGTAGTTAATGGAATTATTATTTCTCATGCCTTCTATGGTTTCTTGTCTGATTGGAACATAATACTCCAGGATCAGGTTTGTTATACTTCCTTCTATGACATGTACCCCAAATGGCAGTGACCTTATGGCAGAGATTGGCTCAGGAGAAGTATTTTCTCATCTTCTGGAATGTCCTACTAATGAAATAACTTAAAAGACAAGGACATATGAAGGTGATTCTATAATATTAACTCTAACCATTATTAAATTCTTAATGCATGCCACATATGCTTCTATTTGCTTACCTGCATTAATTTTTCACTCTTCATAATACCCTTGTGAGGAAGGCACCATTTTTTTTTTCCTTTAAAGATGAAGAGGTTAAGGCACAAGAAGATTCATAACTTGCCAAGGTCCCAAAGCTAGCGTGGGTTCCAATCCAGGTCCTCTGGCTCCACAGCCACTCTCCAGTGCTGCTTCGGAGCCTGATACATTAGTAACTGGTGGCTCCCTAAGAGCCTTGACTTTGGCTTTAGTTGACTTAGAAAATAATTTTATATGTGTGTATTTACTTCCAAGCCTCTCATATTTTCTCATTAATTATAAGTAGTCCACAATTTTCAGGACTGTAGTTGTAAAATATAACTCAAGGCATAGCGAGAAAGTAGATTTTAGTCATTTGGAATGGTTAGGATCAGCTCTCTGTGTACCTTTCCAGGAATTTAATGTTTTAGCTGAGCATAGTGACCCTAAATGTTTGGAGAAAGTGAGAGATTTTGTGTCTATATAAATAGGTGTCCCTGTGTCATCTTTTTCTTTAGCTTGAAGCACTTAGGATGGAAAAACAAATCTTGGGAAAGATGAAAGAGTAGAACTAAAGGAAATACTACATAAGTTACAAAGGACTAGAGTTTTACGGCTGTAATTTATAATGTCCATTATCCTTGTGAAAATTACATGGGATAGTTTATCTTTTTCTATTTGGGCAGATATATTTTTTATATTTAAAAATATCTTGTCTTTAGAGTTCTTTTAAGTGTAATGATTGGAGGGCTGAGATATACGAACTAGATTATTTTCATTCTGGTCTTTTTCTTCTAGTATTTGGGGTAATTTAAATGCTTCTTCGTTCACTCACATGCTTATTCAACAGATATTTATTGAACGCCTACTATATACCAGACCCTCTGCTAGACCCTGAGGATAAAAGGTAGATAAGATGCTGAATCTGTCCTCCAAGCATTTGGATTCTGGTGGTAGAAACTGTTGTGTACCCAGTTAGCCACTGCAGTTTGAGAAGTGCTACACTAGCAGAATGAAAAGTTCTGTAAGGCCACAGAGGAGGGAGGGAGTAATTCCTCCTGTGGTTATGAACAGAAATTTGAGCTAAGTCTTTTAAAGCATGAATAATAAGGTTGGGTAGGCCAAGTGGGCAGGGAGGGCCCAAGAGACAAGGTGCTCAAATGCTTAGAATATGAAAAGGACGGAGTAACTATCATTATCTCACAGCTAG
Organism: Pongo abelii; assembly: GCF_028885655.2. Classification (NCBI taxonomy): domain Eukaryota; kingdom Metazoa; phylum Chordata; class Mammalia; order Primates; family Hominidae; genus Pongo; species Pongo abelii. Next base: position 22,073,417 of record NC_071990.2, read on the forward strand.
GAACACTGATCCCTGTAACTAGCTTGGCTTACCTGAGAAGGAAATGCCACCACCTCTGAGGGTTTCCCCCCCGCCAGTCTTCATTTATTATTGTGTAAAATTAGAGGATGACAGCGGTGGTGGTGGTGGTGGCTGCTGCTGCTGCTGCTTTGTCTTCTTCCTTTTCCTGGTTAGCTTGAAAGATTTGGGTTAAATATAGGCATTTTCCACATCAGGCTTTAGTTCTTTATTTTTTCAACTTTTATTTGATTTTCTTTTTCTTTTTCTTTTCTTTTCTTTTTTTTTTTTTTGAGACAGAGTCTTGCTCTGTTGCCCAGGCTGGAGTGCATTGGTGTGATCTTGGCTCACTGCAACCTCTGCCTCCCGGGTTCAAGTGATTCTCCTGCCTCGGCGTTCCAAGTAGCTGGGATTACAGGCATGCACTACCACGCGTGGCTAATTTTTATATTTTTAGTAGAGATGGGGTTTCACCATGTTGGCTAGGCTGGTCTCCAACTCCAGACCTCAGATGATCCACCTGCCTTGGCCTCCTCCCAAAGTGCTGGGATTACAGGTGTGAGCCACTGTGCCTAGCTTCAAAAATTTTATTTGAAATATGGGGGTACATGTACAGATTTGTTGCATGGGAATATTGTGTGATGCTGAGGTTTGAAGTACAGATCCCATCACCCAGGTAGTGAGCATAGCAGCCAATAGGTAGTCTAACGTGCCCCATCTGGATCCAGGCTTTAACCATACTGAGAGAGTGGGAAAAAAACTGAGCTGCCTACTATGACCCAGTGGAATGGAAAGTTTTCTACCATTTTGCTTCTATGTCATTTTCATATTACTTTTTTAAGGAAATTCGATTTTTCTGCCATTCTACTAGACTGTATCTCTTTGATCACTACCTGTGTGCCCAAATCACTGCTTCTCCTAACTTTTTTTGTGGGCTATCATCCATGAGCATGGTACGTCCATGTGGTGACTTCCTCTGTTTGTTTAAATTTGCTCATTTAGAGTTTTATATTAGGACAGTAAAACACTCATGTCTAAATAATTTATAAGTCCTGGGAAACTCATAAAAATGGCCTGACATGATGTTTTGTGCCTGTAAGAAACCTTGCAGATGGCTGAGAAGAATGAAGATGTTTTGACTTACTGTCTCTTCAATTACATTATAAAAAATTCAGCGGACTTGTCCATGATCATTAGGAAAATGAATGATTTTCCTATTATAAATTACAAGTGCCACAAACTGCATGAGGACTGTGATTGACAGGTATCAACTGGTAGCGTTTATTTACATTCTCCAAGGCAACCCACAGAAATGTAGTGCTCACCATATTTATTCAGAAAAATATGGTTTTAAGTAAATAAAACTTCCTTAACACTGGTTACTATAGTTAAGCAACTTAATTCCAATTGTTAACTTTGTTTTGTAAATGATAGATGAAACATGGTTTTGTAAGATAAAAGAACACGGTGCCAAAACATTATATGAGCATGACACCAAACACACACACACACACACACACACACACACACACACACACACACACACAACTAAATACATTGTTCATAGTGTTTTCGAATTCAGGGAAACTAGAAGATGATGTGAAAGTATTATATTCAACTTTGTATTTATTCCAGGAAAATTTACATAAGGAGAAAATACATTAATCTTGGCATGTAATAAAAACCTATATTTTGTTATATAATTCATTTTGTGATTTACATTTCTATAATTTATTCAATAAACCTAATAAATGCTAGGTAATGAATGAATTTAGTTTCACGAGTAAAAAATGGTACATGAATGATCTGTCATTGTACAGAACTGCTGAATTATGAATATGGTTTTTGTGAATATTTTCTTCCCTTCCTCCTTGTCCCATCCATATGTCCTTCCTTCTTACCCTAACCTCCTACAACCCGAGGATAGCACGTTGAGGGAAGAAATCGTCAGTAGTTTTAATATAATTATATTCAGGATGAGAGTTCTGTTCAACACAACATCATTGGTTAATTTAGTAATTTCTAGAATGCTGCCCAGACTTGAAAATACTTTCAGTACTCATTGCTGAATATTGCTGTTCTCTGCATGTTTTTCTTCTGGGATTGAACTGGACAGGATTTTGGCTTTTTAACACATTCCAGTGGGTATAAGTATATTGGCTAGCAAAGGTTCCCTTAATTGACCTGGTTTTAATAAAAAATGATCCAGTACTCCTGCCACTAATTTTTCTCTTCTTTGAAACCACAGATTAATAACCTGGTGTTATCTCTATCACCAAGGTGAGAAATTCTGCCAACAGTGGTTTACAAAAACAGCTTTGGGGTTGGATCTGGAGAGTGGCTATGATATTACCAAAACTGGATCCCTGTTTTTCTTTTAAATTACACATGGACAGTTTCATCAATTAAGTTACCAAATTCATATTTTATATTCTGTTCACATATCAGGAAACATTTAGCCCAAACAAAGTCTGTTCACATAAAAATTTCTTTTTGGATATTTTCTTCTACTCTGAGGACACATGCCTGCCTTTCCCCAGTATGTTCTCTGCTGCTCCCAGTACCTTGAGTATAGTGAGCATTCAATAAAGAGTCAGTGAATGAATCCCTTTGTCATTGTGTCTCCATTATGTAGAGTGGAAATCTGTGCTGGAACAATAGCTGGTAGATGATCTGCACCAGGGAGGCCTGGGCTAGACTTCAAAAGCTGTTTCCCCATCCCGGCAAGGCAAAACATGTTCTTTATAGGCTGGGAGGTCACAGCTCTATCCCCGTTCAAGACTGCACCTCCTTTTTTCTCTCTTCCTTCCCAGGAGCTGTGGAGTCCAAGTGTGACTGCCAAGAGGAATCCAGCAAAGCCAAAAAGCCCAAGCATGTAGCCCTGCCTGAAGCCCACCACACGCATGGAAAACCCAGAGGAAATGAGTGAGGATCAGTGGGAAGAAGGGAGCCAGCCAGGTGAGCAAGCTCATCAGTCTGGAGGCTAGCGCCACTGGAAAGAATCCCGGGCGGTTCTGTTTATTTGGCAAGTTTGGGCCATGACCTGAGCTTACACTAAATTACCTCAGAGCAAATTATTTTTTACCAAGCCATGTAAATGTTAGGTCGACTCCCTAGAGCTTTTGGGCTGAAAACAGATGACTACATCAAAGGCTGCTCTTGAGTTTCCAGGTGTGGCTTGGGGAATTGTCTGTCTTCTTTCAGGAAAGGGTTGATTGGTAACTGTTCCCCTTTCCCTACCTCAGGTGAATTATTTTGTTTCATGCCAATTTAAGTGTTACCTAGAGACCTTTTACATAGAGCCAATTTATTTATTTATTTATTATTTTGAGACGGAGCCTCCCTCTGTCACCCAGGCTGGAGTGCGGGGGCGCGATCTCGGCTCACTGCAAGCTCCGCCTCCTAGGTTCATGCCATTCTCCTGCCTCAGCCTCCCGAGTAGCTGGGACTACAGGCACCTGCCAGCACGCCCGGCTAATTTTTTTGTATTTTTAGTAGAGATGGGGTTTCACCGTGGTCTCGATCTCCTGACCTCGTGATCCGCCCGCCTCGGCCTCCCAAAGTGCTGGGATTACAGGCGTGAGCCACCGCGCCCGGTCACAAAGAGCCAATTTAATTGAACATGGAGTCCTCTGGTTTTGGTATGAGTGGGTGTGCCTGTGTGCCTGTCTTCATAAGAGGAGGCCAAGGCTGTGTTTCTTCTTTGTAAATACAAATTTCACATTATGGTCTTGGGTAGATATATTCTGAAGCATCCTCCTAGGTAAATTGAATTGGAGTATGGTGAATTTTTTTTTTTGGCAGGGGGAAGAATTTTAATAATTAAATCACTGGTTGAAGACTTGTGCAAAGTTTGGTGCTATATTAGGATTTACCAGGGTTCCACTGTGATTCTAAGTTCATTTTAAATTTCTGCCCCCTGCCTTCCTTTCCATTTATATTAAGTGTTATTACTATGTGGAGAGAAGGTATTTTGATAACAGGATGTTACTTAAAAATGCTTCCAGCCAGGCATGGTGGCTCATGCCTGTAATCCCAGCACTGAGGCAGGAGGTTGGCTTGAGCCCAGGAGTTTGAGACCAGGCTGACCACCATGGTAAAACCCTGTCTCTACAAAAAATACAGAAATTAGCCAGGCATGGTGGCATGTACCTGTAGTCTCAGCTACTCAGGAGGCTGAGGTGAGAGAATTGCTTGATCCCAGGGAAGTTGAGGCTGCAGTGAGCTGTGCTCAAAACAAAACAAAACAGCTCCCGTTCTACCACTCCTAAAATCCATATCGTATATCAAAAAAGGAAGTTTGATACCTGAAATGGCTCTTGGCAGGGCTTCTCAACCTCTGTTCCCTGGTATTTGGGGCTGTATCATTCAGTGTTGTGGGGAGCTGTCCAGTGCATTGCAGAATATATGGTAGCACCCCGGCCTCTACCCAGTAGATGCCAGTAGCATAATTCCTCTCCCCAGCTGTGGCAACCAGAAATGTTCTGTGGGGGACCAATTTGCCCCCAGTTGAAAACCATTTTTTAGGGATTGATTCAACAAAGGAAAAGAAGGTAAAGAAAATAGTAGAGATGTCACGTATGGAGCTTTGTTTTTGTTGTTTGTTTGTTTATTTTGTTATATTACCCTGTGAATTTCCAAAGAAAGTAAATCCTAAGACAATGAGGTCTGCCACTAGAACTCCCATTTAGCCACCAGTTCTGTCTCCGTTGTTGACTGGAATTTAGTTTGGATTAATATAACAATTACAACTCACAACAAGTATTGACTTTGATGCTGTCATTATCGACTGAGGAACTCCCAGGTGTTTATATTAAACACGCAGAACTTCCTATGAAGTGGCCATTCTGATCACTGGGTGTTTTCACAGGGCTGGCTTATTGGGGGAAGAAGAGGGAGTGGTTGGAGAAAAAGACTCAAATAAGGCTAATGCAAGACTTTAATAACTGAATGTATGAGTTGAATGAAGAAACACGCCTACTCTACACTGTAATTCAGCAGTTTTATGAATGGGAGGTCAGATACATGATTTAAATACCGGTTTCATTGAATGCAGTATCTTTTACGGTACCAGAAAAGGTCTGGAATCCTGCGTTCTTCCTGTATAGAATTGTAATTCATTCTCTCTGCTCTCACTCTCCTTCCAAATTTACTTCTACCTCTGTCGTAGAATGTTTGAGCTGCCAGACAAGTAGGATCATGTCACTGCTGTGACTTAACATTAAATGTCCTGGTGTCTTTATTTCAAATGTTCTGTTTTTCCTCTATTTTCTGCTCACATGAACATACACACTTGCCAGGCACATTCTGGCTTTTCTTATTTCTCTTTCTGATTTTGCCCCCTTCCTGCCCCTATTTTCTTCCCTTTTCTCTGGCTATGGAAACTGTCAGGTGGCCTTGCTGGCATCCTACCTCTTTTGAACTGTGTTACCCAGGAACTTCCATTTATTATGCCTCGAGCACTCTCTTTCTTTAATACTATATGTCTCTGAGGGATGGTTAATGATCTTTGCAGCAAATGAAGGTGAACTGTAGCCACATTATTGCCAGAATACAGCCAACTATACGGAACAGATTGGGCTGAGCTTTGAACAGCTGGGGCTGGCAGAGTGAGTCTTGACTTCTCTCGGAAGAGTTCCAGAACTGCCAAATCATCAAACTTGAAGGGGAAAGAGGGACGAGAAAGGTTATGGGGATAGTGGTTCCTGCAGGTGCTTTTTGATTTTGTGATCTACCTTTTTTGAAATGTTTACTAGTTTGTGGATCTGGCAAAGCATGGGCTAATTGAACCCAAGAGCTGCTGTCATTGCCGCAGACTAGACCCGCTTAGTGGCCGTGGTGGTGTTTTATTGTTCATTTGCAGGTACTGAACATGGGATAAGATGGATACTTTTGTTTGTGAAAGCTTATGGCTCTTTTCAGGCAACTGAAACGATGTGTAGGTTTGAGGAGAATTTTGATTTGCAATGTGCATGTAACCCTAATATAAATTTAATAATGGCTCCATTGGAACTTTTGGACTATAGTGTGGCTTCCTGGTGGATATAATGAACGAAAAATAGGCGAGGTAGGACAGATATCATAAACTGGGGGACCAGAGAGCTTAATCACTCCTTCAAAAATGTTGTGTTTGCCCATATGAGGAGTCGTGTGTGTGTGTGCACATGCATGGGTGCATGTGTGTTTAAATGATTTGCTGCTACTGTTTTAAAAATGTTTATATAAACATTTGGTCAATTTTTCCAAAGAAGCCAGAATCTGGCTTCACTGGTCTCCCATGGTCAATATCGGCTGTGGCTGAATAACAAGTACTCCATACCTCTCCTGGTTGGGCAGGGCAGGGACTTTCCAATTAACTAGAGTTTTCACCCTCTACGCCCACTGTTACTGCAGAGATTGGCCTTTGCAAGAAAAGTTCAGGAAAGAAAAGAGACAAGCCTTGGGATTGGGAAATAATGGGTTTGCATCTCAGCTTCACAGGCAGCTTTCTCAATTGGGGAAATTATTAAACTTTCTGAGCTTTAGTTTCCTCCTGAGTAGAATGGGAATATACTCTGCACCTCTAATGGTTGCTGGAAGGAATATTAAGCAAAACAGCATATTTAAAGTTTCTAAAACAACTATGTACATACATAGGAGGATTGCTCTACACATTTGCTGTTATTGTAGTTTTCAGTTGCTGAGTATCATAGGTGAGTTGATACCAACCCTTTAGTGTCCCATTGACCATGTTACAAAATTTGATAAACACTTCTGTTACTCAGAACAAAGGAGGAAACTTATGCCTTGTCTTCCCATATTTTGGGTTTTGTTCTACAATATAAAATATATAGTTTTTCTATGGAAAAAAATCCAATAGAAACTGATTTCTTAAAGGTTGCACAATTTGAAGAGAGAAAAACCTTATAATTTAGTTCATATTAGGTGGACTCTTAGTTTCCTTTTGACCGGGTCAAGCCTTTGTATTTTTGCATCTATACTCCTGAAGTTTCTGCCCCACACCCCATCACAATCACATTCAAAATCAGGCTGACAGTAATCCTGTACACAGAACATGTGCTGAATCCTCATGGAAGGAAAGGTAAAGAAATGAAAGCCCTGTAGAAATTAATATATTTCCTTAGAGGCAGGCATGGGATGTAGCTTTTGTTAGGCTTACAATGCTGCGTTGAAGGTTTGTCAGCATTTTGTGCACACAGATTCTTTAAAACTTCTAAGGATTTTTTCCCTACATTATTGCATTCAGTTGGCATCATTTCTTTCTCTAATGTCTGACCTTTGACATCTATCAGAAAGTTTCAGTACATCTTTGGATGCCACACCAGCTGGGGGCAGGGACTACCTGGTTATTATAGTCATGGTTCAGAAATACAGGTTCTTCCCCCTATTTTTATACTTCCTGCATAGATGGGTTTCCTTTAGATGTGGATGTTTCACTTAAATGCATACTCTTGTCTCAAAATGGTAAAGGATACCAGTGTAGTAGTTTCTTCTTCTACTTCTGACAGTGACTGGGAAACTTGTGTCTTTCAATAAAATGCTTTCTAGAAGAAGGCAAGGTGGCTAGAAAATGTTAAGGCAGCTCAGGGACCAGTGGGAGAAAATAGATGTTAAAGGTAAAAAGTGACTTGTGATTAGTTCAGTTATGGAGTCCAAAAATCCAACCAAGTTTGATGTTTCAAATGTGATCTTAAGCCCACCCTGAGTGAGTGAACCTCAACGTGAGAGTAGAAGACCCTGGAAGGGAAGATGTGAGAAGATAAAATACTGTTTTCGGAGCCCTAGGTTTTTGTTTGTTTGTTTTTTGACATTTTTATGAGTGGAGGAATAGGACTACCTCTGGAACCTAAAATTGGGCTGAAATCCAGGTCCAATTGTAGGTGATTGCTCAGGGTCCCTTCCCATTCCTTCCTCCATCTGCTCCTGCCCACTTGAGTGAAGGAGGTGAATAATAAAAAGAGGGAAGAATGTGGATGAAAAGGAGAGGATGCAGAGAATGAAGATTCTCTGTCCTTTGTAAACCTTTTGTCCTAATCACCAAAAGTATTGTGGCATGTGTAAGTCTGAGAAAATATTTAGGTGAATCCCTTGAAATTGTCAGTATTTCAAGGGTTAAAAAAAGACAGTTTCACATGGGTCAAATGAAAGCAACAATTACATTTTTGCTAGAACTTCTCTGGGTCCACCAACGGGATGTATGGAGTGGTTTTGAAAAACCACACAAGGCTGGGCGTGGTGGCTCACGCCTGTAATCCCAGCACTTTAGGAGGCTGAGGCAGGCGGATCACCTGAGGTCAGGAGTTTGAGACCGGCCTGGCCAATGTGGGGAAACCCTGTCCCTACTAAAAATACAAAAATTAGCTGGGTGTGGTGGCACACGCCTGTAATCCCAGCCACTCGGGAGGCTAAGGCAGGAGAATCGCTTGAACCCAGGAGGTGGAGTTTGCAGTGAGCTGAGATGGTGCCGCTGCACTCCAGCCTGGGCAAGAGTGAGGCTCTGTCTCAAAAATAAATAAATAAATAAAAATTTAAAAAACCACACAAGTTTGGGCATCCAATTGGATTTTTTTTCCTTTTGCATATGGTTTTCTAACATATGCAGATATTTTCTTCTTTGATTTTTCTTATAATCAGGCTTTCTTACTTTTTCTAAAATTGTAGTTATTGCCTCGAATCTCATAGTAGAGGAGTAGAGGCAATGAAAAGGAGAGCCAAGTGTGGGAGCAATTGAAGACCGTGGAGTCTTTCCAGATCATTCACCTGGGAACTTGCATGGCAGTTGTGGGGGTTCCAAAGATCCAAAATCAGGTGTTTTAACTTAGCTGACTTGAATATTTACTTTGAAAATAAGAAATGAATGTTAAAATGTTGAAAAGTTATACACATGGGCACGATTTATTGAAACCTGTTCTTAGTTAGGGTAGATTGAACCCTGTTGAAAGTTGTGAAATTTGCTCAAATAGTCATTTTTTCTCTTTTTTTCTAGGTCAGAATGATTTCATGAATATTGTGGTAGTTTGGGCAAAGAACAAATTTGCTTAGTCAAGAAACATTAAAAGCCTCTACGAAGGCCTAGAGGTGGTGAAATCAGTGGTCCTCTGGTGGGCATGGTGTGTGTGTGTGTGCGCACACGCGTGTGACTCATCTGGGGTTGGCTCAGAGTGAAAGAGACAGATGCTTCCTTCGCCTGCTTGTTTCCTGGTTTTCAAAGCCCCTATTTCATTGTTGTTTTATTTTAAGGTTCGATGCCTTCTCCATCCGTCAGTGAGGGTGTGGAGAGCCTGCAGGCGTGTGCCTCCCTCTGTAACTTGCTATTCCTTGTGTAATGTCAAGTGGAAGTGTAAAGCACCACAAACTGCTCTGAGCAGAGCCCACTTCCCTTCACCCACGGAGAGCGTGAAGCAGTTACACCAACATCAATCAAGGAAAACCCACAGGCTGAGCTCACACGGTTGAAGCAGGTGCGTGAGCGAGCATTCTGTGACAGGCACATGTGATTGAGGTGTACCTCGGCGTCTTGCCCACAGATGTCGGTTACGATGACTGTGTGGGGCTGTGCCCGTTCCCTGCAGAGCTGAGCCTGTCATGCTTGTGGGACACAGTGGGTGCAGCTCTTGGCAGCTCAGTGGGGTGAGCAGGTCAGATAGTTCTGAAGTAGGCTTCTTTGCTGTTTACTCACTTGTTTAATGGTGAGGAAAAGAATCCGGGAGAAATAGTGTTTTATTTTCTTTCTGTGGTGTTTTGCAGTGAGAACACCCCTGGGATTACTCCTTTAAAATAGTAAACAAGAGGCTGGGTGTGGTGGCTCAGATCTATAATACCAGTTCTTTGAGAGGCTGAAGCAGGAAGATTGTTTGAGCCCAGGAGTTCGAGATCAGCCTGGGCAAATCTCTAAAAGACACCATCTCTAAAAGAATTTTTTTTTTTTTTTAATTTGCCATGTGTGTTGGTGTCCCCTTGTTCTCCCAGCTACTTGGAGGCAGAGGTGGAAGGATCCCTTAAGCCTGGGAGGTCAAAACTGCAGTGAGCCATGGTTGCGCCACAGCACTCCAGCCTGGGCAACAGAGCGAGACCCTGTCTCAAAAATAAATAAATAAATGAAATAAAATAGTAAACAAGAACACATTAGTATTAATTGATTTGCTAAGCCTAACGGGGAAAATGTAAGGTCTTGAATCTCCATATGTATGCATATGTATGTATACATATCTATCTATATATATCAAATATATATGTATGGAGTGGTTTTAAAAAACCACACAAGGCTGGGCGTGGTGGCTCACGCCTATAATCCCAGCACTCTAGCAGGCTGAGGCAGGCGGATCACCTGAGGTCAGGAGTTTGAGACTGGCCTGGCCAATGTGGGGAAATGCTGTCCCTACTAAAAATACAAAAATTAGCTGGGTGTGGTGGCACACACCTGTAATCCCAGCCACTCGGGAGGCTAAGGCAGGAGAATCGCTTGAACTCAGGAGGTGGAGTTTGCATATGTAGAGTAGATGTATGCATATGTAGAGTAGATGTTTGTGTACACACATATACGTATATGTAAATATGTGTGTGCATACATCAACACAGACACCAATTTAAAGCAAAGCTCAAGTGAGCCGTGAGATGAAAAGAGAATGTGAATATCTAGACATTTTAAAATATCTGCTGACAAGGTGAAGGGGCTGGTAAAAAAATGCATATCTCATCCTAAGTTGAACCATCTTGATATGTATTGAGCTTTAGAAAATTTTCACAAAAGTTCTGAGCAATCTTAATTTTAAAAATACAGACGCAGTTAATACTAAGACTTCAATATATATTGAAGTAAATTATATTGCTTTGTAAAATATATTGCTTTGTAAAAAGTGGCCGGTCTCTCAAGGCTGCTAGTACCTGCTATTGGTTATGAGTATCTACTTTGAGCTGACACTTCAAAATATTATACATATTATTTGCATTTAAATATGTGAAACAATCACCCTTTCTTTAAGCAGTGTAAAGTAAAACAAGACATACTTTTAAACTACTAAACTGACTCAGTTGGAGAATAATGATAAAAACCAGTATTACTATGGGTAAGGAAAAAAACATGCCATTTTGGGGGGAATTTTTTATGTACTCTCTAAAGGTGATTTCACGATATGTAAAATCAAAAGCCACAAAATATTCTTACAGTTTCAGCAGTTCAGCTTCTAGGCAAATTTTTTCTCAGACTGTGATCAAATGTGTAAAAAATTAGCTACAAGAATGCTTGATCGCAAACTTACTTATTTTTGATACATTTTGCTAGAAATGTCTAAACAATATTACAGTGGTCAAATAAATTATAGCAGAAATATGCAGTAAAATACCAAGTGAGGCATTAAGCAGTGATGGAGATTTCTCTAAGACCCTGTTTTTTTAAAAAAACTAACAAATCGGTGTTTCATGCATTCAGTATGTGCAGATATATTATAAATAGTTTGTGAGATTTATATAAATCTAAAAGTTGTTACAGCTTGGATTAGAAAATAATTAAATGGCTTTATTTTGCCTATCTGTTGTTATAATTTTCTAATATTCAAGTGTATTACCTGCACATTAAATACAGAAAATGGCAAACATGGAAATAGCATATTGGGAGTATACTTGTATGTTACCTAGAGATATTTGTGAAGACAAGGAAGGGAAAGAGATTTCTTTCTTTTCTTTTCTTCTTTTTTTCCTAGACGATGTCTTAGCAGAAAGTGTTAAAGACTAGCGATTGATTAATTAGTTCAACAAATATTTGTGTGCCTCTATGTGCCAGGTCCTGGACAAGACTCTGGTCACGTTGCTATGTACTTCTCATATGAAAAATTGCTGAATCCATTCTGTTTGATATTCTGCATCAATGTAGCTTTACCAATAGAGAGTCAATAATATGAATAGGAAAGTAATATGGGCATGTAAAAATTATGATGTCACGGCCCAGCATGGTGGCTTGTGCCTGTAATCTCAGCAGTTTGGGAGGCCGAGGTGGGTGGATCACCTGAGGTCAGGAGTTCGAGACCAGCCTGACCAACATGGTGAAATGCTGTCTCTACTAAAAATACAAAAATTAGGTGGGTATGGTGGTGGGCACCTGTAATCCCAGCTACTTGGGAGGCTGAGGCAGGGGAATTGCTTGAACCCGGGAGGCAGAGGTTTCAGTGAGCCAATATTGTGCCATTGCACTCTAGCCTGGGTAATGAGAGTGAAACTCCGTCTCAAAAAAAAAAATTATGATGTCAGACTGACATTTTGCTTCATATTTTTACATATGTGTTTTATCTGCTTTATGCTGTTTCACATATTAAATGTGTGAGACTTTTTCTATACTGTAGATAGTTGACACCATGAATTGTCTGGAAAGTCAAAAGCAAAAATTGAGATGACTTGTTATCATTAATGAAAACTTTAAAGGACATTAAAAAGCTTATTTGCAAGTGCTTTGAAAAATCTGACTTTTCCATATTTTGTGAGGTTTTGGCTTTGATACTCAATCTTGGTTTAATGTTCTGCAGGTGTCCTTTGGGGAGTTAGAACAGGATTTGCAGGGATGGGGAGATTGAGTGTGATGACTCTAGTGTTCACTTGCTTGGAATGTTGAGACTCTGAGGCCTTATATAGGAGGTTTAGATTTGGGATGTCTGACTGAAAGAGGGTTAGGATTCAGGCTGATGTGGAGATGCTCACTGAGGAGTTTAAATGCTTCTCTGAGCCCCTAAGAATCTACCCAAAGGACAGTCTTCTCCTGATGTCCAGTCTCTTTCTCATGAAAATGATCTTAGAAGTTTAATCCTTCAAATGACCTCTTAACATGACTTCTCATACTGGTGTGAGATTAGAAAAAAAAAATTCCAGCCTGAACCATCAAGGGCTCCAAAATGAAGAGATTTTTTTGAGTTTTAAAACTCTGAAAAAGTTTTTCATAAGTTATAAAAATAGCAAAGGTTCTTGAGAGGAAGGGTTTGTTTTGGGTCAGTGCCAATGTGCCAAAGTTGCTTTCCTTGTGTGTGTTTGTGTGTTTGTCTTTGTCTTCTGTCTGCCTGTCTGCAGGGATGATTATGGATTCTTGAACTTGGTTCTTTTTTTCCTATTGATTGGTGAAGGGAAGAAGTTAAACTTTGGATTTGGCTCTATTTCCATTGTCCATTGAATCGGGAGAGTTAGCCCATTGGTTATTCTATTGCTCTTTTGCTATGATTTTGTGGGAAAATTGTCATTTTCACTTCCCCCTTCTTCTCTCCATCCTTTCCTCTTGTTAAAACAGACATGACGCCTTTAACGAATTGCCTTGGGATAGTTTGAAGTATAAAGGGAGGAAAAAGAGATTTAGCTCTTCCTGAGACAAGCCCTGAGTAGTAAAATCAATAATTCGAGAAATCACTTGCCTTTAAAAAAAAAAAAAAAGACTTGTAAATAGAACAAGATTGAGAAAAACATGTCTTTAGGCAGGCTAATCTAATCACACACAGAAGGCAGCCTGTTTTCTTACTTGCTGGATCACTTCCATTTTATATTCTCACAGGGAACAATATATTAAGTACAGTATTTAGAAATATTTGTTGAATCCTACTGTCTGATTTTGGCACGTCCCAAGGAAAAAAAGAATATGTCTTGGACTGCTTGAGCCTTCCTGGGAGGATATTGGAGTTTTCCCAGAGAGGCTGGCTTCACACTGTGGGAAACACTGGTTTGGTAGATAACACTGTTAGAATTTATATTTCAGAGGGCATTTAGTTGTCTTCAGATTTTTAGAGCAGCCACAGCTGATCTTCTATGTCTCAGGATCTGAAGAAACTCAAAGTATAAGCTAGCCTTTCTTTATACTGATGTAGTCATTCTTTTGAGGGGCACCCTAACTTGTAACTCACTGATTCTGTGTTATGGCAGCAGGCTGAGTTCACCAGCACCAGAATATCCAGTTAGAGTATCAGAAGAGAAAATGTGGGTGTCACAAATAAGAGTAGCTAAAAGATAGGACATTATAGGGTGAAAGGTCCATTGGCTAATGCTGCCTTCTCTCAGGGAATGTTAAAGTGTCAACATTTTGGCAAAATCCTAAGCTAATTTTGTTTAAATGTGATCATCACATAGCATTGACTGAGTAATTGAAATTTGTGATGGGAAATAAGGATGAAATATTTAGAAAGTATGTTATGGCCCCTTTGCTTAAGAGTATATGCTAAAATAAAAGTATCTCATTATGAGGAATGTAAGTGAAATAAATTCTTTTAGTTTAATTTTCTCAGTATGTATCTGGCATTAAGTAGTTTTTATAAATCTTATGCAAGGGCCTATCCCACAGCCCTATTCCATTGGTTGCTTAAATGTGAAGGAGGCCTATCTGAAGGGTTCTTTTGCTCTGTATTATAATGTTGAGAAGTTAGTTATTGAACCTATAGCTTTTCATCTCTAGAATGGAGATAAGAGAATCATCCTCAGAGTTTTTAAAAAAAAAAACTTTTAATTTTTAAGTAGTTTTAGATTTACAGAAATGTAGCAAAAATAGGAAGAGTGTAGTCTTATATCCCTTGCCTGGTTTCTTTTATTGTTACCTTATTATGTATGCTTGTCAAAACTAAAAATTCAACATTGGGACTTTCCTATTAAATAACTCCACAGTTTGGGTTTTTTTTTTTTTTTTAATCTTTATATTTCACTAGTTCTTCCCTAATGTCCTTTTCTGTTCCAGGGTCTCACTGGATACCACATTGCATTTAGCAGTCATGTCTCTTTAGATTCCTCTGAACTATGAGGGTTTTTCAGCCTTTCCTTGTTTTAATGAGCTTAACAGTTTTGAGGAGTGCTGGTCAGATATTTTGTAGAATGTCCTTCAACTGAGATTTATCTCATGATTGGACTTGGTTATGGGTTTTTTCAGAGGAAGACCACAGAAGTGAAGTACCATTCTCCACCATCATATCAAGAGTACCTATGATCAGCATGATGTATCACTATAGATGTTGATCTTGATAACCTGGCTGAGGTCATGGTGCCAAGTCTCTTCACTGCAAACTTGCCTTCCTCCGACTTTTTCCCATACTGCACTCTTTGGAATGAAATTACTAAGCACATGTCATAGGGTTATTTTAAGGTTTAAGTGAGATGATGAAGCTTGTGGTATAAAACCCAGTGCTTTAGAAAACACTCATGAATGTCAGTTGCTACTGTAGTTGCTGCCTTTACACTGGTCCCTTTCAATACATGAAAGCTAGTATTCTTTAGAGCTGCTTTCTCATAATTATACAGTTTTCGGGTGTTTACTGATATTGATCAGAAAGTAAAAATAACAAAAAAGAGTGCTCACATACCTTTCAAACGAGATGCCTGTATACAAAGTCACTCTAGCATGGAAGGATATGAATTCTCTCAAAGTTTACCATGGAGAGACTCTGCTAAACTGGGATTATCAGCCTCTGGTCCTGTTTCATGTGATGGAGTCAGTCATTGATGACAGAGCTGGTGGATTCTGGTTGGTCCTGGGCATGAGAGGGAGAAAGAAAGTTTAATTTAGGAGCTGAGCCTGAAAAATTGGTGAGGTTTTTTTGTTTGTTTGTTTGTTTTTTGTTTTTTCTTTTTCCTCTGGTGATAGCTTTTGGGTAGAATTTTGAGTTCTTACTGGAATAAACTATCTTCAGCACTTCTCTGTGAAATGAAGGGCTTGTTCTGGGACCTGAAATGCTTCAAACCCTGTGCAGTTGTTGCCAGAGTGGCCGTCTGAGCCTGGATAATAGAGCTTGGAGTCCTATGTAACCATGTCTGTTGGAATAAATAAGAACAGCTGGTTGCTTGTACAGATACTGTTGGCATGAATTTTTTATTTAAGTCTCTCCATGTATCTAGTAAACAGTAAGCAGTATTCTAACATTACTAAAAGCCTCCTAAGTCTCCCACCAATAAATTTCTTTTACTCTTCCCCATTAAAAGTTCAGGGAGTAGGGCAAGGTTAAGGTACCAGAGAAGGAATGCTAGGGAAGTGTTTCTAGCTGGAGAAAATAAGGTTCTTCTTCTGTGTCTCTTTTCCCATTTGACCTTCTTGCTTCTGTCTAAGATAACACATTTTTTTTTGGACTATTTCTTGGGAAAGCAAGATTCATACAGATATTCTTTTGCTGTTTCTTATGTACTAAGTGAAGAGAGACTTATTCGTGTTAAAATGGAATACTCTGTCCCTGAGCGCTTACTGCGAAAAAAATTTGCATTTGTGTTAAGGGGTAGGTGAGTGATAGAATATTCTCTTGGTTTCTTTTAAATGTCTAGCAAGGAAACTCTTCCATGTATCTTTATGAATTTTTGTCTCAATAAGCTTACTAGAGACTAAACACTCCTTCACTGTCCTACAGAGAACCAGAGATGTACTTAAAGAACATAGATGATGTCACGCATTCATTTTTTGTTTTTTTTTTTTCTTTTTGTTTTTGTTTTGAGACAGACTCTTGCTCTGTCACCCAGGCTGGAGTGCAGTGGCATGATCTCAGTTCACCGCAACCTCTGCCTCCTGGGTTCAAGCGATTCTCCTGCCTCCGCCTCCCAAGTAGCTGGGACTACAGATGTGCGACACCATGCGCAGCTAATTTTTGTATTTTTAGTAGAGACGAGGTTTTGCCAGGTTGGTCTCAAACTCCTGGCCTCAAGTGATCCGCCGGCCTCGGCCTCCCAGAGTGCTGGGATTATAGGCCTGAGCCAGCACACCCAGCCTGTTGTTATCGTTGTTTATAAAAGCAGAAAGAAATTTCCAGCTTAACCTGCCCTATTAACCCTGGGGTGCTAAGAAGTGAGACCTATCAGAGACACTGGGCCCCACTGCTCTGTTATTTCTTTCTTCAAGGAGACATTGAGTTCCCTGCACCGGGTGCTAGGAATGTACATAAGAAGAAGATGGGATCTGTGTGCCTTAGGAATCAAATGATAGTCTTTATGTGCTCTGGTACGGGTGTGTGTGTGTGTGTGTGTGTTTCTTTCAAGCCTTTGGGAGACTCCTGTCGCCATTAGGGAGGCTCACAGATATCCTGATGGCCTTCCTTGGGCACACTCAGCACAGTTGTACTTTCTTGCCTCCTTTAAGTCTAGGCATGACTATGAAAGTGGCTTGCCATGAAATGTGGCAGAGGTCACATGTGTCACTTCCCAGATGAAGCTTTAAGAGTCACCATGTGATTGCTTCATCCCCTTCCCCCTACATGGGTTGAAGCACAGGCCAAGAGAGAGCCTACACAGTCTGGTCCTGTGATGAGGGGCTGTGATGGAAAGACCTCCCGACTGAGGTTGAACGTGTCATGTAAGCAAGAAGTAAGCTTCAGTTACTACAAGTCATGGGGATTTAGGTAGAGGTGGTGTGTTCCTGCAGCATTATCCAGCCTGTCCTAAGTAATGCAGTCAGCATTCTTATCTCTTGAGAGTTATAGGAATTAAGTCCTCAATGTTGGGCTGTGGAGGGGATGTTCACAGTTGTGATGGTGGCAGCAGTGGTGAAAAATCTGTACATGTGGTAGTTATTGATGCGCAAAAATTGGGCATCATTTTTTAGAGGTGTGACCTACATTTCAGTATCGTTGTTAAATATCTGTAGGGAGATTACATCCCTTCTGACACTGTATGTCTAATTGTCAGTGAATATCTTTATATAATGAAGCATAATTCTAAAGAAGGAAAAAACTCAAAGTATGTACACACACGCATGCACACACACACAAACACACACGCACACATGCACACACACACCCTCTAATTTATTCTCCCAAGAATTATATGAGAGATTTTAATGTTGTTCTGCTGGTGGAGTGCCAGGAAGAATTTCTTGGGTAGATATAATGCTTAATTTATATTTGGGGAATTTCCACTGCTAAATCAGTGCTTGTAAAGTTTAAAAAGAAAAGAGGGGGAGGGTTGGAGAAGGGGACCAAAAAAAAAAAAAAAAAAAAGCCCAGGGATGTGGTTGACAATATTCCTTTTAATTTAAAGCCACCTGAAGGCTTCAGCTAAATAATAAAGTAATTCCCATATGGTTTCCGTTCTTTCAGTGTTAGAACCTCCGAAATACAGTCTACTTTTAGCCTTGGCTTCTGCATGCCTCTTTGTCAGGCTGAAATGCTTCCCGTCTGCTTGCTCTGGTAGGAAATGGAACCAAAGCTGACTGCTCTGGGGGACGAGTTCCCAGGCTTTGCTTTCTATTTGGCAAACGTGGCTCATGTGGTGGGGGGCACTTCTCCTCCAGGGCACTCTTGACTCTCCGACAGACAGGACCAGCTCTGAAGGTGGCTGCAAGCTTTCATTAATGCCAGAGCTTGCTATAGGCACTTTTCTCCCTCCCTTACAATTCTGTTTACAATAAACTTTCCCTCAAAGGAAAAACCCAGGATTCATTTGAGTTTCGTTGTTTTCCCTGGAAAGAAGTTTTTGTAACCCTCAGACTCTTTAGAAGGGAAAACATCCAGTAAATCCTGAGATCTGACTGCAGAGTTATATTTGATTATTTGTACTTTCATTAATTCAAATTCCACCGAAAAACTTTTCTCTTTTTCCTGCCCTATGTAAGTTTACTTTCCCCCCTGTGTTCATATGAGTTCATGAAATACTTAGGAAGTATATCAAAAATGTTTCAGAAACACAGTTGTGTTATATGATGCTTACCCGAATCCTGCTGAAGTAAATGAAAAGACATTCCTTCTCCCTACCCCTTCTTTTTCTCCCCTTCTCTCTCCTAACTTTCTGTGTTGAGAGTCAATGCAAAGGCCCTTCATTTTTAATGTTAATTTTAAAAATAACTAGTTTCTTTTGAGGTAAACTTAGGGAAAGCATATGTGTTTGGAGATATATATATCCATATATACATACATATATGGATATATATATGTATGTATATATATAAATATTTACATTTGGAGCTCAAGTTTTTCATTTTATTTTTTAAACAGGTTGAATTAAACTAGCTAAGGACTGGAAACCCACCATGACCATTTGCTGTGGGTTGTATGATCACTATTCTGGCTTGAATTTTTGAACTTCTACAGCAACATCTTTAAAGTGCCATGAGATAACTTTGCTGTTGCTCAAAAAGAAGCTCTTTAGGAAGTCAGAAGACAGGAATTCTGGTGCTACTTTATGGTGATAATGTCACTAACTTTTGTACCTTTCTGTCCATTTAAAAAATGAGATCAATGGTGCTGGCCTTTCCACTTTTCATGTAGTTGCAAAATCATTTCTTCATGCAAGGACAATCAAAATAATATGAATAACGTGGCCTGAATATTTGGAAGAAAAGTCCTGCAAAAGTGTAGGCTGATGGAAGCAGAGGAAGAACATTTTATATTGAAGAACAAAGGAATTTCAAAAGAAATGGTGTTACCAGCTCTTTCAGTTGACCAGACAAGTACTAAGTGTTTGGGACTTGTTCCCGTCCCAACAAAGCCAGCATTTTGAGGAGGCCTCTCTGGCAGGGTCATTACATCAGCCAGTTTCCTCTCCATTTGAAATGAGAAAGTACATGTTAAGCACAGAGGCACTCTAAAGATGAGCTCATGCCAAAATATGCCTTCATGAGCCTCCAAAGTCACTTGTGGGATACAGTGTCAGAATGAACATGATCTTATCTGGCCTGTAAATTAAATGACACATTTTCTGTTTCTGTGTCCCTAAGCGATGCTTCATGTGAGTTTCTAGAAATGCCTTCTGTAAACTAGACTAATATGCACATGCGCTTTTTCTTGATCTTTAATTGTTCATTACTAATATACTGACTTTGCATCAAATTTAAAGCAATCTCAACAACAGTCTCAATCAAGAGAAATGTCTCTATGTGTCATAATTTTCCTCAGTAGAAATTTTTAATGATACTACTTTTTAAAAAGCTCTCCTTCTGGTTTTCTTGGATAATTTTACGTAGTATATTTAAAAATCTACTTCATGAGCTGAAGATACAGGCACTGTATCCTTTTCTCTAGCTCTCTGCACTGTTCTACTTTCCAACATATATAAACTGTATATTTACTTCCTATTTCTAAGGTTGTTAGCAATGCTATTCTGTAACCATTATGAAATCTCTCATGGTTCCTGTTCAGCTTGATACTAAAAATTGAAAGCCAGTAAGCAGTGTTTATGATATATATGCAAATACTTTTCAACAAAGGGCCAATTGGGATGCTCTGATTACATACTTTTCTTTTCCAATTTCTTCACCCCTGTATCTCTCTGTGAAAGGGGTCAAATGCAAGAGGCCAAATGAAGATTCTTTATTTAATTTTATCGCTGATTGAAACCATACAACAGGTAGTTTGCTTCAAACTCGACCTTCTTGTACAATTTGTTAACTCTCAAGTTTTTGATCTTTGTTTTTTCTTGCTGGGAGAAGAAATTCAAGCCTTAAAAAAAGGAATTCTCTGTCTAGAGTCAATGCTGTTTTCTGTCATTAAACTTTTAGGATTGCTTTTAATCTCGGTGTTCTCAGATTTCATAATGATGTTTGGGTCTTATTAATCCTGAGTGGTACTTAGAGAAATCTGGAAACTACGCCTCCCTTTGGCCCTGAGACATTTTTTCGCATTGTTTTGATGTGTTTTCCCAAGGTTTTCTCTGGTCTTTCTTAATGGGACTCCTGTCAGTCAGATGTTGCGTCCCCTGATTTGAGCCTCTGCGTCTCTTCTCTGTCCTTCATATTTTTCATCTTTCTGTCTTTGTCCTTATGATCTGGAAGATTTTGACTCTAACTTCTAATCCTTTCACTAATGTTTTTCAGCAATCGAAATTTTGATTTCTTACCATTTGAGCCGGGAAACTCACTAATGGGTATATATACAAAGGAATAGAAATCATTCTATTATGAAAATACATACATGTGTATGTTCATTGCACCACTATTCACAATAGCAAAGACATGGAATCAACCCAAATGCCCATCAATGATAGACTGGATAAAGAAAGTGTGGACATATACACCATGGAATACTATGCAGCCATAAAAAGGAATGAGATCATGTCCTTTGCAGGGACATGGATAGAGCTGGAAGCCATTATCCCCAGTAAACTAATGCAAGAACAGAAAATGAAACACCATATGTTCTCAATTGTAAGTGAGAGCTGAACAATGAAAACACATGGACACAGGGAAGTGAACAACACACACTGGGGTCTGTCAGGGTGGGGATGGGGAGAGGGAGAACATCAGGAAAAATAGCTAATGCATGCTGAGCGTAATACCTAGGTGATGGGTTGATAGGTGCAGTAAACCACCATGGCACACGTTTACCTGTGTAAGAAACCTGCACATCCTGCTTGTGTATCCCAGAACTGAAAATAATTTTTATTTCTAAGAGCTCATTCTTGATTCCCTTACTTTTTTGACATGTGTGCTGAAGTACATTAAAACACTGGTATAAAACACTAGCACATTGCCAGGAATTGATCTGTTATAAAGATCTACATTGTAAATTCAAAATTCCTATGGGTATTTGAAGAGACAGCTAGAATTACCCTGCAGTGTCATAATTTGACCACTTAGGAAAACTATCTCAGTTGCTGATTGGCTATCTGATTTGACTTGTACGTTACAAATAATGAGTACCGACCAGCAGCAAGACACAGAGAGATGAAAAGCATGCAGTTATGGCCCTCAAGGAGTTTATGGTCTAGTTGTAAAAAAAGACAACATCAGAAAATAAGAATAAAACGTGTCAAATTATGCAGTATGGAGTCTTAAGCCAAAGAATGTATGTTGTTGTTGTTGTTAGCGGAGATAGACTTTTTTTGCAATATCTTTTTTCCATATTTTGGATTTTTTATTTATGAAGAGATATAGAGAGTCAAATTGTTGGATGAAGACTATTTGCTGTGGAGATATGTGTCTATTTTCCTTTTAGGGTGCCGTTCACCATCAAGCACAAGACCAAATTTACCAAAATTTAACTCACAATAAGAAAAAATAAAACCACTAAGTAGCTTATTTGTGAAAAGTAGAATTTCATCATTTTAGATTGGAATATTTAATTATGATTATATTGCTTTTTATCATTCATTGTCATTGATATAAAAATCATAATATACTTATGTGCAAAAGATATTGTTTGTTTTCTCCTTCTGCTCTTCTTCCTCTCCCTCTTCTCCTTCTCCAACATCTTCAGTCTGATTGTCCAATACTGTAGGTATATAAATAAAACAAGTCCAACTTGTATCTGAATATTTTCTATACATTTTCTGCTCAGTTATATGATCACATGGGATTGCTTCCTGGAGTGTGGTTTGATGTGTATTATATATACATCAATATATATTGTCTAGAGGCAATGTGGTATTGGTTTTATTATTTAATTAATAAATTAGTTAAGGCCACCTGTTCTTAGATGGTAAGAAATGTAAATGTGGCTTTTGTTGGGTTAGGACTTGAATTGGAGAGCAGAGTGCAGTTGTTTATACTATTAAACTTTTTTTCCTGAGTGCTAATTTCTATGACTTGTTTAAAGGCTATCTTGATGTGGAATGGGAGGACCATGTGTGTGGACTTTGGATTCTTAACCTGGCGTCAGAGCAGGCCTTAATTGAATTGACTGGTCACAGCACTACTTCTGTTTTGAAAGCTCTCTACAAAAATATACAAAGTTTAACAACTTCATTCAAAGGGAACAATAATTGGCCCTACTTACTGTATCTATTTTCTTCCTAAAATTCTTCTTCAATTTTGAAATGTGGCTGTCAGTATATTTTGGCTCAATAAAACTCACGAAGAAATATTGTACCACTTAGAATTTGGCATTATATCGGTCAGTTTCTCATCAATGAAAAGTTTTATTTCTTGTGTGAACTAGTCCTGAAAATGTAAATGTGTATTACTTGATATTTAGAATAAAGCTGTCTGAATAGAGTTTCCAGGGTTAGAAATGAGGCTGCAGAGTGAGCCGAGATCGCGCCACTGTACTCCAGCCTGAGCAAAAGAGCGAGACTCCATCTCAAAAAAAAAAAAAAGAGAGAAATGAGGCTGCAGATAGAGTAGCAGGACAGAGACTCCATTGTGGCTGAGTATTGATAGTTGGCCTTTTATGCTATAATATTTACATTTTTATCATATTTAAAATGTACACTTTTGGGTTTTTTTTTGAGGCGGAGTCTCGCTCTATTGCCTAGGCCCAAGTGCAGTGGCATGATCTCAGCTCACTGCAACCTCCGTCTCCCGGGCCCAAGCTATCCTCCTACCTCAGCTTCCCAAGTAGATGGGACTACAGGCATGCACCACTACTCCCAGATAATTTTTGGGTTTTTTTTTTTTGTAGAGGTGGGGTTTTGCCATGTTGCCCAAGCTCCTGGGCTGATGTGATCCACCTGCCTCAGTCTCCCAAAGTGCTAGGATTACAGGTGTGAGCCACTGCGCCTAACCTTAAAATGTACACTTAAGAGATAAAAATAACTTTATCTATTTGATCCAGTAAAATTACCCTAAGCTTTCAGGTAATTAATCTTTAAACACTTTGCTGATGTCAAAGGCCAAGGTGAAGGTATTTTCTTGAATATTATGGTATTGCCTCTGGTGGTTAAGAGTCGTTTGTTGCAGACAGTAAGAGGCATGGAGACAAATTTAATTTTAGTTTTACTTTTTAGAAAAAGAAAAATAGAAGTATTTGTTCAGGTACAGTATAAATGTAGAATATATATATATGGATATATATATATTCGCACAAACACACACACATGAAATATTTCTTTGTTTAAAGCCATCAATACAACGTAAGACTCCAAAACTTTGTGTAAACATGTTCCTGTACTACATGAAAGTTCCTATCTCAGTATTTATAGTATGATGTTGATAAATTGCATGATATTTTTTTTCTGATTGGTGGTAATAAATGACAGTGATTTATCACTTAACTTTTCAGGTGAGCTCAAACAGTTGCCTAGGCTGATAAGCAACTAAAGTATTCAGCAGAAAAGCAGACCTTTCTGTTTTCCCAGAAGCATATGTTCAGATATTAGCAATAGGATATGAAGAAGGGGAAGGAAAATTGTAAAAGGGTTGTTCTGAGAGCAGTCCTTACAGTCAGAGCTGCAATAAGAGCTCGTTTTCATGCCCGGCTGTGTGTCTGCTCTGTCAGCAGCGTTAGAGTCTTGATCTTTATCAGGTTACTGCTGCTGATGTCTACATTTTCATTTACCTTGGCTGCCATTTAATAATAATAATAATAATAAATAAGATGACAAATGATTAAGGCAGAGCTAGGACTGTAGCTGAGAATGCGTGTCTCGTTATATGTCTATCACATCTCCTGTGACATCTTTGATGGGGCATAGTCTTAATTTTACAAAGCCAGATTCCTATTTTTCGGTTTCCTAAGTTTTTCTAGCTTTTAATAAGTTTTCGGAATTATGAAAATGATGAAAACTCTGAAGTCTCATTTCTAGAAGTTGCTCATTTTCAAACTGCGTTCTAAGGAGTCTTAAGGACACAGTTGCCTCTGATGCCTTGGAGAACAGGGGTCAGAGAAGGGGAAGGTAACATCTCTCTGGGTTCCTCGGGAAAAGAAGACTTTATCAAAGACTTCTATTTATATATTAGAGTTCTATAAGATTTCTTATAGAAAAAATAGCTTTTGAATAAAGTTTGAAGACCAATGGTCTAAGCCATCATAACTGCGGAAATGTCTTCCTTTCTCCAGTATCCCAGCTTGGACAGTGGTTTTGCCCCCATCGTGTACAACACTGTTCCAAAAAGCCTTTCAACATTAATTATGGCTGGAGCTGACTGCTTTCCTCAGACCATCATACTTCTCCTAATACAAGAAATGTTTCTCTTGCTGGGCAAGTGGATGATTGGATTGATGAATGGATGCATAGGGATGGGCAGAAAGGAAGGGAGAGAGGGCGTGCATTTATCTCCATGTGTCTGATCCTCTATGTCCAGACATATTTTTTTAAATTATTTGATTATATTTCTTATCACTTAGGATAGGAACCACATCTTGCCCGCATTTTTTCTAGCTCATATGTGGTTAGAGAAACAGTGAACTGCCTACTCACTGTTTCATGTATTTTGGGGGCCAGATATCCTTCTAGGTGCTAAGGATACAGCACCAAGCAAAACAGACAAAAATGCCTGTTCTCGTGGAGTTTAGTTGGAGGAAAAAGAGTAAACAGAGAAGTGAATTTTATGGTAGGCCAGTTACTGATCAGTGCTACAGAGAAATACAAAGCAGCAAAGGGGAAGAGGCAGCTATTTTGTATACAGCAATCACTGATACTTGCACAAGGACCTGAAGGAGGTGAGGGAGGGGACCTGGGAGCCATAAGGGAAAGACTTTGAAGTAGGTGCTTGTTTGGCATATTCTGGGACCAGCAAGGAGACCACCTGGGGCAGGGCAGGAAGAGCCAGAAGCTGATTGCTATGAGGTCTGACTGTTCTTCCTTGTTCACTCTAAGCTGGGAAGACAGTCACGAAGTTTGAGCAGAGCAAAGACGTGATCTGACTTAAAAGAACCACTCTTACTTTAGTGTTAACCATGGACCAGGCATCAGAAACCTTTTTATGTAAAGGTCCAGATAGTAAATATTTTAGGCTTCACAGGCCATATGATCTCTTTCACAGCTACTCATCTCTGCTATTTTAGTACAGAAGCAGCCATAGACAATATGGAAGTGAAAGGCTATGGCTGTGTTCCAATAAAACTTTATTTTTTTATAAAACAGGTGTCAGGCTGGATTTGGTTCCCATGCCACAGTTTGCCAACCACTAAACTAGACCATTTGCCAAGTGGTTTTGAATTGTGGCTATGAGTGCGTAATTATTTTGTCTGTATCACTTGTCAGCCAAAACACACCCCAAACAGGCTACCATCTATTGATAATTTTTATGTGTGATGCCCTATTTACACAACTCATCTGTTACCACCTCAAAGCCATAGATGTAATTTAATAAATTGATGCTTTTAAAAGACTTGTCTATTAGAAAGAAAGTTACCCATTCATAGGTTCTTCATATCAAAGTTTCCACATCACTTTGAGGAATGGAATATCCAGGATAAGGACTGTGTTCCTTGTAATGATTGTTGTGAGTTCTGCTTACTCTTCTCTACTTTTTTCTCCGACTGGGCTAGCCTAGTGCAGTCCAAGAGAAATGTAACATGAGTCTCAAGTGCGAACCATATCAAGAAGTTCAAAACTTCTAGGAGCCACATAAAAAATGCAAAAAGAAACAAGAGAAATTAATTTTAATAATGTTTTGTTTAAACCAAAATATTTCAGTATGTCATCAATATAAAATTACTGAGATATTTTACATTCCTTATCTTGTACGAAGTCTGAATTCTGGTGTGTATTTTGCAATTTAGACTAGTCACATGTCAAACCCTCACTCCGTAGCCACATGTGGCTCTTGGCAGAGATCTACAGGATTGGAGAAGGCTCAGAATTTGGCCTTCCCTGATGAATGGCCTTTTGTAAAAACAGTAGCAACACTAATAACCCAGCAATAATCTTTAAGCTAATTTGTGAAACTAATTTACTTTTTCTTTGAAAGAGATTACAGGTATGGACCACTTTACAAGCGCTGAGATTATTATTATTGCTATCCTCCAGTTACTCAGCAATGATGAACAGCAAAGTGTGATGTAAGGAGGACTTCTAATATTCAATAGAGTTTTCTTTTCTTGTCTTCGTCTAAGTTTCTTTCTTTTTTTTTTTTTTTTTTTTTGAGATGGAGTTTCACTCTGCCACCCAGGCTGGAGTGCAATGGTATGATCTTGGCTCACTGCAACCTCTGTCTCCTGGGTTCAAGCAATTTTCCTGCCTCAGTCTCCCAAGGAGCTGGGATTACAGGTGCCCACCATGCCCAGCTAATTTTTTTGTATTTTTAGTAGAGACGGGGTTTCACCATGTTGGCCAAGCTGATCTCAAACTTCTGACCTCAGGGGATCCACCTGCCTCGGCCTTCCAAGGCTTACTAGGTAACTGATTACAAATATAAAAATTGCAAAATCAGCTCACTAGTGATTCTCTCACCCTCACCCCCCGCTCAATAACTGGCTCTAGAGTCATTTGGCAAGACTTTAGAACTACACGGATTGCACCTTCTCCCCCTTCAGGGTGAATCTTCTGTGTGCTCTATCGGTTGTTTTCAATGTGAAACAGGACTCAGAGGTGGTGGCCACTGAAGGCCCAACCTGCAAATAAAGCTTAGTAATATTCATTTTGCACAATTTAAATACATATATATACATTTACTAATCTATAACTGATCCCCCAAGACAGAATTATCTGGAATTTGCATAAGAAACTGTTTATATAAACTGTATGTTAAACGATTTTTAATAGAAACTATTTTTATAATAGAAACTATTTTTTAATAGAAACGATTTTTAATAGATAACTATATGTTAAACGATTTTTAATAGAATTGAAATTCTAAGAAATTAAATTCTTTTTTCTATTCTTTGAGAAAGGGTCTTGCTCTGTCACCCAGGTTGGAGTGCAGTGGCACGATCATGGCTCACTGCCACCTAGACTGCCTGGGCTCAGGCAATCCTCTCATCAAGGCTCACAGGTAGCTGGGACTACAGGCACATGCCACCATGCCCAAATAATTTTTTAAAAAATTAATTTTTTTCTGTGGAGACAGGGTCTCACAATGTTACCCAGGCTGGTCTGGAACTCCTGGGCTCAAGTGATCCTCCCACCTCAGCCTCCCAAAATGCTGGAACTACTGGCATGAGCCACCATGCCCAGTCTCTACAAAAAAACTTTTTAAAAAAATTAGCCAGGCGTGGTGGCATGTGCCTGTAATCCTAGCTACGTGGGAGGCTGAGGTGGGAGGATAGCTTGAACCTTGGAGGTTGAGGCTGCAGTGAGCCATGAGCATACCGCTGTACTCCAGCCTGGGTGACAAGAGTGAGACCCTGTCTCCAAAAAAAAAAAAAAAAATTAAAATATAGGACAACATAGAGTTTGAGAGTTGGCAAACAGCAGGGCCATAAATAAAATAAATGCTACAGAGCCATTTGACTGAAATTTTTGAGAAACTTGTAGCACTACAGCAGGGCTACTCTAAAGGCCTGTAACAGCAGTAAAAGCAGCACCTTTCCTCACTTTGCCAGACACTGCCGTTTTGGCTTTCTCACCCCGAGGGGGTCCCATGCCATTGTGGGAGTGTCCAGTGGTGTTCACGGGGACCCTGACACAGAAAACTGGCCATAGGATCTAATGAAGGAGGCGATGATCAGAGCTGGGAAAATTTGAGTTACCACAGTTTCTCTAACTACATCTGATTCCACCACAGGATCAGTCATGGGTATCTTTGAGGTACACACATACTCAAATCTTGCTCAGTTAATTACTTTCAGGCACAACCAGGCCATTAAAATAGTAATTGAGTTATAAGTTACTATTTTATAAATCGCTTTCTAAGTCTTTGTAGATTTATAGATTCAGTCTTCATTAAATTTGACCGTAAGCCAAGTAATTTCAATTTCTTTAAGAAGAGAGTTTGGCAGATGTTAAAATAGAAGGGAAAACCTGATTTTATGGAATTTCTTGAAAGAGAACATTTTTGAATCCAGTGAAAAGGAAAAAAAAAGTATTATTTATAGTCACATAGTATAACAGCAACAAGAAGTAATTCCTCTGGCTAGACGTGACCTCCTCTGGCTAGGGCACTTTTAAAAATGCTTTATGTAGAACTTATTTAATTCTCACAATCATATGAGATAGGTATTGCTCTTTTCCTCATTGTGCAGTGAAAGAAACTGATTCCAAAAAGGTTTCATAACTTGCCCAAGGTTATACAGCTAGTAACTGGTAAAGCTGGGATTTGAGCCCAAACAGCCTGACTCTGGAGTTCCTCCCTTTAATCACCACACTAAGTAAATATCCATGTGCATGATGAATGGATACCTGAAAAGCATTTTACAGATCAAGTCATATTAAGCACCTAATGGGTTTAAAACATAATGCAATCCCCTAGTGAGTCCTTGTGGCATCAGTGGGACATTATTAGCTTAAAATTCAGCAGTTTTAAAAATGTAGATTTTAAAAAATCAGGTTCACCTAAAACGGAGATCATTTATAGAAAGAAAAAAACCACAAAGGTCTTCTGTTCACCTGTTCAATAAGTGTGTACTGATATAATAATATGGCAGGATATTTGGTTTCTAACTCAGAGTTGATAGTTCAGAATTAAATTTTGGCCTATGTCTTGCTTTTGAGCTTTTTAAGGCATTCTGACACTACCATAGACATGCCCATCTGATAGATGAGAAATTCAGGTGTAGAAAGACTTGCATAAATCTTATGAGATGCTCTTTCTTTGTTTCTGTTCTCTTTCTCTGAACCAGCTCCTAACTTACATCTTTGTAGTCTCACCATTAATCCTACCTTTGACCTTCTGGGCTCAATTTTTGCAGTTAGTCTTACCAGTGTTTCACACTTAGTTTTCCCTAAGTAACTCTTGCTGTCTGGGTAGGACAGCATGAGTCCTGTCCCATAAGACCCAGCCTGCATCTGCTTTCTCGGACATATTTTTTTAAAAGCAAATATGCTAGTGGAGTGTGTTATTTAGAATGCGTTTTTCTTAGAGATTTCTCTGGAGGTTTATATGGGCTAATGGCTCCCCACCCACTTGACTTTTTGCCCATTACATTATATGTTTCTTCCAAGGAACAAAAATATAACTCTCTTTCTCTGACAGCATGAGGGACATTCTCTTGCTGTTGCTCTCCAGGAAAAATCTCATAATCTAACTAGACAAACCCTTGCTGAAAAATTAGACCAAATGGCATTTGTAAACTCCAAGGAAAGCATTTTTCTTCTGTGAAGTATTCGCTAGCTGGAAGTGTTAGAAACTTTACATATACTGATACCAGTTAGGTTTATGGAAAAAATGAAAAGCTATAAACAGCTGGATACACTGTCAAAACTGAACCCTGTCAACTTAA
Organism: Pongo abelii; assembly: GCF_028885655.2. Taxonomy (NCBI): domain Eukaryota; kingdom Metazoa; phylum Chordata; class Mammalia; order Primates; family Hominidae; genus Pongo; species Pongo abelii. Next base: position 22,103,308 of record NC_071990.2, read on the forward strand.
TTTTTTCCCTAGCTCTGTATTCTAAGAACCTGGAAACAATCTTTACTCACACTATTAAGACGATTGAGAAAAATGGATGGATAGAATTTATTTGCTAAAAGAAAAACTGAATGACTATGTAGCTACCTCGCTCCTTTTTGCTCTATTGGTAAATTCAAATGAAGGAAATAGTATTAGAAAACATATGTTGGGATTATGTGCCTTTATCCTCTTTCTCACATTGTATTTGTACATAACAGAGTCAATGCACAGATTGTCCGTATGCCTGATATGATTGCTGTTTGTTTTATTTTATTTTTGACTCATGATCTAAACCCATTACACAATGAAATATTTCATCTTTAGAAATACATATGATCTGCCTCTTTTGGCTTACCAGGGAACCATAAAGAAACTAAAGATCTATGTTGTTTACTTGTTTTCAGCATCAGATAAAATAAAAATATTACATCTTTTTTGGGTAATTCATGCTGCACCAATGTGACTTTCTTTATAGGGTTCTTTTATTTGTTAATTGGCACTCCACTATCTAATTTATTTGAAGAAACTTCTCATGCCTTGTATATGATGAAGAACTACTAGTGAAGAAATAAGCATAGCCTATAACTTATTTAACATACTTGTAGGTTCTTAGTAAACACAGTTACATAAATGTTGAAACAAAAACAGGCTGGAGTGAATGAGTCCTGATCTATGGTTGATATTAAATGTAACTAACTTCACTATCTAATGTGTCTTCTTCTTTTTAAGAATGAGATTAGTGGCATGTCTAAAATTGGATTTTGGTTCTAATACATTAAAAAAAATAACTGTCTTGTCTTGAAAAAGCAACTAGTGAACAGTAGAGATGCTTGCTTAGTTTATAAGTGCCATGTATTAAGGGAGTTTTGAAGTGATATTTATCTGTACAACTTCAAATTTACCATGGCATTCTGTGGTAGAGTAAAAACTTTACAACTAAACATACCTGATGTTTATACATGACATATAGCTGCATGTCCTTGGGTAAGTTATTTAATTTCTCTCAACCCTAAATTTTGACTGTTTAAAGTAGGTTTTGTGTAATTTGAAGTGTTGTTATAAATAATAACGATAATAAAATATCTTACACAGTTCCTGGTTTGCAATGATTGTTAAAAGGTACTTGTGGCCTAATTGGTTTCACTAGTAAATTCTAGCAAACATTTAAGGAAGAAACAACACTAATATGCAAAGTCTTTCAGAAAGTAGAGGAGGTAAGAACATGTCACTTTATGTAGCCATCATAAACTTGATTAAAAAAATAAGTTTTAAAAATAGATATCTTAAGAAAATATGAAATGGAATGTAGCAATGCATAAAATTGGGATTTATCCCTGGAATGCAAATGGAATGCATATCTTTAAATGCTTAAAGATTAACCTGTGTAATTCACCAGAGCCACACAATAGAGGAGACAAAATATAGGATAGTTTAAATAATATAGAAAAATTATTTGACAAAAGGGAACATCTATTTATAATAAAAACTTGAAGCAAAGGTGCAATGGTAAGGAATTTCGATCTGTTAAGTGAATATATAAAAAATCTACAACTAACATTACACTTAATAGGGAAATACTGGATGTTTTCTCCCTAAGATTTATAACCAGGCAAGGATGCCCACTCTCAGCTCTTTTAATTATCATTGTATTGGAGATCATAGCTTGTGCAATAGGAGAAGAAAATGAAATAAAAGAAATACAGATTGAAAAAGAAGCAATAAAACTGTCTGCTTGCAGATGATATGGTTGATTGCACAGTATGTCCTAATGACTCTACAAAACAACTATGAGGAATAGTAAATGAATTTGGCAAGATTGCAGGATATATTGTTGATATGCAAATTCAAATGTATTTTTAGATGCTAGTACAAAGAAGTGGAAAAATAATTTTTAAAATTCCACTTACAATGTCGTGATGAAACACAAAATACTTAGGAATACCTTTGACAAAATGCATGCAAGGATGTCAGGGTGACCTGGCTGTGACATCTGTAACCCCACTGATCACCAAGGTTGATTTGGCTGATCTGGATGCCAGGCGGGTGTCCCCTACTTCCCTTACTGCTCCATGTGTATCCTTCCTGAAGCTGCATGCTTGGTCGAAGAGGATGACCACCACCGATATAGAGGAGGACCTATCTTCGGTGAAGAGTATATGAGTAGCTGCGCTCCCCTGCTAGAACCTCCAAACAAGCTCTCAGAATGCATGCAAAACCTCTACGCCAAGCACTATAACATTGCTGAAAATAATGAAAGACAACCTAAATATCTAGAAAGAGATGCCATGCTTACTGATAGAAATTTCTCAATAATGTTGAGATGTCTGTTATTTCCAGATTAATCTATAAAGTCAGTGTAATCCCTTATAAAACCAGGCTGTTTTATTTATTCTGCAGGAAGACATCCTAATTCTAAAAATTTATTTTAAATGACCTAGAGCTAGGATATCTTCAGCAACCTTGAAAAAGAAGAACAGTGTTGGAGGAATTACACTATCTGGCTTCATAACTTACTACAAAACTACAGCAATCAAAACTTTGTGACACCTTCATAAAGAGACAAGCAGATCAGTGGAACAGGATTGAGGGCCTGGAAATAGACCCACACTTACACAATGGACTGATTTCCAATATATGTGCCAAAGCAGCCCAATAGAGAGGAAAATATTTGTGGAAAATGGTGCTGGAATAACTGAAGCATCAACCCCTACCTCACTCCATTCACAAAAACTATTTTGAGATGGTTCACAAACCTAAAAATAAAAGCCAAAATTATAATGCATCTGAAAGAAAACATAGGAGAATATCTTTGCAATGTAGTGGGTAGGTGAAAGTGTGTTAGGTCACAGAAAGTGATAAAAATTGATAAACTAGGCCAGGCACAATGGCTCATGCCTGTAATCCCAGCACTTTGGGAGGCCTAGGCAGGTGGATCGCTTTAGCCCTGGAGTTCAAGACCAGCCTGAGCAACATGACTGAAACCCACATGTCTACCAAAAATACAAAAAATCAGCTGGGCGTGGTGGTGCACACCTGTAGTCCCAGCTACTCAGGAGGCAGAGGTGGGAGGATCACTTGAGCCCATGAGATTGAGGCTGCAGCGAGCGGTGATCGTATCACTGCACTTTAGCCTGGGTGATAGAATGATACCTGTCAAAAAAAAAAAAAAAAAAAACCTGATAAACTAGACTTAAAGTTGAACTTGAGCTAATCAGAAGACATTGTTAAGAAATTTACAGAATATATATATGACAAAGGGTTAGTATCCAGAATATATAGCACTCTAAAACTCAATAACAAAAAGACAATTCAATAAAAAACAGGCCAAAAACTGTCAGGTACTTTGCAAAGGAAGATAAACAAAAAATGCTCAATATTATTAATTATCAAGGGAGTGCAAATTAAACCACGATGAGAGACATCCACTAGAATGGCTAAATTTAAAAAGACCAACAGCAAATATTGGTCAGGATGTGGAGCAACTGGAACTTTTAAATTTTTAGTGAGTGTGTACAATTGTGCAGCCACTATGGATAAAAGCCTGGAAATTTCTTATAAAGCTAAATATAAACCTACTCTGGAACCTACAGTTTTACTTCCAGATATTTTCCAAAGAGAAATAAAAAAATACATTTACAAAAGTCTTACAGGAATATTTACAACAGCTCTATTTAGAATAGCCAAAAGTGAGAGTGGATGAACTATGGGATTCCTAAGTGGAATACTTGCCAGCTATGCCAAAGAACAAACTACACATTCATGCAACAAAACAGATGAATCCCCCAAACTTTTATGCTGCATAAAAACCCTTATACAAACGAATACCTACTGTATGTTTCCATTTCTATGAAGTTCTTGAACAGGTAAAACTAATTTATGATGAAAATACATCAGAACAGAAGGGATTGCAGCAGGGATTTACCAGGAAGGGGCATGAAATTTTGGGGGTGATAGTAATGTTCAGTATCTTGATGGAGGTACTTGTTATACAGGTGTATGTCTTTGCTAGAGCTTATTGAGTGGTATACATTTTCTGTATTTCACAGTATGTAAATTTTGCATATAAAATACTGTAAAGCATTGCAGCATTTAGGGGTAAAGTGTACTGATGTTTGCAACTGACTTTGAAATGGATCAAAAAGTAAAATAGATTGATTAAGAGAGGGATGGGAAGATGCATAGGTATATATAACCAAACATCAATGACAGAATTTAGGTGGAGGGAAAAATGGGCTTACACTGTGTAATTATTTCAACTTTTCTGTGTTTGTGAAAATTTTTATAATAAAATATTGTGATAAGCAATTATTTTTATATTCTAACCTTTAAGGGTAGAAATGATCTTGCTTACAGGTGAAGAAGGCATTGAAATTCAATCCCTCAAAATCCAAAGTTGTCAAATAACAGAGCTAGTATTAAAATTCAGGTGGCTTTAATCCTACAATCCATATCCTTCCCGTGTTGCTGCACAAATTTCCAAATCTAAACACCCAGAGACCTTTGGTTAAAATAGGAAGTGAACATGAAACCTCAGCTTTGCTTTGAACCCCAGTGACGACTCTCCAGTTTCTTAATCGACTGACCTTTCCTTAAACAAAAATTATTCTCGAGGGAAGAAATGCTAGTAGTCAGGTTGTTGAGCACACATTTACTAAATATCCATAAAAGAAGATAAATACTGAGATAAAATAAACTATAAGTCAATTTCTGAAAGAATTATTTTTTTCCTAAGCTCAGGTGCTGAGAATTCTAGATGCAAAAATAAAAGGCCAAGTGTCTTAGAATGATATGCTCATGCCTATGTGTATTTTTTTCTTCGCCTTTCAAAGCAGAAATTCATCAAAGGCTTGCGGATGATGAGTGCGTATTCTGTTCCTAAGATCACTACAGGGCAGGCTTAGAGCAGTGTGTGGCAGTGGAAAGAGTTTGGGGCTGGGTGTGTGAGACCGGGCCTCTAATTGCAGGTCCTGTGACTTTGTACAAGTCCTTTAACCTCTGTCAGCATCATTCTTCGATCCTGCTTTCCTTATTAGTGCGAGGACAAAAAGAAAGCAAATTTCAAAGTTGAAAGAGAGCTAAAAGATAATCAAGCCCAACCTCCTCATTTTATCTGTGAGAAAACGAGCCTTGCTCAAGGAAGCTGAGCCCGATAGATCATTGCTTCATCACAATGATCTGTAGTCAATAGCTATGGAAATACTTCAAGGATGTAGGTACTATAAGAATGCAAAGTGTTGATATTTCTTTATTAGATTGTGTAAATATTGTATGCACATTTTTACTTAGAAAGTATGTCTTGAATTATGCATATTAAGATTTTATATTGAATCTGTAACTGTATAATCACGTATATATAACAGTCTATGTGTAGGGACATGGTCCTTTTTGTAAAATTCATCACTTTTTTAAATTCTCTGACCACTTGACAATATGCTTGACCTTTTTACAGATTATTCTTTAGTGTAATATTCAATATATATAATAAATTACAAGAGTCAGTATTTCAATTGTAGATATTTCACTGGGACCCGGTTGAGGAAAAGTATATAAAACACATTACACAGCATTGCATTTTGAAATAATAAAACTTTTGCAACACTGTAACTAAATATAATGACATCTTGTCAAATATAGTATTTTCTTTTTATCTTTAAAAAGCCAAAAGCCATTTTGAGGCAAAACAGCCTAAATGAGATTTCTTTAAACCAAATGTGCATTGGCAGCTTTTTAAATTTTGGGTTGTGTTTGTGTTTTGTCAACTTTATATTACATATATATTTTTAAACAACTTTATTGAGGTATAATTGAAGTACAATATTCTGTACATATTTAAATACAATTTTATCAGTTTTGACATGTTTACACACTGGTGAAACCATCACCACAATCAAGATAAAGAACGTTTCTGTTATCCTCAAAACATTCCTCAGAGCCCCTTTGCCATCTTCTCTCCTTCCAACCCCGTCCCCAGGAAACCACTGACTTGTCTTTTCTCACTATAAATTAGTTTGCATCTCTAGAGTTTTATATAAATAGAATCATAAGCATACACAGTTTTTTGGCCTGGCTTCTTCACTGAGTATATTTTTGCAATTCATCTATGTCATTGTGTGTATCAAAATTTTGTTCTTTTTTCTTTCCCTTTGCTCAGTAGGCATTATGTGGATAACGATGTCATCCTTTGCTTATCCATTCACCCATTTGTTGGACACTTGCGTTGTTTCCACTTAATGGCTATTACAAATAAAGCTGCCATCATCATTTGTATACAAGTCCTTGTGTGGAAATATCTTTTCCTTTCTTTTGGATAAATATCTAGGCCTAGAATAATTGGATTATATGGTATGCTTAATTATTTATGATGCTGCCAACGTGTTCTCCAAAATGATTATACCATTTTACATTCCCACCAGCAGTGAATAAGAGTCCTGGTTGCTCAAAGTCATTGTCAGTGTTTGGTATGGTCAGTCTTTTTAATTTTAACCAATCTAATGGATATGCAGTATCACATATATTTTATTTGCTTTCCTGTGGGCACGAATGATGCCTGTATGTTTTATGCACTTTTGTCCATTTGCTTATCTTTTGCGAAGTGTCCATTCAAATATTTTGTCCATTTTTCTGAACACTTCAGTTGTGTCCTATTATTTAACTGCAAAAGTTCTTTATAATATTTTGAATACAAGTCCTTCATCTGATATTTGTTTGGAGAAAATTTTCTTCCACAATATAGCTTGCCTTTTCATTTTTTAGTGATTTTTTAAGAACAAAAATTTTAGATTTTGATGAAGTCTGATTTATCAATTTTAGCTTGAAAGTTTTGTATTTTGTGTGCGTGTTTTATTTAATAAAACTTTGCCTACCATAAGATTACAGCTGTTTTCTCTAATGTTTTCTTTTAGAAGTTTTATAGTTTTAGGTTGTACATTTAGGTCTATGATTATTTTTACTCAAATTTTGTTTGTCGAGTGTGAGGTAAGGATCATTGTACTTGTTTTTTCAATTTTGATTTCCGGTTGACCCAGCATCATTTGTTGAAACGACTTTCTTTTCTCTGTTGAATTTTCTTGACACCGTTGTCAAAATTCAAGTCATCATATATGCATGGGTCTCTTTCTAAACATTCTATTTTGTTCCATAGATCTATGTCTCTATTTTTTTTTTTGCCAATAATCCACATTCTTGATTACTATAGCTTTATTGTATATCTTGAAGGTTAAGTGAATTCTCTACCTTTTCACTGTCTAGATACTTTGCATTTTCATATCAGTTTTAGAACCAAGTTGTCAATTTCTAAAAAAAAAAGAAAAAGAAAAAAAGAAATTCTTGGTATATTTTGTTTGGAATTACATTGAATCTATAGGTCAGTTTTTGGAGAATTGCCCTTCACGAACATGCCGTTTATTTATATATTCTCTAATTTATTATAGCAATTTTTTGTAGTTTTTAGGTGAGAGGTGTTGGGTATATTTACTTAGATTTATTACTAGGTATTCTTCTCTTCTCTCTGCCCAACTACTGTAATAGGAATTCAAAAGAAAATCATTTTCATTTTTTTTTTTTGGCTGTGAATACATAGTTACAGGATACTTTTTATATTAACATTTATCCTGCACATAGCTTAATTCTTTTCATGGTTTATGTAAGGTTTGGGGAGTTCCTTGGTATTTTCTGTACAAACAATATATAATATGCCAATATTGACAGATCTGTTTCATCCTTTTTGGTTATTATCCGTTTGTTTCTTCTCTTGATGGAATCAATCATACCCCAAACCTCAGCATCATGCAATATACCAATGTAACAAACCTGCACATGATTATATGGTTTTCCTCCTTTACTAGGTTACTGTTTTAAATGACATTGATTTCTGCATGTTTAACCAACTTTGCATTTCTAGGAAAAGCCTACTTTTGTTATGATGTATTTTTTTATATACAGCCGTGTCATTTAATGACGGGGTTACGTTCTGAGAAGTGTGTCATGAGTCAATTTTGTCATTGTGCAAACATTATAGAGTATACTTTCACAAACCTGGATAGTAGAGCTTACCAGGCTACATGGCAGGGCCTATTGCTCCCAGGCTACAAACCTGTACAGCATGGTACTGTACTGAATACTGTGAGGGAATTGTAACACAATTGTATTTGTGTATTTAAACATGTCTAAACATACAAAAAAGGTAATGTGTTGAGCGAGGACATTCTGACAGCTATGATGTCATGTCACTGACAGGCTACCACGTCACTAGGCAACAGGAATTTTTCAGCTCTGTTATAGTTTTATGGGACTACTGTCATATATGTAGTGACAGTAACATCGTTATGCAGCACATGACTGTATATAGTGAATTACATTTGATAACATTTTGTTAGTATCTTTACATCTATATTAAGTACATTGGAATTTTTTTAAAATGATATTTTTGTTTGATTTTGTTATTAGTCTTATGCTGGCCTTACAAAACCAAGTTGGGCAGTGATACCAACTTCTTTATCTTCTGAAAATATTTATGTTAGATATTTATTTATTCCTTGAAACTTTGCCAGAATTTGCTACTGAAAACATTTTACCCTGGAGTTTTCTTTTAGGAAAGATATTGGATAATTTAATTATATATAATTATACATTATTAATTATTAATTATCTTCATATAATTAATTATGTATAGTTGTATGTAGTATGTATTATATATATTTGGGCTTGTGGGTTGCTGAATTAAATATATATTTGTTATTAAATACATATATTGTAACTTTGTTTTTCTTGTGTCAATTTTGATAAGTGTATTTTTTAAGAAAATTGTCAATTTTATGTAATTGTTCCATATTTTGCTGTAATATTGTATTGTTACACCCTTTAAAGTCTATTGGTTCTGTGTCATTCCTGACATTAGAGATTTGTGTCCTTTCTCTCTTTTTCTTATACATTCCAGCTAGGACTTTTTAAATTTTATTGATTCTTTTTTCAAGAAACTAGCTATTAGATTTTTGTCTATCCATTTTATCTTTCATCGATTTTTTTTTTTTTGCTATTTTCTTCCTTCTACATTGAGTCTTTAGACCATGGTTGAATTTAAGTCCAAGATTAAATTACATATTTTCTGTTTGTCCCCTCTATTTTTTTATCTTCATTTCTCTTATTCCTGCCATGTTTTAGTTTATTCGAATATCTTTTCACATTTCATTTTTATTTATCTAATGTATTTTGGCTAAATCTCTCTTTTTGTGTGTGTTTTCTGTAGAAATTTTATTATACATACCAGCCCTTTCACAGTTTATTTAGAGTTAATGTTATGCCATTTCACATAAAAAGTAGAAAAATTTTGGGGCTGGGTGCACTGGCTCACACCTGTAATCACAGCACTTTGGGAGGCCAAGACAGGAGGATCACTTGAGCCCAGAAGTTTTGAGACCAGCTTGAGACCAGCTTGAGCAACACACAAAACCTTGCCTACAAAAATAAAAAGGAATAATTTAAAAACAGTAGACAAATTGCAATAATATAAATGATCCTCCACTGACCCTTATGTTGTAATTTTTGTATGTATTGTACATATATACATAAAAAAATCCCACCAGATAATAAAATACTGTTTGTTTCAACTAGTTATATGTATTTTAAAGAACTTTCAAAGGAAAAATAATCTTTTGTATTTACCCAGAAATTTACCATTTCTGTTGCTATTTCTTCATTCCTAAAGATCCATGGTCCTCTGTAGTATTATTTTCATTCAGCGTGGAGAACTTGCATTAGCAATCTTATATTCAGCTCTCCTAGTGATGAATTATCTTACTTTTCCTTTATCTAAAAATGCATTTATTTTGCTTGCATTTCTGAAGAATGTTTTCACTAGGTATAGAGTTTGGGGTTGACAATTCTTTTCTTTCAGCCTGTAAAGAAGTTGTCTGCCATCAGGCCTCCATGGTTTCTGATGAGAAATCTTCAGTATTTCCACCCATTCCTCTCTGTATAATGAGGCATATATTTCTAGCTGTTTTCAATTATTTTTTCTTTATATTTGGTTTTCACCAGTTTAACTGTGATGTGTTTAGGTGTGATTTTCTTTGGGCTTGTGTATTGCTGAGCCTCTTGAATCTGTACATTTATGGATTTGATTAAATGTGGAAAGCTTTCCGGCATTGTATCTTCAAACAATTTCCTTCTCAATCTCTCCTGTCCTTCTGGTACTCCAGCCACATTATTTTTGATCTTTGGAAATTTTCCTACAGGTCCCTGAGGCTCTGTTCACTTATTCTTTATTCTCCACTTTCATTCTCTGTTCTTCAGATTAGATTATTTCTATCGCGCTATTTCCACGTGTTAAATCAAGTTTAGCCTAAAGCAGCCTCCTTAAAAATTTTAAGTTCAGCCTGAAGGTTTCTCTGTACATCGTGAACTAAATGGAGTTGTATACAGACTGGAGTCTACTCTTGTGCCGATCACTGAATGTTGGCCAATCCAAGGTGGCCAACTGTCCAAACCATGTTCAAATAAGGCAAATGCTGAGCTATAAACAGTCCAGCTGCTTTTGAACCTCACTTCTGTTTTCCATAGGTCACTTTCCTTTTTCCTATACATAAGTCTTCTTCCACTGCATGGCTATGCTGGAGTCTATGAGCCTTCTTTGGCTCAGGAGGCTGCCCAATTTGCAAATCGTTCTTTGCTCAATTAAGCTCTGTTAAACTTAATTCGGCTAAAGTTTTTCTTTTAACACAAATTTGCTGATTCTTTTCTGCATTGTTTTCGTACTGCTTTCAAGTTCACCTAGCGTTTTAGTCCGTTTTCATACTGCTGATAAAGACATACTTGCGACTGGGTAATTTGTAAAGAGAAAGAAGTTTAATGGATTCAAAGTTTCACATGACTGTGGAGGCCACACCATCATGGTGGAAGGCAAAAAGCACATCTTACATGACAGCAGGGAAGAGACAACGAGAGCCAAGCAGAAGGGGTTTCTCCTTATAACACCATCAGATCTTGTGAGACTTATTCACTACCACGAGAACAGTATGGGGGAAACCACCCCCACGATTCAATTATCTCCCACTGGGTTCCTCCCACAACACCTGGGAATAATGGGAGCTACAATTCAAGATGAGATTTGGGTGGGGACACAGCCAAACCATATCACCTAGTGAGTTTTTCATTTTAAATGCAGTAATGTGCTGCATTACAATGTTTCAGTCAACAACAGAATGTATATATGACAGTGGTCTCAAGATTATAATGGAGGTGAAAAATTTCTATCACCTAGTGATGTTGTAGCCATCGTAATGTCATAGCACAATACATTACCTTTTCTATGTTTAGATCCACAAATACATAGCATTGTATTATAATTGCCTACAGTATTCAGCATAGTAACATACTGTACAGGTTTATAACATAGGAGCAATAGGATCTACCATATACCCTAGGTGTATAGTAGACTATGCCATCTAGGTTTATGTAAGTACACTCTGTGATGTTCCCACAATGATGAAATTGTCTAATGACACATTTCTCAGAATGTATCCCCATCAAGTGACATGTGACTATACTGTATATTTCACTTCCCAGCAATTTAATTTTTTTATAGTTCATTATTGAGAATTTTTGTTTTCATTCATTTGAAGAGTGGTTTTACTTACTTATAAAGCATAGTCGTAAGAGCTGCTTAAACTGTCTTAAACTAGCTAGATCATCAGGTAACTTGATAGGTTTTTGGTTTTTTTGTCATGAGAATTGGTCTTTTTTTGGTCTACTGAGTAATTTTGGATGGTATGGATATTGTGAATCTCTGTTGTATACAGTCTGTTAGAACATTCCTAATATACTTATTTTAGCAAGCAATCAGGCCACTTAAATTCAGACTGTAAGTTGTGTCTCATCTTCTATGAGAGGTAGTTCAAATCTCAGTTGAGTTTTTAAATTCTTGGCTTTATTGGTTTGTGTCCCTCCTACGCATATGCAATTCAGGGGTTAGAATAAGACTTGTGCAGACAGCTCAAATCTCTGTTTGGCTTCCAAAGCATTTGTGATCTTTATTTGGGACTGTCTCATGTATGCTTATTTCAGGAATTATGCTGATAGTTTTGTGAGGTTCATTCACAAATTAAAGGATTCCCTCCGCTTTCTCTTTTGTCTGTGGGATTCTCCTTAAACTCTCGGGCTTGTAGGAGTCTTTCTTTTTGGTTTCTTTTGCCAGAGAAACAGAATTTATCTCAGAGTTTATCTGCTTCTGCAGCTGCCATTTCCTCACCATTTTGCAACTGAGGTCTACCCTTGAGATCATATTGCACAAGAAAGAAGCAACACGGAAAACTCATCACTGTGCAGGTCACTTTTCCAACTTTTGCCTCTCTTCTATGGTTTGCTTGCTTTTGAGAGGTGGTTGTTTTCTTAAATGTATTTTATTCAGTTTTTAGTTGTGATTAGAATGAGGAATGGGCTACCATGATTGAACTAGAATGTTTATTAATTTTTTTTTGCCAGAAAAAATACTGATTATATGTCAAGGTATAGAACCTGTTTTTTAAAATTAACCGAACCAAACCAGGCACAGCGGCTCATGCCTTTTGAGAGGCCCAGGTGGGAGGATTGCTTGATCCCAGGAGTTTGAGACCAGCCTGAGCAATATAGTGAGGCCCTGTCTCCACAAAAAAAAATTTTTAAATTTAAAAATTAGCTGGATGTGGTGGCTTGCACCTGTAGTTCCAGCTACTCCAGAGGGTAGTAGTTGAGTATGGTAGTATGGTAGTACTGAGATGGGAGGATCACTGGAGGTCAAAGCTTCAGTGAACCATGATCATGCCACTGTACTCTAACCTGGGTGACAGAACAAGACCGTGTCTCAAAAAAAAAATTAACCAAACCATTGTGACAGATGAAGTTCTGTCTTCATGAGTCAGTTTTGTAGAAAAGAGCAAAAGTGATTGTTAAATTGTGACTATTACACACACATGCACACACACACAATTTAATAAAATAGCTGCTTGTGGTACTTTAGATTTCACATTCCACCTATTCTGTGTACTGAGTATTATTGTCAGTAAAAGACAACACTGTGTTTCCTCCTCCACTGGGTTATTAAAGATAGAACCAATTGTATATTTGAAGTGCTTGGTGCCATCAGAATCAAGATGTATATAAATTAAAGTGGTATTATTTTTCTAATGCATAACTAATTCTTAGATATTGTTAAACCTCCTTACAACTGATTCTTTGAGATGATTTACGTATAAGGCTTAGTTAAAAATCAAGTTTAAAATTAACATTGGTGACAGTGTTTCTTGTTGTCAAGTTCAAATAGTAGGTCAGTGACAACTTCCTTACGAAGTCGAGTTTACATAGTGATACAGTATAAAAATCAAAGGATAAATTACTGTGTTTGTTGCACATTTTGGATGTAGTACCATTTTCTTTTCTTTTTTCCCTCAGAATAATCAAGGGCTAATGTGAATCCTGTGTTATGTATTTCTACTTTTTTGATGGTGATTAGTGACTTTTAAGGAAATGAAAGAAAGAGGGCAGCAAGGCCATTTTATGTAGCATTGAAGTTAAATTGTTCTTTAAAAAAATAAAGGATGTATGGGCATATGATAAACCATAAGATTTTCCATATGCTTATGATACCCTTCTGACCCTGAATTGGATCAAATTATTTAAATATGGCTCAGATAAGAAGCACATTGCAGTTCAGATAAAAGAGTATCCTAATGGACACTTTCCAAACATTTATTATTCTTGTTTGCCTCTTGAAATTGTGGGCATAGAAATAGCAAGTCTCTGAATTTATGTTATTATTTGTGAAATGATGAACTATTTAGACATTTTGTTATATGACTATGAGAATTTAAAAAGTACTTATCTGATTAATCTCTAATTTATTGTATCACATGACCTCAGTATTTTACAGTTTTCAAAATTGAGATATAATTGGCACTCGGTAAAATGCACAGATCTTAAATGTAAAATTCAATGAATTTTCACATAAAGTCTATACACTTTTTACATATATTACCCAGATCAAGATATAAAACATTTCTGTCATTCCTGAAATTTTTATTGTATCCTTTTCCTTTCAATAGCTCCAGCCTGCAACTAGAGTCAGTCACACCTTTGTCAGCATAGATTAGTTACCTGTTCTTCAGGTGCATATATATATATATAGCAGCATGCAGTGTGCACTCTTTTGCATAATGTTTTCAAGATTCATGCATGTGTTGTGTTTTCATCCATGTGTTGTGTGTTATTTCATTTATATTGTTGGGGAATATTCAATTGTATCAATATTCCCCAGTTTCATTGTTCATTTTTCTCTTGCTGGACTTTTGACTCACCTCCATTTTTGAGCTATCATGAGTAAAGCCACTTAGGACATTCTGTATGTCTTTTTGTGGAGACAGTTCTCATTTTTACATTAGATAATAAATTTATTATAAATTCATATGTAAATTTGCCTAGTTGGATTTCTGTTTCATGTCAACTTTTAGAATATAATTTGCCATAAAAAATGGTTCCAAAAGGTAAAAGTTACACTAAAAAATTCTAACATTATTTGAAAGATTATTCTCCCTTATTTAAAACATGGATTATGCATATTTGATTCTCCTGTGTAAACTACAAGGAAAAATTAAACTTTACAAATCCGTAAAAAGCATATGAAAAGTAAAACACTACACACATGACATTCTTACTTTTTCCAAACAACTGATGTGACCATTTCTCCCTTCAAGGGCCAGCCACGTGGCTCCATATCCTTTCTCCACCATGCTCTTTTACTATATTATGATAAGCAATGTATTCACCCATCTCCCCATGAGACTGTAAGCTCCCTGGAGACAAAGACCATCTGTGTCTTTTCTTTTTATCCCTAGCTTCTAGCGCTTTGCCTGGTACATGGTAGGTACACATTCTATGTTGAAGGAACTGAACAACTGCCTTTTGTCTAGGGTATATATTTGCTTTGCAAAAGTTGCTTTTGCTATGGAAACACAACATACACTTAGCTTTAGCTCAAGAATTTACTATTCCCTTTATGTCTTAAGGCTTTTGTTTAATACATGAGCTGACTTATCCTGGTTTCCTGTTTATGTAAAGTATGCTTCTGGTGAAAATATACACTACTAGAAACTTATAAAGGGTTTCTGTTTTATTAGTTGAATAACATTGTTAAAATTTACTGATGTGTCATTGAGAAAAAACAGCTTCAAGTGAGGACAACACACACACACACACATCTTTAACTGATTTTTTTCTTCGAGAGTATGTAGTACTTAGCACAGTATATACTTAGTGCATGGAATATAAACATCACTTTGCTTATTTTTATTGTTGGCAAAAGATGCAATATCTGTTTTACACAATTAAAAGACCTTGAAATTATGCATGATTTTTATTACTACTGGGATTTCTATGTTGGATCAAAGGTCATCATTCTAATCGTCTCAGACTCCCTTTTTTTTCTTCTAATTGATCATTGCAGTGCCCATCTGTCTGTGGCTCATGGTATAACCTTTTTTGATAGGGGCAGGGTGGCAGATGGACAGCAGATGGGAGTTTTGCCCTGCCTCGTGGTTCAGATCTTGGCCCAGGCACGAACTGTCAGAGACTGTCAGTTTGTCGTCTCAGCTTGTGGGCTCCAGTGCTGTGTTTGGCACCTCAGCCGTGGGTCTGAATTGATGCCAAGCTGGACCAGCTGTTTGTCATTGTGACTAGTTAATGACCAACATTAAGGGTGGGAGCACCTAGTGAGTGTGTAAGATAACCTAGTAGAGTTGTGCTTTCTACTGTGAGCTGGATCCCCAGGACCCAAGAGTCAGCTCATTCTCAGGATAGAAGTTACAGAATTAGAAACATGTAGGTGTCTTATAGGTATTTACCCACTTTAAAAACAACACAATTTCCCCAAAGTTTTCCTTTCTATGCAAAATCACATGAGGACATGAGTGAAAAGTAGAGGTAGATAGACAGTGGCTTGTGTTTTTGTCTAATTGTTGGACAGTTGTCATCTGGAATTCCTAAGGGTACTGCATGATTCAAACTTTGACTATTTATAACATTTTGAATGCAGTAACTATGACTGCTTCTGCCATCACATTAAAAGACAGTTCCTGAGATTGCTGGTCTTTTCAAAGGAAAGAAGAAAGTCTTTAAAAAAATTTATTCTGAACTATCAGCACACTTTTTTTTTTTTTTTTATGTGTGCATGAATTTGCTGCTTTACAAGTGACTCTTTTCATTTCAATAGAAACCAGATTGAAGTAAACAGACGAGGCTGGGTGAAGTCTCCTAATGGAGGGTAAACCTTGGCAGTGACCATGAATAAAAGGCAATAATGAGTCAGAGTGGACACCGAGTTCTGTGCTTTTTTCTTATTTATTTAGTTTCTTTAGACTTAGAGCTCCACGGAGATCATATTGTGCCATTCCTTAGCTGAGCTGAATCCCAATCTTGATGAATAACATAAGAGAGTTTATATAATGAATATGTGCCCACAGATCTCTAAATAAATGTCCACAATAAGTATAGAAAACTGTCCCACTCTCTCTACCAGGGCCATCAGTAACTTCTCACCCAGTTGTAGAGATCTTTAGAATACTCCATTTCTTTCCTGTCCTCTGAACTAAATCGAAATATTATGTCCTGATGGTTAATAGAATCTCTGTTCATACAATAGGTGCATGATGACATTATTAGACAGTTTATTAATATGAATTGTCCACATTTGAATATTTTCTTGTATTCTTGGAGTCAAAGGTTGCTCCTACATATTTGTATTGAATTATGCTGCTCCAAATTATATGAACAACATTGGATTGTTATACTCAAATAAATTATGTTTTCATTCACTCCAGATATTCTCTCAATTTGATTTAGATATCTGCAGTATTGACCACCACAAGGCACTTTAAAATCCACATTATAACAGATGGCTAGACAATCGTTTACGTAAACCTTGAGTAACCCCCGTATTATAAAATAAATACACATTTTATTCCATATTCCGTCAGATATTCTTTTATCTCTTCAATTTTCTTCTTTCATAATTGAATATATTTAAAAATTGTAAAACTGTGCTTATATCCTCAGGTAAGATAGTGTGTGTATGCATTTGTCTGCTTATCTTTGTAATTATTGTTCAATTTATATATCTGACAGGTGACCAAGGTGCTTGTATTTTGGAATCTTGGCATTGTATCTGTGGCTTCCTTGAGACCAACTCATTTATTCTTTCCTTTTAAAGGAATCTTGAAATAGAAAAAAAAAAAATCTTATTACAGTGCTACTCAGGATGGCCTAAAGGACTGTGTTATACCCCGGCTAGCTATTAATGTACTTTAACTTGGATCTTGCTAACATGATTTCAGGTGAGGTGTGCACAGGATCTAATTAGTTATAAATCTGTAAATGCTTGAACAGAGGCTAGCTTGAAATTTTTCATCTGACTGATGCTGCTGTAATACTCTAATCCCAGAAAGCTGTCTTAAATGAATTTCCATTAGCCGTGGAGTTAAGGGAAAGTCACAAACTTGAGGAAATTAAGCAATGTCTGTGACTTAGCCAGTTAGATAGAAGCTTTGCTTTGCCAGTACGCTATATGCGTCCCCGTAGTCTTGTTCTTGCTTTGGGATGGCAGTTGTTAGATTACAACCACCATGAGCTGTTATGCAGAAATGTTTAAGCTATCTAACACTGAACGTCTTCTATAAATAGCTAATTTCTTGTGTGTAATCATCCTTTAGATTATATAGTACTTATGGATTACAAAGTGTTTCACTCCTGCTTTGTCTCTTATGATTTTTTAAATCCCCCATTAGGCAAGCAAAGAAGAAACCTACATAACCAAGAATACAAATCAAAGTTCAGCATCCAGTTATATTAATTATTGCCTTTTATTCATGGTCATTGCTATTGGATATAGAATGGCAAACAAGAAAAAAAGTCTTCACCTTCAAGAAGCTTACATTCTGATAAGGCTGGCAGTAAACAGAAAAGCAAATACTAGAACATCAGATCTAAATAAGTGCTATGACAAAGACTGAGGCTAACGTGTCAGAAAATGAGGGAGAGGGAGGTGAAATTTTATGTAGGGTGGTCAGAGAGAGCCCATCTCTAATGTGTGTGTGTGTGTGTGTGTGTGTATTTACAGATTGACAGGTTGTGAATCGCACAAATCTTAAGCATGCACACACACACACTCACATTGATATAACCTGTACCTCTGTCAATATATACAACATTTTTTCTTTTCTTTTTTTTTTTTTTTTGAGACAGGGTCTCAGTCTGTCACCCAGGCTGGTATGCAGTTACATAATCATGGCTCACTGTAGCCTCGACCTCTCACCTCAGCCTCCTGAGTGCCACCACAGCTGGCTAACTTTTGTATTTTTTGTAGAGACAGACTCTCCCCATGTTGTCTAGGCTGGTCTTGAACTGGGCTCAATCGATCCTCCTGCCTTAGCCTCCCACAGTGTTGGGATTACAGGCGTGCACCACTGTGCCCAGCCTATGTGGAACATTTCTATAAAATATAAAAATTATAAAATATAAAGCTTGCTCCTGCACTTTTCTCCCACATTGTCCCCAAGGGGAACACTGTTCTGATTCTTTCTTCATAGATGACTTTTGCCTGTTCTGGAATCACACAATATGCACTCTGTTGTGGATGGATTCTTTTGCTCCTCTTAAGATTTTTGGTGTGTACCTATGTTATTGCTCTATTGTGATCATTTCTTTTTATTGTGTTCTGTTGTCTGGATATACCACAATTTGTTTATCCATTCACCTGCTGAAGAACATTTGGATTTTTTCCGGTGTTTGTCCATTGTAAATAAAGTTGTTAGGAACCTTTTTATACCACATTTTTTATGCGTATGTACTTACATTTCTTTGGGGTAAATACCAAAGGGTAGATGGTTAACTTTAAAAGAAAGTTCCATACTGGTTACTAAAGAGGTTATACCATTTTACTCTCCCACCAGCAATGTAGGAGAGTTCTGTTTTTTCATATCCTCTTTGACATTTGGCATCATCAGTCTGTTAAATTTTAGCCATGTGAGTTGGTGTAGGGTGGTTTCTCATGTGGTTTTGATTTGCATTTCCATAATGACTAATGATGGTGAACACTATTTCATGTGCTTTTTGGTTATTCATATATATTTCTTTGTGAAGTGCCTATTCAGGTCTTTTGCCCATATTATCAATTGCATTGTCTTTTTATTATTGAGTTGTAGGAGTTAGAAGTCCTTTGTCAGATAAATATATTTGTGAATATTTTCTCCTAGTTGGTAGCATTAACCACTTATTTTCCTTATGGTGTCTTGTCTTTTCTTTTCTCTTTTCTTTTTGAGACAGAGTCTCGCCCTGTCACCCAGGCTGGAGTGCAATGGCGTGATCTTGGCTCACTGCAACCTCTGCCTCCCGGGCTGAAGCAATTCTCCTACTTCAGCCTCCCGAGTAGCTGGGATTATAGGCGTGCACCACCATGCCTGGCTAATTTTGTATTTTTAGTAGAGACGGGGTTTCACCACATTGGCCAGACTGCTCTTGAACTGCTGACCTCAAGTGATTCGCCTGTCTCGGCCTCCCAAAGTGCTGGGATTACAGGCATGAGCCACTGTGCCTGGCCTCCTTATGGTGTCTTTCAAAGATCAAACGTTTTAATTTTAATGAAATCCATTTATATATTTTTTCTATTATTTTAAATGTTTTCTTATGTTAAGATGTTTGTCTTTCCCAAGATCATAAAGATACTCTTCTATGTTTTCCTTCAGAAGGCTTATAGTCTTATGTTTATATTAAGATCTATAATCTAGGATACAGTTTTGTATTTGATCTGAGATATGGGGTATTTCCCCAAATAAATAGCCAGTTGTTTCAGTATAACTGGTTGAAAAGAGATTTTCCTTTATCTATTGAAGTACTTTGGGGCCTTGGTTGAAAAATCAAGATTTGGGGCATCCAATTAGGATGTAGAAAGCTGAAAAAAGAATATTTCCACCCTTACAAGAACAACAAAATAGCAGAAAATTTGCAAATACATGCTGTTCTTGAATCTATGAGAGAACTGAGGTCTCAGGGAAACCAGCTAAAACTTAAAATCCAAGGAGGGACAAGCGTCTCTCAGGAGAGATGAGGGGCTAGCCCTTGCTTACCTGGAGCAGATGCCTAGGACACTGGTAAGAAGAATTCCACTAAAATGTTTAACAAATTCATAAAGGCCAAGATTGAGCTAGTTAGAGCAACTAAAACCCCTGAGGACTGCAGACACAGGGAGATTTTCACTCCTTGGCAGGTTCTTCTTCACTGATGTGCAGGATATGCATAAAAAGGTTAGGGCAAGAGTCCAAAAAAAAAAAAAAAAATTTCCCTCGTGCAGGCCTGAGAGGGTGTTCAGGGGAGGGCATGAAGACCCGCCTGTATTGCTTTCCCCTCTCTCTCCTACAGAATAAAAGCCTTAAACTTCATGGGGAAGAGCAACAAACCCTGTTGTCCTTAGGGAACTGGGGAAAACTTACTGCAACTGAAGGGAGGTACAGAAAAGTCTCTCTTCCCCTGGGATGAGGCAGGAATACATCTTAGGCCCAGACCTATAGATGGAGGAGGAGCAGGCACCAAAGGAAAGCCCTACCTTCAAGACCCAGGACTCACTGTCTGCCCAGTTCATCACTGCAACAGAGAACATCTCCTATCCCCATCACCTGGCCAACAAGTGACAAGTGGCTATACCAGGATGATCCCCAGGTTGCAAATGGAAAACTAAAAACAGGGAATTAAACGGGTTGCCCAAAGTCCCACAGCCAGTAAGTGGAAAAACAGATTTGAACCCAGATAGTCTGGTGCCAAAGTCCCCATAACCACCATGCAGTATTGCAGAGGCAAGAGAGTGGGGACTTGGAGAGAATGAGGCAAATCAGAAGAGTGACTCTCCTGGAACGGACAGAAATGGCCAACAGAGCATGTGGTTTTAGGAAAGAGGATGCAATTGACAAGACCAAATTTAACAGAGCTGTTGAAACAGGTGAAAAATGAAAAGTGTCCATTGGATTTAGCAATGTAGAAGATTTTGTTTAACTTCTAAGAGTAAGCCGTTTTACTACAATTGTGAAGATCCAAACCACAATTCACTGGATTCAGAAATGAATATAGAGTGATGAAGATGAGTTAGTAAAAATAGCCCACTTTCACCAAAAGTTTGGAGAGGACGAGGAGTTGGAGCATAGGTATGGAGTGACATGCAAAGAGGAGTGGTTTTTAAAGATAAAAGTGGGCCAGGCGCGGTGGCTCACTCCTGTAATCCCAGCACTTTGGGAGGCCGAGGTGAGTGGATCATCTGAGGTCAGGAGTTCAAGATTAGCCTGGCCAACATGGTGAAACCCCATCTCTACTAAAAATGCAAAAATTAGCCAGGTGTGGTGATGTGCCTGTAGTCCCAGCTACTCGGGAGACTGAAGTAGGAGAATCGCTTGAACCTGGGAGGCAGAGGTTGCAGTGAGTCAAGATCACACCACTACACTCCAGCCTGGGCAACAGAGCAAGACCCCATCTCAAAAAAAAAAAAAAAAAAGAAGTGATTTGGGCTTGCTTACGAGACAGGGTGACAAAGCCAGTAGGATGAGAAAGTTTGTCCTCACAAGAAAGAAGAGTAAATAGAGTACAATGTAGTTGGTAATAGTTTATAAAATAGGCATAAGGAGGTTTGTTGATTTATCTGGGATATGTTTTGTGGCAGTTTTCTGAGTGTACAAACACCCTTACTTTTTTTTTTAGCTTCTTACAGTATTATTTTAAGAGATATATAATTTGCTCAATTTCAGTATATTCCTTATGTGAGCTAAGTTTTTATCTATACTTAAAGACATATGTGAATTTCACATACCTCTTATGTAAATTTTTTTTTGAGTGAGCTAGCCAGGAAAAAGTAGTTTCATGTTTGCTGCTGTGTGTTGATATGCATTCTGTCAGAATACAGCTTTTTGGTAATGCTGCAATAAACTGTCACTCTAATGTGGTAACATGTAATAGATACAATAACTCAATCATTCCATATTACTTGACATAGTAAAAAAAATGGCTTGAAAAACACAGCCTAAAGAACAAGGTTGAAACTCTAGTTAGCACAGGTGTTAGGCTTTCTACTGTTGTAGTCAATACTTTCGGAGCTGATACCTTTGGAGGCAAGAACTGTGAAAACTTTCATGTCTTTATCACCATTGCCTAGAATGGTGGATGCCTGAAAATGTCAGAGGTATGGGAAAAGAAGATACATTTATTTAGGTTTCTTATCAATATTTTAAAGCATATGGCTATTTTAAATGATTTTATGCTGTGTTTGACAAATAGTAGAACCTCCAGAAGCCCTGGAATTTCAACTACCTCCATGAAGTTTCAGCTGACTTTAGAGATTTAGTTTGATGGCCAGTTACTATGGGCAACCTAAAAGGCATTCCACCTGGCAGAAGCACTGGAAACATCCTTTCCTTATGCTTCTAAACCTTGAGATGATATCATCAGGTCCAGTTCCATAGTGTCCATCTTATTCTCAATATTCAGTCTCTCCATTGATACAAGTGTAGTACATTTGTTATTTTTAAAAATGCATTAGTTTGTACTCCAAACATGAGATGGTTTTGTTTACACCAATATCTCAAATATTAACACATATTAAGGAAAAAATTAAAAGTTTACATTTGGAAATTGAATTGACATTGGGAACTTTAGGTTAACTATCACAGTGGGTCACAGGAAAGAACCTGGCCAAATTTGTCAACCATATTTGGCCTAGTTTTCTGCATATGTTTGCCAGATGCAACAGCCAGTTTATTGCTGGAGGGCACAAAAATCTGGAGGAAAGGCTTGGCACTTGTGCTGTTTAACCCATTGGGGGGTCTTCTTTTTGCTGAGATTTTGCCTACAGAGATCCAATTGTACAATAGAGTATGAATGGAAGAATGGGGCTTCTCTTTGCCTTCCATAAATTAGAGATTTATAGAATGCACCTGTCAAGCATTTTTGGGAACACAGTTGCAAAAAAAAAAAAAAAAAAAGGGAAGATTAAAAATGTTACCTGTATTGGGAAGAATACAGTTCTAGGTGTGAATGGTCAGGCAAATGAGCCAATTAACAAACATGTACTCTTTATTAGGGGGGCTCTCAATTTCCTGGAAAGTTACCACTTAAAATGGGAAGCATGAATATATATATATTTTTATAAAGTTAGCCTGATATGTAAAAGAATTTCAGAATTTTTGACAAATCATATAATTAGAGGTTATATATTTATAGCTGATTCAAATCCCAAAATGAATAGAGATGTCAAAGCCTTGAGCATATTGAACGTTTACACATGAATAAGCAAGATGGCAGAAACTGTTTTCAAGCAGACCTATTTTTTTGCATTTGTATGTTTTTGGTGGTTCTTCAACTTGCAATTTCCATATAATATTTTTTCATGTTTACGTTAGCATGTAATTAGCATACATATCATTCCATAGTGGGATATGTAAATGCTCCCCACTCCCCAAATAGGTCAAATGGCTGTGGGTTTTTATTTTGTTTACTATACTTCTAGACTATTTGTTATTTAGACAGTAATTGTATTTTCTTTCTTTTTAATTATTCAAGTCATGTGGCAGCTTATTAAGTTCCGTTTTTAAGTCAAAGACATTAATGTTTCAGGACAGGTGTTTGAGTTTCAGAATTTGGAGGAATAGAATTGAACACATTTATATTACTTTTCCCTTTCACCACACTTAGTATTTGAAGACTATAGTTACTCTTCAACTATCAAATTTTTTTTCCATATTTTCATAAAACCTTCATACAACCAGACACCTAAATACTATCTCAAAGTCATAACTTACTTCTGGAGGTAGTCTCTCTGTAACTCTTCTCAGATCACTGGGAAATATCTGCAAAATGTTTGAGGAAAATATTTTAATGACATTTACCAAATTTATTTTTAAGCTCTGTGTGTGTATATACGTGTTGAGTGAAAAAGAGAGAGATGCACACTATAGAGAATGTATTTCAATGATTAAAACATGCAGAGAATAAACCAGTTGAAGTATCATTTATTTGGACATCTTATCTTTCACCTAATACAGATGTATGAGGATTATGAGTAAAGTTATACATCTTTATATATATGTGTGTGTGTATATATATGTATATATGTATGTATATTTATATATGTATGTATACATATATATTTATATCCAAAGGCCTCTGACACAGGTGTGTGCACGTATACACACACACACACACACACACACACACACGCGCGCGCCTTTGCATTTCTTTTTTTTTTTTTTTTTGAGATGGATTCTTACTCAGTTGCCCAGTCTGGAGTGCACTGGTGCGATCTCAGCTCACAGCAGCCTCCACCTCCTGAGTTCAAGTGATTCTCCTGCCTCAGCGGACTACTACAGGCGCCCGCCACCATGCCAGGATAATTTTTGTATTT
Organism: Pongo abelii; assembly: GCF_028885655.2. Taxonomy (NCBI): domain Eukaryota; kingdom Metazoa; phylum Chordata; class Mammalia; order Primates; family Hominidae; genus Pongo; species Pongo abelii. The sequence goes on from NC_071990.2 coordinate 22,127,780, forward strand.
TTAGTAGAAACGAGGTTCCACCATGTTCACCAGGCTGGTCTCTAATTCCTGACCTCAAGTGATCTGTCCGCCGTGGCCTCCCAAAGTGCTGCGATTACAGGCGTGAGCCACTGCGCCCAGCCTGTATTTTATTTCTGGTTAGCTCAGGACAGTGAGTCATTACTGCTGGGTACAGATGTGAAGTGCACATGATTTCTCTAACACTGCTATGGGAACAAATGGGGCTAACTGTGGCTGCTCCAGAGAGGTACAGTTTTTAGGGCACTGAGACTGTTGAAAAAGAAAATGACCAGTGATACATGTGTAGGTAGCTGGAGTGGGTGGCCCTCATCACTTCCATGTCACTATATACCCTGCATTTCTGTCTTTCCCTTGGTAATTTGCAGATTTATTGAGACAAATATTTTCAACTAAGTAATTCTCACATCCTAACATGTGTAATGAAATTCCTACTTGTAGAGTTACTATGTAATCTTAGTAACCATTGGAAGCATGGAAAAAATTGATTTGGAAACCCTGAAAGCCCTAAGATAATAAAAATCATACAGCACTGAACTTGCCTAGGTGTATTATAATTGCATTTGTCTGTCTCCCCCCACCCCCATACTGTGATTTCATTAAGAGCAGGGACAAATTTTAAATTTCCAGATTTTAAATTTCATAGTTTGTTATGGCAGAAGTATTCAATAAAGGATAGTTGAATGAAGAAAATGATGAATGAAGTTTAATGAAACATCAAGATCTCTCTATTTTGTTATCTTTACCAAAATCATTACATTTTTTTGCTTAGGTAAGTGGCAGGAATTTATATTTATATTTCTCTTTTTTTGTATTTACTGATACTGTCAAGGAACTATGATATTAGTAATGAAAAGAATGCTGGAATAATAATACCAATACCTGAGTTTAAATTTCGGTGTCACCTCCTCGAGCCTTCCTTTCATCTGTAAAATGGGCTAATAATATTTACCCCATATAAGTGTTATTTCACAGTTATCTTTCTTTATTCAGGAAACTCTTGAAAATCTCCCATAATCCTAAACTGCCTAGCTAATATAGTAAGGATACAATTTTGAAACATTTCATGATGTTTAAAAAAAAAAATCCCTGTAAATCTTGCTCTGCAGGTGCCATGCTCATGGATGGGGGATCGAGAGCCTCTATTGCTTTAGGAGTAGGGCAGGGACAGCCTAGATTCTAGAACAAATGTGCCCTGGCAGCCGTTGGAGAAGTTCTTATAAAAACCAGGATTTGTTGAAAATTCTAAAGCTTACATTTAAATATTAAGAAGAAACCCTTAGGATCTGAGACAGGATCTTGTGTAAAGTGAGATGCAACCACATAGGAAAGGAAGATCCTTCCGGTAGGTCAAAGTGATGCTTGAGGAGAGATTGAGGATGGCGATCAAGAACAAGGTGATTAAAAACAACACGAAACACTTTGGAAGGTTGAGGAGGGACAGGCAGAGGAGGCCGTATCTCCCTGATCCTCTGGAACCCTGGGGGAGTGCCTTTTGAGAATCTCCAAATCACCTTGGCACAGGTAGTAGAGTTGAAAAGTGGCCTGTTGAAGAAAAAGCCATTCTACTCACGTCTTTTCCAGGTACCTCATGTCTTAAAATTGAGCCAGATATTCTGGAGAGACAGATGATGAAGTGACCTTATAAGTAGGCATCAGCACACCTTGCAGGGTCCCGGTAGCTCAAAGCAAGGAAATCGGTGGCAGAGATTACAGGGTGCCCCTCTCCAAGCTGGGGTCACAGCTGAGTCTGAGTGTCAGATAGAGCTGAGATGAGGAGTCTAGTCAATCAGGGGAGATGGCCACAAGCAGGCATTGTTTGGTGCCTATGACAAGAGGACCATCCCAGACACTTCAGAAACAGTTACAGTGAAGTTAGAAGCCAACACCCACCAGCGACCAGGCAAGATTAGCTGTGCCTTACTCAGACTTTAGCAGCCCACCCAAGAAGAGCAGTGATGAGAGCAGATGTTCTTTTACCACCACAGCATTACATACGCTTCCTCTGAGGAGGTGCTAGCATGCCAGAAGGAGAGGGAAGAGAGAAAACAACCCGAAAGACTGAAAATCTGCCCCAAATTGACTATTTTCCAGAGAACCCGAGTGATACCAAATGAACCAGCTTAAAATGTTTGTTTTGTTTTGCATTTTTATCACCAAGGGAGAATGGAGACTTGTGAGCGACATGAAGTTAGTTATGTGACGGGAAACACCATTTTTTAAAAAATTATTTTTTGCACATCTGTATTATAATGAATACATTTCCAATCAGCCACACTAGTGCGTCTTTCTCTCTTTTTAACTTGCAGATGTATAGTGTTCTCATTTATAATGTATGTGTTTGGAGCATTTTATGGTGTACAGAATGCTTTCTTTCCCATACGCCCTCTCATCTGTTCCTTACCATAACACAATGGGGTAATGTCAATATTATTATGCTTATGTTTCAGGAAGTTGAAGATTTGTCCAGGAGCAGATAGCTGAAGAGAGAGAGAGAGAAGAGAGAAAGGCTTACAGCTCAGGTCCTCTCTCCATGCTTAGGAACCACTACAAATGCTACTGCCTTGAGTCTCATTTTGTTTCCCTCTGGAAACCACATGTGTACTTTGTTTGCAACAGTATGGGTATGGATGTTTTGTTAGTTCTTACACATTTATTTTAAAATTTAAAGAAATAGTGCCATAAAGCTTTATCAGGATGTATTTAAAATGAAAATAGTCTCTTGTTATCTAGCATGCAACTGATTCTTTTGATTTGGTTTGGTTAGTCAGAATCTTACCAGAAGTCTGTCCAGGTGATAGTTGAGAGCATCAAAACCAACCAAAATAAAACAAAAACAATAGCCTATGGCAAACTCATTCTGATCATTTCACATCCTAGAGAAAAGTGCAGAGAAACAAAAATGAGTCAATATTTTATAAATTCAGGGTCAATATTGTATGCAATGTCAATAGTGTATGAGTTCCAAAGGATTTGTGTCACTGTGACATTAGAAATGATCCATTTTTATTCGATGTATAGTAGATCGGGCCATATAATGGCCAATAAATAAATAAATAAGTAAAACCCCCACACCAGAATACAAAGGATAGAGAGCAAACGTATTTCATACAATTGCAAACCACTTGTGGGCTTCAATACAAAGTAATAGAGACCATCTCTTCTCTTTGGCTTTCCATTCATTTTTAGCATTAGTGAATTTATGGCCTGTGCTCTTGACCTTGAGCCCTAAGAGGTGTGTGTCTTTGCCATGCCTCCATGGCTACATTTTAGGAGAGTGAGTGTGCATTATATGTCCATAACCCAGATCTTAGATAGTAGAGGGGTGCTGTTATAATTTGTGGAGAGAGGCTATAATTTGGTGCTCAGGGATTACCTCCTTTGTGTATGTTTGCCTACTGCATGCTACCATTTATTGTAAGCTTTTCATTCATGATCTTCGTTCTAGTTGAGTCTGTGGAGCTATTGGTCATGAGTATAGAAATAGATCTACAGGGTTTTCTTGAATGGCATTTTTCATTGCTAATGTGTTTTGTGACCAGCCAGGTTTATGGATAAACCCAGTTTTTGTGTTTCTCTGAGAGGCATGCATCAAAGCAGTTTTTCCTCTTCACTTAGGAATTTTAATTTTCCTTCAGGGTTCAGTGGGCCATTTAGTACCTCCATTATCTCATAACTCATTCTTACTATTTAAATGACTTTTTTTAAATTATGTTAGCATGTTGGCCCTTTTATTTAACTTTTATTTTCAAAGTCAGACCAAACAAACCATCAGAGTGCTGTAAATTTACACCTTACATTTGTTTGGAATTCTTTTTATATTCATATTTTTAGAGTCTTCATATGCAAGCAGAAATTTTCCATCCCCTCTCCACTGATCACCATTGAGGACAGGGCATGAAATGGGCAAACCCATGCTTTTGTGTGCCTGTAATGGCTAGCCTCTTTGTTACACACTTTATATTGGTCATTATCTGATAGAATTCCAACAAATGAAAACATGCCCATGTTAAAGAAATTAAATCTCCTTATCCATCACCTTAGAAAAATGACAACACAGCATGTATATAATTTAAAATGACTTGTTGGAATATGTATTGCTAGATTGGGAGAACATTTCTACTGATAAGAAGCTCCTTTGATTTATCAAAGTTTTCCATATTATTTGTTAATTAACTCCATGTCCTTAATATCCACAGCTCATTTTTCCTATGATAATGACTCCATTGTGCAACATATAAATATAATGAAAAATATCCCTACCTGTATTAAAAATTGAGAAACCTCAATTACTTCACACGCATTGTATTTTGTAGTCAGCTCAGGACTGTAGTTATATAACTTCGGTTATTATTGCTGGAGCAACAAGATAAGAGAGTCATTGAAACATTGCACAAGAGAATGCAATGGACCAGGATGGTAATGTTGTCCTTGTAATAAGCCTACTCCTGCCATTGCTGTTAGATGAAGGTTTTCTTTTTCTAAGTGTTATATAATTATATGCAATTATTTTTGTCGTTTGGTTTTCCTATTATCTTTTTCCTCCTCTTTTTGGTACGAAAATGACATTAACTGGAAAATATAAACCAATAAGATTTGAGCTATTTAATATGTTAAAGAGAATTTGCCAGGTTTCAAATTATTTCCTCATTTGGATCTAGTGTGCAGCACTTACTGATAAGAATTCTCTAACACATGTCTATTTAAAAGTATTAAAAGTATTGTGTACACATTTCAGCAAATTTTCGCAAAAGGGTGTCTTCTGATGGGGAAGTGACTGTTCCTTTCTTTTGCCATTTCCCAGTCTTAAACCCTTGTTTTTACATCAAGCTCCTTTGTTAAGGATTCAACATAAAAGTCTTTGATATTATTGAGTCCATCTCTGACTCATTATTAGCCAACACTTGGTGTCTGGCTGGCAGCTTTTCCGTAAGTGGCAAGGTCAGCCTCATACAGTATTGCACAGCCTTTCCCATTCCTTTTGCGTCAGTGAGAATCAAATGATTCAACAGTGAAAAGCAAACTCTTGGACTGGAATAGCAAGATGACCCATCTCTAAACAAAGCAAACTGACTAGGATTCTCTCATGCTTAACATGCATCTTACTGGTTCTTTATGAAGAGCTTTCTCTTGGTAAGAGTACTCTTTAATATTTGTCTTTACTGCAGGTAATCAGGATCTGTAATTCATGATTTCTCTCCTCAGTTAACAAGGCTATGGAATATTTCAAAGCAACTCAGGGTCAGCATGGTATAGTGGAGAAGGCATTGAGTCAATAGATGCGTCTACCATCTGGGTGCTCATTGAGAGAGAGGCCTGTTACCTTCTCTTAGTCTATAACTTCATCTGTAAAATGGAAATAATCTTACCTGCTTCACAAGGTTGATGCAAAAGTGAATGTGTATAAAATGACTTGGTAAAATGTAAAACCCTATTCATATATAAGGGACTGCTATCCTTTTAAGAAGCAGAAGTGTTTGCTATCATCATTTGAGAGAAGTTGAGAATACTGGAACCTTTTAAAAATTGCAGCATAATGTCTTGGAGTGATTTGTTAAATATTGGCTTAAACTAGTAGGATTTTCCTTTTTTCTTTTTCTTTTTTTGAGACAAGTTCTCGCTCTATCACGTAGGCTGGAATGCAGTGGTGTTGGTGTGATAAGGGTCAGTGCAGTCTCAACCTCCTGGGCTCAAGTGATCCTCTTGCCTCAGCCTTTTGAGTAGCTGGGACCACAGGTGTGTGCCACTGTACCTGGCTAATTTTTGTAGTTTTTGTAGAGCTGGAGTCTCACCATGTTGCTCAGGCTGGTCTCAAACTCTTGGGTTCAAGTGATCCTCCTGCCTTGGCTTCTCAAGGTGTTAGGATTACAGGCGTGAGCCACCATGCCCAGCCAACTAATGGGATTTTCAGTAGTCAAATTGTAGCATTTTTCTTAGTCTTTGGCTCTGTAAGGTTATCATGCTATATTGGAAAATCTTCTTTCTTTGACCACAAAATTTAAAATGAAACTGGATTTGAGTTAGCTAGTACTCCTTCAGTAAATTGTGTGTATTTCCTTTTAAGTAATTTGTTTCTTCCAATTGTTTCATCTTTATCATTCATTCTCTTTCCTCAGTCCTTTATTCGCTGCTGAGGGGAAGCAATGAAGAATTTCCTTTGACTCTGCCCAGTTTTTTATGGACACAAACAAACCTTTTTTTTTTTTTTTTTTTTTTTTTTTTTAAAGAGGCAGGTGTTAATTCAAAGGAAATATAATATATTTTTTTAACCTAGTGGTGGGTGTGCCAATTAAGGAACTTGTAAGTAAAAGTTGAACTTTGGAGCTAAAACGATTGTTGGGACTCATCATCTTCATAATGAAAGTCTTTGCAATTATAATTTCATTTGGCAAAGATGAAGTTGTACCCTTGGGAGATGCCTTGCCAAATCTTTATCCATAATTCTGAATTGATTCCAGCCAGACTTTGTTTTCAGAAAACTACTTCATATCCTTTCTTTACGGTGTGTGCCCTTAACCTCAAGAATTCAGTTTGTGAACACTGAAACAGTGTTCACAGAAAGTGTTTGGAGAAGAGCGCCTTTTAAAAATTACAGTCATTAAGGTATAATGCCATATGGGCTCAAGGGGTGGCAGAGATGCTGAGCGGCTTCTTGTTCATTAAGACTGAAATATTTATATGAGCAGTAATAATAACAGCATATTTCAGAGTCTGTGTGGTATGAAATTGAGCAGCGATGCAATTAGATAATATTGACAGCCCCTATTGTAATTATGTTAATAGTAGTAAGTTCAGCTCTCCTTTTGTCTTTCATTTCCATGTGCACATGTAAGGAGAAGGCTAGAAAATATATAAATGTTGGGCAGGAGTGCTTGGCTATTTATTTATAGGACAGAGTAGCCTGAAGCTTGTGTTCCCCGGAGTTATTTTTTTTTTCTTCGAAATTAAGCAAGTCCAGTGGGTTCCCAGAGGGGACATGCAAATGCTTAGTGTTAAAGCATCCACTTGAGGATCCTGACAACCTCATAGGTCCATTCTGAGTACTTTTCTTTTGGAGCTGTGTGTTGGGATCCTACTTGACTAATACCAATACTTTTTTTTTTTAACCTTTCGAACAGATAATTTAAAGTTGTTCTCCATAGAGATGTTTTCTATGTCTAGCTGCCTATCAATCTTTCCATCTCAATGCAGAAGTATTTGATTAGTGTATTTAAAGTAATAAAGATGCCAACAGTAGTGTCACCTTGATTGATGCTAATTATAAGTCTTTAATGGTTCCTCTGCTTCGGCCACTGTCTCTGCAGATTGTGATTTTTATGGTTAAAATAGTGCCCTGCTGTCCAAAGCCTTAATCATAAATTCTGGTCTCCCTTTCTTTAATGATTTTGCATGCAGTGGTATAATCCCAGTAACATACATTATCTTCGTTAAAAGCAAGCAGTGACTTTCATAGGGGCGATTAATGCATTTATAAGGAGCTTGAGGAATCCTTGTTGGGATCGTAGCAGAGGTTATGATGATTGTGCTTCCTGGGCATTAGAATTAGCAGCAATGTTGCATAGACTGCCTGAAAATAATTGAAGATTTTTATGCAGTCCCTATTTAGCACATTAATGTTGTAAATGAGACTATAACTGCAATGGTAAAAAGGCAGGATTTGCAACCTGAAGATGCTATCAGTATGTGGCTGTCAGACCCGTGAAATGAAAAGCAAGTTAAATTATATGAGGGCTTTCCTTCTTTAGAACAGTCTTAAACAGATTTGGGGTCACTCAATTTGAAATATCTGTTGATGAAAATATCTCTTATCCTGAAGTTTTTCAGGCTGAATTTTCACAGTGCTAATATATGTTTAGTCTTTAATCTCCTTACTCAAGTCCAGAGATACAGTTTTAAATAAGAGGAAATGTGCCTAGTAATACACACATTTATGGGACTTTCAAGGTATGGATAATTTGCTTATGTAAATATATGCCCATATACACCACCCATACTAATACTTCTCTGAAATGACATATCTTATTGCAGACAAGCTTAACATAAATTAAATCGATGCTTTGCTATCTTGTAAGAGCAGTTTACTTTCACACCAATTATAATGCATAGCTTCTTGCATGTAGTGGGTATTTTAAAATAGTGCTTTAATGCTCTTATTGAAAAGACCTTGATAATTAAAAAATTGTTTTTTAAAAGCACATTAATATTGGCACACAGTATTATTATGTACCTGTTTTCTCCTATTTAATTTTACTATATTCTATGCTTACAAACTAAGCTAGATGGAACTATAATAAAATGTTAGGTGTTTATATCATATTGCTTTCCACTAGTTATTCAGTTCTAATGATAATATCATACTATAATATCCTCTGTTAGTGCTAACCACTGACATCTAGACAAAATTGTTAACTTCTAGTAAGGAGAAGATACTTTTAAAATTTTTGAACCATTTACATTTTCAAAGAAGGGAATGCTAAATTGCTTTATAGGAAGGTAGTTATTTCCCAAGTGGTACCGACTTATAGGAAGAAACCACAGACCTCAGAAGCCAAGCTTGAAAGAGTATTCGTCTTGAAATAGCATCTATTCAACATTTCTGGGGGTAGCTGTAGTTAATAATTCTGGATGATAAGCAAAAGTCTACCCAATATTTATTCTTTTGGTGGAAATTTGAGGAGATATACCCAGCTGCATAGTGGTTATTAGAAAATGCCTCAATTTACAAGCATTATATTGAGAAACTTGTGACATCTACTTTGGGTATTTACAATAATGACTTACTTGCAAAGTCTTTTATTTTACCATAATATGGTTTAAGGTAATTGTTTGAAATGTTAATCTTCAGATGTTCTGAGGTGCTCTTTTAGGTAATGGTTATCATCGGTGAGCCATTGGACATCTTTTCACCAGAGTGATAATACGGAAAACACGTACACAGAGTGTAACCTCTCCCACAGGGAACCTTTATCTTTTAGAGCGTCATTCAGACATTCTAAACATGGGCAGACCAGAAAGCGGTGTTAGAAAGCTTGCAATGGATGAGGAGGGCTGGGATTAAATGAACTAGGATTGACCGGGGAAGAAGACTGGTATGGGAGCCTATGGGATTATTAGTGGGGATCTGTATGGTAATTAATCCCATGTGAAGACAATACCTACCCTCCAATCTGTTTGTGTACTCATTCCACCATTGTCGTGCTCTACTGATTATCAATGGTGTCATTAGAAAAACCAGAGAAAGACTCTTCTGTGGGTGTCAACAATCAGCAGAGGTCTAACTAAGCATTAGAATGTCATCTTGTGTGATTCTACAATGAGAGATGCAAACTGCTTGATCAGAGGAGGTGTGAGCTGCATTGTTTAGTCTCTCTTGCTGTGTGATAATTTTCTTTTGTAGTTTTGATAAATTAACATTGGCTCATGTATTCAGCAATATTCAACAGGAATCTTTTTTTTTTTAAGCCCCAGGGCTTGTGTTTAAAAATTCAGGTTAGTTCTCAGAGGCTTTCAAAAGCATGTCTGCATCATGCTACTAATTAAGATAAGGTTATCATTTTAAGTTATACCAGGAATGCAATTAGAGCTTCTAGTGAGAACTGTAGCAATCAATTTTATACAAATTATTCAGACCTGGTAAGGTACAATACAGTTTTAATAGGACAAGTGAACATACTGTGATTTATCAGATATAATGTGAATTCAAAAGACACCTGAACACAGCATCTGTAACACATCATGTAGCCCAAGTCACTGGGACTCTAGTTCAACAGCCCTTCAGTGGGAGAGATTTAATAATATGCCTTCCATTCTCCATTGTTCAGTGACTGTTATTTTGGATTTTGAGAGGGATCTCTGTTTTTCAGTTTGAATAGTTTTCGACATGAGAAAGGATACAAAGCGCAGATGAGTGAGGCCCCTCGTTTATCTAGACTGACCCACTGCAGAGCTGTGGGTCAGTCCTACCTGTCATTCCTTTTACTTTTGTGGGACCCACAGAGTCCAGGTGACCAGCTGACAGTGTAATTAACTAATTTTTCTACACTGTCCATCTCCGCTGAGAGTATTTGGTGTTGGATAAGAAACTTACATGTCTTATCTGCGAACTGTCAGTTATTACTTATTCATTGAATGGATACCTGTTTTCTAAGGATGTATGAGGACTGCAAGGTTGAATAGCTCCTGAGGAGGCTGTAGATTTTCTTCCTAGATCACTGCAGGTCATCTGGAGCTCTCCATTAGGTCATAAATTACAGTACTTCTGGGCTTCCTTTTCTTAAACCTCTTAAAAATATCTGGAACACCTTTTTCTTCTCCCTGGTTGGCTTTTATTCCATTTGACCTATCAGCTTGTTCTACATTTTTCCATGCACCTAAATTCCTCAAATTGCAGTTGTTCATTCAATGTATATCTAGAGATTTTCCATCGTGTGCCATGCGTTGTGCTAGGTATTGGACACATCGTGGTGAAAAAGGATACTGTGCTAATATCTGTAACATATGCCTGCCTTTCCCACCTCCACCATTAAGCACGTAACATCCCTTCCCAGCACTTGTAACCTTGCCTTGTAATTTACAGAGAAGATAAATATCCTCTAGTACAATCTCCTCTATCTTCTCCTTTCTTCCATATCTGCCATTATCCGCAGCTGAAAGGTGTTTTCTTTCTGTTCTGTCTGATAGAAAGTGTCACCTCTTCTCCATTAAATTGCCATGATTAAGATAAATTTTCTTTAATGTTTCTATGCATTAATTTTTCCAATAATTTCTCTTTTTGCAATAATTTTTCTTTTCTTTTCTTTTCTTTCCTGCATAATTGTTTTCTCTCTACTTTATCTCAATCTTTCCTACTCTTCTGCTATTTCCCTTTGGCCAACAAGCAGGCTCACATTTTAGCTCAACCCTATCCAGAAACAATAAGTAAAAAATCTGTTATCTTACATCTGTTACTCATTCAAACTTCCTAGTTGCTAGTTTCTTCAAAGTGTGCCTACACAAATTCTGATTTTTCTTCTTCATGTCTTTTATTACAACAATCTGGCTTCTGGACCAGCAAATCTCTAGACCAAAACACACCAGTGGCCAAAGTTTACTTCTTACTTCACTTAGCCTCGTACTAACATTTGTTATTGCTGCATCTTTCCTACTTCTGAAAATCGGCAGCTGTCTTGAATCTATGGTGTCATTTCTTCATCCTCAATTTCTTAGGCTGAGTTGTCCTTTTTTGCTAACCCTTTTGGTGACAATGTCCCTCAGGGTTTCAACTTTAGTATTCTTCTTTACTTACTCTGTGTGAGGAGGTTCTTAAAAAAAAGAGGCTTCAAAGGTGAACTGTGAATGCCCTAAAATCATATGCTAACATATATGGTGTGGGTACCTACATTTTTCGGAGAAAAGGGTTTGTAGCTTTCATGTGATTCTCAACAGGTGCCAAAGACCAAGCTACAGCTGAAACCTCATTCTTTGAATGGTGGCATCCTCTTCCATGGTGTCCTGCTCCAAACCCTCACCTGCGTTTGTACTGTACTGTATCTCAGGCTGACACATTGCTGTTGACCTAAGTTCTTAAAGAATCTTCCGTGTCTTCTCTTTCCACACTCAGTTTTATGCCAAATTCTTTCCATTATGATTCAGAAATATAATTAGTCTGTCATGGTTTTGTCTTAGTTAGATTCCCTGTCACCTATTTCTCACCATTCTGGTCCAATCTGCACAATATCTCCAGAAATATCTTTTGATGTATCCTAAAATTAAAAAGCCTGCTCCTAGGATTTTCCCTCACTTACTATTCTTCAGTACATTCTTTCCCTTTTCCTTTACAGGTCAGGTTCCAGGTGAGAAATCACTTGAATTGTAAAAGCCTTCAATATAATTCTCCTTACTTATATCACTCTTCCTCAACTTATGAACACTTTGAACCCTTTGCAATTAGCCAAGAGAAAACTCCCCCTTCAGCCTTTAAAAGTTTGATTAAAAATCAGCTGACAAAAGACAGATTAATAGGAGAAGAGGCATACACGTTTATTAACATGCACTGGAGTCTTAACAAAATATGAGAACTCAAAGAAATGGCCAGATGGTTGACACATTTTTTTTCTTTTTCTTTTTTTTTTTTTTTTTTTTTTTTGAGATAGGGTCTCCCTCTGTTACCTTGGCTGGAGTGCAGTGGTGCTATCTTGGCTCCCTGCAGTCTCGACCTTCTGGACTCAGGTGAACCTCCTACCTCAGCCTCCTGAGTAGCTGGCACCACAGGCTCACATGACTACACCCAAATAGTTTTTTAAAAATTATTACTTGGGCCGGGCACGGTGGCTTACAGCTATAATCCCAGCACTTTGGGAGGCTGAGGTGGGCGGATCACTTGAGGTTGGGAGTTTGAGACCAGCCTGGCCAATGTAGTGAAACCCCGTTACTACTAAAAATACAAAAAAGGTAGCTGGGCGTGGTGGCATGTGCCTGTAGTCCCCAGGTATTTGGGAGGCTGAGGTGGGAGGATCACTTGAACCCAGAAGGCGGAGGTTGCTGTGAGCTGAGATTGCACCACTGCACTCCAGCCTGGGCAACAGAGTGAGACTCTGACTTGAAAAAAAAAATATATATATATGTATATATATATATATAAATAATTTGTAGAGACAGGGCCTCACTAGGTTGCCCAGGCTGGTCTCAAACTCCTGGGCTCAAGCCGTGCTCCTGCCTTGGTCTCCCAATGTGCTGGGATTACAGGCATGAACCACTGTGCCTGTACTGGTTGACACTGTCTTTTCTTTTTTTTCTTTTATTTTTTTTTGAGATGGAGTCTCACACTGTTGTCCGGGCTGGAGTGCAGTGGCATGATCTTGGCTCACTGCAGCCTCCACCTCCCAGGTTCAAGCGATTCTCCTGCCTCAGCCTCCTGAGTAGCTGGGATTACAGGCACCCGTCACCACGTCCAGCTAATTTTTTGTATTTTTAGTAGAGACAGGGTTTCACCGTGTTAGCCAGGCAGGTCTGGAACTCCTGACCTCATGATCCGCCTGCCTTGGTCTCCCAAAATGCTGGCATTACAAGTGTGAGCTACCGCGCCTAGCCTGGTTGACACTTTCATACCATCTTGAGGTTACAGAAAGAATGAAAACTTTGATGAATGAAAACTTTGATTATGGCAAAACAGGTTATGAGAGGGCAAGAAGAGCAGGCCTGGCTAGCAAGGGTGGTCTTCTTATGTAGATGAAACCTCAGAGGTAACAGCCCTCAGAGAGAATAGATGGTAAATGTTTCTTTAGACCTATAAGGTGTCAGACTCTCAGGTCATGTTTCCTAACTGCACAAGGGAGAGGTTCAGAGAAAGCATGGATGCATCCATGCCAATTTTCTCTACAGATGTAAATCTCCCCTACAGAAGACAGCTTTTCAGCTGTTCTTGTATTTCTAGCCCTTCTGAATAGCCATCTTGAAATGTGTCAAAGAAGTATGTTTTGGGGTGAAATATTTTGTTTTCCTTCACATTTCTCCAGATGTGTTATGCTGCGGTTTTCTCTCCCTGAAAGGAACCCCTCTTGTCTTGAATCTACATAGATGTTTCCTATTTATCTCCCACGATCCAGCAGAGCCATTACCCTGGTCCCAGCCAGCATTCAGCGTGGCTTCCCTCTTGTCCATAACTCTGTTGTTGCATTGACAACTATTCAATATCCTCACTTTGTTCCTATCTCTCTCTCCAACAATATGAGAGGCCAGGGAATTTGCAGCAAATTTTTGTTATCTGAGTCTCCTTAGCATTTCAAGAAGTGCATGTTGACAGATCACACACTCTGAACTTCAATTGGACATTTACTTAGATATAAAAGGCATTTTAGATCATTTTTTGGATCAAACAAATGCATCAACTTTTTCAGATTTGCTTTCTGAGTGAGACTCCAACAGCTGTGGTTAAAACTGCAGTTGCCATCCCTGAAATTCTTCCCGTAGTGCAGTCTACATAAATGTGCAACATATGTAATATATATTGTTATACATGTAATATATGTCATATATATGTATGTATATATAACATATATACACTATATATGTATATATAATATATACATATAATATATGTTATATATGTATATATGTGTGTATGTATATATGTATATATGTGTGTATATGTATATATGTGTGTATATATGTATATATGTGTGTATATATGTATATATGTGTATATATGTTATATATGTATATATGTGTGTGTATATATGTGTATATATGTGTGTATATATATGTGTGTATATATGTGTATATATGTGTGTATATATGTGTATATATGTATATATATGTGTGTATATATATGTGTGTGTATATATATATATATATAACACTCCCAGGCTGGAGTGCAGTGGCGTGATCTGGCAGAAAGTCCTGGATCTATTTTATGAAACAAGATGAACAGCATATATAAGCATATAATATATTTTCTGTGATATACTTTTTAAAGAGAAGGTAAATCTTGAGTATGTTGACAACAGCTCTGGGATAGTTGATGTGTGGCTTCAGTGGTAATTTTGTATTTTGCAACTTTTGAGCAACTTTGTGCAAGGAGAGATCTCTCCCACTCCCCCCTTCCATGGTGCTTATTCTCCTTCTTGCCCATAGTTAAGGCAACATCAGACCAAAGCAATTGATATCTCTGTTCCTTAAATTCACAGTGTCACATATTAATAAAAGTGATGGATATTTTTCTCTTTTCTGAGAGTTTGTTAGATTTGTTAAGGTAATTTATTAACAAGATGTATCCTAGGGAAATACATTTTTTCACCTATCGCTATCTTAGTAACATTTTTTGCTAATGAGGAAACTGGGTCACAGAGAGGTTAAATTACTTTCCATGGAGTTTTTGTCAGAGAACCGTTAAGTGTGATATCATTAAAAGTTACAGCAAATTTCTTCTAGAAAAAAATGTAGTGCTTAATCATCTGTATTAGTACTTTATCCTTAAGTCAACCTGGTAAATAGTTTCTAGATACAGTACAAAGCTAGAGTACAATACCTTCTGATCCATTGAGCCCTCTTCCATCTTTCCTTCTGCTCTCTGTATCATTTTTTTTTTTTCCTGAGGTGGAGTCTTGCTCTGTCGCCCAGGCTGGACTGCAGTGGTGTGATCTCAGCTCACTGCAACCTCTGCCTCCTGGGTTCAAGCGCTTCTCTTGCCTCAGCCTCCCAAGTAGCTGGGACTACAGGCATCCACCACTGTGCCCGGCTAATTTTTTTTTTTTTTTTTTGTATTTTTGGTAGAGATGGGGTTTCATCATGTTGGCCAGGCTGGTCTTGAACTCCTGGCCTCAAGTGATCCACCTGCCTCGGCCTCCCAAAGTGCTGGGATTACAGGCATGAGCCACCACACCCAGCTGCTCTCTTTGTCTTATGTAGAGAAAAATAACACAGAGATTCTTATTCATATTTTTATGAAAAATTTAAAAAGGAAACAAGATTTTTGTAAAAGGAGTAGGTGTAGAAAGAGTTAATTTTCTTTCTGACACTTCTTAACGTATGAAAGGAATTAATTATTTGGCTGTTAGGTAGATGAATTAGGTGATGGACATTCTGGTTTTTGTTGTTGTTGTTGCTGTTGGTATCTTTTCTGAATACTTAAACACTTTGGCCAGGCGTGGTGGCTCACGCCTGTAATCCCAGCACTTTGGGAGGCCGAGGTGGGCGGATCACCTGAGGTCAGAGGTCAGGAGTTCAAGACCAGCCTGGCCAACATGGTGAAACCCCGTCTCTACTAAAAATGCAAAAATTAGCTGGGTGTTGTAGTGGCCACCTGTAATACCAGCTACTCAGGATGCTGAGGTAGGAGAATTGCTTGAACCCAGGAGACGGAGGTTGCAGTGAGCCGAGATCGCACCACTGCACTCCAGCCTGGGCGACAGAGCGAGATTCTGTATCAAAACAAACAAACAAAAAGACTTATTTTCCCTTTTAAATGCTTTAATATTTGGGTTTGAATAGACAGAATTTGAATCAAAGCCATTCTCTTTTACCTGGGACTTTTGTTTTGTTTTTGTTTTTGTTTTTGCGACAGGGTCCTGCTCTATCACCCAGGCTGGAGTGCAGTGGTGCAATCATGTCTTACTGCAGCCTTGACCTCCTTGGCTCAGGTGATCCTCCCACCTCAGCCTCCTGGGTAGCTGGGACTATAGGCATGTGCCACCATGCCTGGTTAATTTTTTGTTGTTGTTGTTGAGACAGGGTTTCACTATGTTGCCCAGGCTGGTCTTGAACCCCTGGACTCAAGTGATTCACCTGCTTCAGCCTCAGGCTCCCAAAGTGCTGAGATTACAGGCACGAGCCACCGCACTGG
This sequence comes from Pongo abelii, assembly GCF_028885655.2. Classification (NCBI taxonomy): domain Eukaryota; kingdom Metazoa; phylum Chordata; class Mammalia; order Primates; family Hominidae; genus Pongo; species Pongo abelii. The sequence continues at coordinate 22,144,116 of NC_071990.2, forward strand.
CGTTTTAGTTCAAACTTTTACTTCAAACTTCCTTTCAGCCTACAAAGAGTCGTGTTACAAAACATCTGAATCCAAATTCTGCCTCCTTACCTTGTCATGTCTTGGCATGAGTCTATGCATTAGTCTCAGACTGATTTGATTCATGTTAGTTGTGGCCACCTCATATGTATTTTTTCTTTTGTACAAGAATGGAGCCTAGTTTTATAAATGTGATAAAATGCACTGGATTTTTTTTTCTTTTTTCTGGAAGGAATTCTGAAAGCTTCAACTGTTGTCTCCTGGAGTATATTAGAGTATAGGAATGTCTCAAGATATCTGACTTTGTCCATGAACTTCTGCAAATCCTTGATTATCGAATATCACACACCACAACTGGAAGTATGTTTTATGATCATTCATTAATCCTCTCCATTGCAAAGGCTGAGTGGCACATTTAAGAGGTTGGGGAACATGAACTGATGGGCACACTCCTTTTAACATTGCTTCATTATAAGGCAGATTGATTAGGGCCCCTGCTACTGTCCTGAAAACTGTACATGTCCTCTGGGTCCAAATTACTGTTACTCCTGTTTCACTCTGATTTTTGTTTATGACTTTTAGTACTTCCTAGGTTTTTATTCAAGATCTCATGTGAACTTTCTGTATCTTATCTTTTCTGCCTTTGTGATGCTACCAATTAGATTATAGATAGAACATCACATCTGCTTGGTGCATCCCAGAAAGGGCCCTATATACATTAATTATCCACTTTTCTGCCCCTGTTCAATCCTGATTTAGCAATAGGAATCTTATCAGATTGAAGCTTGCTGCTTTAAGCAATATCTTTGCAGAATATTTTCTTTTGGGTCTTGATTTCTATAGATGAGTCTAAAGGTGCTACCACCAGTATTAGTTCTCTGAAGGCATTTAAACAATGTTGTTAGTCTGTGGGCATGATGAGAAAGTATACCTTAATACCATAGACATTAGATTGGCCTGTTAAGAGTTAACTTGCATAAATCTGCACAAAATGGATGTGATTTATCATGAGTAATTGTTAACTCAAAATTTTCTATAAATAGAGACTCAAGAGATTACAGAACCCATAGATGCTAATCAAAGTGGACTCTGGGAAAAATCTGAGAGGCAGGACTGGAAAGTGGTTATCATTTGCTAATCAGAAACATTATCGGAGTATCGTATCCTGTTTTGAAAAGGGCTATACAAGTATAACCAGGTTAGCAACTAAGAAAATGTAGAAAAGGACAATCACAAAGGCAAATACTGTTGATGTTCATGTAAGCAAAGTCTGGTGGAGAGGAAGTCTTGAATAAAAGACTTGAACCTTACCAGCAAAACTACTGATAAATTTAGCATCTATTGTGCCAGGCGTATGCTAAAAACTTTATCTGCACTGTTCTCATAACTTCTCAAAAGGACTTTTGACCTACTGTTGCATTTTTTTCTTTCCAACTTTTGTTTTAGGTTCAGGGATCCATGTGCAGGTTTGTTACATGGGTGAATTACGGTCACTGGAGTTTGGTGTACAGATTATTTTGTCACCCAGGTAATAACCATAGTACCCAAAGGTGGTTTTTCGATCCTCATACTCCACCCTCAAATAGGCCCTGGTGTCTATGGTTCCCCTATTTGTGTCCATGTGTGCTCACTATTTAGCTCCCACATCTAAGTGAGAACATGTGGTATTTAGTTTTCTTTTCCTGCATTAATTTGCTTAGGGTAATGGCCTCCAGCCATATCCATGTTGCTGCAAAGGACATGATTTCATTGTTTTTATGGTTGCATAGTATGCCATGGTGTATATGTACTACATTTTCTTTATCCAGTCCACTGTTGATGGGCATTTATGTTGATTCCATGTCTTTGCTTTTGTGAATAGTCCTGCAGTGAACATATGTGTGCATGTGTCTTCATGGTAGAACATGTTATGTTCCTTTGGGTATATACCCAGTAATGGGACTGCTGGGTCAAATGGTAGTTCTGTTTTAAGTTCTTTGAGAAATCTTCAAACTGCTTTCCACAATGGCTGAACTAATTTACATTCCCACCAGCAGTGTATAAGTACTCTTTTTCCTCTGCAACCTCACCAGCATCTGTTATTTTTTGCCTTTTTAAAAATAGCCATTCTGATTGGTGTGAGACAATATCTTGTGGTTTTGATTTACCTTTCTACAATGTTTAGTGATGTTTAGCATTTTTCCATATGTTTGTTGGTTGTGTGTGTGTCTTCTTTTGATAAGTGCCTGTTCATGTCCTTTGCCCATTTTTTAATGGTATTGTTTTTTGCTTGTTAATTTGTTTACATTACTTATAGATCCAGGATATTAGATCTTTGTTGGGTGCATGGTTTGCAAATATTTTCTCTCATTCTGTAGGTAGTCTCTTTACTCTGTTGATAATTTATTTTGCTGTGTAGAATTAGGTCCTGTTTGTCAATTTTTGTTTTTGTCACAATTGCTTTTGGAGTCTTTATCATGAAATCTTTGTCATGGCCTATGTCCTGAATGTATTTCCTTTATCTTTTTCTAGGGTTTTTATAGTTTTAGGTTTTACATTTAAGTCTTTAATCCATCTTGAGTTAATTTTTGTACATAGTGTAAGGAAGGGGTCTAGTTTCAATCTTCTGCATATGGCTAGCCAATTATCCCAGCACCATTTATTGAATAGTGAGTCCTTTCCCCATTGCTTGTTTTTGTCAGCTTTGTTAAAGATTAGATGGTTGTAAGTGTGCTGCTTTATTTCTGGGTTCTCTGACCTGTTCCATTGGTCTGTGTGTCTGTTCTATTTTTTGTTTGTTTGCTTGTTTGTTTTACAAATACCATGCTGTTTTGGTTATTGTAGCTGTATAGTATAGTTTGAAGTTGGATAGTATAATGCCTCTGGCTTTGTTCTTTTTGCTTAGGATTGCTTTAGCTATTCAGGCTCTTTTTTGGTTCTGTATAACTTTTAGAATCTTTTTTTTTCTATTTCTTTGAAAAATGTTGTTGGTAGTTTGATAGGTATAGCATAGAATCTGTAAACTGCTTTGGGCAATATGGCCATTTTAATAATATTGATTCTTCCTATTCTTGATCATGGAATGTTTTCCATTTGCTTGTATCATCTCTGATTTCTTTCAGCAGCATTTTATAATTCTTGCTGTAGAGATTTTTCAACTCCTTGGTTAGCTGTATTCCTAGGTTTTTTTTTCTTTTTCTTTTTTTCTTAGTGCATATTGTGAATAAGATTGCATTCTCGATTTGACTTGGACATTGTTGATGTTGATGTATTGAAATGCTTCTGATGTTGTACATTGATTTTGTACCCTGAAACTTTGCTGATTTATTAGATCAAGGAATCAAGCAGCTTTTTGGCAGGGACTATGGGGTTTCCTAGGTATAAAATCATATCATCTGTGAAGAGAGACAGTTTGATTGCCTCTCTCCCTATTTGGATGCCTTTTGTTTCTTTCTCTTGCCTGATTGCTCTGGCTACGACTTCCAGTACCATGTTGAAGAGGAGTGGTGAGAGTGGGCATCCTTGTCTTGTTCTGATTCTTAAGAGGAATGCTTCCAACCTTTGCCCATTCAGTATGATGTTGGCTGTGGTTTGTCATATATGGCTCTTATTATTTTGAGGTATGTTCCTTCAATGCCTAGTTTGCTGAGGGTTTTTAACATGAAGAGATATTGTATTTTACCAAAAGACTTTCCTGCATCTATTGAGATAATCATGTGGTTTTAAATTCTATTTATGTGATAAATCACATTGATTGGTTTGCATATGTTGAAGCAACCATGCGTACCAGGAATACCTACTTGATTGTGGTGGATTAGCATTTTGATGTGGTGCTGGATTTAGTTTGGGAGCATTTTGTTGAGAATTTTTGCATCCATGTTAATCAGGGATATTGACCTGAAGCTTTCTTTTTTTGTTGTGTTTCTACCAGGTTTTAGTATCAGAATGACACTGGCCTCATTGAATGTGTTAGGGAGGAGGATTCCCTCCTTTTCAATTTTTTAGAATCTACTGTTGTATTTTGAACTGTCAAGGTTTAGTTCTAATAAATTTCTTATTACCAAGTAATTCAGTTATAAAGCTGGGATTTGAACCTAGGTTTTAGGGTTCCAAAGACTACAGTCTCACTAACTGTGCTATATAATTTTCTTGTACCAAGACTATTTGCTATAAGTAAAATAAACTTCTTATACTCCTTGAAGTACCCACTTAACACATAGAGTCATATAGCCATCAAGATAATCAAATCCCTCCTGCCACTTTGAAAACAATCCCTATATTCCTACTCTAAGTACCTGGAAGCCATTGCTCTGTCTTCTGTTCCCACCTACATTTTAAAAATGTATTTTTGTTTTAAAATTATATTTACTTGTATAAACTTAAGGGCTACAAGTGGAATTTTGTTATGTGCATTTATTGCATGGTGAAATCTTGGCTTTTAGTGTAGCCATCATCTGAATAATTTACATTCTACCCACTAAGTTATTTTTCATCACCCATCTCCTTCTGCACCCGCCTTCCTAATCTCTAATATCTATCTTTTTTTTTTTTTTCCATCTTCCCCTTATAAGTGAGAACATGCAGTATCTGACTTTCTGTTTTGGAGTTGTTTCACTTATGATAATGGCCTCTCTCGTTCCATCCATGTTGCTCCAAGACATGATTTTATTCTTGTTTTATGGCTGAATAGTATTCAATTATGTATATATACCATATTTTCTTTATCCAGTGTTGATGAACACATAGGTTGATCCCATATTGTTGCTATTGGGAATAGTGCTGTGATAAATATAAGAGTGCAGGTATCTTTTTGACACAATTTCTTTTCCTTTGGGCAGACACATGGTAGTGGGATTGCTGAACTGAGTGGTAGTTCTATCTTTGGTTCTTTGAGAAATCTCCATACTGTTTTCCATAGAGGTTTTACTACAGTGTATAAGAGTTCCCTTTTCTTCTCATCTTCGCCAACATCTGTTGTTTTTTGACTTTTTAAAATAGCCATTCTGACTAATGTAAGATAATATCATTGTGGTTTTAATTTGCATTTCTCTGATGATTAGTGATTTTGGGCATTTTTTTTCATATGCGGGTTTACCATTTGTATGTCTTCTTTTAAAAAATGTCTATTCATGTCCTTCGCCCACTTGTTAATGGGGTTGTTTTTGTTGTTGTTGAGTTGTTTGCATTCCTTGTAAATTCTGGATATTAGTTTTCTGTGAGATGCATAGTTTGTGAATATTTTCTCTCATTCTGCAGGTTGTCTGTTTGCTCTGTTGATTATTTCCTTTGCTGTGCATAAACATTTTTATTTCATTATGTCTCAGTTTTTTATTTTTGTTTTTTGTGGCTTGTGTTTTTGAGGTCTTAGTCATGAATTATTTTCTTAGACCAATGTCCAGAAGAGTTTTCCCTAGGTTTTCTTCTGGTATTTTTACAGTTTCAGGTATTACATTTAAGTTTTTAATTCCTCCTGAGTTTATTGTTGTATATGGTGAGAGATATGGGCCTATCTACATTTTTTAATGTAAGGTTTACCAATCTGTGGCTGGCTTGGCCAGGGTAAAAATATGCATTGGTCAGATTAACAAAAATACCTGGTTGAATTGACAGTTGTACATCTCATTGTAAATTAATAGATTGACATTCTGATTAGAATTTCTTTCCATGTTGTTTGCTTAGTAGGAGAGAATTAATTGACAGGTGTGTGTCTGCTTAAAAATACTCTTTTGTATAAAATAATAAAATGGCATATGCATATGTTTTTATATTTGTAGGAGGGATGAATATGATCATGGATATAAAAATATAACTAAATATTAGACTACAATGCCTTCTTTAAGTATGATTCAAATTTATATTGATAAAAATATTTATTGGTGACCAAAATCAGAAGCAAATATCCAAAATGGGATTGAGTTTAAGATTGGGTTTTGATATGGTTAGGCTTTGTGTCCCCACCCAAATCTCATCTTGAATTGTAATCCCCATAATCCCCACGTATCAAGGGACAGACCAAGCGGAAGTAATTGAAGCATACTGATAGTGAGTGAGTTCTCACGAGATCTGATGGTTTTATAAGGGGCTCTTCCACCTTCACTTGGCACTTCTCCTTCCTGCCACCTTGTGAAGAAGATAACTGCTTCCCCTTTGCCTTCCATCATGATTGTAAATTTCCTGAGACCTCCCAAGCCATGCTGAACTGTGAGTCAATTAAACCTCTTTCCTTTATAAATTACTTAGTCTTGGGTAGCTCTTTATAGCAGTGTAAAAATGGACTAATACGGGTTTGTTTCAGTAAATGTTTTGAACACAAGTTGTTCAACCAACGACTGTTTATTGAACATCTTCATCAGGCTAGAAACTGGATGAAGAGGTGGGGCATTGGATACAGTGAAAAACATTCTTAGCTGAAAAAAACAGCAAGTGCGATGTGTCCAAAGTGAGAGGAATGTGGCATATGGAGTCATGAAGGAAGGCAGGGATAGCCAAAGGGAAATAAGGAAACCAATGGGTATGAGAGCAGAGTGGAGCATAGGCAGAGCTTGGATCTATTACTGGTTTCTGTGACATGTGTTATGAAGAGTATCATTTCACTGACTGGCTCTGCCCAAATATGTTTGACCATATTTACATCCCGTCTCTCTCACTCTGGACTGCTGAAGAAGCTTACACTATCAACGTACTCTTTTTTTTTTTGAGATGGAGTTTTGTTCTTGTCGCCCAGGCTAGAATGCAATGGTGCGATCTCAGCTTACTGCAATCAATGTGCTTCTCTCATGTGTACTCAACTATTCCCTCTCAAATGAATCCTTTCCATTGACTTTAAAACTTGAATACAGCTCTCCCATCTCACCTGCAAACAAACAGCTCCTCCCTGACTCCTTTAGCTCCCTGCAGGTACTGCTTTCTCTCCTACGCTTTATAGCGAGATGTGCTGAAAGCACTTCCCTGTCTTCACTTTCTTGCCTTCCATGCACCCTTCTCTAATTTAGCTTCCAGCTTCATCAAAACGACTTTTACTTGCAATGACTGACTGTTGTCCATCTCATAGTCCTCTTCTTAGTAAACTTAACAGCATTAAATAAAAACTGTCTTCTTCTGGAGCACCAACTTCCCTTGGCTTCCAGGATAGCCCAGCCTCCTCCTTCTTCACGTCTGGTGATATACTCTCAGTCTTGTCTGCCAGGAATCAGTTACTAATACTGGCAACCTCAAAATCCCTCTTCTTTTTTACTCCCTACTGTCTCCAAAGTTGGTTTCAACCCCCTTCCTTGGCTTGCTATGAGAATGACATAGGCTAGTTATAGGATCTGCTCATTTAATAATTGTGAGGATAAAATGAGTTCATATATGGAAAGTACTTAAAGTAATGCCAGGCAAATGATAGTTGCCCCTTGAGTCGATAGCTGTAGTTATAATTTGTGGATGAAACCTGAATGACATCAGTCCATACCTATGTATTCAGTGGCCTATAACTATCTCCATATTCAACTCTAAAGGCACATCAAACTCAGTGTATCCAAGACCAGATGTATGTCATTCTTGTGCTTCATCCTGAGAAAAATAAACCTGGTCTCTCCTAGTATGTCCTGCTTCAATGAGTGGTCCAACTATTCTGTCATTTGCACAAGCCAGCAAAGTAATTTGGCCCACTAAATTTCTATGAAAATCTTCCATTTCTCAACATTCCCTCTGCCAGCACAGTAGCCAGAGATACCATCATCTCTCATCTGAGTTCTATAAAAAGGGATTGCCTTGTTTTCATTCTGTCGACTCATCACCCCCTATAAGTTCTCCCCCCAATCCCCATTGCCTGAATGCTTATTTCAGAAGACCACCCTGAGTCCCCCTTTGCTTCCAGCCTTTCCATGGCTTCCCGTGACTCTCAGGATAATGACCAAAATCCTTCACATGGTTTGCCAGGCCCAGCCTCTGAGGACTGTCCCACCCATCTCCCATCCCACCTTCTGCTGTTCCCTCCACTCCAGCTGTGCATGTCACTTTCAGCTGCTCACACACACTTTACTCTCCCTGACCAGAGGATTTGTACATGCAATTTATCATGCTGGAAAGCTCTCTCCACCTTTATAAGCAATGTCTTATGCATCCATTATCACAGCTCAAACTTCTCTTTTTCAGGGAAGACTTCCTTGACCTCCTAGTCTACTTCAGGTTACTATGTTATAAACTCCCACAAACTATATTTTTCTTCTTTAGAGTATGTACCTCATTTTTTAATTGTATTGTGTTGGGGATCCCCAAGATAATTCTCAGGCTCAATTATTTGCTGGAAAGACTCACAGGACTCAAAAAAGCTGTTATACTCATGGTTAAAGTTTATTACATTGAAAGGATACAGAAAAAACTCAGCGAAGTGAAAAGGTGGATAGCATGGAGTAGAGGAGAAATTAAGCACCAGCTTCCAGTTGTCCTCTCCCAGTGGCATTGCATGGAGTACACTTAATTTTCTCAGCAACAATGTGTGACAACATATGTAAAGTGTTGCCAACCAACGAAACTCACTTGAGGCATGTGTCCAGGGTTTTTATTGGAGGTCAGTCATGTAGGCATGCAGCACCTTAGCTACCAGTCTTCAGGCCTCAGATCAAATTGATACAGCATGATCCAAAGCCTCAGGCATACAAAAACAGGTGTTTGCCATAAATCACACTGTTGGCATAAATTACTATCTCAGCCAAGGGCTCAGAAGTAATCTTCCCAGGAGCCAGGCCAAGACCAGTCTTGAGACTCTGGGAATACTCAAGGTTTGAGCAGCCCAGGCCTGTTGACTTAACCCTTTCCTGCACAAGTGTCAATAGTGCCATTCTTTGATTAATGTCTCTCTTCCTGCAGACTACATGAAAGCAAAATTTGTAACTGTGTAGGTAATATACCTAGTCTTTAGCACAGCTGCTGATAATTGGAGGTACTCTGTAAATTTTTGTTGAATAAATGAATGAATAAAATCTTCTGATTGTCTTTATCTCCTTCTAGTCTATACTGTGTTCTATACCTTTCTGCCCTATAGCTTTCAGACACTTCTTTATAATGGAGTCTTGTCATGCATTTTATACCTAAAGTTACTTTTGTGCTAATGAGTAATATGTAGTAACTACTTAAAATATTTATTTTATTACTCTAATTCCCAATTATATCCCTATACCTCCAGGCATTATTCTGTCTACATATTAAACTTTAAACTGGCAAATGTTTTTCACAATTATACTTGAAATATATGTATAATTGTGAAAAACATTTATATATCAGATTATATGATATCACATAATCTGATATATGTGATATATAATCAGATTATGTGATATCATATAATCTGATATATAAATGTTTTTCACGATTATATATATAATATCAGTGTATCAGATTATGTGATGCCTACTTATAAGCACCAAAGTTATTTCTAAGAGAATGAGGTATTGATCCAACATCTGCCTTAAGAATTCTAGTAAACAAATTATGCTTAACTTTGAAGCTACTGACTATATATATTGAATTTTATCCTGGATATATTAGAAATATAGGAAGAAAGTTTCCTGGAATGAGGAGGTATATCCCCATTTTCTCTGTGAGATGGAAGAGCAAATATGTCTTGATGATCCGTAGTTTCTTAATCTTCAAAGTCCACATGATGTCACAGTGCTTTGCTCTATCCAGAATCTCTGTTTAGCCAAGGTCAAGAGGTGTCAGGCCCATTTTAGCAATGAATTTGAATGCATCTTCATTAAAAATTTCTTTATTGTGTTAGTATTGGATTATAACCCAAAGTATAAAAGAAATCCCCATGAGTCCATACTGATATAAAAAAAGATCAAATAAATAAATAAATGGGAGAGTGAGATAATTTTCCCATGCAGAAGAATGCCAAACAATTTATGTAGATTTTCTGCTTACAAATGGGTGGAGCATAACTTCCCACTCCTTAAATTTGGGATGCATATAGTAACTTTCTTCCAAAGAGTACAGTACAGAAAAGTAGGTGATGAGAAGAGTAACTTTACAGTGGAGAAACATGACAAACACCACCACAGCCAGGCAATCAAAGTTCACATCAATAGTATAAGGCATGCTGATGGTATGTACCTTTAATATAATTTGATGAGAATGGTACTTCTTCACCTCTGTGGTCTTCCTCCCCAAAACCCATAACCCCAGTCAAACCCTAAGAAAAACACCAGCCAAACTCAAATTTAGGGCATTCTATAAAAATAACTGAGTAGTACTCCCTCAAACTGTCAGGGTCACCAAAAACAAGGAATGTCTGAGAAACTCACAGCCGAGAGGTACCTAAAATGACAGATAAATTCAATGTGGTGGCCCGGATGGGATCCTGGAACAAAGAAAAAGAATGTTAGCTAAAAACTAAGGAAATCTGAATAAATGTATGGGCTTTAGTTAATAATACTGTATTGAATATTCATTAGTTGTGACAAATATGAGAGGTTAGTAATAGGAAAAAAATGAGAACTCTGTGTAATCTTTGAAATTTTTCTGTATATCTGAACTATTCTAAAATTTTAGTACCACTAAAGGTTTTTATTACATAATAGTGTTTTAATTTAATCTCCATGCTATTTAGTGAAATTTACCAGTTGTATTTGTGTTTGATTAGACATTATCTCAAGTTGATTGGAATTACTCATATTTCGTCACGCCATTGTTGCAGTTGTAATAAGGTTGATTTTTCTACAATAGACACAGAAATCGTTACATCACCATTTAATTTTTGAAAAATAATCTGATCCCCTGTGATTATAAACTTGAGATTCTTCAAGAAAGTAGAAAGGTTGTAAGATGTTATGAGTCATGGGATATTTCCAGTTTTGAAGTAATAAGACAAAAATCATTAACTAAACAAATTGGCATAAAAAAAAACCAGTATTTTTGAGAGGACCAGTCCAGACAATGTGTCTGTAAGATAGACTTTACAAACTTAGTTTGATTAATTTTTGTTTTTCCGAGGATATGATTCTTTTCTGTAATTACTCTTCTGTTTTTTTCTAACAGGCTATCAAATATTGGCTGCCTTAAGCTCTCTGTGAATTGAGTTATTCTCAATAATACTCTGTATTATGAAGGCATTATTTGAGTGGCTGTCCACTGTGATCTGGTTATTTGGAGCTTTACATAAAACAGGTGGTTCTTCCATCTCATTGACATTTCTTATTATCCAGAATTCACCATCCTTTTTCTATGGCTCGTCATATGCAGGCCATCACAGACAGGGCCCTATCCTGTAGTTTGCCCCAGTTTATTTGGTTTTTCATTTACATTCTGGTCTTTTCTCTTAGATACTCTAATTTCGCTTGTTTTTGGACTTTATCAAGGCTCTTGCTATATGGTTATGTGTTTATTTACACTGGGAATAATTCCCAAAAGGCTTTGCAACAGCTAATTGTATTTGTTCGGCTCTGTGAGATGACCCAGGCACCTCCGATTCCAATCAGAGGGGCCACTTACTTTGAGTGGACATGAGGCTGATGCCCAGAACCAAAGAGGAAGCAGCCTCTGATCCATGATCCTATAGTCTCAGTGCTGCTCAATGGTGCCGTTTCTGCTGACCCAAATGCCTGGAGTTGACCCTGTTTGTCTCTCCAAACCTCTTTACTGGTTTTCCTTGACTTAGATGATGCTTTGAACTTGATCTGTAGTACTATGATTAATTCCAAGAGCACAGGCTTTCCGGTCATGTAGAGCAATAGCTGAATCCTGCCTCAATCGTTTGTTACCTTTTGATCTTGAGGATGTTACTTCATCTCTGTGGGTTTCAGTTTCCTCATCTGTCACAGGAGAATAATAGCATACTGGCAGAGTTGTTATAACAATTAGATACAGTGTTCCTAAAACTCCTTTAGAAAGCCTGGTTCTGTATCATGGACACTAACTATGAGGCCTGAGCAGATTCAAGAGAGGGATCTGCCTTTGATAAGGTTTTGGGGGTTAGGGGTCAGGTGGGAGAAGAGAAAAAGAAGGAAGAGATACAAGGCAGAGTAATGGACTCTGGGGCAAGAATTGTGGAACCTCACTACCTGAATATGCAGCCTGGCTCTCCCATGTGTTAGCTGTGTGGCCTTGGTCGTTATCGAACTCTGTTGCTGCAGTTTTCTCATCCATAAAATGGAGATTGAAATAGTGCCTAACTCAGTAAATGTGAAGTGCTCAGAGCAGTACCTGACATGTAGTACTAATTGTCCAGTATTATTAGATTTACTCTTTTCCCAGGGATTTACACTTTACATTTAACTACACCTGATAATCTGCTTACTGATCAATGTGTCTTTTTGCAGCCTCAGTAACCTGAAAGTATTAAGATCATTTTGGCCTTTTTAGTATACTCATATAAACAAAAGTTTCTCCTTTCAAAGAAGTCATATGAAGAGGTGCTACATTTATGTCGCTATATCACCATATTTGAATAATTATTTTTAAATTTTCCTTAGATTCTGAAAAACGATACTCTTTTCAGTATCCTCAGTAATAACAAATCTTTGTCTCTGAATATAGAGTATCGAAAATAAAGCCAACTCTATTAAGATAAATTATCTATGCTGATACTATCTTCTATATGTATAATTTTGCATACTTGTACAGTTATATATACTTAATAACTTTATAATCTCAATAAAACATACACATATCTATTTATATATAAACTGTGAGTGAGTGAGTGTGTGTGTGTGTGTGTGTGTGTTTTGGGAAAGGGAGTATCAGGAACAGTGTTTAATGTAAGCTGAACTATTTTCATGAACATAAATTCAATCATTGAGTCACAGCTCATATGAAAAAAATTACATGTGACTTATTGCATGTTTCAGAGCTTTTAAAATAAAGCCTAATTAGATTTTTGACCTTATGGGATGAATTCTACATAAAGCATGCATTGAGTCAAATGGAGTAAAAAATGAACATCTTTTCTTTCCAGTTCTGCCATCCTTTTCCTCCCTTCCATATACCTACATCCTATAGACACCATAATACTATAGCACTGATCTTGGGGGACCTGCAGAAAAGGCCATCAAATGCAGTCGGGTGGGTGAGGGGTGGGCTCTACTTCAATAAGACACTCAATCTACCCATGGGCATAAGCCTGCCTCCTCTATTGCCTGAGAAAGCTTTACTGCTTTGGCAGCCAATGATATATCTGTATGCATTTGGCATCCTGAACGTGGCCACTTTAATTATTTTAAGGTTTCCTCTAAAAGTCTGCCTTGCTACTTGAATGGAGATGTGGTCATTTGTGCTAATTGCATTTTAGAGTCTCTATTATATTGGTTACAATAAGCTAATGTTTACAACTTTTGTTCATATCAAATGCCATTGGGCACTTAATTATGTAACAGTTTGCTACCTAGGTATATTTTGCAAACATCAAAAGGCACCAGTCCATCTCCACATCACTATGTCTGGACTATGTGCGCATCATATAGTTGTGGCTTTTTTTTCAGGCTCATTGAAGTGCTGCATGCCCACTGCTACTGGAGCCCAGGGTCTTGGCTTGAGAGCCCTCTGCCTGATGCCCAGAAAGGGATTTGAGACTGAGACAATATTGTTGCACTAGGGTCTTTGCCATGAAGCTTTTAAGAATGAGAGAAACTAAGATACAATATGACTTGTGGATCTCCAGGATCATAAGCTGCTTGGATAGCTTACATGTTGAAAGCAGAGGATCTTCAAAAGCCAAAAAACATGCCTCCTTTCTGACATATGGGCAGAGAGCCTAGACACTCAGAGACCTCCTCTGCTTTACAGAAGATGGTGCTGAGGTCAGAATGGCGAAGGAACATGCACAGAGAAAGGCTGGGCCAAAACTGGGCCCAGATTTTGAGAAAATGAAGCCCACCATTCCAATTTTTATTTTATTTCTTTTGATCTGAGAGAAAAACTGCATAGTCTAGTAATATACTTAGTAAAAAGACCAACTATTGTACTCTGTGAAGTTAATGTTATGAGGGTTGGATGTGTCTTAGAATCTGATCATGGAGTTAATTTTACTGTAATGCAAGATTTTAAGATGAGCTGGTGTTCTCTTGTTATGCCCATACGCCATCATTCCCTCCCCCGTCGCTCAGAATGTGAATAGTATTCCCATTGTGGGAACTGCTGATTGACATCAAGGCACTCTGTTGTCATGGCTCTAGTTAAAAAATGTGAAAGAAACTAGATCTTTTCAACCTAAAGGTTCTCTCTGTATAGTTAATTAAAGACATTTTAAGAAGACATTTGGATTATAGGAAAGTGATGATATCACGTTATGACATTTATTCCTTACCCCAAGAATCTCAGTAATTGGTTCACCTATTCAAAACAGTTATTTTATCAGAGGGTAAAGATTCCAGGACCCCCAGTCAGACTTATCTAATTTCCCTAATTGGCATATTAAAAAAAAAAAAAAACTCTGGATATAAGAACTTTCTGATTTGTGAATATGCCATTCACTCACTTAAGACACAATTTAATGTAAAACTTATCTAATGTTAATGAAAGTCTATAGAAAATTTTAGCCAGGGCTTAACCACTGGCTAATATACCATTTATTCCATTGTATTAAAGAATAGATTTACAAATTTAATTAGAATTCCACAGAAATATAAACTATTAGAATGCGGTACAGCGCAGGGTGTGTATTGAGATTCTCACTTTACAACGAAGGAAACTATAGCTTGGAAAAAGATAAAATGACCTTTCTATAATTATATAACAGATAAACATATAGTCCATAGCAACATAGATACCAGATCCCACAGCTTTTGACTTCTAGTCCAGTATTTTTCCTACTAGGCCAGGGTATTTTATGTAATCAGAGTTATTTTATTCTATGCAGTGCTGTTGTGATAGACGAAAAACAGAAGGTGTACTCAATGCCTTCTAAGAACTTCTGCTCTCATAAGTCTTGTATCTTACCATGGATAGATATGTGTATTTACAAGTTTATCTATGACTCCTTCAAGAATAACTTACTACTACTTATTTCCTTTAAAACAAAAAATTTTTTTTTTGTTTTTTGAGACAGGGTCTCACTCTGTCACCTAGGCTGGAGTGCAGTGGTGCAATCATGGCTCACTGCAACCTCCGCCTCCCAAGCTCAAGTGATCCTCCCACACTCAAGTGATCCTCCCACCTCAGCCTCCTGAATAGCTAGGACCACAGGCACGCACCATCATGCCTGGCTAATTTTTGTGTTTTTGTAGAGATGGGGTTTCACCATGTTGCCAAGGCTAGTGTCAAACTCCTGAGCTCAAGTTATCTACCCCTCAGCCTCCCAAAGTGCTGGGCTTACAGGCATGAGCCACTATGCCTGGCTTAAAAATGTTTTAAAATATACCTAAAATCTGATCATATGTGGTAACCAAAACCAATAACAAAACAAAACCAGTCAAATTAATGCACAAAGGCATTGTCTGAAGATGGTAGAAATGTGATTTAGGTGAAACTGTATGAATAAAGGCACAGGTGAGCCCAGTAAGAGTCACCAACATGAGGTACCCACTAGGAAAGCAAGTGCAGGTTAGTCTGCACTAAATGAAATATGATCAGTTTGAATGATGGAAGTAATTGGACTATTTTGCTTTGTGTAGCCACATCATGGGACCTTGTGTTATGTTTTGTGTGACACATCATTCAAAGCACTACCGATCAACTGGAATGTATTCCTAGGCTCGGAAATTGAATATTGAATAGATTTGAAGTCACAGAGTAATGTCTAAAGAAGTTGCAGATATTTTGTGTTGAGAAGGAAAATCCGGATGGGGGATGATAGATGCCCTCCAGTAACTGAGGGACCATCATGCGGAAGTCACACTAGATTTGAGCTCCCAAATCAAGGGCTAATAAACAGAAGCTCCAGTGAGGCTCCTACTGTCATAGAATAGGACCTTTTGGCTCAGGGTGTTTTTTTTTTTCTTTTTTTTTGAGACGGAGTCCCACTCTGTCACCCAGGCTGGAATGCAGTAGTGTGATCTTGGCTCACTGCAACCTCCACCTCCTGGGTTCAAGCGTTTCTCATGCCTCAGCCTCCTGAGTAGCTGGAATTACAGGTGCATGTCAGCACGCCTGGCTAATTTTTGTATTTTTAGTAGAGACAGGGTTTTACCATGTTGGCCAGGCTGGTCTCAAACTCCTGACCTCAGGTGATCTGCTCATCTTGGCTTCCCAAAGTGCTGGGATTTCAGGCGTGAGCCACCGTGCCCGCCCTTGGCTCAGGGTTTTAAATACTGAGGCTGTTGCATTCAAAAGATGGAATGGCTTGTCTCTCTCCCAGGGCACTGCGTTTATAGTCACCAGAGGTGTTCCCCTTGAGTCTGGATGATTACATGGAGGAGGTTTTAAAGGGCAGCATTCACAATTTAGATTTGCGGTTGGACCAGATGACCTTTAAGGTGCTTTCCAGCACCTGGGGTTTTATGATTCTATTTCTATTATGCATCTACGCTGGGTATGTGTCACATTGTTTGAAGCAAACACTGAGAATGAACAGGAGCACAGTGTGGAATGTTGATGGTGCTCACATCTATTTTGTGTTTCAATTTCTGGAAGCAGTCTTTGTCTTTGAGGCAGTTTGGTCCCTGACCTTCTGTAACATTTGGAGCCCAGCCACACTGTCTTTGTTTACTGTAAAGAGCATGGAAAAACCGACTTCCTGACAGTGCTCTGCAAAGTCTAAGGTCAAACCACTCACAGGTGAACAAACACAGTTCTTCCACCTTAAACTTGCCATTTGGTCCCTGTAAAATGGACGAGGGTAATAACGCTGGATAGCAGAGAGAGGGGAAATCAGTCCTCTGCCAGCAGCCAGCAATTAGTCACTTTGTCAGTCTGCTTTGGGAAGTGCTCATCTTAATTCAGCATCCATTTTGAAGAGGTTAGAAGCCATGACATGCAGTTTTAAGTCCTCTAGCAACTCTGCTAAATAAACCTACAGACCCTGCCTTTCTTGACACTGTCAGCACATCATTAATATTTCCCAGGATTGCACAGGTAAAGCACAGCATTCTTATTCACTTAAAGGATTGAAGACTCACATTCATTGAATATTCACATCATGCAAGCTATTTCTGCTATGGTAAGATCTCTAAGGTGGGTTGGCTCCCTGTCAAGAGAGCATACCCTTTTTTTTTTTGTGAGACAGTGTCTTGCTCTGTTGCCCAGGCTGGATGGCAGTGGCATGATCATGGCTCACTGCAACCTCTACCTCCTAGGCTCAAGTGGTTCTCCCACCTCAGCCTCCTGAGTAGCTAGGACTACAGGTGCACACCAAAACACCCAGCTAATTTTTGTACTTTCTTTGGTAGAGATGGGGTTTTGCCATGTTGCCCAGGCTGGTCTCAAACTCCTGGGCTCAAGCAATCCACCCACCTTGGCCTTCCACAGTGCTGGGATTACAGGAGTGAGCCATGGCACCTACCCTGCCTCCCCTGCTATTTTTTACTATCATCAAATGCAATAGCTTCCCTCTGTAAAAGGAAGGGAAGTGTCTTCCTGGGTAAATGTATTGTAAGCTCTTTAAGGGCTCTAGACAATGCCTACCATACTGTCTTAGATTAGCAGGTCCACATAACGCATTTGTGTGAACATCATTGAATCAAACAATGACCTTGCTCACACATTTACCCCATTTACTCAAAATCACTTATTTGTGAGATCCAAGTTTCCTTCTTACTATTTAAAGATTATTAGAGTTGATCTAAAGTATAAATGAAAATATTCCCAACATAAATTCACATTTTTCTTTTTTCTTGGAATAAATTCAGCTTTGGCTGTATTTTTTTTTTCTCTTGTTCTTTTTTTTTTTTTTTTTTTTTGGTCTCTGGTGTAAGCAGGCTCTTGAAATGCCCTAGTTATCTAACACTGCTCTTGAACTCCACTTACAGATGATATACTAGCCTTTTACTAAAATATATCTGGGTATTAAAAGCTCAATTCTTTACTGCTGATGAGAAAGATTATTAACACTTTTTTTTCCCAGCTATAATATGAGGCAGTAACACCCCTTTTTACTTCCAGAGCCAGAGGCAGTATGTCACATTAACCTTCATTAACTGCCCAAGAAATGAGGTACGTTCATTAATTTAGTATTCTGGTTAGCTAAAATTGTGTGAGAAGGCTGATAAACGTCTGTGGTTTCTCCCTGTGCTATTAAAAAAAATAAATAAAAGAATGTTAAAGTATGTTAGCCCGCTTATCTTATCATCTTGATAAGTTCAACATTCTGATTAGGGGTCAGATCTGGACAGGATGCGTCTACAGCTGGTGGGCAAGGATGGGGGTCGCTGGGGCAGGGTGGAGGAAATGCAGCCTGACCGAGATCAGCCTGAGGAAGAGCATCGGAGGCGTGTGTTGGGGGAAATCAAGTAGCATCTGAAAAGTAAGCCAAAGGTGGAAAGAGAAAACAAATTCTGTTTATATATAAGTAATGGCATGATGGAAGCCAACCCACCTAAGCCACTCAGATACCCTGTGAATTACTAAATTCACTGTAGAGATTTTTGTTATATGTGGCATCATCACTTCTGATGTTCCCATTTCTACCTCCATCACCTTCATTTATTCATTACTTTAAAAAGGCATATCAAGCATTTTGCTAGCTACTGGGAAAAAAAGATGAATGACACAACTCCTAAGCTCAGGACCCTGCATTCTTTCTTCAGCTGAGCTTTAAAAAATGTAGAGTCAGCTTTACCATCACCTCCTCTCTGTTTTCCAAGAATACCGCAATAATGTCATTTCTTCATAACACCTCCAGAATCCATCTCAATTTTCCTTTCACCACTACCAAGGTTTGGGCACCACTCCCTTTTAGCCAGGCAATTGCAGAAGCCTCTTGATTAGTCTCCTTATATCCAATCCCTTCCTCCCCCATCAATCTTAGATTTGGCCACTGGACTTATTATCCTACAATTTGATTGTTGGTCCCATTGTTTATGAAGAGAGTAATGTCTTAGCTTTATATTGTGGCTCTCCTCAACCTAATCCCACTTCTACAGAACTAACACCCTACTTGATTCCTTCATCCACCTTCAGACGTATGCATGTATTTTCACCTATCTGGTCTCCATCCCACAATTGTTGGTCCCATTGTTTATGAAGAGAGTAATGTCTTAGCTTTATATTGTGGCTCTCCTCAACCTAATCCCACTTCTACAGAACTAACACCCTACTTGATTCCTTCATCCACCTTCAGACGTATGCATGTATTTTCACCTATCTGGTCTCCATCCCACAATTTTTTCATTTCCAAAGCAGCACAGCATGGTGGTTAAGATCATGTGCTCGGGGGCCAGATGTGCTTTACTACTTAGTTGCTGTGTAGTTTGGGCAATTTTTTTAACCTCTTTTTGTGCTTCTGTCTGTATATCACTGAAAATAACTTATTAAAATATTTTCTCATAAAATTAAGTAGGTTAATATATCTAAAATTCTTAGAATAGATGCTGGCACGTAGTAAGTGCTAATTTTTAGCAACTGCCATTGCTATTGTTGTTAATACCTAAACCCCGCCCTACTCCCTGGGCAAATATTTTATAGCTCACTGCAAATCCCAGGGAACTCGGGGAACCTCCCCAGACATTTAGGTAGAAGTGTTTGTTCCCTTTTCAGCCCTTCTGTAGCACCACTTATCTGACCCACATTTAGCCAAGTGGATTGAGACTTACTAATTATTTTCATGGGAAATAAAACCTGAAGAAATGACTAGCAATAGAAGATAATAAATGGTTAGTAATGATAGAAAAAAGTAGCACAGGCTCTATAGAGTATATGTTCTCTGAGGGCAGGGACAATGCTTCGTGTGTCTTTGTTTCTTATACAATGCTTTATGCATTGTTATTAGCAAAATTAAGCCCCCAATTTTTTCTTCTGATTCAATGGAGGATGTGATCAGAAGATCATTAATAGACCATTCTGTTTAAATAGACAACGGATACTCAGATAATAGATTGTCTTGACTGGTAGTGTATGAACGTGAAGAAACAAGGAGCCACCTTGGTTTTGGACAAAGGGTTGTCTAGCCCATCTGGACAGTAGTTCTGGACATCATGAATGTGGCGCTTTGTCAGGATTAGTTTGGTGGCAGGCCGCCAAATGGAATGAAACAAAAAGAAGGTGACCAGATTGGAGATCATTGGTTGGGAGGGTATGAGTACCTGAGCTTGGACTCTAGGGATGAATGGAGAATAAGTCTTAAATCCAAGGGCAGATGGTAAAGAAACAATATATAGGATTTGGGAGATCATAGAGGATGTTGAAAAGGCAAGGGTCAAAAGTGACTGCTGGATCTCTTCCTTGGTTAACTTTGGAGAATTCAAATTGGGAAAAGGTTGTCTTGAAGGAAAAAAGATGTGTGCAGTTACTGGACCTTGAGCTCTAAGATGGCAGAGACCATGCATCTCTTGCTCATCATTGGAACCCCAGTGTCTGGGACCATCCTTGACACACTTATACAGTGAGAGGCTGAAAGGGCATCTCAAATGAATTAATGGCCACTTACCTTGATATCTACACAGTCCAATAAGACATGTTGTAGACAATTATCTCCCACCTGTTTAATGATTCTCCGGTTCTAGTTAGCCGGCATAATCAATTTTGCTAAAAAGGTATACCTCTCACATCTTGGGAAGGACATCCCAAATAGGCAACTTACTTAATTCCAGGATGAATGACAGAATCTACAGACCCTGAGGCCATCTCACTTGTACTTGCCTTAATGTAACTAGTAAAACATACCTGGCAGTGCAGCACCTCCACAGAAAGGTGCTCCAGAAAGCAATTGTTTGCTTTCACCCTGCTGAGAAGTAGCAATATCCACGTGGCTTAAGGGCTGTAGGTGCAGCCATGAACAGTGTTAGAAAAATATCACCACCATTTGCCAGCATGAGATGCCAAACTGCAAATAAGAGACATGTCGATTCAATGAAGCAGAAACATTTCACTTGTTTTTAAGATTACTTGCGAGAACTTTATTGCTATGTGTTTGTCTGCCTTTAAATAAGAAATTGCATTTTTAAAAAACCATCTCCTCTCTTCTCCCTACAAAGGGACGAGGCTTTCCTACTCGGGTGAATATTGCCTGTGCTGCTTACCGAAGAAAGGGAGCAGTCTTGGCAAGCATCTTATTAGTCTAAAAATAAATTATTCAGAATGCAGGTTCAGATACAGATTGCAGGGGGAGATAATAGAATTGGTTTTCCAAGCCTGATCATGCTATGAAGACGTGGTGCGTGCTTTTCAGGAATCCACTTAAGTGGAATCAGCTTTGACTAATACATACTAGAAATAATATTGCTGCCATCCAGCTAGTGTCTGTGGTACAGCATCCTCAGAATGTCTTCAAGTATCCACGGCCTCTTTAGTCTCTGTAAGTGCGCGTATGTAAAAGCGTATATGTATTCCCAAGCAAGCTTCAGAGGCATGCTTCTCATTGTTCTTTTAAGGAAATGTCTTCTGGCCGCCTGAGAGGGGCATGTCTCACTTGAGATTTGTCTCCCTCCTGCTCCCCCTGCCTGGGTGAAATAGTTGACCACATCAGCAGCCGACTACAGTTTGTCATGTGGTTTCTCATGTGATGCTGGGTCTGCAGCACTTGGGAGCAAGAGTCTTTGTGACTGGCACTCATGGACAGACAGTGGTGTTCAGGGACAGAACAGATTTTGGAGGGGGTGGGGAGGCCAATAAACCAAGAAACGTCGGAAATAAAAGTCGCATGAAGTACTCTGATCTCTGTGTTCCTTTTTTTTTTTTTTTTTTGAAATTTGATTTTAACTCTTGCTTTTTTTTATGGTTTGTGTCTGTTTTTTCCACCCCCGCTGGCGCCGAGCTGCGCTGTTTTGTGTTTCTTTTTTTTTTTCTATTTTTTTTTTTTTTTAAATTCTGAAGCCAGACCGTCTTTCCTCACAGCTCCAGGGCTGCATCTCCGTGGGCACGCCAAGCTTCCCCTGGTTACCTGAGCTGCTCCTGCCGTCTCCCGCCTGGGCTTCGCCGTGGTGCACCCGATCCCGGAATCGTGCGTCTGCGCCCTGCGAAAGAAGGACCTGCTGGCGGAGCTCCGGCCAGGGTCTCCTGCCTCGCAGCTGGGCGAGGGGACTTGGAGGACAGGGTGAAGCTGCAGAAGACCTGGGGTGGGATGGCTA
The DNA here is from genome assembly GCF_028885655.2 of Pongo abelii. Lineage (NCBI taxonomy): Eukaryota > Metazoa > Chordata > Mammalia > Primates > Hominidae > Pongo > Pongo abelii. Next base: position 22,166,249 of record NC_071990.2, read on the forward strand.
GAGAGAACGCCAAGGACTGGGGAAGGGGAGGTTAGGAATACCTTACATCCAATGCCCACCAGTGCTCGGCAGGGCAAGGGCAGCCGTCGCCTCGGCCGCGTGCACCCAGCTCAGGCTGTTCCCAGGGATTTAGTCTGGGGGGACAACCCATGGCGAGATGTGGTGGCATTTTACCTCAGAGTGGAGCTGAAGATGGATAAACAAGGTATCTGATGTATCTGCCTGAGAAGAGCAGGAGAAGAGCTGGAGAAAGGCGGAGTGAGGAGGGAGCGCGTGGAAAGAAAGAGATGCCGAATGCCGGGTGATTGTCTGCCGCTTGCTGTGCATTCTCATTCTAGGGAGGATGGCATAATTTATAACCCAGCACATGGATAGAGGAACTGTAAATTGTAGTCTGGATGTCCCCGGCGCTGTCAACGAAGGAACTGATGGGCTAGGTGACTGTACCAGTGTCCCCAGAGAAAATCGCAGCCTCGCAGCATGGATTTAAATGCATGTGCATGCATGTAGAGACATGAAAAAAGGTTTCTGACCATTTTACACAGGAAGTCTGTCACTTTGCTGGATCGGGCTTGATTGCAGCTTGTGTTTTCAGCTCCAGTTCAACACCCATTTCCTGACTAGTGAGACAGCATGGCCAAAGCAGCTGCAAGCAGAATTTTCTTTTTACTGTGAAAGCAAGCCCCCTCTGTTTTAACTCCTTCCAGTTCTGAATGCTCAGTGCTTTGCTAGGACCGATTGTGGGGTTTTGTTTTCTTCTACAAATCCCTGTAAACACAGCTGTATTCAGTAATGGCAAAAAATTCTATCCTGTAAATAGAAATCTGATCAATTTAATCAAAATAAATGTGTCCCAGATGACTTTGAGACCAGCTGGCTACCACAGGCTTCAGATGCTAAATGCTCAGTGGAGATGAATACAGTGTTATATTTACATGTTTCAGAATGCCGGGATCAGCCTATAATTTGCAAAAAGAAATTATTTTCTAAGGACGAGAGGTGGTCCTACCAGCTCACAGCTAAGATGGTTAGGTACAGGTGTAAATGCTGTTCATGTGATTTGGAGATTTGCAGTGTTGCATTTCAAAAGGCATGTGCCATGAGGCAGAGTATGGCTGTTGTCAGTGTGGAGAATGCTTGCTTCTAACTTGCTGTTACGGAGAGCCGAATGCCCTCCGAATAGCTTCTAGTGAGGTTGAGGGCAGGCACTTGAGGCTTGTTGTAGATTCAGATGTGAGAGCTGGGGTTCTCCAACCCCAGCTCAGTGGAGTCAGCTCAACCCTGGGGGTGAGGAGCTTTCCCAGTTGTCATGGGGAGCTCTTCTGGGACGCCTGTCTGGCCCTTCCACTGTTACTAATCCTACAAAGGCAGCTCTGTGTGTTGGATTATGTTTGGCCAGCTGTTGATGCGTTCCTGCGGGTGGGGCTGGGTGAGGATCTTATTACTGTACTTTCAAACTGTAGATCTGCGTGCAGGGATAGTACAGAAGGAAAGGAAAAGCAATAAGTTACAGAATCTGATCATTCTTACCTCTTTCTCCAGATAGTCCTAGAGTGAATCCAGAAAGACTTTAAAGTGAAAAGAGGAAAGAGAGAGTAAGTAAGTGATTGGGGGTGGGTGGCATGAGGAGAAGAGAATGAAACAGAGCAAGCGCACAAGAGAAAAACAGCCTTAGAACTTCAAAGCTGCATAGACAAGCAGAATGTCACCAGCTTGTAATTAGCGGTTCATGGTTGCGTCAGTGACTGTATCTATCCAAGAATAACTATGTGATGTGTGCCACAAAATGAAGAAGATAGTCATCACTAAGTTATCAAACCCAGTTCAAACAAGGGCAAATGGATTAAGAAATTTTCTGTTTGTAAATCAAATACTGATGGATTACACAGATAAGACTTAACTGAATTCTGCATAATTGAAGGCTGAATTATCAATTTGTCAGGGGGGATATGTTCATTAAATGAAACTGTGAACGCTTAAACATGCAAATTAATCATGCGAGAAAATATCAATGCAAGCTCTATCAATACAAGATGTTTTACTAAATAGCCAAAAATGGCACTGCCAGTCTCCTATCTCTGTATCCACACATAAATTTTTTTGTTTGTTTTTGTGCATTTCAATAGAGAGAAGTCAAAAGTTACATTCGAGTAAATAGGGTAAATTAAATTCTAAAATTCCCACTTTCGAATTTAAAAAACAACTAAGGAGTTTTGATTTTTGGTGATCTCCCGAGTTTAAACCTTGAGGGAGCTTTTGTTGTCTTGAAGCCAAACAGCAGCTAGTCAGTAATCGTTATGGGAAGTCAGGGTACCACAGTTGTTGAGATTTCAAGGCCACGTTCACTTCCCTCCCTTGTCTCTTGTGCTTGGAGATTTGGGTGCTACTACAGCCTCCACAAAGAGACAGTGGGAGGAGCTGATTGGCCCGTAGGCTTAGAATGTTTACTCTTATTTGTTTTCAGTGCTCCTCCATGGCATTCATTTTCTGTTTGTATTTGTGTTCATGCCGCACAATTACTCCTGACCTGCTTTGTTTCTCTACCCAAAGAGAAGTCAATTTTAGTTCAGCTCTGTGTGTTTAGCTTGCTGGGTAATATGTGCATATGTATTGCATTTTTCTTTTTTTAAAATCTGGATTAGGGAAAATTGTAGCATGGAAAGTTGCATATATTAAATCAATAGCTTTTTGAATCACATGTAATATAATTTAAATATACTCACTTTGAGGTTGCCAAAACTGACACTGTCTGAGCCCGTTTAATTTACATCTTCGATTTAGTCAAGAAGCGGAACCTGCCAGATCAGAATAGTGTATTCTGTGCACCCAACAGGGTGGAAGACATTATTTTGTTTGTGTTAGTTCAAACAGCTGGTCATTAATGCAGTCCCTATTTCTAGAGCGAAGTGCTGCTGGACATGAATGCCTGCCTGATTAATGCTGCCCCTCCGAGGGTCCTTCACCCAGCAGTCATGCTCACAGCAGAATAATGTAGCATGATGTGATTGCACTCTAACAGGATAGTATGTCATTGTGTCACCAAGCAATTGAGGTTATTATGGGGCAGGGCAGACAGACGGGACAGTGGGGTTACTAGACCGTAGCATTTTTAGAAATACAGGCCTGACCTACTTAGAGTTATTCTCTCTGGCTGGCAGCTGCATGGTACATAAAGTCTCCTGATAGGCTGAGGCTGTTGCTAGGGGGAATTAGCATGAATTTTTCCACACACAGACTCAGTGGCTGAATGATAAAAGCTGACTGGAATTAAAGAGATTTGGTTTAGTATTATACAGATTTATGTGCCTCCTTTTCTTTCTCAAGTGCAGAGAAAGAGTGCAAAACACAGATTTTGTTTCCATTTGTTCTTTGACCTTCTTGTTCTCTCCCCCTCCCCTCAAGATGCATGAGGGGAGGAGGGCAGGACAGTTATGAAATTTCGGTTAATCTCTCACTGTTGGGGTCATTGAAACGATGTTGCAAATTGCAAGATATTTAAGCTTAAAAACTGTTGGGAATGACTAACAGAAGGTTAGATTATTTTTCCTCTTCTGTGCACTAAGCTGTTTTGAAGTTGGGCATGCATCTTTCACGCACTGTATATTTAAACTCTCTTTCCCTTTTGGGCTTGAACAAAACATTTATATAAATTCTTTTCTATCCAAACAGATTGAAGCTTGCAATCTCTGTCTTGTTTAAAATAAGGTGGTCAGGATTCCAGATTTAGATAGGAAAAACATATATATACCATTTTTGTTATTACAAAATATTATTTTCTGGGGTATTGTGGGTTTGGCTCTCTTTTCAAAAACCAGCCTGATGTGGATGCTTATGGAGGAAACTGAACTGCTCCTACCCTACTCTGTTGGCTTCACAATAATAGGAAAACATAGGTTTTTCTCCAGAAGAAAATCTGCCTGCAAAATGTATCTGGAGGTTGTTTTCCTTGTTGCTGACATATGCACTGCATGTAGACAACTCACATAATCAATTTTATAAGATGACCCATTTTTTTTCCTTCCCGTGGATCTCCAAGTGTCTGTGGCTTTTAATAGATCTTTTCTAGAGGAGGAGTCTTGATAGATCTTTTTAAGGTAATCTGAAAAGCCATCAGGAGAAAAATTAAAGCAACACATATTTAAGAATACTTTAATTTTTCTTGTTCTTAATTATATGCTATCTGTGCTTAAACTGCAATTTCTTTGTTACCTTTTACTGCTGAAAGTAGTGATTATCCTTGCCTTTTAGATTTGAAATTAATTTTTGTGAGAACACCCTGGGATATCACAAGTAAAAAAGAAGCTGGGCTACATAAAGGAAAAGAATAATAGAGATTCTTGTAAACTTGTCACATTAGATTTTTTTTTTTTGCCCACATGAAAAAGGCAAGAGAAAATTTGGGTGATTTTTCTTTTCATTTACATTTTAAAAAATATTTGGAACTATTTAGATACATAATGCTTTTAAACAGTGATTCCTACTTATACCAGAGACTATAGTCAAAACAAAATAAAACAAATCCTCTAATGGTATCAGAGCCAAGAAATCTATCAATCATATATATATTTTTTAAATCCAGGAGTGTTTACATTTCAGCATATAAATCTTATCAAGCTAAAATAGAGTATATTTTCTGATGTTGTAATTGATAGATCATACCCTCACTAGCTTTGAGAGTCCCCAAACATTTATTGTGAAGGTTTCCAACTACACTAGCAATCTTTCGTAATTGAATAAAATGTCAATTTATATTTGTTGAATAAAAGATTATCTGGTATACTGCTCCTTCCAAAATGAAGCAATTTCTTTGTTGTTTTAATAAGCGAACATTTTTTGTTTTCTTTTGCAGTATTTATTTTGCTTAGGTCAATGGGCAATTATTTAAATATTTAAATGCAAATATATAGAAATAAAATGTCACTTTAAAATCACTTAAGAAAGGAAAAATGTCAACATACTTTTATTAACATTCTTTAATAAACATACGGCTAATTTGTATGTAAAGCACAGCCTGTTTCCAGTCAAATCAAATGTTTGTTTGATTAAAAATAAATTGATCACATTAAAATAGTTCAATATAAGTCTTATTTGGTTGTTTAGGTTGCTAAGAATTTCCCATTGTTTTTATCCATTACCAGGGAGGTAAGTATTCAATAAGTCAAAAACAAAAACAAAGCAAGCGTATTTTAAATGTCATTTATGCTGACTTAGCTAAGCTTAAGCTTATACTTAAGCTTGAGTCCTAGATATTCACTTAGACAATGTATGTCATAGTATTCATTTCATCGTTTGCCATTCATTAAAACACCAAAGGAGCAATCATCCTCACTCATTGCATCAATCATTTATTTATTAGGTATTTATTTTCTGCTCACACATGAGGCTAACTTCTCCAGTTATAAGGTTCAACATAGACCAATGAGGTTTTGGTGGGATTGGTGGGTAAACAAAAAAGGGAATATAAGCAGTTGATTGATTGTGGTGGGCCACGAAGCACTGCAGGTGAATCTTGTGTTGGATAGTTTCCCGGACTGTGTTCTGTCTGACACCTAATGTTACTTAGTCCTTACAACTTTGGGGAAGAACTGTTGCCCTTACTATCAGATGCTTGGAGATGATCAGCTCTCCTGATGTCACAGAGAAGCTACATCTCTTCCAAACTGTCTCAACACTTTTATAATATTAAAGATCTATCAATAAGTCAGAATGTGCCTTTTGTGAAGTTATAAAAACATAACGTAACTCAGTGATTTTTGACATCACTGTTAAAATGGGTAATAGTATCTCAACCGTAATACCTGAAGCACCCAAACTGTATACTGCCTGAGACCTTATCTGATTCCCTCAGCCTGACACTTCCTGCGCTTCCTTTTTACCAGGCTCCTGTCTTATTAGACCAGTCATCACCTGGTGGTATTCTTTAGTCTGTTTCCCCACTAGTCTCTAACCCATTCTTCATCTATGTGCCAGGGGCACAGAAGATGTTTCACAGACATTAGTTGATTAACAAATGAATGAATGAGTGAATTGATGAGTATCCAGAAGACAGATGTTAGAGAGGAATAATGAAGTCTTCTATCTGTGGATGTATCAATGGCATAGGGCAGGGATCAACAAAGTTTTTCTATAAAGGGCCAGATAGTAAATACTTTAGGCTTTGTGGACTGTATGGTTTCTATAGCAACTACTGAACTTGGCTGGTGTAGCTAAAAAGCAGCCATAGACAATAGTAAATGAGTGAGTATGGCTGTGTTCCAATCAAACTTTGTTTACAACAAGAGGCAAGGGGCTGGATTTGCCTGTGGGTTATAGACCCCAAGTTATAATCATTACCTTTGATATTTTGAGGATGTGATTTACACCTATAGGTTTACTGAAGATCAGTGTATTAAAAAATGAAGAAGATTTCAAACAATTCAATAAAAATTAAGAAAAAACGTTGGATAAATATTAATTATTTGTGATGAGAACTCAGTGCTAATCAACCAAATTTTCTTTTCTCACTGATGACACAGATGGACCAATTTATTTTAAAACTCAAAGATGAAAGCAAGGATTGTTACTCCTTCTTTAATGGTATTTTATTGCTCAATATGTAAAAAAGAAGAATGGAAAATTTTTACCTTCAAAATTATTTTTTTAGTGTTGGTTGCCCAGGGGCAAAGAGGAAGTCCAGCCTCTTTGTTTGAAGAGCTGGAAAAAATTTAAAACGTGTGAAGTGGTAACTCTGGAAGCACAGCCACTGTGCATCATGTTATCTTTTGCATATTCTTTTAATCAATGTAAATACTGTGCTATTTCAACAAACTAGGTCAGATCTTTCCTTTGTCCTATCTCTCCAGTCCCTTCTCTGTTAGTAATTAATCTGCAACTGTAGAGGTTCTGGATGAACCCTTTTCCTCCTTTCTCTTGCTCTACTTGAGGCCTTTCCTTGCCTTTCTCCTTTGTTGTAGGGCAGCTGGTGTTGGCCTTATATGTTGGTGGATGGTGTTAGAGGCAGTAAACCAGGACGGATCATGCTCTAAAAACCACAGGCCTGGGAATTAGGCAACCTTGTGTGTACATCTCACTCCTGTATCCACCAGCTATGGGACTGGAGATACTTCAGTGAACTTCCCTAAGCTTGAACTTCCTCATTCATAAACTAAGGGTGATGATAATACTTACCATGCAGAGGCTTTGGGAGGGTGAGATGAGATTATGAACATAAAGCCCTCCTAGAACTTTCTAAAAGTGCAGCATAATTTCACTGCTGGTGCTGTGACTCCTGCTATCACTCTTGTTTTTGTAACTGGGAGTTGTCCTGCTATCAAGGAAGTGTGCATTAGGCTTTCAGATCTTGACGGCATCCTTAAGGGTAATTCTCCTTAATGAGAGGCTTCATCAAGAGCATTTATTTTGGGGAGTCGGATATCAGAAGTCCTGAAGCCAAGAGCAGAGCAGATACAGGAACTTAGAATAAGTCTGGAGGTATCCAGTATATTTCAAGGAACTGTGTTCTTGCTGTTTCACCTCTAATTTTGTTGTTGTTGTTGTTGGCTTGGTGTGTTTTAGCATATTCTCTTTTAGGATTGTCCTAGAGACACAGTTTGTTTCTTGTCTGTTTTTAGAGTAAGACCAAAGACGGATAGAGCAAAAAGGACTGCCCCTCTACCCTAAGGCTGTGATTTCCTTATTTTAAACTGTGTTCAAGGCTGATCTTCTCCAGAAAATTTGTCCTGATTAAGTGGCTTCGGAGCAACACATGCTCACAAGCATTCGTCAGTCTTCAGCAGACTTTGTGTACAATGATTTTTTAAAGCACATTTGTTCATCATCACCTGACTAACTTTTCTATCGCTTCCAGGACTCTTATGGAGCACCTCCATTAGACTGCGGATACCAAAGGGCTTACCTTAATATGATATTCCCAGCAACTAGAAGAGCCATAGGCACATTCTAAGTGCTCAATAGATATTTGTATAGAAAATGACTATCAGAGGCTTGTTCATTCTGCATATTCTAACAATTTATATTAAATAAGTCACTTGAAATATTGCTGAACTATTAGTAGTAACTACTACTACTAAATTGATGGTGAAATTCATGAGTTAATCTATCCCAGTAATTGTAGAATATCACTTAAAAATAAAGGGTTCTATCCACACAGTTTTGGAATTAGTAAATGAGAAAATACATGTACTATTGTGACTCCTTCTGAGATTGGACCCAACTAATTATACATTTTTGTTTAGACAGCATGCAGCATAGAGATGAAGAAGAGAAACCAATTTTTTTTTAAAGCAGGAAGAATAAGAATTATTCCAAAGCAAGAATAATCATCCTTCTTTTGTAGGGATTTCATAAAACATGTATCTTATTCTGTGAGTGAGACATGTTCTCAGTTCTAACAAACCATTGAGAAGCTTATTAAATGAAAAGTGTTGAGGAATCATCAATTGAATGTGATATTTGATATTTTAGCTTGCCTTTATATTTTTCTTAATAAAAAAATCCTTTAGTTCTCTAACAGAAATGTTAGAAAAATGTTACTTTGATGCTTTTAAGCACCCTTTCCTAACCCACAAGGCTAAAGTATATTAATAACAGAGAGGTGTAAGGCAGGAGGGGTGGGGGGTGTAATTGAACGTGTCTGGTCTTCCTGTGGTTTTTTCCTTGCGGCTGCTAGTGGCTACAAATGGCCATGTACCCCAGGGGAAGTGAATGCAACAGCATGGGAGTGAGAGCGTTTTTGTGTTCTCTGCCAATTATTAGGTGTGATTGAATATTTTGAAAGAAGCCAGTACATAAAAATGGACATTTGGCTAGTGCCTGATAGAAGTGATTCTTTTTCCACCTGTTTTCTTTTCAAATGTGTTTGATATTCTGACTTTAGACTCTGCCTACCCCTCTTGTTATCAGAGGTAGACATCAATCTTACAAAGGACACTCGATAGATATGGGGAGGATGACATTGGGTTTACAATGTTTTTTCCTCTCTAGCTACCATAGGTCTGTGTTTTCCCTTGTTCTGTTATAGGGAAGCCTTTGCTTCATCTTTTTTTGTTCCAGGACTGTAGTAATCAAAGTCTATACCACAAAGGCTCTTGGATTTAGGTTTTTAGTTGTAAGAATGAAGAATGCCAATATTGTTTCCCAAGAATGACCACTGATACTTTTAATTTTATGGTATTTTCAGAATAAAAGGCGTAACAGAATTTGTAATTTTATAATTTTAAGGAAATCTCTTTATACTCCTTTATTGGAAAACATCTACAGAATTTTGCATGTCATACTTTTAACAGAAAACACAATAGTAGCAGGAGCAGTATTTGGTGATCATTAATCTTCACTAGGATTTGAGAACTCTTAATTAAAGAATTATGGAAGGCCTGGGAATTTTTTGGCAACACATATAAATATAAAAAGAGAGAGTCTTCTAGCAAAATATTAATCACTTACAGCCAATTCAAATGATGGCCAGCAAACAGAATTTAAACATTGCATCCCTCCTTTTGATAAATTCTCCATGTTGCTAATTGTTGGAAATCAGGGGTAGAGGGCTTGTCTTCATTCTGGAGTCCTATTTAGAGTTTTGAGGAATCACTTTAGCATAAAGGATGGTACTGTATTGTCAGGAATTTATATTTCCAGGATTCTCTTTAGAACCAATGTGCCAGTTTTTGCCATCTTAGTCACAGGTACAGGTAGCAAGGTAAACATGGATTATGGTCTATATGTTTGTACAGCTGCTTTTTGGGGGATCAGTTTTTAATAATTAGAAGGATGACATGATGTATCATATACTCAGTCCTTAAAGGAGCATTTAGTTTAATTTTCTTTAGATCTATCCATCAAACTATAAGATCCATGGGGACAAGTTTGACAATTTAGCTCATCATTATACGATGCCTGGCCCAGCAAAAATGCCGTATACACATCTATTGAATGAATTGGAAGTAAGTGGGAATAGTGTTAAGATATTTTAAGCCAAAATTTTCCATTTAAACCAGTAGCTTTCTGTTCAAAATGTAAAAATAAAAATGTCTATCCATACAATATAGTTTTATGGATTTCTCACTTTTATTTGTGTGAAATAAAATTTTCTGAAAAGAAGTGGAATTTTAACCATGCTATTGCTTTTTATAATGCTTACTGTTGTAGGATGGTTGCTTATAGAGAAACACTATTATGGTAGTGATTACTTGAGATTTAACATTTTTCTTCTTTATGAAATCATTCAGTATTATTTGATTAATTTTTGGAAGTATCCATAAAGAGAACAGGTGGCACCATTTTTTTCCCTCTGAGTAGAAGACTAACTTAGAAAGGTTATTATGATATAATCATTTGTCTAGCAGGAATTAGAATAAGTATCTTACAATGGAAGGGACCTTAGAAATAATCTAATCCTCCCACTGCCAGTCATTTTGCAGATAAGGAGATTGGGTCATGGAGCGGTTAAGAGATTTGCCCAAGGTCACACAGCTAGTTTTCATCAGAGCTAGAACTACAGCTCACTTTTTTTTCTTGATTCCAGTGTTCTGCCCCGCTATATCTTAGGCCTCATTTCTGTAGTTCAGAAGTGGTCTACATTTCTTATATTTCAGAAGTTATTTGAGCTTGTTCATCACCTAAGAAATGTATCACTGAGAGCTCGCATAGGGAAAATACGAGGAAATACTAATGCCATGCCATAGAAATATATATACAGTAGCCTCCAGTACCATATTTTAGTATGGTAAAATTCAACATACTGCATCAGAAAGTTCATGGACTGCAAACTAGAATTGTGGATTACCAACCTGGCTCTGCTGCTAACTAGCTGTTTGAGCTTAGCTGCGTCATTTATCTCTCTAGACAGTGAGAGAATAGCACTTTGATAGTTGCTTGAGGTTGCCTCTAGTTCTGTTCCTCCAACAGTCTGTCATTGCCCAGAAAAAGTGATCCTATATTTTTGAAGCTGTGTCCAAAATATCTCTTTATTCAATCATGGTCTGTGAACTAGTGTGAATGAACAGAAGTCTGTTACCAGGTGGACTAAAGACATGACAGTTGAAATTATATCGTAAGAAACTGTTGCCCTGCTATTGTTTCCCATATTCAAGGAAAAAGGAAAAAAAAAAGTACTAGATGGTATGCTGTCCAGTATAGTAGCCACTAGCTTCCTATGGCTATGGAGTACTTGAAATGTGGCTAGTGCAAATTAAGATGTGCTGTAAGAAAATAATATTTTGGATGTGTTGGGTTAAAATGATAATATTTTGGTTGTGTTGGGTTAAAATGATAATATTTTGGATGTGTTGGGTTAAAATATTGTATTAGAATTAATTTTTCATTTTACTTTTTAACAAAGTAGCTCCTAGACAATTTAAAATTAAATATGTAGCTCACATGATATTTCTATTGGACAGCTTACATCTATACTACAGCTTGACTCCTTTTTAATTTGGAGAATAACTCTTTGTGTCTCAGAAGCCTTGTGAATACCATGGTGTGTTGAGAACACTGAGAATGTGCTGGAGAATATGGGAATGACAGGTGACTATGAAATCACTGAGAGGAGTAAGATTCTCATGGTTGAGGTAGGGGTTTCCTTCTGGAAGCTGCTAGCTATGCTCCCACATTTATATTTTAATGTTAATGAGCTTACTTGGAATGCTTACAAGTAACCCAGAGATGGGTACAGTCAGCTACCAATTCACAATCAATTAACAGATTGAAATCAATTTCCAAGGTCCCTCTAATCTCTACAGTGCCAAATGTCTTGCCTTTTAAAGGATTTTTCCTTGTCTAATGCAGTTCACTGGCTTAAGGTAGATTTAGTCTGAAGTTCTTACAATGCCAAAAGGCACAATTACCCACAGGATTCATGATGATAGGAAAATTACAGAATTTGGGGTAGAATAGATGGAATAGACACCCTAAAGGTTCATAAAGGAGTTATTATAACTTTGCCAGTAACACAAAACATTTGAGCATTAACGATTGTAAACTTGTGGGATAACCACCATCATCATAACAAGCTATAGGGCTCTTTGAAAATAGCATTGAATTTAAGTCTTGAAAGAATGAATAGAGCACTGAACTGATTATGTTGTTTAGTGTGTGTCAATATTGCCTTAAACTAAGAAAGTGTAACTGTTTATTGAACATAGTAATATTTAGACTTATATATCTTAGAGGTTTTCTCTACATGGCTGAAAGCTAGCTGCAGCCTTAGAGTTGAAACGGACATTTTTAGCGATGGAAAAATAGAGATTCAAACATAGTAAAGTGATTCAGTGGTGCCATACCTGGGGCCCACATCTGTTGATTTCAAGTCAAATAGTGTTTCCATGTTACTGTGGAAATGCACTTCCATAAATCTACTTTATTATTATTATTATTATTATTATACTTTAGGTTTTATGGTACATGTGCACAATGTGCAGGTAAGTTACATATGTATACATGTGCCATGCTGGTGCGCTGCACCCACTAACTCACCATTTAGCATTAGGTATATCTCCCAATGCTATCCCTCCCCCGTCCTCCCACCCCACAACAGTCCCCGAAGTCTGATGTTCCCCTTCCTGTGTCCATGTGTTCTCATTGTTCGGTTCCCACCTATCAGTGACAATATGCGGTGTTTGGTTTTTTGTTCTTGCGATAGTTTACTGAGAATGATAATTTCCAATTTCATCCATGTCCCTACAAAGGACATGAACTCATCATTTTTTATGGCTGCATAGTATTCCATGGTGTATATGTGCCACATTTGCTTAATCCAGTCTATCATTGTTGGACATTTGGGTTGGTTCCAAGTCTTTGCTATTGTGAATAATGTCGCAATAAACATACGTGTGCATGTGTCTTTATAGCAGCATGATTTAGTCCTTTGGGTATATACCCAGTAATGAGATGGCTGGGTCAAATGGAATTTCTAGTTCTAGATCCCTGAGGAATTGCCACACTGACTTCCACAAGGGTTGAACTAGTTTACAGTCCCACCAACAGTGTAAAAGTGTTCCTATTTCTCCACATCCTCTCCAGCACCTGTTGTTTCCTGACTTTTTGATGATCGCCATTCTAACTGGTGTGAGATGGTATCTCATTGTGGTTTTGATTTGCATTTCTCTGATGGCCAGTGATGATGAGCCTTTCTTCATGTGTCTTTTGGCTGCATAAATGTCTTCTTTTGAGAAGTGTCTGTTCATGTCCTTTGCCCACTTTTTGATGGGGTTGTTTGTTTTTTTCTTGTAAATTTGTTGGAGTTCATTGTAGATTCTGGATATTAGCCCTTTGTCAGATGAGTAGGTTGCGAAAATTTTCTCCCATTTTGTAGGTTGCCTGTTCACTCTGATGGTAGTTTCTTTTGCTGTGCAGAAGCTCTTGAGTTTAATTAGATCCCATTTGTCAATTTTGGCTTTTGTTGCCATTGCTTTTGGTGTTTCAGACATGAAGTCCTTGCCCATGCCTATGTCCTGAATGGTAATGTCTAGGTTTTCTTCTAGGGTTTTTATGGTTTTAGGTCTAACATTTAAGTCTTTAATCCATCTTGAATTGATTTTTGTATAAGGTGTAAGGAAGGGATCCAGTTTCAGCTTTCTCCATATGGCTAGCCAGTTTTCCCAGCACCATTTATTAAATAGGGAATCCTTTCCACATTTCTTGTTTTTCTCAGGTTTGTCAAAGATCAGATAGTTGTAGACATGTGGCATTATTTCTGAGGGCTCTGTTCTGTTCCATTGATCTATATCTCTGTTTTGGTACCAGTACCATGCTGTTTTGGTTACTGTAGCCTTGTAGTATAGTTTGAAGTCAGGTAGCATGATGCCTCCAGCTTTGTTCTTTTGGCTTAGGATTGACTTGGCGATGTGGGCTCTTTTTTGGTTCCATATGAACTTTAAAGTAGTTTTTTCCAATTCTGTGAAGAAAATCATTGGTAGCTTGATGGGGATGGCATTGAATCTGTAAATTACCTTGGGCAGTATGGCCATTTTCACGATATTGATTCTTCCTACCCGTGAGCATGGAATGTTCTTCCATTTGTTTGTATCCTCTTTTATTTCATTGAGCAGTGGTTTGTAGTTCTCCTTGAAGAGGTCCTTCACATCCCTTGTAAGTTGGATTCCTAAGTATTTTATTCTCTTTGAAGCAATTGTGAATGGGAATTCACTCATGATTTGGCTCTCTGTTTGTCTGTTATTGGTGTATAAGAATGCTTGTGATTTGTGTACATTGATTTTGTATCCTGAGACTTTGCCGAAGTTGCTTATCAGCTTAAGGAGATTTTGGGCTGAGACAATGGGGTTTTCTAGATATACAATCATGTCATCTGTAAACAGGGACAATGTGACTTCCTCTTTTCCTAATTGAATACCCTTTATTTCCTTCTCCTGCCTAATTGCCCTGGCCAGAACTTCCAACACTATGTTGAATAGAAGTGGTGAGAGAGGGCATCCCTGTCTTGTGCCAGTTTTCAAAGGAAATGCTTCCAGTTTTTGCCCATTCAGTATGACATTGGCTGTGGGTTTGTCATAGATAGCTCTTATTATTTTGAGATATGTCCCATCAATACCTAATTTATTGAGAGTTTTTAGCATGAAGCGTTGTTGAATTTTGTCAAAGGTCTTTTCTGCATCTATTGAGATAATCGTGGTTTTTGTCTTTGGTTCTGTTTATATGCTGGATTACATTTATTGATTTGCGTATATTGAACCAGCCTTGCAACCCAGGGATGAAGCCCACTTGATCATGGTGGATAAGCTTTTTGATGTGCTGCTGGATTCTGTTTGCCAGTATTTTATTGAGGATTTTTGCATCAATGTTCATTAAGGATATTGGTCTAAAATTCTCTTTTTTTGTTGTGTCTCTGCCAGGCTTTGGTATCAGGATGATGCTGGTCTCATAAAGTGAGTTAGGGAGGATTCCCTCTTTTAATATTGATTGGAATAGTTTCAGAAGGAATGATACCAGTTCCTCCTCGTACCTCTGGTAGAATTCGGCTGTGAATCCATCTGGTCCTGGACTTTTTTTGGTTGGTAAGCTATTGATTATTGCCACAATTTCAGCTCCTGTTATTGGTCTATTCAGAGATTCAACTTCTTCCTGGTTTAGTCTTGGGAGGGTGTATGTGTTGAGGAATTTATCCATTTCTTCTAGATTTTCTAGTTTATTTGCGTAGAGGTGTTTGTAGTATTCTCTGATGGTAGTTTGTATTTCTGTGGGATCGGTGGTGATATCCCCTTTATCATTTTTTTATTGCATCTATTTGATAATTCTCTTTTTCTTTATTAATCTTGCTAGCAGTCTATCAATTTTGTTGATCCTTTCAAAAAACCAGCTCCTGGATTCATTAATTTTTTGAAGGGTTTTTTGTGTCTCTATTTCCTTCAGTTCTGCTCTGATTTTAGTTATTTCTTGCCTTCTGCTAGCTTTTGAATGTGTTTGCTCTTGCTTTTCTATTTCTTTTAATTGTGATGTTAGGGTGTCAATTTTGGATCTTTCCTGCTTTCTCTTGTGGGCATTTAGTGCTATAAATTTCCCTCTACGCACGGCTTTGAATGCATCCCAGAGATTCTGGTATGTTGTGTCTTTGTTCTCGTTGGTTTCAAAGAACATCTTTATTTCTGCCCTCATTTCGTTATGTACCCAGTAGTCATTCAGGAGCAGGTTGTTCAGTTTCCATGTAGTTGAGCGGTTTTGAGTGAGATTCTTAATCCTGAGTTCTAGCTTGATTGCACTGTGATCTGAGAGATAGTTTGTTATAATTTCTGTTCTTTTACATTCATTGAGGAGAGCTTTACTTCCAAGTATGTGGTCAATTTTGGAATAGGTGTGGTGTGGTGCTGAAAAAAATGTATATTCTGTTGATTTGGGGTGGAGAGTTCTGTAGATGTCTATTAGGTCTGGTTGGTGCAGAGCTGAGTTCAATTCCTGGGTATCCTTGTTGACTTTCTGTCTCGTTGATCTGTCTAATGTTGACAGTGGGGTGTTAAAGTCTCCCATTATTATTGTGTGGGAGTCTAAGTCTCTTTGTAGGTCACTGAGGACTTGCTTTATGAATCTGGGTGCTCCTGTATTGGGTGCATATATATTTAGGATAGTTAGCTCTTCTTCTTGAATTGATCCCTTTACCATTATGTAATGGCCTTCTTTGTCTCTTTTCATCTTTGTTGGTTTAAAGTCTGTTTTATCAGAGACTAGGATTGCAACCCCTGCCTTTTTTTGTTTTCCATTTGCTTGGTAGATCTTCCTCCATCCTTTTATTTTGAGCCTATGTGTGTCTCTGCATGTGAGATGGGTTTCCTGCATACAGCACACTGATGGGTCTTGAGTCTTTATCCAATTTGCCAGTCTGTGTCTTTTAATTGGAGCATTTAGTCCATTTACATTTAAAGTTAATATTGTTATGTGTGAATTTGATCCTGTCATTATGATGTTAGCTGGTTATTTTGCTCGTTAGTTGATGCAGTCTCTTCCTAGTCTCGATGGTCTTTACATTTTGGCATGATTTTGCAGCGGCTGGTACCGGTTGTGCCTTTCCATGTTTAGCGCTTCCTTCAGGAGCTCTTTTAGGGCAGGCCTGGTGGTGACAAAATCTCTCAGCATTTGCTTGTCTGTAAAGTATTTTATTTCTCCTCCACTTATGAAGCTTAGTTTGGCTGGATATGAAATTCTGGGTTGAAAATTCTTTTCTTTAAGAATGTTGAATATTGGCCCCCACTCTCTTCTGGCTTGTAGGGTTTCTGCCGAGAAATCCGCTGTTAGTCTGATGGGCTTCCCTTTGATGGTAACCCGACCTTTCTCTCTGGCTGCCCTTAACATTTTTTCCTTCATTTCAACTTTGGTGAATCTGACAATTATGTGTCTTGGAGTTGCTCTTCTCGAGGAGTATCTTTGTGGCGTTCTCTGTATTTCCTGAATCTGAATGTTGGCCTGCCTTGCCAGATTGGGGAAGTTCTCCTGGATAATATCCTGCAGAGTGTTTTCCAACTTGTTTCCATTCTCCCCGTCACTTTCAGGTACACCAAATCAGACGTAGATTTGGTCTTTTCACATAGTCCCACATTTCTTGGAGGCTTTGCTCGTTTCTTTTTATTCTTTTTTCTCTAAACTTCCCTTCTTGCTTCATTTCATTCATTTCATCTTCCAGGGCTGATACCCTTTCTCCCATTTGATCGCATCGGCTCCTGAGTCTTCTGCATTCTTCACGTAGTTCTCGAGCCTTGGTTTTCAGCTCCATCAGCTCCTTTAAGCACTTCTCTGTATTGGTTATTCTAGTTATACATTCTTCTAAATTTTTTTCAAAGTTTTCAACTTCTTTGCCTTTGGTTTGAATATCCTCTCGTAGCTCAGAGTAATTTGATCATCTGAAGCCTTCTTCTCTCAGCTCGTCAAAGTCATTCTCCGTCCAGCTTTGTTCTGTTGCTGGTGAGGAACTGCGTTCCTTTGGAGGAGGAGAGGTACCCTGCTTTTTAGAGTTTCCAGTTTTTCTGCTCTGTTTTTTTCCCCATCTTTGTGGTTTTATCTACTTTTGGTCTTTGATGATGGTGTTGTACAGATGGGTTTTTGGTGTGGATGTCCTTTCTGTTAGTTTTCCTTCTAACAGACAGGACCCTCAGCTGCAGGTCTGTTGGAGTACCCGGCTGGCCGTGTGAGGTGTCAGTCTGCCCCTGCTGGGGGGTGCCTCCCAGTTAGGCTGCTCGGGGGTCAGGGGTCTGGGACCCACTTGAGGAGGCAGTCTGCCGGTTCTCAGATCTCCAGCTGTGTGCTGGGAGAACCACTGCTCTCCTCAAGGCTGTCAGACAGGGACATTTAAGTCTGCAGAGGTTACTGCTGTCTTTTTGTTTGTCTGTGTCCTGCCCCCAGAAGTGGAGTCTACAAAGGCATGCAGGCCTCCTTGAGCTGTGGTGGGCTCCACCCAGTTCAAGCTTCCTGGCTGCTTTGTTTACCTAAGGGCGCCTGGGCAATGGCGGGCGCCCCTCCCCTAGCCTCGCTGCCACCTTGCTGTTTGATCTCAGACTGCTGTGCTAGCAATCAGTGAGACTCCATGGGCATAGGACCCTCTGAGCCAGGTGCGGGCCATAATCTCCTAGTGCACCGTTTCCTAAGCCCATTGGAAAAGCACAGTATTCGGGTGGGAGTGGCCCGATTTTCCAGGTGCCGTCTGTCACCCCTGGAAAGGGAACTCCCTGACCACTTGCACTTCCCAAGTGAGGCAATGCCTCGCCCCTGCTTCGGCTGGCGCACGGTGCGCTCACCCACTGACCTGCGCCCACTGTCTGGCACTCCCTAGTGAGATGAACACGGTACCTCAGATGGAAAAGCAGAAATCACCCATCTTCTGCGTCGCTCACGGTGGGAGCTGTAGACCGGAGCTGTTCCTATTCGGCCATCTTCATCTACTGTTATTTTTTAAACGTTAACTTTAAAAAGCACTAAATCCCAAGATTACAAGATCACATCACTAAAGCACAAGTCTTCCAGCTTTATAAATTTTCTTGATGACTTGTTTGTTAAATTACAGAATAAAATGCAGCAAGACCTATTCAGAACCCCCAACCCTCTATGAAAGCTACTTATTTATAAACAAATTAAGTAGGAAAATAAATAAATTTTAAAAACAGAGTACTGAGAAACAAATACTCTTTAAACACTAGTGGAACATCTTGTTTGCTGGCTAGAAGAAAGGAACACTTCTGTTGAACAACTAATAGTGACTCTTGAGGTCAGGACCTCCTGAAACTAAAACAAGTATCAAAGGACAAGGAAAGAAGGATTTGCTTTACGTAACGACTAAGTAGGCTCCTAGGGACTGACACCTCTGCAAGAAAACAACTATGAAATCTGGATATAATACAAAAAGCAGCCACTTGACAATACTATAGCAGAAACACAAGTAGGCAGAGTCTATTAGAGGAGTATCTTCTTGGAGGAGGGGAATCAGATAGTTATTGCTTTTTGTCAGGACTTTTCCTCTTTAGACATGTCATGCAGGATAACAGAGTGCTGCTGAAGAAATCTACAGTCCTTCAAGACAGGGGACCAGGAAACTGAATCCGGGGAAACCTCAGCCACCAGAGAGGAAAAGAGTTACACGTGGGATTCCCATATTCTGTCTCCAACATAGGTGGCTTACCCATGATTCACATACACATGAAACAGATTCAAAGCCTCCAGTTAAAGATAAAATATCTGAATTGGGACCAGAGTTGTCATCCAGAAATCAGAATTTGCAGTTCTGAGGTGAAACAAGATAATTTTGTGGTAAATTAAAGGGAAGAACACTCACAGGAGAAAACTAACACAATCCGGAGTCTCTACATCTCAATATTAATAACGTCTAGGATCCAATCCAAAATTACATGGCACACAAATCATTAAGACAATGGTGTATATCCTCATGAGGAAAAAACATTAACTGACGTCAACACCAAGATGGCTCAGGTGTTGGAGGTAACAGACAAGATTTAAGACAGCTATCACGACCATACTCTATGCAGTAAATACATTGTGCTTATAGTGAATGAAGAGGTAGAAATCTCTGACAAAAAATAGAAAAGATAAAGAACCAATGGGCTGGGCACTGTGGCTCACCCCTATAATCCCAGCACTTTGGGAGGCCAAGGCGGGTGGATCATGAGGTCAGGAGATCAAGACCATCCTGGCCAATATGGTGAAACCCTGCCTCTACTAAAATAGCAAAACTTAGTTGGGCATGGTGGTGCTTGCCTGTAGTCCCAGCTACTTTGGGAGGCTGAAGCAGGGGAATCACTCATACCTGGGAGGTGGAGATTGCAGTGAGCCGAGATCGCACCACTGCAATCCAGCCTGGCAATAGAGTGAGACTCTGTCAAAATAATAATAATAATAATGACAATTCTAGACCTAAAAAATGCAATATATGAAAAAGATTTAACTTGATGGACTAACAGCCAATAGAGTTTACAAAAGCAAGAGTAAATGAACTTTAATCAATAGTAATTATTCTATATAGAGAATAGAGAGAAAAAACAGATTGAAATAAAAATGAACTGCGCTTCAGAGATCTGTTACAGCAGGGTCCCCAACCCCTGGGCAATGGTTCAGTACCAGTCTGTGGCTATTAGGAACTGGGTCACACAGCAGGAGGTGAACAGCAGATGAGCGAGCATTACCGCCTGAGCTCCACCTCCTGTCAGATCAGCAGTGGCATTAGATTCTCATAGGAGCACGAACTGTATTGTGAACTGTACATAAGAAGGATCTAGTTTGCACATTCCTTATGAGAATCTAATGCCTGATGATCTGAGGTGGAAAAGTTTCATCCTGAAACCATCCCCGACAACCCTCCTGTTCTGTGGAAAAATTGTTTTCCATGAAACCAGTTCCTTGTGCCAAAAAGTTGGGGACTGCTGTGTTACAGAATATTAAGTGGTTTAATTTATTACATGTACTTGGAGTCTCAAAAATAGAAGAGTGAAATGATGAAACAGAAAAAAGTAGTTAAAGAAATAATAGCCAATATTTTCCCAAATTTGATAAAAAACATAAATATACAGGTTCAAGTTGACACTGGTTACGAAGCAGAATAAACAGAAAGGCCACACAAAAACACAGCATAGTCAAAGCAGTAAAAGTCAAAGATAAAGCAAAAATCTTATAAGCATTGAAAGAATAATAATGTGATTAGCACCTGGCTTTTCCTCAGAGACAATGGAGACAGAAAAGTATGGAACATTTTTATAGTGCTGAAAAAAACCCTGTCAACCAAAGTGTCTATATCCAGCAACAATATCCTTAAGAGTATTTTCTAGACTATCACTGTGCAATACAATTGGACAATAATGGAAATATCTATGTCTGTGGCTATCTAGTAGAGTAGCCACCAGCCACATCTAGCTATTGAACACTTGAAATGTGGCTAGTGTTTTTGAGAAACTAAATTTTTATTTAACATAATTCAACTTAAATAGCCACATGTGGCTAGTGGCTACCATATTAGAACTCTAGAATACATAAACTTGAAACACTAAGATAATAATTAAACGATTCTCAGTAGCCAAAGAACATAAAGGTATTGCCATTAAGACTGTCACATTAACAACTAATATTTAACATGGTAAGTTTCATATGATTTATCCATAATCATTATTCAGCTATTCTCATTACTGGAATGGTAAACTAGGTAAATTAGTATTGACTAAAGACAGTGTTATAAAATTAAGATAGCTTTCGAATAAGAATATTTAAGAAATATTTTGATTGAACAGCTAATATAAATAGTTCAAAAGAATATCATTAAATCTTTATATATTTTTATATTTAAATATATATGTTTACTGTAACACTTACAAAGAAATACATTTAAGCAATGTGATGTCTCTCAAGTAGAAAGCGGAAGGCCTCCTTTGCCCTATCTCTGCTCCCTACTCCAGAGGTGATCACCGTGAACAGTGTGGTGTGTATCTTTCCAGACTCTTTTCCATGCACGTCTGTATACATGCACATCTGTGTGCTCCTACTTATTTGGAAGCTTTACATTTTTTTAATTTCCATAGGTTATTGGGGAACAGGTGGTATTTGGTTACATGAGTAAGTTCTTTAGTGGTGATTTGTGAGATTTTGGTGCACCCATCACCCTAGCAGTACACGCTGCACCCAATTTGTAGTCTTTTATCCCTCACCCCCTTCCCACCCTTTCCCCGAGTCCCCAAAGTCCATTGTGTCATTCTTATGCCTTTGCATCCTCATAGCTTAGCTCCCACTTATGAGTGAGAACATAACGACTTTGGTTTTTCATTCCTGAGTTACTTCACTTAAAATAATAGTCTCCAGTCTCATCCAGGTTGCGACAAATACCATTAATTCATTCCTTTTTATGGCTTAGTATTCCATATATATATATATATATATATAGTTATATATATAGTTCTATATAGTCATATGTATATACACACATCATATATATAGTCATATATATACACACACATATGTGTATATATAGATGCCGCAGTTTCTTTATCCACTCATTGATTAATGGGCATTTGGGTTGTGAATTTTTGCAATTGTGAATTCTGCTGCTATAAACATGCAAGTATCTTTTTTGTATAATGACTTATTTTCCCCTGGGTAGACACCCAGTAGTGGGATTGCTGGATCAAATGGTAGTTCTACTTTTAGTTCTTTAAGGAATCTCCACACTGTTTTCCATAGTGGTTGTACTAGTTTACATTCTCACCAGCAGTGTAGAAGTGTTCCCTGTTTACCGCACCCACAGCCACATCTATTGTTTTTTGACTTTTTGATTATGGCCATTCTTGAAGGAGTAGGGTGGTATCGCATTGTGGTTTTGATTTGCATTTCCCTGATTGTTAGTGATGTTGAGAATTTTTTCATATGCTTGTTGGCCATTTGTATATCTTATTTTGATAATTGTCTATTCATGTCCTTAGCCCATATTTTGTTGGAATTGTTTATTTCTTGCTAATTGTTTGAGTTCATTGTAGATTCTGGATATTAGGACTTTGTCAGATGTATAGATTAAAAAACATTTTTAATTGACACATTTTATATATTTGTGGGGTACTTTGTGACATTTCAATACATGTATATAATGTGTAATGATCAAATCACAGTAATTAGCATATCTATCACCTCAAACCTTTATTATGTTAGTAACTTTCCAAATCTTTTAGCTATTTGAAAAAATACAATAAATTATTGTTTACTATAGTTACCTAAAGTTCTGTAGAACACTACGACTTATTCTATCTAGCTGCAATTTTATAGACTTTAACCAATCTCTTCTTTCTCCTCTCTAACTCTTGCCAGCCTCTAGTAAACACTGTTCTGCTGTCTACATCTATGAGATCAATTTTTTAACTTCAACATATGAACAAGAACATGCAGTATTTATCTTTCTCTGACTTATTTCACTTAACACAATGTCCCAGGCTCATCCACGTTGCCATGAATGACAGGATTTCACTTTTCTTTTATAGCTAAATAGTATTCCATTGTGTATAAATTCCACATATTCTTTATCCATTCTTCTGTTGATGGACACTTAGTTTGATCTCATATCTTGGCTATTGTGAATAGTGCTGCAATAAACATGAGAGTGCTGATATCTCTTCAACATACTGATTTCTTTTCCTTTGGATATATACACAGTAGCAAGATTCCTGAATCATATGGTAATTCTATTTTTAGCTTTTTGAGGAAAATCCCCATAATGTTTTCCTTAATGGCTGTAGTAATTTATATTCTCTCCAACACAGCATAAGAGTTTCCTTTTTCCCACATCCTTGCCAGCCTTTGTTATTTTTTGTCTTTTTAATAATAACCCTTTTAACTGAGGTGAGATGATATCTCATTGTGGTTTTGATTTGCATTTTCCTGATTTTTTTTTAAATATATTTGTGACCATTTGGAAGTATTCTCTGGAGAAATGTCTGTACAGATCCTCTTCCCATTTTAAAATTGGATTTCTTTTTAGCTCTTGTGTTGTTTCAGTACCTTGTATATTGTGGATATTAACCTATTGTCAGATGTATAGTTTGCAAATATTTTCTCCCATTCTGTAGGTTGTCTCTTTACTCTGTTGTTTCCTTTGCTGTGAAGAAACTTTTTACTTTGGTGTAATCCCACTTGCCTATTTTTGCTTTTATTGTCATTACTTTTGAGGCCTTAACTATAAAATATTTGCTCAGACCAATGTCCTGAAGCATTTCCCCTGTTTTCTTCTTTCATAGTTTTAGGTCTTATATAGAAGTCTTTGATTTTGTGTTGATTTTTGTACATGGGGAGAGATAGGGGTCTAGTTTTATTCTGCTTATGGATATCCAGTTTTCCTAGAACCATTTATTGAAGAGGGTGTTCTTTCCTCAATTTATATTCTTGGTCCCTTTATCGAAAATCAGTTGTCTGTAAATACATGGATTTCTGGCCCCCTTATTCTGTTCCACTGTTCTATGTGTCTGTTTTTATGTAAGTACATGCTGTTTTGGTTGCTAAAGGTTTGTAGTATATTTTGAAGTCAGGTAGTATGAGGCCTCCAGTTTTGCTCTTTTTGCTCAAGATTGCTTTGGCTATTTAGGGTCTTTTGTGGTTCCATATGAATTTTAGGATTGTTTTTTCTATTTCTGTGAAGAATGTCATTGGTATTTTAATAAGGATTGCATTGAATCTATAGACCACTTTGGGTACTATATTCAATTTAATAATATTCTTCCAATCCATGAATCTGGGATATCTTTCCATTTATTTGTGATAAGTTTCTTTCATCAGCATTTTATGGTTTTCATTGTAGAGGTCTCTCATATTGTTGGTTATATTTATTCCTATTTTAAATTTTTTTATAGCTATTGTAACTGGAATTGCTTTATTGATTTATTTCAGCTAGTTAGCTATTGATGTATAGGAACACTACTGATTTTTGTATGTTGATTTCATATCCTGCAACTTCACTGAATTCACTTATCACTTCTAAAAATTTCAGTGGAGTCTTTGGGTTTTTCTCTATATAAAATTAGGTCATCTGTAAACAGGGACAATTTGACCTCCTCTTTTCCAATTTGGATGCCTTTTATTTTTTTCTCTTGCCTAACTGCTTTGGCTAGAACTTCCAGTACTACATGGAATAAAAGTGGCAAAAGTGGGCATTCCTGTTTTGTTTCAGTTCTTAGAAAGCTTTCAGCATTTTCTTGAATAGTATGAGGTTGGCTGTGACTTTATTATATATTGCTTTTGTGTTTAGGTTTGTTCCTTCTTTACCTAATTTGTTGATGGCTTTTGTCATGAAGGAATGTTGAAATGTATCCATGCTTTTTCTGCATCTATTGAAATGATCATACGGTTTTTGTTCTTCACTCTGTTGATGTGATGTTTTGTATTTATTTGGTTTGTGATATAATTTGGCTCTGTGTCCCCACCTAAATTTCATCTGGAATTGTAATACCTAGGTGTCAAGGGAGGGGCCTGGTAGGAGGTGATTAGATCATGAAGGCAGTTTTGCCCACGCTGTTCTCATAATAGTGAGGGAGTTCTCAGGAGATCTCATGCTATAAAAGTGTTTGGCAGTTCTCCCCCTTTCTCTCTCTCTCTCTCCCTCTTCTCTCTCTCCTGCTGTCACATAAGATGTGCCTTGCTTTCCTTTTTTTTATTTTTATTATTATTATAAGTTTTAGGGTACATGTGCACAACGTGCAGGTTAGTTACATATGTATACATGTGCCATGTTGGTGTGCTGCACCCATTAACTCGTCATTTAGCATTAGGTATATCTCCTAATGCTATCCCTCCCCCCTCTCCCCACCCCACAACAGTCCCCAGAGTGTGATGTTCCCCTTCCTGTGTCCATGTGTTCTCATTGTTCAATTCCCATCTATGAGTGAGAACATGCGGTGTTTGGTTTTTTGTCCTTGCGATAGTTTACTGAGAATGATGATTTCCAGTTTCATCCATGTCCCTACAAAGGACATGAACTCATCATTTTTTATGGCTGCATAGTATTCCATGGTGTATATGTGCCACATTTTCTTAATCCAGTCTATCATTGTTGGACATTTGGGCTGGTTCCAAGTCTTTGCTATTGTGAATAGTGCCACAATAAACATACGTGTGCATGTGTCTTTATAGCAGCATGTTTTATAATCCTTTGGGTATATACCCAATAATTGGATGGCTGGATCAAATGGCATTTCCAGTTCTAGATCCCTAAGGAATCGCCACACTGACTTCCACAATGGTTGAACTAGTTTACAGTCCCACCAACAGTGTAAAGGTGTTCCTATTTCTCCACATCCTCTCCAGCACCTGTTGTTTCCTGACTTTTTAATGATTGCCATTCTAACTGGTGTGAGATGGTATCTCATTGTGGTTTTGATTTGCATTTCTCTGATGGCCAGTGATGATGAGCATTTCTTCGTGTGTTTTTTGGTTGCATAAATGTCT
This sequence comes from Pongo abelii, assembly GCF_028885655.2. Classification (NCBI taxonomy): domain Eukaryota; kingdom Metazoa; phylum Chordata; class Mammalia; order Primates; family Hominidae; genus Pongo; species Pongo abelii. Next base: position 22,192,151 of record NC_071990.2, read on the forward strand.
TCTTTTGAGAAGTGTGTGTTCATATCCTTTGCCCACTTTTTGATGGGGTTGTTTGTTTTTTCTTGTAAATTTGTTTGAATTCATTGTAGATTTTGGATATTGGCCCTTTGTCAGATGAGTAGGTTGCAAAAATTTTCCCCCATTTTTTAGGTTGCCTGTTCACTCTGATGGTAGTTTCTTTTGCTGTGCAGAAGCTCTTTTGTTTAATTAGATCCCATTTGTCAATTTTGGCTTTTGTTGCCATTGCTTTTGGTGTTTTAGACATGAAGTCCTTGCCAATGCCTATGTCCTGAATGGTATTGCCTTGGTTTTCTTGTAGGGTTTTTATGGTTTTAGGTCTAACATGTAAGTCTTTAATCCATCTTGAATGAATTTTTGTATAAGGTGTAAGGAAGGGATCCAGTTTCAGCTTTCTACATATGGCTAGCCAGTTTTCCCAGCACCATTTATTAAATAGGGAATCCTTTCCCCATTTCTTCTTTTTGTCAGGTGTGTCAAAGATAAAATAGTTGTAGATATGCGGCATTATTTCTGAGGGCTCTGTTCTTTCCCATTGGTCTATATCTCTGTTTTGGTACCAGAACCATGCTGTTTTGGTTACTGTAACCTTGTAGTATAGTTTGAAGTCAGGTAGTGTGATGCCTCCAGCTTTGTTCTTTTGGCTTAGCATTGACTTGGCGATGTGGGCTCTTTTTTGGTTCCATATGAACATTAAAGTAGTTTTTTCCAATTCTGTGAAGAAAGTCATTGGTAGCTTGATGGGGATGGCATTGAATCTATAATTTACCTTGGGCAGTATGGCCATTTTCACGATATTGATTCTTCCTACCCATGAGCATGGAATGTTCTTCCATTTGTTTGTATCCTCTGTTATTTCATTGAGCAGTGGTTTATAGTTCTCCTTGAAGAGGTCCTTCACATCCCTTGTAAGTTGGATTCCTAAGTATTTTATTCTCTTTGAAGCAATTGTGAATGGGAGTTCACTCATGATTTGGCTCTCTGTTTTTCTGTTATTGGTGTATAAGAATGCTCATGATTTTTGCACATTGATTTTGTATCCGGAGACTTTGCTGAAGTTGCTTATCAGCTTAAGGAAATTTGGGGCTGAGATGATGGGGTTTTCTAGATATACAATCATGTCATCTGCAAACAGGGACAATTTGACTTCCTCTTTTCCTAATTGAATGCCCTTTATTCCCTTCTCCTGCCTGATTGCCCTGGCCAGAACTTCCAACACTATGTTGAATAGGAGTGGTGAGAGAGGGCATCCCTGTCTTGTGCAAGTTTTCAAAGGGAATGCTTCCAGTTTTTGTCCATTCAGTATGATACTGGCTGTGGGTTTGTCATAGATAGCTCTTATTATTTTGAGATACGTCCCATCAATACCTACTTTATTGAGAGTTTTTAGCATGAAGGTTGTTGAATTTTGTCAAAGGCCTTTTCTACATCTATTGAGATAATCATGTAGTTTTTGTCTTTGGTTCTGTTTATATGCTGGATTACATTTATTGATTTGCGTATATTGAACCAGCCTTGCATCCCAGGGATGAAGCCCACTTGATCATGGTGGATAAGCTTTTTGATGTGTTGCTGGATTCGGTTTGCCAGTATTTTATTGAAGATTTTTGCATCAATGTTCATCAAGGATATTGGTCTAAAATTCTCTTTTTTTGTTGTGTCTCTGCCCGGCTTTGGTATCAGGATGATGCTGGCCTCATAACATGAGTTAGGGAGGATTCCCTCTTTTTCTATTGATTGGAATAGTTTCAGAAGGAATGGTAGCAGTTCCTCCTTGTACCTCTGGTAGAATTCGGTTGTGAATCCATCTGGTCCTGGACTGTTTTTGGTTGGTAAGCTATTAATTATTGCCTCAATTTCAGAGCCTGTTATTGGTCTATTCAGAGATTCAACTTCTTCCTGGTTTAGTCTTGGGAGAGTGTATGTGTCGAGGAATTTATCCATTTCTTCTAGATTTTCTAGTTTATTTGCACAGAGGTGTTTATAGTATTCTCTGATGGTAGTTTGTATTTCTGTGGGATCGGTGGTGATATCCCCTTTGTCATTTTTTATTGCATCTATTTGATTCTTCTCTCTTTTCTTCTTTATTAGTCTTGCTAGCGGTCTATCAATTTTGTTGATCTTTTCAAAAAACCAGCTCCTGGATTCATTAGTTTTTTGAAGGGTTTTTTGTGTCTCTATTTCCTTCAGTTCTGCTCTGATCTTAGCTATTTCTTACCTTCTGCTAGCTTTTGAATGTGTTTGCTCTTGCTTCTCTAGTTCTTTTAATTGTGATGTTAGGGTGTCAATTTTAGATCTTTCCTGCTTTCTCTTGTGGGCATTTAGTGCTATAAATTTCCTTCTACACACTGCTTTGAATGTGTCCCAGAGATTCTGGTATGTTGTGTCTTTGTTCTTGTTGGTTTCAGAGAACATCTTTATTTCTGCCTTCATTTCGTGATGTACCCAGTAGTCATTCAGGAGCAGGTTGTTCAGTTTCCATGTAGTTGAGCGGTTTTGAGTGAGTTTCTTAATCCTGCGTTCTAGTTTGATTGCACTGTGGTCGGAGAGACAGTTTGTTATAATTTCTGTTCTTTTACATTTGCTGAGGAGTGCTTTACTTCCAACTATGTGGTCAATTTTGGAATAGGTGTGGTGTGGTGCTGAAAAGAATGTATATTCTGTTGATTTGGGGTGGAGAGTTCTGTAGATGTCTATTAGGTCTGCTTGGTGCAGAGCTGTTTTCAATTCCTGGATATCCTTGTTAATTTTCTGTCTCGTTGATCTGTCTAATGTTGACAGTGGGGTGTTAAAGTCTCCCATTATTATTGTGTGGGAGTCTAAGTCTCTTTGTAGGTCACTCAGGACTTGCTTTATGAATTTGGGTGCTCCTGTATTGGGTGCATATATATTTAGGATAGTTAGTTCTTCTTGTTGAATTGATCCCTTTACCATTATGTAATGGCCTTCTTTGTCTCTTTTGATCTTTGTTGGTTTAAAGTCTGTTTTAGCAGAGACTAGGATTGCAACCCCTGCCTTTTTTTGTTTTCCATTTGCTTGGTAGATCTTCCTCCATCCCATTGTTTTGAGCCTATGTGTGTCTTTGCACGTGAGATGGGTTTCCTGCATACGGCACACTGATGGGTCTTGACTCTGTATCCAATTTGCCAGTCTGTCCCTTTTAATTGGAGCATTTAGTCCATTTCCATTTAAAGTTAGTATTGTTATTTGTGAATTTGATCCTGTCATTATGATGTTAGCTGGTTATTTTGCTCGTTAGTTGATGCAGTTTCTTCCTAGCCTTGATGGTCTTTACAATTTGGCATGTTTTTGCAGTGGCTGGTATTGGTTGTTCCTTTCCATGTTTAGTGCTTCCTTCAGGAGCTCTTTTAGGGCAGGCCTGGTGGTGACAAAACCTCTCAGCATTTGCTTGTCTGTAAAGTATTTTATTTCTCCTTCACTTATGAAGCTTAGTTTGGCTGAATATGAAATTCTGGGTTGAAAATTCTTTTCTTTAAGAATGTTGAATATTGGCCCCCACTCTCTTCTGGCTTGTAAGGTTTCTGCCGAGAGATCCGCTGTTAGTCTGATGGGCTTCCCTTTGTGGGTAACCTGACCTTTCTCTCTGCCCTTAACATTTTTCCCTTCATTTCAACTGTGGTGAATCTGACAATTACGTGTCTTGGAGTTGCTCTTCTCGAGGAGTATCTTTGGGGCATTCTCTGTATTTCCTGAATCTGAATGTTGGCCTGCCTTGCTAGATTGGGGAAGTTCTCCTGGATAATATCCTGCAGAGTGTTTTCCAACTTGGTTCCATTCTCCCCGTCACTTTCAGATACACCAATTAGACGTAGATTTGGTCTTTTCACATAGTCTCATATTTCTTGGCTGCTTTGTTCGTTTCTTTTTATTCTTTTTTCTCTAAATTTCTCTTCACGCTTCATTTCATTCATTTCGTCTTCCATCACTGATACCCTTTCTTCCAGTAGATCACATCGGTTACTGAGGCTTGTGCATTTGTCACGTAGTTCTTGTGCCGTGGTTTTCAGCTCCATCAGGTCCTTTAAGGACTTCTCTGCACTGGTTATTCTAGTTATCCATTCGTCTAATTTTTTTTCAAATTTTTTAACTTCTTTGCCATTGGTTCGGACTTCCTCCTTTAGCTCGGAGTAGTTTGATCTTCTGAAGCCTTCCTCTCTCAACTCGTTAAAGTCATTCTCCATCCAGCTTTGTTCCATTGCTGGTGAGGAGCTGCGTTCCTTTGGAGAAAGAGAGGTGCTCTGAGTTTTAGAGTTTCTGGTTATTCTGCTCTGTTTTTTCCCCATCTTTGTGGTTTTATCTACCTTTGGTCTTTGATGATGGTGACGTACAGATGGGTTTTTGGTGTGGATGTCCTTTCTGTTTGTTAGTTTTCCTTCTAACAGTCAGGACCCTCAGCTGCAGGTCTATTGGAGTTTACTGGAGGTCCACTCCAGACCCTGTTTGCCTGGGTATCAGCAGTGGTGGCTGCAGAACAGCAGATATTGGTGAACCGCAAATGCTGCTGCCTGATCGTTCTTCTGGAAGTTTTGTCTCAGAGGAGTACCCGGCCGTGTGAGGTGTCAGTCCACCCCTACTGGGGGGTGCTTCCCAGTTAGGCTACTCGGGAGTCAGGGACCCACTTGAGGAGGCAGTCTGCCTATTCTCAGATCTCAAGCTGCATGCTGGGAGAACCACTACTCTCTTCAAAGCTGTCAGACAGGGACATTTAAATCTGCAGAGGTTACTGCTGTCTTTTATTTGTCTGTGCCCTTCCCACAGAGGTGGAGCCTACAGAGGCAGGCAGGCCTCCTTGAGCTGTGGTGGGCTCCACCCAGTTCGAGCTTCCCGGCTGCTTTGTTTACCTACGCAGGCCTGAGCAATGGCGGGCGCCCCTCCCCCAGCCTCACTGCCACCTTGCAGTTTGATTTCAGACTGCTGTGCTAGCAATGAGCGAGGCTCCATGGGCATAGGACCCTCCGATCCAGGTGCGGGATATAATCTCCTGGTGTGCCACTTGTGAAGCCCTTTGGAAAAGTGTAGTATTAGGGTGGGAGTGACCCGATTTTCCAGGTGCCGTCTGTCACCCCTTTCTTTGACTAGGAAAGGGAATTCCCTGACCCCTTGCACTTCCCGGGTGAGGCGATGCCTCGCCCTGCTTCAGCTCACACACGGTGCACTGCACCCACTGTCCTGCACCCACTGTCTGGCACTCCCCAGTGAGATGAACCCGGTACCTCAGTTGGAAATGCAGGAATCACCCGTCTTCTGTGTCGCTCATGCTGGGAGCTGTAGACTGGAGTTGTTCTTATTCGGCCATCTTGGCTCCACACCGCCTTGCTTTCCTTTCACCTTCGGCTGTGATTGTAAGTTTCCTGAGGCCTCCCCAGCCATGCAGAACTGAGTCAATTAAACTTTTTTCTTCATAAATTACCCAGTCTCAGGTAATACCTTTATAGCAGTGTGAGAACAGACTAATACAGAGAATTGGTACTGGGATAGTGGGGTACTGCTATAAAGAATAACCTGAAAATGTGGAGGCAACTTTGGAACTCTGTAACAGGCAGAGGTTGGAACAGTTTGGAAGGCTCAGAAGACAGGAAGATGTGGGAACGTCTGGAACTTCCTAGAGTCTTGCTGAATGGTTTTGACCAAAATGCTGATAGTGATATGGACAATGAAGTCCAGGATGAGGTAGCCTCAGATGAAGATGAAAAGCTTTTTGGGAACTGGAGTAAAGGCAACTGTTGCTATGCATTAGCAAAGAGACTGGCAGCATTTTGCCCCTGCCCTAGAGATTTGTGGAATTTTTAACTTGAGAGAGATGGTCTGAAATTGGAACTTATGTTTGAAAGAGAAGGAGAGCATAAAAGTTTGGAAAATTTGCAGCCTAACCATGTGGTGGAAAAGAAAAATCAATTTCCTGGGAAGAAATTCAGTCTGGCTGCAGAAATTTGCATACATAACAAGGAGCCGAATGTTAATCATCAAGACAATGGGGAATATGTCTCCAGGACATGTCAGAGGTCTTCACAGCAGCCCCTATCATCACAGGTCCAGAGGCATAAGAAGAAAACTTGGTTCCATGGGCTGGACTCAGGGCCTTGCTGCTTTGTGCAGTCTTGGAACTTTGTGCCCTGCATCCCAGCCATGGCTAAAAGGGACCAACATACAGCTCAGGTCTTTGCTTCAGAGGGTGCAAGGCCCAAGCCTTGGTGGCTTCCAAGTAATGTTGGGCCTGTGAGTGCACAGTAGTCAAGAATTGAGGGTTGGGAACCTCCGCCTAGATTTCAGATCATATATGGAAATATCTGGATGTCCAGGCAGAAATTTGCTGTAGGGGTGGAGCCCTCATGGAGAACCTCTGCTAAGGCAGTGTGGAAGGGAAATTTGGAGTCAGAGCTCCCACAGAGTCCCCACTGGGGCACTGCCTAGTGGAGCTGTGAGAAGAGGGCCACCATCCTCCACTAGAATGGTAGATCCACCAGCAGCTTGCACCATGCTCCTGGAAAAGCCACAGGCACTCAGTGCTAACCTGTGAAAGCAGCCTTGGGGGCTGTACCCTGCAGAGCCACAGGGGTAGAGCTGCCCAAGGCCTTTGGAGCCCATCCCTTTTGTCAACGTGCCCTGGATGTTAGAGATGGAGTCAAAGGAGATCATATTGGAGTTTTAAGATTTAATAACTGCCATGTTGGCTTCCAGACTTCCATGTGGCCTGCAGACCCTTTGTTTTGGCCAATTTCTCTTATTTGGAATGGAGTCATTTACCCAATGCCTATACCCTCATTGTATCTTAGAAGTAACTAACTTGCTTTTGATTTTACAGGCTCACAGGCTTAAGGAATTTTCCTTGCCTTGGATGAGACTTTTGACTTGGACTTTTGGGTTAAGGTTAGTGTAAGCTAAGATTTTGGAGGACTGTTGCGAAGGCATGATTGATTTTGCAATGTGAGAAGGACATGAGATTTTGGAGGGGCCAGTTGCAGAATGATATGGTTTGGCTCAGTTCCCCACTCAAATCTCATCTGGAGTTGTAATCTCTAGACATTGATGGAGGGGCCTGGTGAGAGGTGATTGGATCATGTGGGTGGTTTCTGCCATTCTATTCTCATAATAGTGAGGGCGTTCTCAGAAGATCTGATGCTTTAAACATGTTTGGCAGTTCCCCACTTCTATCTCTCTCTCTCTCTCTCCCTTTCCCTTTCTCCTGCTGCCATGTAAGACATGCCTTGTTTCCCCTTTGCCTTCCCCCATGACTGTAAGTTTCCTGAAGCTTCCCCTGCCATGCAGACCTGTGAGTCAGTTAAATCTTTTCTTTCATAAATTACCAAGTCTCAGCTAGTATCTTTATAGCGCAGTGTGAGAATGGACCAATACAGTGTGTGTATGTTGAACTGTCCTTGCATCTGTGGGATAAATCTCACTTGATCATGATGTATGATCTTTTTGATGTGCTGTTGAATTCGGTTTGCTAATATTTTGTTGAGAATTTTGCATCTATGTTTATCAGGGATATTGGCCTGTAGTTCGTTGTTGTATCCTTATCTGGTTTTGATATTAAAGTAATGCTGGTCTTATAGAATGAATTTGGAACAATTCCCTCCCCTTAGATTTTTCTGGAGTAGTTTGATAAAAGTTTGTATTAGTTCTTTGAAAGTTTGGTAGAATTCAGCAGTGAAGCCATCTGTCCCTAGGCTTTTCTTTGTTGGGAGTTTTGTTTTTTTTAATTACTGACTCAATCTCATTTCTCATTATTGGTTTATTCAGGATTTCTTTTACTTTCCGATTCAATCTTTCTTGGTAGGTTGTATGTGTCCAGGACTTTATTCATTTCCTCTGGTTTTTTCAATTTGTTTGGTGTATAATTGTTTATAATAGTCCCTAACAGCCCTTTGAATTTCTGTGGTATCAGTTATAATGTCTTCTTTTTTTGTTTCTATTTTTGTCTTTTTTTTCTCAGTTAATCTGGCTAATGGTATATGCTAGTCGATTCTTGCACTGCTATAACGAAACACCTGAGGCTGGGTAATTTATAAAGAAAAGAGGTTGAATTGGCATATGGTTCTGCAGGATTTACAGAAAGCATGGTGCTGGCATCTGATCAGCTTTTGGGGTGGCCTCAGGAAGCTTACAATCATGGTGGAATTTGAAGTGGAAGCAAGAGAGAGATGAGGAGATGCAACACACTTTTAAACAAGATTTCAGGAGAACTCATTCACTATGGTGAGAACAGTACCATGCTATAAGGGATATTCCCCCAGGACCCAAAAACTTCCCACCAGGCCCCACCTCCAACATTAGGCATTACATTTCAACATGAGATGTGGGTGAAGATAAATATCCAAACTATATCATGATGTGTTTGGTTTATTTTATTGTAATTAATTTAGAGACAGTGTCTCCCTCTGTCGCCCAAGCTGGAATGCAATGGTGCAATCTTGGCTCACTGAAATCTCCGCCTCCTGGGTTCAAGCAATTCTCATGCTTCAGCCTCCCAAGGAGCTGGGATTACAGGCATGTGCCACCACACCCAGCCAATTTTTGTATCAATATTTTTAGTAGAGACAGGGTTTCACCATGTTGGCAAGGCTGGTCTCGAACTCCCAATCTCAGGTGATCCACTTGCCTCAGCCTCCCAAAGTTCTGAGATTATAGGTGTAAGCCACCTCACCTGGCCTATTTTCTTTATTTTTAGCTTTTATTTTAGGTTCAAGGCTACATGTGAAGGTTTGTTACATAGGTAAACTTGTGTCACAGGGGTTTGTTGTACAGATTATTTCATCACCCATGTATTAAGCCCAGTACCGAATAGTTATCTTTGCTGCTCCTCTCCCTCCTTCCACCCTCTACCCTCAAGTAGACCCCAGTGTCTGTTGTTTCCTTCTTTGTGTTCATAAGTTCTCATCATTTAGCTCCCACTTGTAAGTGAGAACATAAGGTATTTGGTTTTCTGTTCCTGCATTAGTTTGCCAAGGATGATAGCCTCTAGCTCATCCGTGTTCTTGCAAAATACATAATCTCATTATTTTTTATGGCTGCATAATTTTCCATGGTGTATATGTACCACATTTTCTTTATCCAGTCTGTCATTGATGAGCATTTAGGTTGATTCTGTGTCTTTGCTACCGTGAACATTGCTGTAGTGAACATTCGCATGCATGTGTTCTTATGGTAGAATGATTTATATTCCTCTGGGCATATACCCAGTAACGGGATTGCTGGGTTGAATGGTCGTTCTGCTTTTAGCTTTTTGAGGAATCATCATACTGCTTTCCACAATGGTTGAACTAATGTATGCTCCCCCCAACAGTGTATTGTGTTCCCTTTTCTCTGCAACCTCTACACCATCTATTTATTGACTTTTTAATACTAGCCATTCTGACTGGTATGAGATCATATCTCATTGTGGTTTTGATTTGCATTTCTCTAATGATCAGTTATACTGAGCTTTTCTTCATATTCTTTTTGGCCACATGTATGTCTTCTTTTGAAAATTGTCTGTTCATGTCCTTTGCCCACTTTTTAATGGAGTTTTTTTTCTTTTGGAAATTTAAGTTCTTTATAGATGCTGGATGTTAGACTTTTGTCAGATGCACAGTTTGCAAATATTTTCTCCCATTCTGTAAGTTGTCTGTTTACTCTGTTGATAGTTTCTTTTGCTGTGAAAAAGCTCTTAAGTTTAATTAGATCCCATTTGTACATTTTTGCTTTTGTTGTGATTGCTTTTGGTGTCTTTGTCATAAAATCTTTGCCTGTTTCTATGTCCAAGATGGTATTGCCTAGATTGTCTTCCAGGCATTTCAGAAAACCTGCTGTTTAATTTGTTGATCTTTTGCATTTTTGGTCTCTATTTCATTTATTGCCACTTTGATCTTTTTTTTCCTCCCTTTTACTAATTTTGGGCTTGGTTTGTTCTTGCTTTTCTATTTCCCTCAGGTGTATTGTTAGGTTGTTTATTTGAAATTTTTCTACTTTTTGATGTGGACACTTATTGCTATAAAGTTCTCTGTTAGTACTGCTTTTGCTGTATACCATAGGTTATGGTATATTATTTCTATTTTCATTTGTTTCAAGAAATTTTTACATTTCCTTCTTAATTTCTTCCTCAACCCATTGATCATTCAGGAAGATGTTGTTTAACTTCCATGTATTTTTATAGTTTCCAAAGTTCCTCTTGTCGAATTCTAGTTTTATTCCATTGTAGTCAGAAAAAATACTTGATATTAATTCAGTTTTTAAAATGTTGTTAAGGCTTGTTTTGTGACCTAGCATATGGTCTATCCTGGAGAATGTTCTATGTTCTGATGAGAAGAAGGTGTATTCTGCCTTTGTTGGATGAAATGTTCTGTAAATGTCTGTTAGGTCCAGTTGGGCTATATTGCAGTGTAAATCTGATATTTCTTTGCTGATTATCTATCTAGATGATATGTTTGCTGAGAGTGAGGTGTTGAAGACCCCAGCTATTATTGTATTGAGGTTTCTCTCTCTCTTTAGAGCTAATAACATTTGACTTATATAACTGAATGCTCTGGTTTTGGGTGCATGTATACTTAGAATTATATCCCCTTGCTGAATTGATCCTTTTATCATTATATAGGGACCTTCCTTTTCTCTCTTGACAGTTTTTTACTTAAAGTCTAATTTATCTGATATAAGTATAGCTACTCTTGCTTGTTTTGGTTTCCATTTGTTTGAATAATCTTTTTCCATTTCTTCACCCTCAGTCTGTAGTGTCTTTACAGGTGAGATTGAGTTTCTTGTTGGCAGCATATAGTTGCATCTTATTTGTTCGTTAATGCAGCCAGTCTACATTTTTTAAACGGGGAATTTAATCCATTTTCATTCAAGGTTATTATTGACAGGTAAAGACTTACTGTTGTCATTTTGTTAGTTGTTTTTTGGGTGTTTTTTGGGGGGCGTATATCCTTTGTTTCTTCTTGTTGATCTTTGCAGTTTTCTGACTTATTTTTGGAATGATTGATAGGGTTTGATTCCTTTCTCTTTCTCATTTGCATGTCTGTTCTACCAGTGAGTTTTATATTTTCATGTGTTTACATGATGGTAGTTATTTCACTTCCAGTTGAAGTACTTCCTTATGCATTTCTTTTAAGGGTAGTCCACTGGTGATGAATTTCCTGAAGTTTTGGTTGTCTGGGAAGGACTTTATTTCTCCTTTGTTTCTCAGAGATAACTTTGCTGGACATAGTATTCTTCTCTGACAGCTTGTTTTCTTTCAGCACTTTGAATATATCATCCTATTCTGTCCTGGTTTTTATGGTTTTCTCTCCTGGTCTGCTGAGAAATCTGCTGTTAGTCTAATAGGGACTGCCCTATACATGACTTGACACTCTTTTCTTGTTGTTTTTAGAATTCTCTATCATTTACTTTTTACAGTTTGACTATAATATGCCTTGGAGAAGAACTTTTTGGGTTGAAACTTTGGGGAGCTTTAGAGCATTGTGTATCTGGCTTTGCATATGTCTCTCAAGACTTGGAAGCTTCTTAACTATGATTTTATTAAATAAATTTTCTATGACTTTTCCCATCTTTTCCACTTCTGGAACTGCCATAATGCAATCATTTGTTTGCTTAATAGTGTCTAGTAAGTTTGACAGTTTCTTCATTCTTTTCTATTCTTTTTTCTTGTTTGACTGGATTATTTCAAAAGGTATCTCTTAATGTTCAGAGATTCTTCTGCTTGATGTAATGTGTTGTTGAAGCTTTCAATGATAAATTTTTATTAAATTCAGCTCCAATATTTCTGTTTTTTTTTGTTTCTGATACTTATCTTTTTGTTGATTTTCTCATTCAAATCATGGATTTTTCATTTTGATTGAATTGTCTTTTTTATATTCCTTTGTCTCTGAGTTTTCTTAAAGTTATTATTTTGAATTTCTTTTCAGGCAATTTAAAATTTTCGTTTTTGAGGTCAATTACTGGTGTGGTGTCACATTTCACTGCTTTTTCATGTTCTTGTCTCCCTCGCTTGATATCTGTGCATTTAATGGAACATCCACCTCTTCCAGTTTTGTAGTGTGGCTTTCATGGGAAAAAACTTTCTTCTACAGACATGTCCTAGGGTGTCAGTTGGGTAGGGCGCATTGGCTTTTCTTTGGGTGGGTGCAATAGTGTAGTCTTTGTACAGTTTCTTCAGCTATAGTCAACATCAGCAATGCCTGTGTGTGCCTCAGTGGCTTAGGCTGTAGAGATTTGTATGGCTATTCCACCTACTTGGGCTCTGCTCCTCGGGGGATTGAGTGCTGGGCTGGTCCATGCTTTGGAGAAGTGAGGGGCTGGTAAATCAGTGGCTTGAGTCACCTCAGGCTCTGCTCCTCACATTAAATCTTGAAAGATGTGAATTTCATTACCTCTTAGTTACATAAAGCCATATACAAACTCTTCGTTGTTTTAAATCTTATCTCTGACTTGGTTATAAATGATTGCAATTTTCTACTATTTCTAACTGCAGTATAGCAGTGCTAAAATATCTGGAGGGCAAAAGAAAGTTAGATAGGCTAGTAACACCAAAGTAATGCTGAAACCTGGAAGGAAAGAAAAATACATTACTTTCCTCTCCATTCTTCTTTGATCCCCTTTGAATATATGGCTTATTATAACAGCAAGATGTGTGACCTTGAGCCATTTATTTGTCTGGAGCCACAGCTTCTTTACTTATAAATAAAGTTAATGCCATTTACATCTCAGAAATTGTGAATATAAATGAGAAATATGTTTATAAAATCTCATGATATGCTTGTCACACAGTAAGGTTTGGTAAAGTGAATCCTTCAACAGCGTTCCCCAATTCTTTCTCTTGTGCTGAAAGTGGACTATCTTAGAAAAGACCATGCAAACAAAAGTAGAATGACTTGGCTACAGAGCAGTTTCACTGTGTACTGATTACCAACCTGTCTTAATCCAGTGAGATAGAACACTCCCCCACGCAGGTTACGTGAAGCCAGTGTATTACTTACAGATAGGACAACAGAAGTCTATGATTCGTAAAAGCCTCAAGAAAGCTAGTTTGGCAGATGGGGTTTCATCTGCATGTGCCTCACTTGCACTGCAGTGGAGGGTCCCAAGAAAGCACTCCACCCTGGGTTTTATACCCCAGCATAACATGATTCACTGTGCTAACGTGTTGAAGGACATACTGTTTCTATGAGAGATTAGAACAGAGCCTAGGCTGTTCAGGCTAGTTTCTCTCTATCTTAAGATGTTGCACTCTCAGCATATTCTATATTTATTCTTGAGAACTATGAGTAAAAAAGAGGGGTAACTGTGTCAGTCCAAAGATACCTGAAGAATTGTCCTGTGCTGACTAACAGCAGAAAAGTTTCCAGTTGATTTAAAATCAAGTGAGTTGCAATGTAGTTACAAACAAAATTATTAAGTGCCTATTTTGTATTTGGCCCCATGGTAATACTAATAATGATTATGATAATAATAAGAAAATGTATTAAGCAATTATTTTTACCTGTCGTTCTTTGAAGCATTATCTCATTTACTTCTCCCAGAACCCAGTGAGGTAGTTAGTATTATTATCTCTCGTTTACAGATGAGGATATACTGAGCTTGCAGTGTTTAACTCATCCACAGTCACATTACTATTTGTGGTGGAGGAATGATTTGAACCCAACCTATCTGACTGATTTTTTAACCAGATTGTTAAGAAAATAAACATCAGCCATCTCGAATCTCCCCATCTAATCCAGAGGGGAAGTTTACAACTTGAAATAATTACTTTCAAGAGATTTCAGAGAAGTGGTAGAAAACCAACATGGCCTTGGTCTTCTACCACTAAGGTTTTATTTTTAAAATTAATGAATAAGTAGGTCTTGAGTTGCCATTCTATAGCTTTGGTCTTAGTGCAACAAGAAGGAGCAAGTAGGAAGACTTTTCATAGCCCAACCCCCAGTGCAGTTGAAATCAGCATTAGCATAGAGCATTAGAAATAAGATTCAGCATGCATCTTGCCATGTGACCAATCCTGGCCTCCATCACAGAATTCTAGTTACGTGGTGAACCTGGGAGGCCACTCTCTGTCCCCACCCTGGACCCCCCCTATACTGCAGATCCTCCCTGACATGGGACCCTGGACCCTAGGGCTCAGGAAGGCTCAACCAGGACTTAACAGCAGTTTCCGAAGGGCCTTCTGAGCCCCTCACCCATCTCCCAAGTCTGGCCAGACTGACAGGACCAGCAAGGGATGGGGCATGGGAAAGATTAGAGACATAGACTAGAACAGTATCATGGAGAGCCTTGAAGACCAATTTAAAATAGTTTTATCTTCTAATAGTAGGTCCTAGCTTAGCATCCTAGCTTAGTGGCCTTTACGCTTTGGATCTTGACTCCTTAGTAGGTTGTAAAATTCGTGTATTGGGTCACAACCAACATACCTGTTTTAATGAACTGGGATAGAGTAAAATGGAAAATAGAAACGTGTCTTGCAGGTAATAAGGGTTTTTGTGAAACATTTGTTTTAGTTATATACAGTCAATTCTTGTTATCTGTAGTAGTTCTATTCTATAAAGTCACCACTGACAATGAATTAGTAATTACAAAACCATTGCTCCCTGTGTACATACAAGATTAGGTTCCTTTGTTCCTCTGGTCACAAAATTTTCACCAACAGATTAATACATAAGCTTATTTTATGAGTGTTTTTGTATAAGGACACCTCATTTAATAGATATTGTTGATTCATTAACATTAAACTCTAGGCTAAAAGCACCATCACTCATACCTGAATGAAGCTTCTCGAACACATGTATTTTTCTCCCTAAGGTACATCACAGCCTTCTTGTGCTGACGAACCCAGTTACCACTTTAGCACTATGCTTGGGGGCCGTTTTGAACATGAAATCACCAATAAAGAAAGCACAAAAATGCAAAAAATGTGACATTAAATAGGCCTTGAGAAGAACACTTGTTTACAGTTTGAGCTGAAATAAGAAGACAGAGCATCACTTTTTTCAACCTCAGCTGGGAACACGTATGTCAGGTGCTCACATTTTCATCACTCTACATATGTCTGTGACTGACACAAACATGCTTTGAGTATGGATTTGGGAGCTACAAATAAATTTAGCAAGTAGGTGAATTTGCAAATATAGAATTTGTAAATAATGAGGATCAACTGTGTGTGTACAGACACACAAATATGTTTACTAGGTCTATGAGGTTGTAATGTAAAATGTATTTCTCAAAAGAAAGGTTTTTTTTGTTTTGTTTTTTAGACATACATCCTTAAATAATCAGATTGCTGAGGAATGACACAGTGGACATTGCTTTAAGATGTAAACAGTAAGCAGAATGGGGTCTCGAGGCAAGCAGCCTAGATTAGAAGACTTCTATAGTAATCTAACCCCTTGAAGCAATGAGGGCAAAAGTGGGCCTGGGGACTAGGGATAGTTAAGCCAAGAAAAAAAAAGATGATAACTTGGTTACAAATTGAATATGTAAATAAAGAAGGAAAAATTGATGCTTATTCTGAAAGTATCTGGTGTAGAAATTAGAAGGGTGGTAGGTATAGTGAGATATGTTGTATATTGGAAACAATAGAGCTTTGAATGCTGGTGGAATCCAGTTTCAGTCTTGCCTCTATGACTTTATTAGACATGTGATCTTTGGCAAGTCTCAAAGCCTTCTGCCTCACTTTTACAATCATGCCATTTAAATATCAGTTAATTGCTACAATTAAATGAGTCAATATACTATATATGTGACATTCGTAGAATACACTAACACCCAGGATGTAGCTGCAATATAAATAGGTGATACGTCTGTATTATGTGTAATTATTCATATGTTTATTATATCCACATATTTATATATATACATGCAAAATATAGTATAATTACACCTGAAGAAATAGTGGGACATCAAAGAAGAGTTATCGGGCCATGAAATTATGAGATGGCAATAAAGTTGAAAGGCCAGGATTACTATATATGTGGATTATCAGTTTTTCAAAGCACTAGAGTACAGGTAATATATATTAAAATTGCCTGACAAAATTTAAACTTTGTTTGAGAATGCACAGTAGGATCTTGCAACCAGCCATAATCATAAATATCAATTTTTACCATATTGGCACAGCTCAAAATTGTTGGTAGAGAGGAACTTCTGATTGATGGACTACCAAATACATAGGCTTTTACTGTAATTTGTTCTACAGGTTAAAGTTAGTATTGTCAAAACACGGCAGGCAACGTTACAGATTTTAAGGCTGCAGTATCTTTATATCTCCCATGATATTAAATATAATTCAAACACAGAAAAATGCTCTTCTCTCATTATGTCTTTTCTTTTTGATGAGAGACGAATAGGTCCACTTGAGAAATGATTATATCGACTGTTGTACTTTAAATTTTCTTTAGCACTACAAAACTGGCAAGAAGTGGCAAGTCAGTAAGTCCAAATAGACAGCTGATGTGTGATTTCATATCACAGATATTCTGTCTGCAGCACAACAGAACACAGGGTATTGAGTTATCCCCCAATGAATTAAAGTCCCTCTTGCATCCTTTACATACAGATTTCATTAATATTAATAATTACTAATTCTAGCTAACACTTGCGAATGCATAATGGGAACTACGTTTTTACAAATGTTGCCTAACAAAGACTGCTATTTTTTTCTGTATCTTGGTCGTGGTACACAGTCTGATAGCTTTCAAAGAACAAGCCAAATTGTCAAACGCTGTCGGTTTGTAATGTCATGTTCGATCTGGCGCTGAGAAGTGCGGCCTCAGGTTTCTGGCCTGTCTTTTATGTCACAGAAGTACAGAATTGCTCAACAATCTGGGGAAATTGAAAGCAGCAAATGTGCAATAAAATTTTCTCTGTAGTTCGGTGCTACATAACAAAAGAGACCCATAAACTTTGTTCCATTCTGGCATTGGATGGTGACTTATCTTTGGAAACAGCAGCCACAACAGATGTAAAGAAAAACAGATAGAACTTTTAAAAAATAAACTTCAGGAAATAGTTTTCAAGTCTTTATTTTTCCCTGTGTTTCAGCTAATGCTCAAAGCGTTCCTAAAATGTTCTGTTGGAAATAGTGAGACTGGAATAAGCTCTATTTTCCATTTTGTCCGCTTGTTTCAGGGCTTTCAGGTGTCCTTAATAACCCTGAACTTGTAGAATGTTTTAATTAAGGACTTCATTGTTAGAGTATAACAACATAAACCTAAGATCCCCCTGTGATTATCATGCTTTGTTTATGGTTTTACAACAAAATTGTGTTCTATCCTGTTGGTATATTTATTGTATCTTGGCATTTCTTTTGACGATGCCAAAAAATCTCAGAGGCTTAAAGAAGGAGAGACAACCTCTGAAGCCACTTTGACTTTTCTTTTTTTTTCTTGACAAAGTGTTTTATCTCTGAAGAATTCAATTCAGTACATGGGTCTTATGAGTACATTTATTGTACTAAAATGTCATATTTGCTTAGATCATATGAAGAGCAACTATACTGAAAATAAGACAGATAACTATTTTATAAAAGAATTTCTATCTTTCTCTGCCAAGAACACTGTATGTTTTTACTTACATTAGGAAATGGGGATAATTTTGACACTTTTCACATTATTTTAGAAAGAGCTTGTACTTTTGTTTTGTAAGGAAAATAAAAAAGGTAAGCATGGTAGGGCACCGTGGCTCATGCCTGTAATCCCAGCACTTTGGGAGGCCAAGGCTGGAGGATCACTTAAGCCCAGGAGTTTGAGGCTGCAATGAGCTATGAATGCACCACTGCATTCCAGCCTGGGTGATAGAGCGAGACTTTGTCTGTGGGCGGGGAGGGGGGGGGGGAGTGTGAGTGATACTGTTTATTATGAAGCTTAATTTGCATTGTGGTTAAATGTTAATGGGATTCTCCTCTCTTCTTTTTCTCTGAAATTCCATTCTAAAGCCATTAAATGGGCAGGGCAAAGTAGGAGTCTGCAGCAGGGAGGAGCAGGGGAGTTGTGGTGGCTCAGAGCAACATGCCAGACACGAGAGGGTCAGTACTGATAGGGCACAGCCTGTCAAGGGCTGTCAGAGCCTTGACAGGGTGACGAGGATGTTCACATGTGGGGACAGGCTGGTGTGGAGTTTTGGAGGACAAGCTGAGTGAAGCAGGTATCTAGAGGTAGCGTGGATTGGAATATGGACCCCCAAAATATTTGTCCAAGTGCTAACTCCTGGTACCAAACTCTGTATTAATTTCTCAGAGCTGCTGTAACTAATTATGTTAAACTTGATGACTTCATTCAACAGAAATTTATTCTTTCACAGTTCTGCAGGCCAGAAGGCCAAAATCAAAAGTATGAGCAGGCTTGATTTCTTTAGAAGACTCCAAGGGAGAACTGTGTCTCCTTGCTTCTGGTGGGTATTGGCAATCCTTGGAGTTCCTTGGCTTGTGGGCACATCGCTTCAATCTCTGCTTCTGCTTTCACGTGGGGCTCTTCCCTGTGTGTGTCTGTGTCGCCTCCTTTTCTGACTCTCATAAGAACACTTGTTATTGGATATAGAGCCCTCCCTAATCCAGGATGATCTCCTCTTGAGATCTTTATCTTGGTTATGCCTGCAAAGACCCTTTTTCCAAATAAAGTCACATTTTGAGATTTTGGGTGGACATGTGTTTTGATGTGCCACTATTCAACACACTACCAAAGAGGTCAGTCATCGCGTGGTTTCAGAGATCAAGAGGAGTGAGAATAGCGTCCCTGTGAAGGGGTGGTTTCTCGTGGGGCACGAAAGCTTATGCAGGATAGGAGAGTATCTATGCTAGAGGTCACCCAGCATAAATGTCAGACCCCAAGTGGGGTGAGGAGGCGAGATGAGAGGTTGGTTACATATGGTAGACTGATCAAATAGGTAAGTAACTATACTGAGGGTGAGAGGAGCCAGGTTTCTGTCATAGAAGCAAATTACAAATATAAAGAAGGAGAAAATTATGGAGTTGAAGGTACTGGTGTGAACTTATAATTTGTAATAAATGAGATATATTAATACATGGAGATGTAAATGGATGTGGGTGTATGTGTGTTTTATAATACCTAGCTCTGTTCACTGAAATAGGCTGGCAACATATCCACTGCGATAGCAACTAGCACATTTAGCATCCATATCTTGGCTTCTAAATACCAGTCTTCACCAAAAAGAGAGAGAGTTCTTCTTGGGAAAATGACCAGATTTCATAGAGGGAGTACATTGCATAGAGGGAGTACAATATCAAGCATTTTATACCAGAAAGTAAGGAAGTCCTTTAAAAAAATAATGGAGTCATGTCAAAAGGGCACAAAAATCATCTTGAAGAAGCTCCCATAAGCCAAATTGGGAATAATTTGACCATCAAAATAAACGATAGTAATGTATTACAGCTCATTAAAATACAAAACCGTAAGTCCATCATTATCAAAGTAAATGAGTAAATTGAAAATTTGGAATGAATGAGGTATTTACATACTTACAAATCTATCTCCCACAAATATTTACTAATCACAAGGGGGAAAATGAAAACATTTTGAATGTAGAAACATGGCAGATGCCACCTGAACTGAGTGATCAAATTGAACATCGTCAGTGATAGCATAAATCAAAATTATTTGTCACCCACCTGATAGAATGCAATGAGAAACATCTGTGATATTCCTGTCAGATGCATCACCTGAATCTCATCATGAGAAAGCACAATAAAGCCAAATTGAGGCATGTTCTACCGAATAACCGGATGGTAATTTTCAAAAGTCTTAGAGTTTTGAAAGCCAGGGAAAGACTAATGAACTAATGAAGGCATCTAGAGAGACATGATAACTAATTGCAATGTGTGTTTCTGAACTGGACACTTATTTTGACAATCAAATGGGGTCTGAAAATTAGAGAGTAGTAATATCTCAATATATCAATTGCTTAATAAATACCCGGAGCAGAGTAAGCACTCAGTTTAACTATGATGATGACAATGATGACACTGACAATGATCACTGAAGGACCGCATGAAAAAATACACCTAGCAGGGATCGGGGGATGGGGGAGGGATAGCATTAGGAGATATACCTAATGTAAATGACAAGTTAATGGGTGCAGCACACCAACATGGCACATGTATACATATGTAACAAACCTGCATGTTGTGCACATGTACCCTAGAACTTAAAGTATAATAAATATATATATATATTAAAAAAAAAGAAAAGAAAAAATACACCTAGCATCTATCTACTCAATATCCTGGAATTCTGGAACAGGAGTGTTCTGGACTCATTTGCAAAAAAACTGATTCCTCAGGTCTAATCAAATTAAATTGAGAGGTAAATTTAAATTATATATATTTTTTATCCAACAGAGAAATAAAAAGCACTTTGCCAAATAGTTAAACACTTGCGACCCAGATAACTAAACTCTTCAGACCTAGGAATTCTAAAATTAAATTGTTTTCATGAAAGTAAAAAATTCAGTCTTCTTCCAACAACCAAAGAAGAGGAATGAATATGAAAACAGAGGCTGAATTGTCCCAACACTGAAGAGTTGGGAGCGATTCATTGAATTGTAGAACTGGAAGGGATAATGGTAAGTGTGCCAAGATCTTTCTATAATGCTAGTTTGGAAGACTGATCCCTCATTTTCCAAGGGAAAAATAAATCCCAGTGTCATAGCTGCATTCCTGTGTAGATCTTTGCTTAGGTTTTCTAAAATTCAGAGCTCAAAGTATATCATCCTTTGTATTTAAGGAAGTCTTATGGGTATCCTCACTTACTCATGGTGCAATAATATTCCTGCAGATTCTACATCTCCATCCATGGGCCACTGTTTCAGCAACCTCAGCCAGTGCAACACAACCTCAGCCAAGAAGAGTATGCAGAGAAAGGAGTCGCCTACCTGCCACAAAGCTGTTGTCTGAAAACTATCTCATATTGTCTCAAGTTGTCGTTCAGTGTGAATTAGACCTTTTTAACATGCAATCTGCAACATGCTTCACTGTCTAATTTTCCAGAGCCCCTCATCTAAGAAACTGTATTATTGATATAATCATCATGGTGAATAAGTTGGTATGTGGGGGAGAGATGACAGAAACAGAGAGTAAGTCAGAGCTGGCTGCCTGACAGATAAAAAGGAAATGACCAAAAAAAAAAAAAAGACACAGAAGAATACTATGTTGTCCACACAGAAAAGGGAAGTATAGGTAAGACAGCAGTAGACTCAGATTCGTAAGACTCAAGTTCTAGTCTTATTTATTAGCTATGGGGGGCCTTGAGGGAGTTCTAGAATTAAGTGATCTCTCTTTATAAAATAGGAACAGTAATAACTTCCTGGCTAACTCCCTGGCTATCTCAAAATGCTGTAGTAGTAAGAAATAATTTTATAATTAAAGACTATTTTAGGGCTGATTACATTTTTGGGCAGTGGCTCATGCATGTAATTTCAACACTTTGGGAGGCCAAGGTGGGTGGATTGCTTGAGCCCAGGAATTCAAGACCAGGCTGGGCAACATAGACCTTGTCACTACAAAAGAAAAAAACATTAGCTAGGCGTGGTGGCATATGCCTGTGGTCCCAGCTACTCAGGAAGCTGAGACAGGAGGATCACCTGAGCCTGGGAGGTCGAGGCTACAGTGAGCCATGATCACACTACTGCACTCCAGCCTGGGAAACAGAGTGAGACTCTGTCTCAAAAAAAAAAAAAAAAAAAAAAAAAAAGGGAATATTTTACACTTCAAGTTTCTATACAAATGTAAAATATCATTCTATTACATATTTATAATGCTGATTATTCTTTAAATGACTTTAAAATGTTAATCTGTGCTTAAGCCCACAGAGAAGTATGTAACAAATTTGTGAAGGATTGGCATTAAAGATAGTAAAAATAAAACATAGAAATTATGGTAAATAATTTAACTGGTAAAATAATCTAAGTAGTAATTCTCAGGTAAGTGGAAATTCGATTAGCTGATTGTTTAGGATTCTTGGTTATAAGTGACAGAGACCTGACTAAAAGTACATGAAGCACATAACTGAGAAGTCTGTGGTACGGCTCAGCAGTCAGAAATGGGAAAATCTTGGGACTGGTTCGTGTTTTATTTACATTATCTTTGTTTCCAGGCAGTCTCTGCATGTAAGTGGCAAAGATGACTGTCTGAAAATATATACCTACTTTTTTAAAGGGCTATCTCAAACCATTCTGGAGAAGCACTAAAAGCCACTTTACTTATACTGGGAGAATAGTTTGCTTTCCCTAATTTGTGATGAGTGAAACACTGAACAGGGACATAGAATAATATTCTGTAGTTCAGGGGTTGGTGTAGTATGGCCAGTGGGCGGAATCTGGTCCTCAGACTGACTTTGCAAATAATCTTATAGAAACACAGCAACAGCCATTCATTACATGTTGTTTATGGTTGCTTTGGGGTTACAATGGCAGAGTTGAGTAGTTGTGACAGAGATCACTAGGCTCACCACATCTGAGATATTTACTGACTGACCCTCTACAGAAAGTTTGCTGCTCTTAGAGGAATGTGTGTTTCTAGTGTCAGCAATAAACTTCTTGGATTTGTTTTGTTTTCTCATCTTTACATGATAGTTGCAGACTAGTTGATCCTTCTGACCTGTTTTTGAATGCCACTGTGTATTCTGTCTGTCTGCCTCTGATTCTGTTTCTTATGCTGCTGAATGCACAATTTCATGCCCTGGAATTTCCTTCTGTCTTCTGCTAAACTCATGCCTCCTCAGATAGTTAAAATCGTGTTCTACCTTAGAAGTCTCCAGAGTTGGGGGGAGGAGCCAAGATGGCCGAATAGGAACAGCTCCGGTCTACAGCCCCTAGCGTGAGCGACGCAGAAGACAGGTGATTTCTGCATTTCCATCTGAGGTACCGGGTTCAGCTCACTAGGGAGTGCCAGACAGTGGGCTCAGGTCAGTGTGTGCGCGCACCATGCATGAGCCGAAGAAGGGCGAGGCATTGCCTCACTCGGGAAGTGCAAGGGGTCAGGGAGTTCCCTTTCCTAGTCAAAGAAAGGGGTGACAGACAGCACCTGGAAAATCTGGTCACTCCCACCCAAATACTGCGCTTTTCTGACGGGCTTAAAAAACGGCGCACCAGGAGATTATATCCCACACCTGGCTCAGAGGGTCCTACGCCCACGGAGTCTTGCTGATTGCTAGCACAGCAGTCTGAGATCAAACTGCAAGGCGGCAGCGAGGCTGGGGGAGGGGCGCCCGCCATCGTCCAGGCTCCCTTAGGTAAACAAAGCAGCCGGGAAGCTTGAACTGGGTGGAGCCCACCACAGCTCAAGGAGGCCTGCCTGCCTCTGTAGGCTCCACCTCTGTGGGCAGGGCACAGACAAACACAGCAGTAACCTCTGCAGACTTAAATGTCCCTGTCTGACAGCTTTGAAGAGAGCAGTGGTTCTCCCAGCACGCAGCTGGAGATCTGAGAGCAGGCAGACTGCCTCCTCAAGTGGGTCCCTGACCCCTGATCCCCGAAAAGCCTAACTGGGAGGCACCCCCCAGCAGGGGCAGACTGACACCTCACACGGCCAGCCAGGTACTCCAACAGACCTGCAGCTGAGGGTCCTGTCTGTTAGAAGGAAAACTAACAAACAGAAAGGACATCCACACCAAAAACCCATCTGTACATCACTGTCATCAAAGACCAAAAGTAGATAAAACCACAAAGATGGGGAAAAAACAGAGCAGAAAAACTGGAAACTCTAAAAAGCAGAGCACCTGTCCTCCTCCAAAGGAACGCAGTTCCTCACCAGCAACGGAACAAAGCTGGACGGAGAATGACTTTGACAAGCTGATAGAAGAAGGCTTCAGACGATCAAATTACTCCGAGCTACGGGAGGATATTCAAACCAAAGGCAAAGAAGTTGAAAACTTTGAAAAAGATTTAGAAGAATGTATAACTAGAATAACCAATACAGAGAAGTGCTTAAAGGAGCTGATGGAGGTGAAAACCAAGGCTCGAGAACTACGTGAAGAATGCAGAAGCCTCAGGAGCCGATGCGATCAAATGGAAGAAAGCGTATCAGCAATGGAAGATGAAATGAATGAAATGAAGCGAGAAGGGAAGTTTAGAGAAAAAAGAATAAAAAGAAACGAGCAAAGCCTCCAAGAAATGTGGGACTATGTGAAAAGACCAAATCTACGTGATTGGTATACCTGAAAGTGACAGGGAGAATGGAACCAAGTTGGAAAACACTCTGCAGGATATTATCCAGGACAACTTCCCCAATCTAGCAAGGCAGGCCAACATTCAGATTCAGGAAATACAGAGAACGCCACAAAGATGTGCCTGGAGAAGAGCAACTCCAAGACACATAATTGTCAGATTCACCAAAGTTGAAATGAAGGAAAAAATGTTAAGGGCAGCCAGAGGGAAAGGTCAGGTTACCCTCAAGAGGAAGCCCATCAGATTAACAGTGGATCTCTCAGCAGAAACTCTACAAGCCAGAAGAGAGTGGGGGCCAATATTCAACATTCTTAAAGAAAAGAATTTTCAACCCAGAATTTCATATCCAGCCAAACTAAGCTTCATAAGTGAAGGACAAATAAAATACTTTACAGACAAGCAAATGCTGAGAAATTTTGTCACCACCATGCCTGCCCTAAAAGAGCTCCTGAAGGAAGTGCTAAATGTGGAAAGGCACAACCGGTACCAGCCGCTGCAAAATCATGCCAAAATGTAAAGACCATCGAGACTAGGAAGCGACTGCATCAACTAACGAGCAAAATAACCAGCTAACATCATAATGACAGGATCAAATTCACACATAACAATATTAACTGTAAATGTAAATGGACTAAATGCTCTAATTAAAAGACACAGATTGGCAAATTGGATAAAGACTCAAGACCCATCAGTGTGCTGTATGCAGGAAACCCATCTCACGTGCAGAGACACACATAGGCTCAAAATAAAAGGATGCAGGAAGATCTACCAAGCAAATGGAAAACAGAAAAAGGCAGGGGTTGCAATCCTAGTCTTGGATAAAACAGACTTTAAACCAACAAAGATCAAAAGAGACAAAGAAGGCCATTACATAATGGTAAAGGGATCAATTCAACAAGAAGAACTAACTATCCTAAATATATATGCATCCAATACAGGAGCACCCAAATTCATAAAGCAAGTCCTGAGTGACCTACAAAGAGACTTAGACTCCCACACAATAATAATGGGAGACTTTAACACCCCACTGTCAACATTAGACAGATCCACGAGACAGAAAGTTAACAAGGATACCCAGGATTTGAACTCAGCTCTACACCAAGCAGACTTAATAGACATCTACAGAACTCTCCACCCCAAATCAACAGAATATACATTTTTTTCAGCACCACACCACACCTATTCCAAAATTGACCACATACTTGGAAGTAAAGCTCTCCTCAGTAAATGTAAAAGAACAGAAATTATAACAAACTATCTCTCAGATCACAGTGCAATCAAGCTAGAACTCAGGATTAAGAATCTCACTCAAAACTGCTCAACTACATGGAAACTGAACAACCTGCTCCTGAATGACTACTGAGTACATAATGAAATGAAGGCAGAAATAAAGATGTTCTTTGAAACCAATGAGAAACAAGACACAACATACTAGAATCTCTGGGATGCATTCAAAGCAGTGTGTAGAGGGAAATTTATAGCACTGAATGCCCACAAGAGAAAGCAGGAAAGATCCAAAATTGACACCCTAACATCACAATTAAAAGAACTAGAAAAGCAAGAGCAAACACATTCAAAAGCTAGCAGAATGCAAGAAATAACTAAAATCAGAGCAGAACTGAAGGAAATAGAGACACAAAAAACCCTTCAACAAATTAATGAATCCAGGAGCTGGTTTTTTGAAAGGATCAACAAAATTGATAGACCACTAGCAAGATTTATAAAGAAAAAAAGAGAGAAGAATCAAATAGATGCAATAAAAAATGATAAAGGGGACATCACCACCAATCCCACAGAAATACAAACTACCATCAGAGAATACTACAAACACCTCTACGCAAATAAACTAGAAAATCTAGAAGAAATGGATAAATTCCTCGACACATACACTCTCCCAAGACTAAACCAGGAAGACGTTGAATCTCTGAATAGACCAATAACAGGAGCTGAAATTGTGGCAATAATCAATAGCTTACCAACCAAAAAAAGTCCAGGACCAGATGGATTCACAGCCGAATTCTACCAGAGGTACAAGGAGGAACTGGTACCATTCCTTCTGAAACTATTCCAATCAATAGAAAAAGAGGGAATCCTCCCTAACTCATTTTATGAGGCCAGCATCATCCTGATACCAAAGCTGAGTAGAGACACAACCAAAAAAGAGAATTTCAGACCAATATCCTTGATGAACATTGATGCAAAAATCCTCAATAAAATACTGGCAAACTGAATCCAGCAGCACATCAAAAAGCTTATCCACCATGATCAAGTGGGCTTCATCCCTGGGATGCAAGGCTGGTTCAATACACACAAATCAATAAATGTAATCCAGCATATAAACAGAACCAAAGACAAAAACCACATGATTATCTCAATAGATGCAGAAAAGGCCTTTGACAAAATTCAACAACCCTTCATTCTAAAAACTCTCAATAAATTAGGTATTGATGGGACGTATCTCAAAATAATAAGAGCTATTTATGACAAACCCACAGCCAATATCATACTGAATGGGCAAAAACTGGAAGCATTCCCTTTGAAAACTGGCACAAGACAGGGATGCCCTCTCTCACCACTCCTATTCAACATAGTGTTGGAAGTTCTGGCCAGGGCAATTAGGCAGGAGAAGGAAATAAAGGGTATTCAATTAGGAAAAGAGGAAGTCAAATTGTCCCTGTTTGCAGATGACATGATTGTATATCTAGAAAACCCCATTGTCTCACCCCAAAATCTCCTTAAGCTGATAAGCAACTTCAGCAAAGTCTCAGGATACAAAATCAATGTACAAAAATCACAAGCATTCTTATACACCAACAACAGACAAACAGAGAGCCAAATCATGAGTGAACTCCCATTCACAATTGCTTCAAAGAGTATAAAATACTTAGGAATCCAACTTACAAGGGATGTGAAGGACCTCTTCAAGGAGAACTACAAACCACTGCTCAATGAAATAAAAGAGGATACAAACAAATGGAAGAACATTCCATGCTCATGGGTAGGAAGAATCAATATCGTGAAAATGGCCATGCTGCCCAAGGTAATTTATAGATTCAATGCCATCCCCATCAAGCTACCAATGACTTTCTTCACAGAATTGGAAAAAACTACTTTAAAGTTCATATGGAACCAAAAAAGAGCCCGCATCACCAAGTCAATCCTAAGCCAAAAGAACAAAGCTGGAGGCATCACGCTATCTGACTTCAAACTATACTACAAGGCTACAGTAACCAAAACAGCATGGTACTGGTACCAAAACAGAGATATAGATCAATGAAACAGAACAGAGCCCTCAGAAATAATGCCACATATCTACAACTATCTGAACTTTGACAAACCTGAGAAAAACAAGCAATGGGGAAAGGATTCCCTATTTAATAAATGGTGCTGGGAAAACTGGCTAGCCATATGGAGAAAGCTGAAACTGGATCCCTTCCTTACACCTTATACAAAAATCAATTCAAGATGGATTAAAGACTTAAACGTTAGACCTAAAACCATAAAAACCCTAGAAGAAAACCTAGGCATTACCATTCAGGACATAGGCATGGGCAAGGACTTCATGTCTCAAACACCAAAAGCAATGGCAACAAAAGCCAAAATTGACAAATGGGATCTAATTAAACTCAAGAGCTTCTGCACAGTGAAAGAAACTGTGAACAGGCAACCTACAAAATGGGAGAAAATTTTCACAACCTACTCATCTGACAAAGGGCTAATATCCAGAATCTACAATGAACTCAAATTTACAAGAAAAAAACAACCCCATCAAAAAGTGGGTGAAGGATATGAACAGACACTTCTCAAAAGAAGACATTTATGCAGCCAAAAGACACATGAAAAAATGCTCACCATCACTGGCCATCAGAGAAATGCAAATCAAAACCACAATGAGGTACCATCTCACACCAGTTAGAATGGCAATCATTAAAAAGTCAGGAAACAACAGGTGCTGGAGAGGATGTGGAGAAATAGGAACACTTTTACACTGTTGGTGGGACTGTAAACTAGTTCAACCCTTGTGGAAGTCAGTGTGGCAATTCCTCAGGGATCTAGAACTAGAAATTCCATTTGACCCAGCCATCCCATTACTGGGTATATACCCAAAGAATTATAAAACATGCTGCTATAAAGACACATGCACACGTATGTTTATTGCAGCATTATTCACAATAGCAAAGACTTGGAACCAACCCAAATATCCAACAATGATAGACTGGATTAAGAAAGTGTGGCACATATACACCATGGAATACTATGCAGCCATAAAAAATGATGAGTTCATGTCCTTTGTAGGGACACGGATGAAATTGGAAATCACCATTCTCAGTAAACTATCGCAAGAACAAAAAACCAAACACCGCATATTCTCACTCATAGATGGGATTTGAACAGTGAGAACACATGGACACAGGAAGGGGAACATCACACTCTGGGGACTGTTGTGGGGTGGGGGAGGGGGGAGGGATAGCATTGGGAGTTATACCTAATGCTAGATGACGAGTTAGTGGGTGCAGCGCACCAGCATGGCACATGTATACATATGTAACTAACCTGCACATTGCACATAGGTACCCTAAAACCTAAAGTGTAATAATAATAAATAAATAAATAAAAAAGAAGTCTCCAGAGGTATTTTCCTAAATTAAGAAGAACTGACTTCGAAGTTATTCATTATGCCACACACAATGGTTGAAAAGAGCATCTCTTTTATGTACTGTGTGTATTTCAGCATCCACTCAGCTTCTTAGGTAGAAAAGGAAGAGTCTTCCACAGTGTATTTTATCCATATTTGGGTCAGAAACTCTTCTTTACCACGGAGTGTGATGGAAGAAAGATATGGGATGGTAACAGTAGGCAAGGGATGTAATAATCACAAAATTTGAGATATTTTGTGACTGGTGACTCACGCCTGTGATCCCAGCATTTTGGGAGGCCAAAGTGGGTGGATCACCTGAGGTCAGGAGTTCAAGACCAGCTTGGCCAATGTAGTGAAACCTCATCTCTACTAAAAAAATACAAAAATTAGCTGGGCGTGGTGGTGCACACCTGTAATCCTAGCTACTCAGGAGGCTGAGGCAGGAGAATAGCTTGAACCAAAGAGGTGGAGGTTGCAGTGAGCTGAGATTGTGCCACCACTGCATTCCAGTCTGGGTGACAGAGCAAGACTGTCTCAAAAAAAAAAAAAAAAATCTAGAAAAAGATCTCCAAGATTCAATCATCTAATTACTTCTTTTAAAAATGAGAAAAATGACTCCTGGTCAGTTTTTACATTCTTTTTCAACTGTCTTGGCAATACTTACATATTGGGCTTTTAAAGTCTCAAGTAATAGGTTTTTAAAACCTCAGCTGATAAAAGTGTAAAAATAAAGTTAAAACATATCAAAGACAAAACCCAAGAATCAGCTTCCTCTTCCTTCATTACTCTTGCATGGGTGATGGCTGTAATTTCTCCATCTAGTTAGGCAGTCCTTTGCTTTTTATTGCTTGTTTATTGATGACATTTGCCATTTGTAGCAACAGTAATAGAATCATCTATATGTTTATGGCCTTGTTGAACGTAGAAAAAGGATAGTGGCATTTTCTAGTTGTGTAACCCTATAACACCTTGACAGGGGACTATAGTTCATATGCTGGACCTTTTGTGTTTGTTCATGGCGGGTGGGTTGCTTTAATATACTTAGCACATTATCCTAATTGCCATCCTTTTGGGGAGAGCTATATATCCAAGCTAATATGGTAGCATTTTTGTTTTAACATAGAGCTGACCCAAGGTAGACATAAGTGTTGTTCATTTTTGCCTAATACTAATAAAATTACCTAATTGTTGAAGCTTGGAGCTTGAATCTAGGCATTTTTATGTCATTTCAAGTACACCCTAGTATTTTAAAGCATAAATATCCTACTATCCTCAACAACTTTAGAACAAAAATAAATATTTTAACAAGAAAAAAGCATGCCATGACAAGCTGTAACTTAATAAAGAAAGACAAGGAATGGTCTCTATAGACCGAGAAAAAATAGGTCCTCAGATATATTTATACCAAAGGAATGTTATGAATGTAAAAAACAGTTTGACTCCCCCCCCACAAAAAAAACTCCAAAACCCTATATTTTGCTATCACAAGACTGTTTTAGTGAATAAAACAGTATGAATTGGTTTTACTTGTTTCCATTTAATACTTATTAACTTTATAATTATATAGCCTGAGGGTTTTAACTTCAAGTACAACATGATGACTATAATAGTTTTACACAAGGCAAATGTGAAAAACAGAAGTAATTTCTTTTAAAAAGTGTGAAATATCTAAAAGGTATGACTTTTCAATACATCGACTCAGGTGAGCCAGATGTGTAACTTCTTTTTTCCATGTTTAAACCTAATGTTGCTTTTGTGCCTCTGAAGGCTCGGAGTTTCCATGCCTTCTTAGGACATGCCACCCTCTCCACACCTGGATGTGTTCACCAACCCAGAAGCTCTTGGAACCGCATCATTTGGGGTTTTTATGGAGGCCCCATTAAGTAGGTATGACCGATTAAATCACTGGCCGTTGGTGGTTGACTCAATCTCCAGCCTCTCTTCCCTCTCTGGAGGTGAAGGGGTGGGAAGGTGAGGCTGAGTTCCAACCCTCCGATCACAGGGTTGGTTCCTTTGCTACCAGCCTTCATCTTGAAACAATACAGGGCCCACCGAGAGTCACCCCATTAGCAAACACAGATGTGATTGAAAGGGGCTTATTATGAATATCAAAAGATATTTCTCTTCCTCCTATTACTCAGACAGTTACAAGGGTTTTAGAAGCTCTTGCACCAGGAACTGGGAACGAAGACCAAATATATATGTCTTCTTCTATTACAACGTCACAGGTGTGATAGAGTAGGTAAATGGAGTCTCACAGAGTCCCCCAGAGTATTCCATGGAGCCACAAAATGAAGAATAAATGGATGGTTCTCCCCATGTGGCCTGAAAATGCTTGAGAATGAGTCATAACTTAAAAGGCTGTATAGTAGAAAAGAATGCACAGAGGACTGAATGTAAAAGAAGGCATCCCAGTCTCAGCTAGTGTGGATGCATGCCAGTGTAGAAAGATGCTAGTGTGGCTACACTGGTGCACTGAAGACCAAACTCCTGCATGGCCCCACATCCTTGATACCTTAGCTCTATATCATCCCCTACAACTTAGGTGTTATGACATTCAGGATATGCTACCCCATCATTTTTTAAGCTGAAGGAATTTGAGAAAACAGAAGCAGGAATGTAATTGCCCAGTGGGTTTTTCCTGCCTTCTGCACAGACAAAACCAGTTCACTGAGACCACGGTATTGCAGTTAAGAAAGAGTTTAACAGGAGGCTGGCCACATGGAAGAATTACAGTTATTACAAATTAGTCTCCCTGAAGGCTCAGAGGTCAGGGTTTTTCATGGATAGTTCGGTGAGCAGTGGATTAGGGGGTAAGAGCTGCTGATTGGTTGGGGATACAATCATAGGGGTGTGGAAAATGGTCTTTGTGTGCCGAGTCACCTCTGGGTGGGAGGCCACGGGACCCGTTGAGTCATGAGTCGCGAGTCTGGGTTGGGTCAGTGTGAAAAACATCTCAAAAGACCAATCTTAGGTTCTAAAATAGGTGATATTATCTGTAGGAGCAATTGGGAAAGTTATAAGTTATATGACCTCTTGGCCCCATGACTTCTGAGCAGTAAGAGATGATAGAAACTAAACCTACATTTTATCAGAACTCAGGCCTCTTCCATAATCCTAATCTTGTGGCCTTTCATTAGTCTTACAAAGGCGGTTTGGTAACCGCCCTCAAGCAAGGAGGGGATCAGTTTTAGGGAGGTGCTATTATCATCCTTGCTTCAAAGTTAAGCTATAAACTAAATTCCTCCCATAATTAGCTTGGCCTACACCCAGAAATGAGCAAAGACAGCCAGCCTGTGATGTTAGAAGCAAGATGGAGTTAGTCATGTTAGATTTCTCTCACTGTCATAATCTTTGCAAGGGAGGTTCCAGGAAGGTCATTCTATCTTTCCCCTCACGCTTCTCATGTGACACAGGTCATAAAGCCTAGGAAGGATTTTCTGACCTTTCCCTGAAGCAGGTCGTAAGACACTCACTGGGGAGGTGCCATTTCTAGACCAAGAGAAAAGGCACATCCTTATGTCTGAAGACACAGGGACACAGAGAAGAATCTGAACAAACAGGTCTTGCTAAGTTCCCCCCAGTTTGTTTTTGTTAGATCATGCCCCTTTGTTCAAATGCTGTTTCTCCACAACTGTCAATTTCTTCATCAAGCCTAGCATAAAAAATACAGGTTTCATGGTTTCTTTGGGTCTTCATTTCCTTATAAAGTCTCCTGTACCATGTAAAACTGAAATAAGTTTCTCTGCTTTTCTCTTGTGGATTCTGTCCTTTGTTTTATGGGCCTCAGACATGAACCTGGTGATGAGTGAGGGGAAGATAATTTATTTTCCTCTACAGGCAAAAGGGAAAAGGGAGCAATCCCTAAACTGAAGTTATGATCCAGGAATCAGAGGCTCAAAAGCAAGATCAGGTTTAAATGTAGAAAAATACATTCCTCTTTCATTTTAGATATCCCAAATGCCCAAATCTACCCAGCTATTTCTCAGAAGTCTGTTTCCCCTCCACCCTCTGCTCCTCTGTGTAGTGAAACTGTCTCGTTAGGGAGTAAAATGGCCTGGCTTTCCTTATTGAGTATACTCTCAAGACTATTGCCTATTACTTTTTTCCATTCTTTCTTGAGAACTACGCTTTTTAAAACAAGAATTGACTCCATTTATCTTTTTCTTTTAGCCTTCTGCTGGGGCATGCCTTCTCTAAAGCAATGAACAAAAAATGCTTTAGCTGAATAAATGGGGCAAGGATCAAGGAGTACAAGCTAATATTTCACAATATTATCCTGCCATAAATAAAAGTATGGTTTAAATGACAATGGTGGAGTTAGGAGTTACAGGTCACTGAAACACCACCTTATTCACGCTACCAGCCCCTTGGCATTCCTGACGGCGGCAGGGAAACAACACATAGGTACAATTATGAGCCAACATCGTGACTGGAGAGGGATTGAAAATCTCATTTGTTGTCTTCCTAGACTATTAAAGTTATCTGCTGAAATTAGACCCAATTCTTTGGCGAAAGTACTTACTCATTTTTAAGGTCCATAATAAATTGTAAATATGTGGCCTTTGTTGTATGAGTTTAGTATGAGCTGATTGGTGGGCCACAGTGGAATGGCAGAGGGAAATGGATGTTAACTAAGAAGTAGAAGTCCCCTTGAAGTCCTGACCCTGTCACTAATGAAGTCTTTGTTTCCGTATTTAGTAATTGCTTTTTTTTTTTTTTTTTTTTTTGAGACAGAGTCTTGCTCTGTCGCCAGGCCAGAGTACAGTGGCACAGTATCGGCTCACTGCAACCTCCGCCTCCCAGGTTCAAGCAGTTCCCCTGCCTCAGCCTCCCAAGTAGCTGGGACTACAGGTGCCTGCTGCCACACCCGGCTAATTTTTGTATTTTTAGTAGAGACAGGGTTTCGCCATGTTGGCCAGGATGGTCTCAAACTCCTGACCTCGTGATCTGCCCACCTCAGCCTCCCAAAGTGCTGGGATTACAGGCGTGAGCCACCATGCCTGGCCAATTGCCTTCTTTATATCTCATTTAAAAAATAAAAATTTATAACAAAGAAGTGGGTTGATTTTCAAGACCTAGTTCAGTGTTAGTTTGAATCAGATGCATACATTTGGCAAGTCTGGGGTCTAAGAAAAGATAAAGATCTGAATGCTGAAAATCTAGAGAATTCAGGTTACTGGGGGATAACTTAAAGTCACTAGGGAATTCGGGTTACTGGGGGGTTAACTTAAGGTCACTAGGGAATTCGGGTCACTGGGGGGATAACTTAAGGTCACTAGAACCCAAATGCAGGGAAGAGTTGGGTGCTCTTTGGCAAATAAACATTCCTGACTTAGCATTTTTCTTAAACAAGAACATGCCCGCTGTTGTTTTTGGTTTTTTTTTTTTTTTGACCTCAGCCAGGCTTGCGTGTTTATTCATCACATATTCTAAGCTCATATACAACTGTGACCTGATCCAGCCTTCAAGGAACTCACTCTTGATTTTAGGAATCTTTCCACCACTTCGATTTCATCTTACTCCTGAAACAGTCAGCCAGAACTGTCTAATTCAGTCTATATTTCTGATACAAAACTCTACCCAGCAACCACTATGGTTTTGTTGCTTTAGGTACGTGTTAGAAAGCACCCATGTCAATTTACAGAAAATCCTTAACTGAATCTCTAGTCCCAGAGGAGTCGTATTTTATTATATGGTGCTTTTTATTTAAAGAGATCGGTTTAATAGAAATTACTCAGGCATTTGAAGTGATAGCTTTAAAATGTGGGACTGGGGAGAATAAGAACACTTGACCTCTCTCCATAAAATTGAATTGTTCTTTAGGTTTAAAGTTTTGACAGACAAAGAGAAAGTGAGAGCAAGTGAGGGTGAAAATATATCCTTATTTGGTAATGAGTACCCATTAAGAGGACAGTATATTACATTTCATCTTCCTACTTCACATTCCTGTTTTAAGGATTTGTGAGCAAAGTGCTGTGAGACCTCTAGAGTTAAGAGGCTGGAGATAGGTAGTTTTGATGGTATTTTAAGGAGTGCTCCATAATGTGTAGTGTCTGAGCGGTGAAGCTGAATCAGCTTCAATTAAATCCAAAACATACTGAACAGCTCCTATGTGTCTGGCATTGAGCTATGTGCCGAAGTAGTGGAAAGATGTAAGAGCCACTGAGGCTTAGAGATGAACAGGATCTTGAAGCCACTGGTTTCCTGCCTGCTGGAGTTTTACCATCAAGGACCCTTTCATTATTTTTCTTCTGCCATGCATTTTATTAAAATTTTTGGTTTAGTAAACCAAATTCACTAATGGGATGTTATTTTCATATCAAAGACTACAATTCTGCCAATCAAGGCTTCTGATCAGCATAAAATAATTAGGTTTCATACTGAATGCACAAATTCTAGTCAAAAGCAAAGCCATTTGATGATATGTCTGCTGTGTTGCCATTTGCTTTATGAGAGGTAAAGGTAGCCTGACTTCTGTTCACTCTGTAGTACAGAATACATCGTTAACAAGTCATAGGTGTGTTCTTTTAGGCTTCTAATTACTGTCAGCCTCTCATTTCAGACAGGTGATGTGATAAGGTGAAATGATTACTATATTTAGACTCAAAAGTCCTGAGTTTGAGTCCTCGTTTAACTGTCTAGTCCATGAGCTTCAGTTTTCTCACCTGTTAAATGGAAATGATGATTATCCCAATTGCATTTCCGGGTTGTTTTGAATGATAAATGATATGGTGTATATATCAGCTTTTTGCAAACCAGAAAAAGCTATTCTATGGTAAACACATGCAATGGGCTGAATTGTGTCTCCCAAAATTCATATGTTGAAGTCCTCACCCCCAGGGCCTCAGAATGTGACTGTATTTGGATCTAGGGTCTTCAAGAGATAACAAAGTTAGAAGGAGGTCATTTGGGTGGATCCTAATCCAACTGACTGATATCCTTATAAGAAGACGAAATTTGGATACAGAAATACACAGAAGACAGGGAGAACATGGCCATCTACAAGCTAAGGAGAGAGGCCTCAGAAGAAACACACCTGCCACACCTTGAATTTGGACTTCTAGCCATCAGAACTGTGGGAAAATAAGTTTCTGTTGTTTAAGCCAGGAGACCTCAACCCCCGGGCTGTGGACCTATACCAGTCGGTGGCATGTTAAGGACTGGGCTGCACAGCAGGAGGTGAGTGGTGGGTGAGTGAGCATTACTGCCTGAGCTCCACCTCCCGTCAGATCAGCAGTGGCATTAGATTCTCATAGGAGCACAAACCCTACTATGAACTGAGCACACGAGGGATCTAGGTTGCGCGCTCCTTACGAGAATCTAACTAATGCCTGATAATCTGAGACTGAACAGTTTTATCCCCAAACCATCCCCTCCACCACCCCCATGGTCTGTGGAAAAATTGTCTTCCACAAAACTGGTCCCTGGTGCCAAAAAAGGTTAGGGTCCACTGGTTTAAGCCACCTAGCCTGTGGTACTTTGTTACGGCAGCCCTGGCAAATGAACACAACACGTTTTAGACTGTGATGTTACACATGCAGTGTGTTGAGAGCCAAAGAACCCAAATGATTTGTGGTATCTGCCCTTGAAGAGTTTTCAATCTTTTTGGGCATGATGAGACATACACATGGAAAATACACACATGGAAAATAAAATTGAATATAACCAAGTGCCCAAAATAAAATAGCATATAACCAAGTGCCCAAATCAGTAATAAATACAGTTGACTCCACAAACATTTAGGAACCTTCTAGCCCATGTTTCCACATTCTATCCCGGTGGTTTTTGCCACTAAATTTCTTCACCCACAACTAGACTGATGTTTTCATCTTTCAGTATCGGACTCAAGCTTTAATCTAGAAAGAGCGGGTGGGGGGATAAATGCTATACTTTGGAACCAGTCCAGATATTTTAAGCATGTTTTTAAAAAGTTTAATCCTCACAACATGAAAGTTATTAGTTCTATTTTTCAGGTGAGAAGAGTTAAGTTCAAAGAGAAGAAAGCTAGTTAGTGGAGGGACTGGTATTCCAAGCCCATTCTGGTTAAACTAAATCTTGTGTTCTGTCCACTAGAGAACTGCTTTTTGTCTTAATTATAATTTTGTGACAAGGGTGTATAGTCCATTAAGGAATACATACAATAGAAGAGGCATTTAAGTGGACTTGAGGTTCATGAATCTGAACTAGTTTCAGTCGACTTTCACATCAGCAACTCCTATTCTGGGGAAAGAGAATGGAGGCTGGGAGTGATCCTGACAAACCTTAATGCGCAGGCTTGTGGAGAAATTGGATTCACACCCAGGCTTGTGGAGTGTGGGAGAGGCTGGCCTGTCACAATATCAGGACAGCCTCTCTTAATAACACTGCAGAAGGAATCGAGGGCCGTGTGGTTTGCGGTCAGTGTGCCTCTTGTGCCAACTTTGGCACTACAATGTCTTCAATCACATTATCTTCCAAACCGGCTCTAGCCTTGACCATTTTTCATTTTTGGTGCTGTTTCAGAGTTGCTATGAACTTTACCTGGGTCCTTTATCACCTTACCCTGTCATTCTGCCTAATAAAGGGTTGAGCAGCTTTATTCATATGAATGATCTTATTTAAGCTATTCTGTACACCTTCTGCTACTTAAACAGGCCCTATGCTTCCACATCTGCTCTCTATCTGCCTATCTGACTCAAACAAACTTCAGTTGTCTATCTCAGACATCACCTCCTCCATGAAGCCCTCCCGGGTTATATGAAGTAATCTCTCTTCTGGGCTCTCATAGCATTACTGCTTGTAACTCTTTCAAAAGATGAATTTTGTGCTGTTCTTTATTTAATGAGTACAAATTTAGTGATAAATTTGAAAAACTTGTGTCCATGTTTGATAAATATGAAAATCTCATCATTTTCAATGTCTTAGAATTTCAAAATGTACTAAATATTATTATTAAAAACCAATCATGGCAATTTTAACATTGAGTATTCTTTTTTGAAATATGCATGCTCCTCTCTCAAGACTGGTATACTTTCTCACTCTACTTCCCTTTTCAAATGTCCTTATCGAACTTTGCTGATGAAATCATCTTTTCTTAGTTTGTTAAACTTTGGATGGTGGAGACCTGTGCCTGCTACTTCTCTCATCTCCTGATATGTAATGCATAGTGTTCAATAAGTATTTATTTGGTGATAACAATATCAAAAACTAGATAATGCTTAGAAGATCCAACACCTTCCAAAATCTCTGTTAACCAGGTACTGAAATATGGTCAACCAGATGAGCTGAAATGTCAAGAACTTACAGACGCACATGGTTTCATGGTGGTGAAACTAGAAGATGTGGCATATTTTACACAATGGAGGGAAGAGCAAAGGTTATGCATGTGTGGAGGCAGAGCCCCTAGGCAGGTTTCCCTCTTTTCCTTCCTGTGCACTGATTTTTATTTTGGTGAACTGAAACAGGGGTCTAACAAACTGGTATCTCATTTGTCTTTATAAACAGAACTGCCAGATTGGCTTTGCAATTCGGGGCCCCGTAGGGTGTCCACCTCCTCGGTTTGGGCAGCAGCATTATATCTGAGTCTTAGTAGAATAAAAATGGAAAGCAATGGCTCAATCCATTGGTTTCTTTGTCACCATCCACATGAAGGCTCTCTATTGGTAAAAAAACAGACTGCAGTGTTCAAGGCCCTGGGGCTGGAATCAAATCCATCATTCATTTATTTTGGTATTTTAAGGCTAAATACATAGGGAAGAAAATGAAATGTGAGAAAGCTCTGCATTTTCAATGTCATCTTGAAAGTGAGTATCTTCAGACACATAAAGTAGATGAGTGGTTAACTTGGGCTGGGAGAGGGAGTGAGGAGTGGTTGTACATGGCACAAGGTTTCTACTTAGTGTGATTGAAATGTTCTATAATTTGATTGATGATGATTGTACAGTTCTGTAAATAAACTAAAATATATTGAATTGTATAATTAAAACATGCAGATTTTATATTTAAAATATACTTTGATAAAAGCATTTTAAAAATAAATATCTCATAGGGTAGAATGAAATGAATAAGAGAAACAGTGAGGCATCCAGGGGCCTTTCTGCACAGTGGGTCTGTTGTT
Organism: Pongo abelii; assembly: GCF_028885655.2. Taxonomy (NCBI): domain Eukaryota; kingdom Metazoa; phylum Chordata; class Mammalia; order Primates; family Hominidae; genus Pongo; species Pongo abelii. Next base: position 22,231,063 of record NC_071990.2, read on the forward strand.
AGGCAGGTATGTTGCCACAGCCAGTTCTAATGCCCACTCATAGGCCAATGCCTAGGACAATTGCTCAGATATCGCCTCTGACAGGCAAGTGTTCCATCAGTAACAGCAGGCATTGGAAGATGATGCCATTCCCTGCTGTTTGTATGATTATATTGACTTAGGTTTTAAATTTTCTTTCTTGCTGTGTTTTTTTTTTTTTTTCACCTTCTTAGCCACTAAAGCATGAACATCTGTGTTTTTCAGCTGCCTTTTCAGAAGGCAATAAAAAGGGTTTGTTCCATTTCTCTCTTCTGGATCTTTTGGATTATCAACGTTCCTCACTGGCTTAACCAAACACAAACATGAAACAACTTGGAAAGGATCATAAAATAAAAGATGGCAGTGTGTCTGCTGTGGACTGAACCATATCCTCCCTCAACCCCCAAATTCATACATTGAAGCCCTAACCCCCAATGTGATTGTATCTGGAGATAGGGTCTTCAGGAGGTAATTAAAATCCAATCAGTTCTTAAGGGTGAGGCCCTAATCCAATAGGACTGTGACCTTATAAGGAGAAGAAAAGAGATTATCCCCCTCCCACCACCACTATGGGAGGACACAGCAAGAAGGCAGAGAGCCCTAACCAGGAACCTAGCAGACAGCTATACATTGATCTTGGACTTGCCTACTTCCAGAACTTTGAAATATAAATTGTTGTGTAAGACACCCAGTTTGTGGTATTTTATGATGGCAGCCCAAGTGAATACAGTGTCCTTCCAGAAAAAGAACTATGTCCCTAAGTTGAGGGTATTCACTTCTCCATAATAATAGATGGTCTGAAACTTTCATGCCAGTTTGCCCCTGTTGCAGAAATAAGGACAGGATTGTTTTCTTTTTGTTTTGTAATGCCTCCCCAACTAATTTCCCTTAGGCTCTTCTCATTCATATAATCTCTCAAGCCAGACTGGGTAGAGTCATCCTTGTCTCTGTATATGTCATACAAGTTATCTTTTCTCTGTACCTCAGTCAGTCACTCGATGTGATTTGATTTTACTTCCTATATGATCCTTGTATCTGTTCTCTCATCTCATTTTTTATTCCCCATGCTTTTGTTCATTGCAACATCATCTCTCATATGAGTTACTATAATTACCTCCAAAATCTACTTTGGTGATACCTTTGCCTGTCAATAACTTCCTGTTACCTCCAGAAGTACAACCTACTTCAATGTCTCTCATGCTCTGTATTAGTCCGTTTTCACACTGCTATGAAGAACTGCCTGAGACTGAGTCATGTATAAAGAAAAGAGGTTTAACTGACTCACAGTTTTGCTTGGCTGGGGAGGCCTCAGGAAACTTACAATCATGGTGGAAGGGGCAGCAGGCACGTCTTACAGAGAACTCACTCACTATCACAAGAAAAGCATGGGGGAAACAGCCCCCATGATCCAATCACCTCTCACCAGGTCCCTCCCCTGACATGTGGGGATTACAATTCAAATTACAATTCAAGATGAGATTGGGGTGGGGACACAGCCAAATCATATAACATTCCAATCCCTTGCTATGTCTTCAGACCTAATTCTACTCATTGCTCTTATATTAATCTCCATTACTGCTGTACTTCTTGCAAGATATGAGCACAGCATATGGCTTCATTCCTATGTGTCTTTGATAGGTCTTTTTTCTTCCTGAAATGTCTTCACTCCTGCATGTCCTCATCCATTTTTCTGTACAGCTTAAACAGTATTTATGGCCAGGGTGAATTTATATTTTAAACTGGGATACTTTTGAGAGTAAAAGTAAGCACTTGTTAATTATTACTCTAGAACCACAGATGTAAACTGAAATTATTTTAGGTAAATAGTAACAAATGTTATCCTATTCTCAGCTAAAATTTTGTACTCTGCCTACTTTAGGAATCTATAACATGATCAGTAACACATCATAACTCCACTTTTGTTTCGACACGGTCATGGTCGTTTGCAAATAGCAGCTGGGAGGCTGACAAGCTGTGCAGAACTCTAGCAGACTCACAGGGCTGAGGAGATTAAAATTAAATTTCTGGGACTTCCAATATAAAGGGACCTGGAAAGGCCTCAGGTTTTTGTCTGGAGCCTCAAAAAAGTTGCACAATAGAAAGAGAAGTGAAAAGAAAATAGAAGAGCATCTATAACAACTCCAACCCAGATTCAAACAGCAAAATACCCGATGAAATGAAAGTGATTTGCTTTAACTTAATTGAATATCTGAAGCAAAATTAAACCCAAATCTCAGAAAATATCATCTGGAGCCTCAAATTATCTCTCCAGTTTTTTTTTTTACATTGCCTTGCGTGTAATAAAAAATAATTAGGCACACCAGAGGACTAAATAAATTGAACAAAAATGAGGAGAAATAATAAAAAATAATAAAAGTAATCCCACAAGTCATCCAGATATTGCAGTTATCAGATGTGGACTGATTAACATGTTTAAGAAATTATGTGCTAACATGAAGGATAATAGCAAACAACTGAAAAATGTTAAAAAACTAAAATCAAGATCAGAATATATGGGTTTAATAGCCAATTAGACATAGCTTAACAGACGACTGGGATTATAGGTCTGTTTCTATTCCTTTTCTCTGAAAGTAAAAAAAAAATACTAAGACTGGAAAATGATACAAATTTGTAAAAGAAGAAGTATATGAAAAACAGTGAATTGGTCTAATATATATATGTAAGTAAAATCTTAGAAGTGGAGAAAGGAAATGGTACAAAAACAATGTTAGAAAAGATGTTTAAGAATTAGCAAAAACTGGGGGAGGAGCCAAGATGGCCGAATAGGAAAAGCTCCGGTCTACAGCTCCCAGCGTGAGCGACGCAGAAGACGGGTGATTTCTGCATTTCCATCTGAGGTACCAGGTTCATCTCACTAGGGAGTGCCAGACAGTGGGCGCAGGACAGTGGGTGCAGCGCACCATGCACCAGCCGAAGCAGGGTGAGGCATTGCCTCACTCGGGAAGTGCAAGGGGTCAGGGAGTTCCCTTTCCTGGTCAAGGAAAGGGGTGACAGACGACACCTGGAAAATCGGGCCACTCCCACCCAAATACTGCGCTTTTCTGACGGGCTTAGGAAACGGCGCACCAGGAGATTATATCCCACACCTGGCTTGGAGGGTCCTATGCCCACGGAGTCTCGCTGATTGCTAGAACAGCAGTCTGAAATCAAACTGCAAGGCGGCAGCGAGGCTGGAGGAGGGGCGCCCGCCATTGCCCAGGCTCGCTTAGGTAAACAAAGCAGCCAGGAAGCTCGAACTGGGTGGAGCCCACCACAGTTCAAGGAGGCCTACCTGCCTCTGTAGGCTCCACCTCTAGGGGCAGGGCACAGACAAACAAAAAGACAGCAGTAACCTCTGCAGACTTAAATGTCCCTGTCTGACAGCTTTGAGGAGAGCAGTGGTTCTCCCAGCACACAGCTGGAGATCTGAGAACAGGCAGACTGCCTCCTCAAGTGGGTCCCTGACCCCTGACTCCTGAGCAGCCTAACTGGGAGGCACCCCCCAGTAGGGGCAGACTGACACCTCACACGGCCGGGTACTCCTCTGAGACAAAACTTCCAGAGGAACTATCAGACAGCGGCTTTCACAGATCACGAAAATCCGCGGTTCTGCAGACACCGCTGCTGATACACAGGCAAACAGGGTCTGGAGTGGACCTCCAGCAAACTCCAACAGACCTGCAGCTGAGGGTCCTGTCTGTTAGAAGGAAAACTAACAAACAGAAAGGACATTCACACCAAAAACCCATCTGTACAACACCATCATCAAAGACCAAAAGTAGATAAAACCACAGAGATGGGGAAAAAACAGAGCAGAAAAACTGGAAACTCTAAAAAGCAGAGCGCCTCTTCTCCTCCAAAGGAATGCAGTCCCTCACCAGCAACGGAACAAAGCTGGACAGAGAATGATTTTGACGAGTTGAGAGAAGAAGTCTTCAGTCGATCAAACTACTACGAGCTACAGGAGGAAATTCAAACCAAAGGCAAAGAAGTTGAAAACTTTGAAAAAACTTTAGACGAATGTATAACTAGAATAACCAATACAGAGAAGTGCTTAAAGGAGCTGAGGGAGCTGAAAGCCAAGGCTCGAGAACTATGTGAAGAATGCAGAAGCCTCAGGAGCCGATGCGACCAACTGGAAGAAAGGGTACCAGCGATGGAAGATGAAATGAATGAAATGAAGCGAGAAGGGAAGTTTAGAGAAAAAAGAATAAAAAGAAATGAACAAAGCCTCCAAGAAATGTGGAACTATGTGAAAAGACCAAATCTGCGTCTGATTGGTGTACCTGAAAGTGACGGGGAGAATGGAAAACACTCTGAAGGATATTATCCAGGAGAGCTTCCCCAATCTAGCAAGGCAGGCCAACATTCAGATTCAGGAAATACAGAGAACGCCACAAAGATACTCCTCGAGAAGAGCAACTCCAAGACACTTAATTGTCAGATTCACCAAAGTTGAAATGAAGGAAAAAATGTTAAGGGCAGCCAGAGAGAAAGGTCGGGTTACCCACAAAGGGAAGCCCATCAGACTAACAGCAGATCTCTCGGCAGAAACTCTACAAGCCAGAAGAGAGTGGGGGCCAATATTCAACATTCTTAAAGAAAAGAATTTTCAACCCAGAATTTCATATCCAGCCAAACTAAGCTTCATAAGTGAAGGACAAATAAAATACTTTACAGACAAGCAAATGCTGAGAGATTTTGTCACCACCAGGCCTGCCCTAAAAGAGCTCCTGAAGGAAGCACTAAACATGGAAAGGCACAACCGGTACCAGCCGCTGCAAAATCATGCCAAAATGTAAAGACCATCGAGACTAGGGAGAAACTGCATCAACTAACGAGCAAAATAACCAGCTAACATCATAATGACAGGATCAAATTCACACATAACAATATTAACTTTAAATATAAATGGACTAAATGCTCCAATTAAAAGACACAGACTGGCAAATTGGATACAGAGTCAAGACCCATCAGTGTGCTGTATGCAGGAAACCCATCTCACGTGCAGAGACACATATAGGCTCAAAATAAAAGGATGGAGGAAGATCTACCAAGCAAATGGAAAACAAAAAAAGGCAGGGGTTGCAATCCTAGTCTCTGATAAAACAGACTTTAAACCAACAAAGATAGACAAAGAAGGCCATTACATAATGGTAAATGGATCAATTCAACAAGAAGAACTAACTATTCTAAATATATATGCACCCAATACAGGAGCACCCAGATTCATAAAGCAAGTCCTGAATGACCTACAAAGAGACTTAGACTCCCACAGATTAATAATGGGAGACTTTAACACCCCACTGTCAACATTAGACAGATCAACGAGACAGAAAGTTAACAAGGATACCCAGGAATTGAACTCACCTCTGCACCAAGCGGACCTAATAGACATCTACAGAACTCTCCACCCCAAATCAACAGAATATACATTTTTTTCAGCACCACACCACACCTATTCCAAAATTGACCACATAGTTGGAAGTAAAGCTCTCCTCAGCAAATGTAAAAGAACAGAAATTGTAACAAACTGTCTCTCAGACCACAGTGCAATCAAACTAGAACTCAGGATTAAGAATCTCACTCAAAACCGCTCAACTACATGGAAACTGAACAACCTGCTCCTGAATGACTACTGGGTACATAACGAAATGAAGGCAGAAATAAAGATGTTCTTTGAAACCAATGAGAACAAAGACACAACATACCAGAATCTCTGGGATACATTCAAAGCAGTGCATAGAGGGAAATTTATAGCACTAAATGCCCACAAGAGAAAGCAGGAAAGATCCAAAATTGACACCCTAACATCACAATTAAAAGAACTAGAAAAGCAAGAACAAACACATTCAACAGCTAGCAGAAGGCAAGAAATAACTAAAATCAGAGCAGAACTGAAGGAAATAGAGACCAAAAAAACCCTTCAACAAATTAATGAATCCAGGAGCTTGTTTTTTGAAAAGATCAACAAAATTGATAGACCGCTAGCAAGACTAATAAAGAAAAAAAGAGAGAAGAATCAAATAGATGCAATAAAAAATGATAAAGGGGATATCACCACCAATCCCACAGAAATACAAACTACCATCAGAGAATACTACAAACACCTCTACGCAAATAAACTAGAAAATCTAGAAGAAATGGATAAATTCCTCGACACATACACTCTCCCAAGACTAAACCAGGAAGAAGTTGAATCTCTGAATAGACCAATAACAGGAGCTGAAATTGTGGCAATAATCAATAGCTTACCAACCAAAAAAAGTCCAGGAGCAGATGGATTCACAGCCGAATTCTACCAGAGGTACAAGGAGGAACTGGTACCATTCCTTCTGAAACTATTCCATCAACAGAAAAAGAGGGAATCCTCCCTAACTCATGTTATGAGGCCAGCATCATCCTGATACCAAAGCCGGGCAGAGACACAACAAAAAAAGAGAATTTTAAACCAATATCCTTGAGGAACATTGATGCAAAAATCCTTAATAAAATACTGGCAAACCAAATCCAGCAGCACATCAAAAAGCTTATCCACCATGATCAAGTGGGCTTCATCCCTGGGATGCAAGGCTGGTTCAATATACAGAAATCAGTACATGTAATCCAGCATATAAACAGAACCAAAGACAAAAACTACATGATTATCTCAATAGATGCAGAAAAGGCCTTTGACAAAATTCAACAACGCTTCATGCTAAAAACTCTCAATAAATTAGGTATTGATGGGACGTATCTCAAAATAATAAGAGCTGTCTATGACAAACCCACAGCCAATATCATACTGAATGGGCAAAAACTGGAAGGATTCCCTTTGAAAACTTGCACAAGACAGGGATGCCCTCTCTCACCACTCCTATTCAACATAGTGTTGGAAGTTCTGGCCAGGGCAATTAGGCAGGAGAAGGAAATAAGGAGTATTCAATTAGGAAAAGAGGAAGTCAAATTGTCCCTGTTTGCAGATGACATGATTGTATATCTAGAAAACCCCATTGTCTCAGCCCAAAATCTCCTTAAGCTGATAAGCAACTTCAGCAAACTCTCAGGATACAAAAATCAATGTACAAAAATCACAAGCATTCTTATACACCAATAACAGACAAACAGAGAGCCAAATCATGAGTGAACTCCCATTCACAATTGCTTCAAAGAGAATAAAATACTTAGGAATCCAACTTACAAGGGATGTGAAGGACCTCTTCAAGGAGAGCTACAAACCACTGCTCAATGAAATAAAAGAGGATACAAACAAATGGAAGAACATTCCATGCTCATGGGTAGGAAGAATCAATATCGTGAAAATGGCCATACTGCCCAAGGTAGTTTATAGATTCAATGCCATCCCCATCAAGCTACCAATGACTTTCTTCACAGAATTGGAAAAAACTACTTTAAAGTTCATATGGAACCAAAAAAGAGCCCACATCGCCAAGTCAATCCTAAGCCAAAAGAACAAAGCTGGAGGCATCACACTACCTGACTTCAAACTATACTACAAGGCTACAGTAACCAAAACAGCATGGTACTGGTACCAAAACAGAGATATAGATCAATGGAACAGAACAGAGCCCTCAGAAATAACGCCGCATATCTACAACTATCTGATCTTTGACAAACCTGAGAAAAACAAGCAATGGGGAAAGGATTCCCTATTTAATAAATGGTGCTGGGAAAACTGGCTAGCCATATGGAGAAAGCTGAAACTGGATCCCTTCCTTACACCTTATACAAAAATCAATTCAAGATGGATTAAAGACTTAAACATTAGACCTAAAACCATAAAAACCCTAGAAGAAAACCTAGGCATTACCATTCAGGACATAGGCATTGGGAAGGACTTCATGTCTAAAACACCAAAAGCAATGGCAACAAGAGCCAAAATTGACAAATGGGATCTAATTAAACTCAAGAGCTTCTGCACAGCAAAAGAAACTACCATCAGAGTGAACAGGCAACCTACAAAATGGGAGAAAATTTTCTCAACCTACTCATCTGACAAAGGGCTAATATCCAGAATCTACAATGAACTCCAACAAATTTACAAGAAAAAAACAAACAACCCCATCAAAAAGTGGGTGAAGGATATGAACAGACATTTCTCAAAAGAAGACATTTATGCAGCCAAAAGACACATGAAAAAATGCTCATCATCACTGGTCATCAGAGAAATGCAAATCAAAACCACAATGAGATACCATCTCACACCAGTTAGAATGGCAATCATTAAAAAGTCAGGAAACAACAGGTGCTGGAGAGGATGTGGAGAAATAGGAACACTTTTACACTGTTGGTGGGACTGTAAACTAGTTCAACCATTGTGGGAGTCAATGTGGCGATTCCTCAGGGATCTAGAACTAGAAATACCATTTGACCCAGCCATCCCATTACTGGGTACATACCCAAAGGACTATAAATCATGCTGCTATAAAGACACATGCACACTTATGTTTATTGTGGCACTATTCACAATAGCAAAGACTTGGAACCAACCCAAATGTTCAACAATGATAGACTGGATTAAGAAAATGTGGCACATATACACCATGGAATACTATGCAGCCATAAAAAATGATGAGTTCATGTCTTTGTAGGGACATGGATGAAACTGGAAATCGTCATTCTCAGTAAACTATCGCAAGGACAAAAAACCAAACACCACATGTTCTCACTCATAGATGGGAATTGAACAATGAGAACACATGGACACAGGAAGGGGAACATCACACTCTGGGGACTGTTGTGGGGTGGGGGAGGGGGGAGGGATAGCATTGGGAGTTATACCTAATGCTAAATGACGAGTTAATGGGTACAGCACACCAGCAAGGCACATGTGTACATATGTAACTAACCTGCACATTGTGCACATGTACCCTAAAACTTAAAGTATAATAATAATAGTAATAATAAAAAGAATTAGCAAAAACTGATGAAACACATCTAACCACAAATTTAAAAAGCCTTATCAACCCAATGTAGAAAAAACAGAAAACCAGAATAAGGCACACCATAATACAATACGCAAAACAAAGGACAAAGAGAAAATCTTAAAAGTATTCAGAGAAGATTTCTTGTTTAATCCAAAAATGAGTACCTTATATCACATTAACACTTTTGCCAAGCACAACGAAAAGCTAGACAAATTTTAAAAAAAGAAGGTCAAAGCCATTGGAGTATAACTATTGTAGGAAGGATGTAAGGTGCCACAATCACTAATGGAAGGGTAGCACATTAAGATGAGCTTCACAGTCGCACTGACGTTTTCCTCAAGGGCATTTTTCAGATCATGACATTGGGGGAGTAGTATCTGAGCAGAAGACAATAGTATCATTGACTTAAGAAGACAGAGGTTGTAACATGGGGCTGACAAAGGTGCTAGGACATGAAGGTCAATATCTAGAGAGGAAAAAACTGAAATAAAATGAGGTCAAATGTTGCTGTATCTATGTTGCACATGTACAAAATTAAAAAAATCATGCTGAAAGCAGCAAAGATTTGAGTAGTTGTGACCATTAGGGGGATAAATATTGGAGTTTCGAGTTGGCTAAAGTGGATGGACCCTGGTAACTACCTCAGACTTTTGTCTGAGAATTGGGAAATGCCACATCTTAGGAGAAAGGTCTATACCAAAAGGTAAGGGAAAAACCTACCTATAAACATAGAACAAACCTATCACAGGATCAGGGTGATGTGCCTATACTCTCTCTGCCAGAGAAAAATTTTCTTTTTTCAGATGAAGGGGTCATTATCCAGAGCCTCAAAATTTTTTATTCATAGGTCTATTACCAAAACTTTTTAAATTGAGGCATACTATATAGTATGACCCAGGCCAGGCATGGTGGCTCACAACTGTAATCCCAGCACTTTGGGAGGCTGAGGCAGGCAGATCATTTGAGCTAAGGAGTTCGAGACCAGCCTGGCCAACATGGTGAAGTCCCATCTCTACTAAGAATATAAAAATTAGCCAGTGTGGTGGTGTGCACCTGTAATCCCAGCTACTCGGGAGGCTGAGGCAGGAGAATCGCTTGAACCCAGAGGTGGAGGTTGCAGTGAGCCAAGATCACGCCACTGCACTCTAGCCTGGGTGACAGAGCAAGACTCCATCTCAAAAAAAAAAAAAAAAAAAAAAAAAGAAAAACTGCCCCAATGTAATTCAGATACTGAAGTCATCAGAGTCTTCAAAATAATTTTGAATAGTATATTCAAGAAAATAACAGGAAAAATGGATATTTTCAACAGAGATCTGAAATCGGTAAGAAGGAATCAAACTGAATTTTGGAACTGAAACATACATTATCTGAAATTAACAACTTAGTAGATTGTTTCTATTAATTATGCAAAGGAAAACAGGATTAATAAATAGGAAGACAAGTTAATATAAAATGACCATATTGAAGCACTGAGAGGGGATATGGAAAATATCTAAAGAGTCATATGAAACAAAAGTAATATGTAAATAGATACTGACCAAGAATTTTCAAACTTATCAGAAGTGTTCAAGATACTTCATGAATTCCAAGCAAGAGTATCGGCACCTAGGATAAACTACATCTAGGCACTTCATAGTCAAATTGATTCTTTTTAAAAGTCAAAGAGGAAATTTAAAAAATACTGGAGTAAAAACTTACATTAAAGGAAGCAACAGTGATACTGATGAATCCCTTTTCCACAGAAATGAAGTGAGTCTGATCGTTGTAGAATAAAATCTTTGAATTATGGAAAGAGATTATGTCCCAACCCATAATTCAATATCCAGGGAAAATATACTTCAAATGTGAAAGCAAAATGAAAACACATTCAGACAAAAGGTGAGAACTTTTCACCATCACAAATTCTATATTCTTCATATAGTAGGATATTGATCTGGAGGAAGCACAGAGATGTAGAAAGGAAAGGAAAGCATAAACATATGAATGATAAAATTGATTAATCCAAAATAAGGCCAGAAAGGTAAATAATGAAACAGATAATAAATAAAAACAAATGGCAAAAAGGTAGATTTAACCAAATGTATTAGTAATTAAGTATCAATGGATTAAATTCTCCAATAAGACAAAGATTGACAGATTAGAATAAAACAATAAAAACTGGACATGCTGTTTACAAGGAAAAAATTTCCCTCTGTTTATTAAGGCCAATGAAAACTAATTTTAGTCTGATTTTATTTTTAAAAGTTTTGATGCTGTCTGAAAAAAATTAATCATTCAATATATTTAAATATCTGACAATGTTGCAAATATCCAGTTCTTATATATTTTTACTCTAGTCAATCTTACATGTGGCTAAAGTAAAATCTGTTTAAATCAGGGATTCTTAATATGTTGTTAAAACTAATTAACAGATGTATGTAACTATTTCATCTTATAGCTGTATTCTGGTTTCTCAATAAATAGACTGAGTTAGCTTTGTTGCAGTAACAAAAAAGAACTTCCCTGATAAACCCCAGTTCTGCTGTCTGAGAGCTCAGTTCACTGGTTTCTACAGCTCTTGGCTTTATTTTCTGGGGTGTCCTTCCTGTTCTACTGTTGTTCTTGAATAGATGAAGGGAACATTGGAGAATATGTCCTTTTCAGGTACTAAGCAGATTTATTAATACAGTAACTCATAGTAGAAATTCTGGGCCCCCCAAATTCTTTTAACTGTTAATTTGTCATAGTGTCTCTTACTCTTGGTTGGTGAAACTTTTGCCAGTACAGTCAGTCCTCTGGATCTGTGCACTCTACATCTGTAGATTCAACCAACCACTGATCCAAAATATTTTTTAAGTGTCTATACTGAACATGTAGACTTTTTTTTGTAATTATTGCCAAAACAATACAGTAGAACCATCAAAATAGCATTTATACTATATTGTCAATAGATATTATAAGCAATCTAGACATGATTTGAAGCATATGGGAGGAGGATGTACATAGCTTATATGCAAATACTGTGACATTTTATGTAAATAACTTGAGCAGCTCAGATTTGGTATCTGCAAGGAGTGCTAGAACAATCCCCTATGGATACTGAGAGCTGACTGTACGATCTGTCAAACTTTTGTGTCCAAACAGTTCTATGTGCCAAAAGCTATAACCACAATTCTTTTTGAGATATTCCTCTCTCTCTAGACTTATCTTGAGTTTACTGGCCTCCTGGATGAGTCATGTATACATTCTCTTTATCCTAAGCATTTTTCCCCAATAAAAGATTTTCTATGGGCAATTTTGAACCATTCACAGTGTTTAACTAAGGAGGTGATGATCATACAAAAGATTTGGTTGTTTTCTTGAGATATAGTATAAGTTTTGTTGCCCAAGCATTTAATTTTTTCTCTCACTGGTTATAGATAAAAAATTAACTGCATCTTCCAGTCCTGCTAGAACTGAAGTTTCTAGATTCCCTCTATATACTTTCATCCCAGGATCCTCTCCATACTTTCATCGAAATTCTATTGAGCTTCTCTTACTCTTGTAATGCCTAATCAAAGACAGCTAAAAATAACAACCCAGGCACCCTAGCAAAATTCTTACATTGCAATCTGTTTGTCTAAAGCCACAAGTTCAACAGGTACATTTGCTCACTCCCATGATATCACAGATGACATTTAACCCAAATATGACATCACTGCGTAATATAGATCATCATTCTTCTCATCCTCTGATAATATTTTCCCCATTACGTACCACCTGGCTCTGAGGCCAGTAGCTCATATTTTATGTATTTTTGAAGTCATCACCCTACTTCTGGTACCAATTTCTGTGTGCTGGTTCAGATTTCTATGTTTTCTTAGATCTGCTTCAGTAGCAGCAATCATAAAATCCCATTAATTTACAATAACAAAATTTATTTTTTGTTCTCATTACATTTGGGAGGCTAGCAGATTGGTAGCTGCAGCTCTGCTCCCCAGGTCATCTCAATTTAGTTTCCCAATTCCCTCCCCAACATATATTGCAGGTATCATAGAAACTGATACGGGCTGGTTTGCAGCGTACAGAAAGACCAAGCAAAAAGGGTGAAGATCTACAGGGGTCAGCCTGGGAACAGTGCTCCAAAAGGTTTGAATCTATCCAAGCAGATCTTTCCTCCCACATTCCAGGCTCATAACTTCCTCCTATTTCGATGTGGCTAATCCATACACAGATATTTAGACAGCGCCACATACTCTTGTCCAGCTGCATTGAATGAGACATTTCCACAAGCTAAGCCCCAGCTCAAGTTCTGTACAGGAAGCTCCCGATGCTGTCCCAGAACTCACAGGCCAATCTGCTCTACTTTGTTGCAGAAGTTTGGTCACCCGGTTCCCCTAACTTCAACTCCTCCAGCTCCTCATCATTTGGCAATCCATTGCTGTCAGTCCTTCTGGGCTTCCCAATCACTGCTGGAGTACTTCTGCCCTTTATGCCTATGGCTGCAGCGACAGGCATAAAGCTCTCCTCCAGGCCCTGGATTCCATTTTTCCTTCCCTTCTGTATACTCGCTGTATATGTACTGTGAGTTTTCGACACTCTCAGTTTAAAGCCATGCTGTGACTCTGGCCTTTCGAGGAGGCATCATCCTCTTGCTTCAGCAAAGAGGCTGATACAGAGTGCCCTGCAGAGAATAGTTTCAAGATGTCTCCAGAGCCCTGGAGCTGCCTGAGTGAGAGGGCAACACAGCTGTCTTAAGGACTGTTTTTTTTTTTTTTTTTTTCAAATCAGGATCTTACTACCTGGCCCAGATGGGAGTGTAGGGACATGATCATAGTTCACTGCAGCCTCAACCTCCTGGCCTTATGCAATCCTCCTGCCTCAGCCTCCTGAGTAGCTAGCACTAAAGGAGGGCACAACCAAGTCCAGCTAATTTTTAAAACCGTCAAGGTCCTGCTATAGTGCTCATGGTCCCACTACATTGCTGGTCTGGAACTCCTAGTCTGAAGCAATCTTCCCCCTCCGCTTCCCAAAGTGCTGGGATTATAGGCAGGAGCCACTGTGTGCAAACTCATAAGGACTTTTTGATCCAGCTTCAGTTTCTGCTCCAATGTTGGTACAACCCTGCTTTTTAAAACCCTTTGGATCACATTGGTGCCGCATCAAAGCCTTCAGCCAACCTGGGAACTGACCAGGACTCTACAAATTCCTTATGTAAATACCAGATCTGCTTTATGGACAGGGCACCTGGCGCCTCCATTTACCTCCAAATTTGTTGATATCAGATTGCATTTTTCTGTCATTTCAGGGCACCGAGGAAGAGAACCAATGGCAGAGGCCACATGTGCAAGCAAGATGGGAGTCTGGAGAGCCTCAGGCTAAATCACGAGCACTCAGCGCTCTTCTCTTTGTAAGGGCAACCGGGTCACATCTGCCAGCATGGAGCTGCTCTGTCCACAGCCCTAAAATTTAATACCTAGAACAATAAATGCACTTAAGCACGTCAAACTCTCTCAACTGGTGATGAAATCTGTCACTAACGAAGGGACTTGTCCCAAGGGAGCTGAACACCTGCTCCTGCACCCTGACAACGTATAAGAAACAAGCACCACTGTGGATGCAGCCCCAGAAGCCTAGTGTCACCGGGGTGCAAGGCCCTGCTTCAGGCTGGGGGCCTGGGGAGGGGCTGGTACCTCTCCACCTCCTGCAGCTCCTGTTCCTCTGGCTCCTGGTGAAAATCCGGGTCTGAACCCATAGCAAGTGAGGGCCACAAGGCTTCACATTCTGAGATGCAGCTAGAAGAAACAGCTGGTGTAATATATGGTCATGCACTACCTATGTTTCCTCAACATGGGACTGCATATATGACAATGGTCTGTCCCATGAGATTATAATAAAGCTGAAAAATTTCTATCACCTAGTCATATCATAGCCATAGTAATGTCAAGGCCCAAGGTATTACGTGTCTGTGGTGATGGCAGTGTAAACAAACTTGCCACACCGCCAGTCATATGAGTAGAGCACAAACAATTATATAATACATAGTACTTGATCAAAATACACAACTATATTTCTGGTTTATGTATTTACTATACTATACTTTTAATCATTATTTTAGAGTGTACTCCTTCTGCATATATGTGTCAACTGTAAAACAACCTCAGGCAGGTCCTTCAGGAGGTATTCCAGAGGAAGGCAATGTAATCACAGATGACAGCTCTATGCATGTTATCGCCCCTGAAGACCTTCTACTGGGACAAGATGTTGAGGTAGAAGACAGTGATACTGACGATCCTGACCGTGTGTAAGCCTAGGCTAATGCATATGTGTGCCGTGTCTTAGTTTTTACCAAAAAGTTTAAAAAGTAAAATAAAAATAAAAATAGGAAATAGCTTATGGAATAAGGATATAAAGAAACTGTTTTTGTACAGCTGTACATGTGTTTGTGTTTTCAGCTGTGTTATTACAAAAAGGTCAAACTTTAAAAATAAACAAGTTTATAAAGTAAAAAGATTTCAGTGAAGTACAGTAAGGTTAATTTACGGTTGAAGAAAAACATTTTAAAAATAAATTTAGTGTAGCCTAAGTGTCCAATGTTTCTAAAGTCTACAGTAGTGTGCAGTCATGTTCTAGGCCTTCACGTTCACTCACTACTCACTCACTGACTCACCCAGAGCAAATTCCTGTCCGCAAGCTCCATTTGTGGTAAGTGCCCTATACAGGTGTACCATTTCAACCTTTTATATCATATTTTTATTGTACTTTAAACACATCTACATTTACATGTTTAGATACATAGGTGTTTACTATTGTGCTACAATTGCCTATGGTATTCAGTATAGTAACACGCTGTACAGGTTTGTGGTCTAGGAGTGATAGCCTATACCATACAGACTAGGTGTGGTAGGTTGTACCATCTAGGTTTAAGTAAGTATACTCTATGATGTTCCTACAACAACAGAATTGCTGAATGAAGCATTTCTCAGAACATATCCCCATGGTTAAGCAACCAGTGAGTGTATTTTCTGTCTACCTTTCACCTCCATAATATATATAGTTTTCTACATTTCTCATGGTAGAGGGAAAGAGCAAAAGGACTTCCAGAAAAAAAACTAATGTGTCTTCAGACTTCTGCTTGTATGTGGCTCATGTTATATCTGAGCGTATGCTATTGGACAAAGTGAGTCACATAGCCAAGGCTTACAATGGGATGGGGAAGCATACTTCATTTTCGTGAAGGCACTCTAAGTCACATGGCGTCAGTGGGGTCATCTTGTTCTTTTATAGTGAAGAGGGGAGTAAATAATAGAGGACAATAATACAGTCCACCAAAGATATTAAGGCCAATTATATCCAAAAAGCAAGACCACTTTGGTGGAATGACTTACTAATGCACTGAGATGCCCATATGCCCATATTCCCTGCCAAACAGTCTAAATGGAAAACTAGAATCCTAATTAAAATGAGAAAAGCCATGTCACAAAGCTTCCTTTATTGTAGAGCAGTTGAGTTGTGATGTTCGTTACTATATTTTTGTTATTAGCATGTTGTTAGTTGTATGTATGCCTTCTATTTATTAAGCACTTATTATGTGCCAAGCATAGTAGTAAACCTTTTTCTGACCTTATTTAAACCTAACAACAGTCTCAAGTTGGAACAAGGTCTTTTTCCATTTACAGATGAGAATATTAAAGGACAGAATAACTAAGCAACTTGCCCAAAGTCACAGGTCCCTGCTTTTATCTGCTATATTTTCTCTCTCTGTTTTTCTTTTTCGTGTAATACAGAAAGCCCATGATCATCATGATGCCTCCTCTGTGTGGATATCACCAGAATGGCAACTTACGCCCTTATGAAATAGTTTATTCTAATTTAGGGTAGCTTAAATTACTAGAACAAATATTTAATGGGCCTTTAATCTTCTACCCCTAAAATATTTTCCAGTTGGTTCTAGTTTTATCTTATGGAGCTAAACGTATGGAAAATAATCCAAAGAATCTTCCTTCAAGTAGTAGAAATCATCTTCTAGATTTTATCTTTCCCAATCTAAAAATACATTGTTGTTTCAACAATTTCATAAATAACACGGATTGTGGATTTTTATCATCGTGGTTACTTTTCTCTTGGACTGCCAAACGTTTGTGTGGAACAAGAACTGTCTGCAATAAAACATAATGAATGTTTATGCTAAATTTTTAAACATTGACAGCTTCTATTCAACTGATATATCTCAGAACACAAAAGAGTACTTGCTGTTTTGGGAAATTTGGTTCCTGTCTCCTTCTCTGATCTGAATTGTTATATTGATAAATTTGCCATATTCTGCTAAAGAACAAATTCTGGCATCTTCACTGAGGAATCAGGGTCTGTCTCTAATACTTCTTTCTGTGAAATCCTGACCTGAAGTCTCCTCTATCATCCCAAAGATTTAAAAAAGATTAAAGGTGAGGCATGGGTTTCTGTGGCCTGCTTTGGTAAATTTATGTGCTCACATAACTCATTAATTGTTTAGGTTTAATTCAAGACAAATACCTGCACGTTTATGTTTGACACTAGTATTTGTCAAATCCCAAAGCTGATCTGAACCCTAAACAAACCATATTCTTGGCATCTCCTCCAAATAACACACATAGCAAATATATTGACATCAGTTGTACTTTAAAATGTCAACTCTGCTTTTCCTTTTCTCATGGTGCTAATAAAAGATTTTATTTAAAAATGCTAAACTTGGGAATGAATGCCAAATTCATCTCTTACCATTCAGTAGGTCTTTTCCTGTTTTGGGTGTAGGCTATGGATTATTTCATTTGAACTTCTTGCTGTATACCTGGTTATAATATGTGAAAACAGAAAATTTAAAGTTTCCATTATGCTGTGGGAACAAAAAACTTTTTTATTTTTTAAGAGAATCTGCAAATATGTACATTTCAGAGCTGCCACAACTAGAATTATCTTTACTGTTAATTAATTAATCAAAAATATGGTGGACATTATTAACAATAAGCCCTGAAGCAACATTTTTGGAAATGACCTAAAAGAATTGCTGGACGTGTCATTCAAAGTTCAATAAAAATGCCTTACAGGAACTTTTCTTTTGGACTAACATGTCATGATGGAGTTGAACAAGCAGTAGATTAACATCTGAACACCAATTTTAAATTACAGCGTTGTGTGATATTAATAGAGTGATTGTAATTAAGTAACTAGGCCTCCTTTGATCTTGTTTGCGTTATCTGTTAAATAATCTACTCTTACTATCACCATCACTAATGATAAAAACATTTAAAATATTGCTACTTGTGCTAGGCAGAATCATGGCCTCAAAGATGTGTATGACTTAGTCTCTGGAACCTGTAACTATGTTAGCTCACATGGTACAACGGACTTTTCAGAGGTGATTAAATTAAAAATCTTGACATGGGGAGATTATCCCGGATTGCCTGGGAGAATGGGCATTGTAATCACTTGGGTTCTTAAAAGTGAAAGAGGGAGGGAGGGAGGGGATATGAGAATAGAAGCAGAGTCAGAGTGATGCAGCCTAAGAAACACCTGACTGCATATTGCTGCCTGGCTTCAAAGGTGGAAGGGACCACGAGCTAAGGAATGGAGGTGGCCTCTAGAAGCTGGAAGAGGCAAGGACACAGATTCTCCCCTAGAGCCTCCGGAAGGAAGGCACACCTGCCAACACTTTGATTTCAGTCCAGTGAGACCTATTTTGGACTTCTGACTTCTGACAATGTAATACAATCAATTTGTGTTGTTTTAAGCCACTAAATTTGTTGTAATTTGTTGTCGCAGTAATAAGAAATGAATACCCTACTTCATTAGATTACTGTAATGATTCCAAAATTTAACAGATTATGAGAAAGCGCTTTGTAAACTGAAGTATGATAGAAATGTTAATTACTATTGATAAAATTAAAGTAGGTTCTAACAACTCTAATTAGAAGGATGAGGTCTGTTTCAAATAAAATCTAGATTAGAGATGGGCTAGTGAGTCTTTGCCATTTTCATAAACTTTAATAGGGATCCTCCCCAAAATGAATTAACAGAACTATTAAAAGCAACCCCTCTGGGACCAATCTGAAATTAATTTTTCAGCTTTATCGCCAAAACATTCTCTAAACCATAAATTAATAGGAAGCAATAATTCTCCCCTGAGCAGAGCAAATGCTTAAGTTGCAGGTCCACTGGTATAGCACACAAGTGGCCTGAGGATAAATCCATCATTGGTGGTGGAAAATTCTTAAGTCAAAGAAAAATATATTATATGTCATAGCCCACTGTAGTGTAATTCTAATGGTAAATTATTTTTCAATTTTGTAGCCTGCAAATATATAGAGGAAACATCTTCCAGCTCAAGAAAGAACTTTGTTCTCGCCTTCTCCCTTCTAATCTCAGTCATTAGTTGTTACCATTAATTAACCCTCATGAGAAAAACCTGACGACATTGTTTATTGGCAATAGACTATAATGATATTCCAATTGAAACAAATTAATAGGGATGACCCCTTTTTAACCAGCAGTTTCCTATTTTTTGTACCTGAAAACTATTTTATATTCAGGAACAATAACATTTAAAATTTAAGTCAACTGATACGTTTGTTTTAAGCTATTTACATATTTAGCATTGTGTAGAAAATTGATTAATTGGCTAAAATCTTCACTGTTATTCTAGATATTTTGTTATCGAAAGGAATACTTCTGTATTCTCAAAATTATTAGTTTGTCCTTGCAGTGATTTTCAAAAGCATATCGATTGTTGAAATTAAAACTAATTTGTCTATTACAGACATGACCTTGGTTTCAAACAGGTTCTGATAAATCTGGCCAGTCCAGCATAAATGAAAAAAAAAAAAAAAGACATTGGAAAGAATATAGCTTGGCTACTGAACATTGTAGGGACACTGAATCTATAATTTCACTCTGGACCTTGAATGAAAACATGTTTCATTTAAATTTATTCCTACACAAAATTATTTTAACCTAGCAATTACATAACAAAAACCTCCAGGGGAAATTCGAGCCACTAGACTTCTGGTAGTTGTAGTCATTTACAAAAAGAGAGGAGCTGGAATGATACTAGGGTGAACATGCAGTTCTGCCTCCAGGACTTAAAGGATGCCAGGGGAACATGGATTTTATTTATAAGGAATTCTCTTTGGGCCCAAACTTAAAACAGCTGGGTGTGGCATGCATTTTAGCAGCACAGTATGAACAGAAAATGAACAGAATTTTGGTTTGCTTTGGTGTATTTAGTTTTGTTGGACTTCGTCCAAAACTAAATGATTTTTTTTTTTTTTTTTTGCATTTGTAACTCTTGTCCTAAACTGCAACAGCTTTAGCAAAAAGTAGATTGGCACCTACAGTTGATTTCCCAGTGGAAGTTCTTGGACACCTTTCTACAAGAATGCAGTCCCCTCTGACCATTGGATTCATCTTACTCTATCCTAGGGGGCCTAGGAAACTTCAGGCTTTCCAGTGCCCAGACGGAGCATCCCTGCTTCCTAGTATCAGCTTCCTTCACTGTGTAGCTGCCTTAGAACCAAGCTAAGCACAGGAATGCCTCTGCGGAGGCAGCCTTGCGTGGCACCAGGAAATGTTGCTTTGTTTATTCATACTCCATCTCCTAAATTTTTTTTTTTTTTTCCGAGACAGGGTCTCAGCGCAATCAAGGCTCGCTACAGCCTCAACCTCCTGGGCTCAAGCAATCCTCCTGCCTCAATCACCCAAGTAGCTGGAACTACAGGCATGCGCCACCACATCCGGCTTTTTTTTTTTTTTTTTTGTAGAGATGGGGTGTTTCTGTGTTGCTTAGGCTGATCTCAAGCTCTTGGGCTCAAGTGATCCTCCCATCTTGGCTCCCAGAGTGCTAGGATTACAGGCACGAGACAGTGTGCCCAGGCCCAAATTCTGTACTTCTCCCAGCTATTGTGAAGCCTCCGACATGGTCTGTTCTGATTCTGTCAACTTTCTCTTCCTTCTCAAGCCCCAGTAGGGGCCTTGCCTCTCCAGAGTACACTGCTTTTGGAGACCTTGTCTCCATGTTTCCATTATTGATGGAGGGACCGTGGCAGGACTTTGCTTTCCAATGTCACTATTATGTCAGCAGGCTAGCCCTGAACCCCACATGGTAAGACCCCTTATGTGAGAGTTTTACACCTACTTGATCTTATTCCTCTTTCCAGGTGAGCACCACACACTGACCCAGCTGGGCTCAGGGTAAGGTAGCTCTTGCTCATTTTGGCCAGGTATTTAATAATGTGACATTCACAGTGTGCCTTTCTACTTATCTTTTTATCCTTTTCAGTTCAAGAAACGTGGCTATACCAACTTGCCACAGTGCCCATCCCACTTTGTAGAAGACTTTGATATCTGACTCATAGAGAAACTCCTGCCAGGAGTTTATATTGTGTGCAGCTGATTCAGGGAGTAACTTCCACTCAGCGAGGGGGTCCATTTAAAGAAAATTACTTCTCTTCCTTTTATGCCCAGTATGGTTCTTAAAATCAACCACACCTATCTTTCACCAGCACCACTTGGTTCTTTTAAACCACAGTATTTCTGCTTCTTCTAGTTAGAAAACTTTAATATGAGATTGAAGATATGATTTGCTCTCTGGATTGTTGTATGCTACTAAAACCGAAGAAAGAGAAGGAAAAATGGATGAATCGACGGACCATATCACCCTGGCACCTATATGAGCTCAAAAACTGAAGGAAATACCCCTTTCCTGCCCTCTCTGACTAATGCTATAGACTCTGAGTCAGTAGTTCCTGGTGGGACCTGAGAGTCCACATTCCTAATGAGCTCCAGGTGTTCCCATGCTGCTGCCCCCCCCTCTGACCACACTTAGAATAAGGAGGCTTGAAATGAAATCTGAGAAATCAGCCTCTTGATTCCAATTTTAAACATGCAATTGATTCTTGTAATTTTTCATTCTTGTCAAAATGCATACCAGTAAGTTTGTGATCAGTATTGGCGTGCTGAAAAGAATTTAAGACTTGCTATATTTGTCATTTTAATTTATTTAAACTTTAAAGATTTGTTTAGAACTTGGAAAGATTTTGCTTGTTAAGCTCATAAATTTACCCACTCAGGCATATGAGATAGGGTACTTTGATTTATAAATGAAGTTTAAAATTAAGGGAATTTAATTAACTAAGTTTTTAAAATGAGATTGGTTGTTTTAAGGGGAATTTACTTTGTGTAACTTGAGTTGATCAAACGCTAATCCAAGTTCCCTGCAAAACCTGTTCTGTTTTATATAACATTTACTCGTTTTAGAAATAGATGAGATTTGCAAATTGAACCTAAAGACTTAAGGCAAATTATGTATCTTTTTATACTTTAATAAAGAAAAATAAAATAAATTTGAAACACAAATAACTCTAACTGGCCCTTTTTATGTAAAAAGAAGTCCTTGAATAAAATTTACCTTGACAGCACTAGCAATTCCGCAACTCTGGCATGTGTCTTTGAAAATGTCTTATTTCCTCTGCGTTGCCCAGCCTCCTCTCTTGATTGTTCTGCTGTGGGGGTGGGGAGCAGTTGGAGGGGGGGAACACACATCTGGGAATACTTTTCTACCTCATTCAGGGCATCTAGCTGACTCCTTAGTGGGTGGGCTTCCTAATGGATTCCCGGGGCTTCTGCACAGTCTTTTTCTACTGGTAAATCTGAACTCCTCCCCCAGCTAGTGTCTTGCTCCTCCTCTTCCCTTCCTCCCTCCTCCTTTCCCCAGCCCCATTCCTCTATCCTCACAGTTTTTCCCCCAAACTCTTCAGTCTTTTAAATCTCTTACACCTGTCTCCTGCCTCCCACCATGCCCTTAGCAGGCACCTACTTCCTTTTGTCCTTAGTTCTTTGGTCCAGTTTCAGTTCCATCTGGTTTTCCATGGTGGAGACAGCAGGAGATTTAGATTGACGAGGTTTTAAGAATGGGATTAAGAAAGACGAAACAGCTATAAGACAAATAAGAATTTAAGTAAATCCTTTATTGAACTAAAAACATTCTTTGACTCGTTTTTGTGAATTAAATTGCGTTACAAAAACAATCTCCTTCCGTTATCCTAACTTGAATATTGGCCTAGCCTCCAAATAGAGGAGCAGAAGTACAGCCCTTGGGAAACAGATTGGGTGGGGTATGTAATCCTGCAGCCTCTAAAGAGAGCACTTCCATCTGGCATTCCAATAGAGTAAATCAGAATTTTCCTTGCCTTTTATTTCTGCATGTCAATTTCTTCATTCTCCAACCTGTCCCTCCCTCCCTCTCAAGAAAATGAGCTCTATGCTAAGCCCTACCCAAAGCCAACCAAGACATTTTCTCCTTCTTATTTTCCTCTGTCTCCTTCTCCTTGAAACCATAGTAGAGGCCCCATCTAATCTCCAGGTGACCATGCTCTGAAATCAACATGCTCGCTGAAGCCTGAGATCTGGGATGCTCATCAAGTGGAGGCCCTTTTTCCCACCCCTCCTCCTGTGCTTAACTCCCTGGTTTCCTGGTTTGCCTTTCAATTTCCTGCTGGAATCAGACCCTTGTCCTGGACCTCACAATGATTAGCAGCTTGTTTGGCCTTTGAAAGTCCCAGCGCCAGGTTAATAAACCACGACTTAGAAAGAAATCCCAATAGTTGGATACTCCACATCTGCTTCCAAATAATTAACCTCTTAGATTGGAGACATACGATCTGCCTGCATGGTAAGTGGAGATTTCTGGTCTTGTGTTACCAGCACCTGGAGGGTACCTTCTGGATGTACATATCAGCCCTGATTGAAACCCAAGGTCCCTCATCTCCTTGAACTTTATTATTTCAACTGCTGGTTTTACTCTTGAGAGTAAGCCCTGCCACCTGGTTAGTTTCCCCAGCTCTTGACCCTTCCATTCCCCACTGTCATTACTCTTCCTGCGGCCCTGCTTGAGCTCCAAGTGTGCAGAGAGTTCACATGAGTTATTGCCTTGCATATCCGCAGTTCAATTGTAATTGATGTTCATAGGAATGTCCCTAAGTCACCATAGGAGCTAAAGGTGCCTTCTAAATCATCAAGGAAAGAATAAATTATGTTCAGTAAGGTTTTATTATTCCCATATTTTCATTCTTTAAAGCCTGGTAATCCACTAAGGAAATATGGCTAACTCTGTATTAATCAGATTCATCAACAGTCCATTTCTGAGTAGCTTAAGATTTAATGCCTTAGGAAAGATCTAGATGATTGAATATTTCATTAATATCCAGATATTTGGTGTCATGTACACACATTTCACACAGTTTAGTATAAAGAGAAGGTCATTTCTAGCAGATGAGCCCACAGTGCCTTGACTTCTTATGCCAAGTCTCCACTACCTGCTAATTGTTTTGTTGCAGTCACATGTGACCTTCTGGGTGAAGTCCCTTCATTCTTTGAAGAATTTAGCACCCAGTTCACCATCTTTCCCTCACGTGTTACTCCTTGATAACTCTTAAGGAGAAATTGTGGCAGCCAGACATACTCCCCATGTTACTGGACATGGTACAGGTAGTGGGGGCTGTATGCCTGGTTCCAGGCAATGATATGGTGAGTGGAAATAATGAGTATCATTGCTGAGGCAAAGTATTTAAGAGTCCATGTGCCATCTCTATTCTCTTGCTTCCCTTTCAACAGTGACTATAGATGCCACATGTTGAGATGCAGAGCCCAAAACTGACTCCTTAAGTCACTCAATGGAGAGACCAACCTTGGAGAGTTGCTGAGCTTCAACTTTGCATGCATTAGAAATGTGGGGGTTTGTGACCACTGAAACACTGAGGTTGTTACTGCAATATAGCGTCACGTCTCTTAATGTGTACATACAGGTATTTGAGCCTGTCAATACCATTAACTGTTAGTTCCTTGACTTCTCCTTCAGGGATTTTGTCTCTCAATTTATTTTAGCCATCCATTCCCTTGGTTATATATTGGTTGCTACTGATAACTGTACCCCTTGTGTAAACTAAATCTTGAGTAGCCCTCTTTCCAAATACCATTCCCTATATTTCCAATTTATTTCTGCTAGTATCTCAACTTCAACAATTCTGCAAACCCTAGTTTTTGCTTCTTCTCAAAACACACATCCTTATTTTTCTCTGTACACAGCTTAGCTTCCATAGTTTATCACTGTAACCATTTTTGTGCACACAACCTCAAGTACTTTGCCCTCTCTCTCTTCTTGGCAGAGTTCTAACCTATGTAAAATCTGATGTTCTTGAAACACACTCGTATTTGTGAACAGGCAAGTGGATATTGCTGGAGAAAAACATAAAACCCCCTGAATGGATCCTACTTATCTAGTTATTCCCATTATATCCCTCCCAAGCCTTTCACTCTTTCACTGTCTTGGATGAGTATTTCACACCTTTTCTCTTCTCAATTTCCCGTCACTTTCTCCCCGATTGCATTCTCAGCTGACGACTTTACTTTTTATTTTATTGAGAAAATATCAGCAATCTGAAAAGCACTCCCACACACTTTCCCTACTAAATCTACCAACCTACCGGCATCTTGGCCCATCTCTTCTACTGTCCCACCTGCTACTTCAGATGAACTGTTCTTACTCCTATCTAAGAACTATTCGGTGATGTGTGCACTGGATCTTGTTCTCTATGCCTACTCAAAGTTATTCATCCTGCAATTGGCTTCCCTTTCTCTTGCATTATAAATTTCCCCTTCTTTACTGGATCATCTCATTAGCATCAAAACATGCTCTCATGTCTTCTGTCTTAGAAAGACAGAAAAACTTCATACACCATACATCTCCTTATAGCTACCTCCCCATTTCTCTTCTCCACTTTATAGTTAAGCTGATATAATTGACAGGCTGCCTATCCTCTCCTCCCATCTTCTCCTGAACCCCTCCAATTAAAGTTGTATTTATATCACTCCTATGAATTAGTGCTTGTCAAGATCTCCAACTCCCACAAAGCCAAATCCAAAAATCAATTCTCTCTTTTCATCTGACTCCATCTTTTGACATAGTTGACCACTTCAAACAAATTGAAATTCTTTCTTCACTTGGATTTTAAGCTATTATTCTCCCTGGTTCCTTCTACCTCACTGTCATTTTCTTCTCAGTTTCTTATGTTTCTCATCTCCTAGACCTCTTATCATGTTGACATGACACAGGCCTGGATTTTCATGACTTTTATCTGCCCTGATTTCCTGACCTATCTCTTTTGATTCACTGGCTTTAAATATCTATGGGCTGACTACTTCCGAATATGCTGCCACCCCAGACTTGATATTCAAACTCTAGAGTAAACTCGGTTGTAAAGAGCACAAAGTATTTCTGGACATTTTGTTTGTTTGTCTTTGGTTTTCATTCCGTAAATTGACATTGCAAAAAGACAACTTTTGCCATACAAGCTGTAAAGTGCATCCCTATAATGTTTTAGTAATTATATTTGAGATTTTAAGGTATTTGAATACTCTGAGAGATGAGAAGAGCTCAATTATAATTAATAATTCTAAAAGCATTAAGACTGAACTTAGGTGAGAGTTACTTTTTCTCTCTCTAATTAGAGACTAATTAGCATCAAGTTAACTTTTTCTGGTGTTGTTTTTTATGCTAAATGTCTTGATAATGGTCTGGCTCTGTGTATCACCCCTCACCACTAAATCTCACCTTGAATTGTAATCCAAATTGTAATCCCCACGTGTTAGAGGAGGGACCTCGTGGGAGGTGATTGGATCATGGGCACGGTTCCCCCATGCTGTTCTCATGATAGTGAGTGACTTCTCACGAGATCTGATGGTCTTATAAGGGGCTCTTCCCCCTTTGCTCTGCACTTCTCTCTCCTGCTACCTTGTGAAGAAGGATGTGTTTGCTTCCCCCTTCCACCATGATTGTAAGTTCCTGAGGCCTCCCCAGCTATGTGGAATGGAGTCAATTAAACCTCTTTCCTTTATAAATTACCCAGTCTTGAGTATTTTTTTATGTAGTGTGAAAACTGACTAATACATGTCTTTTCCTTTCTCTGTCTGAACATATATATGGTCCACCCTTTTCTTGCCCTTTCTGCCAGGCTTTTCCACTGCTATGCAGAAGAACAGAGTATAAGATACAAAAGTCAGTAGTTTTGAGACAGATTACAATTTAAATAATTAAATTGCCTCTTATGCAATTAAGGCAGTGTGGTACATTAGGATTATAACCTGAACTCCTGAATATAAATTTTAAACAATTATTTTGGCCCCTATTCTCCAATGGTAGTTTAACCTTTATTAACTTCCCATTGAAAAACTTGTGTGCACAGAGAAAATGATTCAAAACTGCAATAGCCCTGAACATCAGGGAACATGGTAAATTTTCCAGAATGTTGGAAGTATTTTACCAACCAAGTTTGGATCAGGCTTCTATATTAGGCAAAATAGGAAGAGCACTGGACTTGGGGTCATGGTACCTGCCACCAAGTAGTGTCTTTAAATGAGTCACTTTTCTGTAGACATTAGCTGCCTCATCTAAAAAGTAATGAGATTGAAGCTAGTGGTTTTTAAGTGTCATTTTAGGTACTTACATCCTATAACCTATCTGTGTGTGTGTGTGTGTATCTTTACAAAAGCAGATGAGATTGAATGAAAATTTATGCCTTTCTTTTTTTGAGTGCATTATGTAATACACTTTGCAGACTTGTGCATGTGATTTCTCCTGTTTCTTGTAGAAAGCAAACCCTGTTGTTGTATTCTCTGAAATGGAGTCAATGTTTTCTCTGTCTGATATTCTTCCAGCTTTACTAGGTTATGCAATCCCCTTTTTTTGGGAAATTCTCCTTGTGGCTTCCCAGCCATGTAATTCTCCCCGTTCTTCCATGTTCTTAAATAATTCATCTCCCCTTTCATCATGAGTATGATATTAATCTGATCCAACCCTAGGAGACTTTTCTTCTGATTATGTATGATTGTTCCCAGAGTTAGGCATAGAACCAAGCCGGGCCATCAAAATTTTTCCTATCATTGTTCAACCTGGAGAAAGGGAAAAAATGGCATTTCCTCATTTATTATGAAGCTAGGAAACAGGAAACAGGTGGCTTCATCTTCTTTTGTTTCCTGCTATGTGGAGAAAGCTGGTTGGAGGACATGATGCCACAGAGTGAGAGGCTGAAGCAAGAGGTGAGGGGAGAGATGGGCTTGGTGGTGTCTGAGAGTCTGTGGCCCGCTGAACCACTCTACTTCCTGTAGTTACATGAACCTTCTGATAAATTCCAATTTTCGCTTAAGGTAGTTTGAGTTTAGGTTTCTGTCTGTTGCAACCAAAATCATTAATGACTTATTTTCATACCCCCTCAGATATGAAAATTTGTGATAAAAGAGGTAGGCATTTTCCCCCCTTTTTACTCTCCTTTTTTAAGCTATGAAAATAAGGGAGGACATATAGAAGGATTTTGGTATGAATTAGCATCAGTCACACTCAGAACTGCTTGCTGTCATTCCCGTCCATTTCATACCTTCTCCTCCTTTTCATGATAGTCCTTGGCTCCTGGCCACAGGAGTGAGGGCTTGGCCCAGGATGCTCTTATCATGTATCATGTTCTTCATGGTTCTGGGTACACTGAGTGATTCGCCCAAGGTTTGTGAGCACATAACCCAAGCCAGACTGTTAGCGGTGGAAGAGATCTGAGTTACTGACAGCATATCCCTATGCTGTAGCATAGCAACTTCAGTCCTTGCCTCTTCAGAAGAAAGAATTCGACAGAGGGGTATAAAGCAGAAAAAGAGGCCAAGGCAAGTTCCAGAACAGGGATGGAAGTTTATTTAAAAAGCTTTAGAACAGGAAAGAAAGGAAAGAACCCTTGGATGAGATCCAAGTGGGTGCCTGAAGGTCAAAAAGAGAAAAGAGAAGACAGAAGGGAAAAAAAAAGGCCTTTAACTTTGACTCTAGGACTTCATAGGCTCGCCTCTTTCCCATGACTCTTCCTTTAGGGTAGGCTTCCTGCATGCACGGTGCTTCCCTTACCTGGTGGAACTGAGTGTGTGCAGTGCGTATCTGGAGTTATACATGTGCCCATCTGAGGCTTTTTTCCCTTTTTCCAGTCACGTGTGTCCCCCAAAACATCATACTATGCCATTTTGTCTCTTAACACGCATGCCCAAGAAACTGCTTCTCTCTGGGGCCTGCGTTCAATTAACACGCTTAATGTTAACAGGTGTGGACCATCAGGAGACTGTCCCTGGCTGCTAAATTATCATTTTTAGAGAGGCAATGCAATAATTGCCAAACCATCACCTGACATTTCTAGTGGGTGCCACGGGGAGAGCCCTCTCCTGCCCCGCTCATGCCTAACTACCTGTAACAAGACCAGTAAGGGCTTTTCCCTGGATTTTTTCAAACTGAATCAGAAGAGATGCCTCTTAGACTCTTGTGCCACAGAATTGCTATTGTATGATAAGTCTGATACATCCATGGCTGTGCTGTCCACGCACAGGGTTAAGAATGTGCACCATCGATGGGAGAAAATTAAGCTGAAAAGCAAACACGTAAAAATTTTGACAGCAAGGGTTTTAAAGCTATGGAGTTTGTGGGTCCAGTCATCACCAGCTAGAGGCTGCTGTCATGGGTTGTGTTTTTCAGAAGCAGATGCTGAGATGGATTTGGGCATATTGGGTATTTTTAGGGATCAATGCCCATGAATCCTACGTGGGAGGTTGGTGTCCAGGGAAACTTGCAGGAGAGAAGCCTCTCCTTTATTTTCAATCAAGGGAGGAACTCCAGCTCTTTTTTTTGTGTGTGTGTGTGTATCTTTTTTTTTCTTCTTCTTCTTCTTCTTCTTCTTCTTATTATACTTTAGGCTCTATGGTACATGTGCGCAACGTGCAGGTAAGTTACATATGTATACATGTGCCATGCTGGTGCGCTGCACCCACCAACTCGTCATCTAGCATTAGGTATATCTCCCAATGCTATCCCTCCCCCCTCCCCCCCCACCCCACAACAGTCCCCGAAGTGTGATGTTCCCCTTCCTGTGTCCATGTGTTCTCATTGTTCAATTCCCACCTATGAGTGAGAATATGCGGTGTTTGGTTTTTTGTTCTTGCGATAGTTTACTGAGAATGATGATTTCCAATTTCATCCATGTCCCTACAAAGGACATGAACTCATCATTTTTTATGGCTGCATAGTATTCCATGGTGTATATGTGCCACATTTTCTTAATCCAGTCTATCATTGTTGGACATTTGGGTTGGTTCCAAGTCTTTGCTATTGTGAATAATGCTGCAATAAACATACGTGTGCATGTGTCTTTATAGCAGCATGATTTATAGTCCTTTGGGTATATACCCAGTAATGGGATGGCTGGGTCAAATGGAATTTCTAGTTCTAGATCCCTGAGGAATCGCCACACTGACTTCCACAAGGGTTGAACTAGTTTACAGTCCCACCAACAGTGTAAAAGTGTTCCTATTTCTCCACATCCTCTCCAGCACCTGTTGTTTCCTGACTTTTTAATGATTGCCATTCTAACTGGTGTGAGATGGTATCTCATTGTGGTTTTGATTTGCTCTTAATAGAGAGGTATGGGCTACTGCTGCAGGCTCCAAAGTTGCAGAACATTCTGGGGTTCCAAATTTTGAGGTGCCTTTGTCCAGGTTCTACAATTTCAAATGGAAAGATCTCATTTTTCCCAACCAGGTGCTGATGTTTATCTAACAGCCTGCCTTCATTTGAGTATTTTCCCTTATCAGGAGTTTGGCCACCCTTAAACCAGGCCCTGGCCCAGCTTTTTCTTCCCTCCTTCTGTAGAAAGTAGAGTCCCTGTGAGAGCCACAGCAGCCCTCTGGCTTTCACACTTGGTTTTCATTGGCTGTCAATCACCTGCACCTTTTCATTAATTTTTTCTGGAAGAGTGGTTTTCAAAGGAAGGTCCCTGAGCCAGCAGCATCAGCATCACCTTGAAGTTGTTAACAATGTAAATTCTTTGGCTCTACCTCAGACCTTCTTGATCAGAAACATTACACTGGAGCCCAGAAATCTGTGTGTTTTGCCAAATGTCCAGGCAATTTTGATGCATGCTGGAGTTTGAGAGCCACGGATTTAGAATATCAATATCATTTAGCAATAGTCATTGGATACAATTGTCCTAGTTACGAAGTCCTAGTACCTCTCAAATGCCTGATAGATCATGCCAGCTGGTGCCTTCCCTTCTACTGGTGTGCTGTCCCCAATCAACTCTGCTGTGAGTTTTAATAATTGCAATTCTGCCTTGTGGTAGATGTTGTCAGAAATCCCTGTACCCAATGATTGAGTACTTTGTAAGCTAGGGCTAATTTAAGTTAGGAGTCTACCACTCGCCACTAAACAAATTCTGACTAATATACCTGAAACACCTAATGTATACCTGTGGGGAATGTATTTTTTAAACAATATTAATAATAATCATTTCGTACCACATAATTACATAGTGCACTGCTGTTTAAAAAGTTCTTTCCTGTGTTACTTTATGTGATTGTAATGAGAAAGCCATGAGACGAAGGGCAAGGCTGATTCGACTGTAGATGCCTATGGCTTTCTATATCTTTGAATAATATTTTACTTTTCTTTTATGTCAATGTGAAATATAAGGTGAACTAAGGTAAGAACTTCTGGTTATTCGTAGTAGTGTAAGATGCTCGCATTCTTTCATTGCCTTTAATTGAAACTTGCTCCCGTAATCTCAAGAGAACTGAAGAGATAAAGACCTGTCCTCTGACTTCCTCAGAGACCCTTTCTGCAGCATGTGCTGTCACTAAGATGACACAATCCATCCACAAAGCATATGACAGTGTTCAATGACAATATTCTCCACATTTTCTCTGGGTGTATATGCAGTTTCCAAATGACACACTTGATCCTATCATTTTGGCAGTACTCATGTTTAATACCAATCAATGCTCACAATTAACTGTGATTTACATCAGCTGTTAAGGTAGGTGAACACATTTTTCCATCGCACAATTTCTGTATTTTGCAGCTACATTCTTGGTCTTTAGGTCTTTGAAACTGAAATTACCAGTCTTTATTCCTGGAGATATTTTGAAGCTATTTCAACTGATTAACCAGAAAACATTTGTTTAAATGCCTAATAAAAGACTGGTATTAAGTTAGATACTATGGTAGAGACAAGAAAATATATAAAACATGGTCCAATTCTAAGGTGACTTTCTCAGGTTGGGTTCCCTAGATTCTGAGCATGACACGCAAATTCTTGTGCAAGTGATTCACTGAGGGGGTGGTTTCAGGAGAATCCTGCAAGGGGTAAGGGAAATAAGGTGGGGCAGGGAAAGAAGCTGGGCAAAGATGTGGTTTCAGAAAACATCTAGCCTCAGATTTTTCCCATCGCAGAATCCTAGACAGTGAATCCCACAACGGAGTTTGTCCTGCACAGAGGGGACTGTATGAGTCAGTCATTGGCTATGGATTGCCTTCAGGGGTTGAGGCACAGCGTCCCTGGCTATCTTAGTGGAGTCGATTCCCATCAGTCAAGGGCAATCTCCTAGAAAAGGTTGCAGGTATGAATCTGTGACAACCACACCTGCAGCAGCTGGGCAGTGGGTGCATGAACCTGGTAAAGGGGAATCAAATAGGGTAATAACATCATCACTTACATAAAAAAGTTATCTGCAATTCTAGTAATAATGATGGTGATGTTAACAGCAATTATACAGTGCCTAATATATGTTAACACTGTTTTAAGTGTTTCACAGCTACTGAATCATTTAATCCTCAAAACACCTATGAAACAGATAATATTATCCCATTTATAGGTGAGGAAACTGTAAATAGTCATGATCTTACAAAAGATGTAGGAAGCAAGATCCAGCCAAACCCAGGCCCAGTTGGAAATGGAACCTAGGCAATGTGTCAATGGAAGAAAGAATAGGCTGCACCTGGTGATTATGTGGAGGATGACCTTCCAGATAGAAGTAAACATTGGGAGGTACACTGATTCTCATGAGGATATCAGTGATGAAACTTTATTACTCGTAGTTCACAAAATACTCTCATCAACAGTCTAATTAAATTTCCACAATGACCTGGTGAGATAAGGGTTTGGATTCCCATTTTAGAGAACTAAAGACTAATTATTAGAATTTGTGATCAACTTGATAACACTCAGAAGAGGTGTCCTAGCTGGGTCTCCAGACCAGATCTTTGCTGCCCAGATGGGAACACTTTCAGTAGATACAACTAAAAGAAAAGATTAAATGTTTGAAGACTGTAAAGGATTGAATAATATTCCCTCAAAATTCATGTGTTGAAGTCCTAACCCTCAATGTGACTGTATTTGGAGATGGGGCCTTTAAAAAGATAATTAAGCTTAGATGAGGTCAGATGAGTGGGCCCTAATCCAATATGACTGGTATCGTTATAAAAAGAGGAAGAGACATTAGGGATGAGCTTGCCCAGAGCAAAGGCTCCATGAAGACACAGTAAGAAAGAAGTCGCCC
Source organism: Pongo abelii (assembly GCF_028885655.2). Taxonomy (NCBI): domain Eukaryota; kingdom Metazoa; phylum Chordata; class Mammalia; order Primates; family Hominidae; genus Pongo; species Pongo abelii. The sequence continues at coordinate 22,264,401 of NC_071990.2, forward strand.
ACAAACTGAGAGACAGCTCAGGAGAAACTGAACTGACTGACAACTTAATCTGGACTTCCAGCCTCCAGAACTGTGAAGAAATAAATTTCTATTGTTTAAGTCACTTGGTCTGTGGTATTTTGTTATGGCAGCCCTTGCTGACTAACACAAAGACCAATGCTAAAGAGACCTGGTGACTGAGGTAATCGTCACTAAATATATTGTACACACCATTGACCTTCAAAGTACTGCTGATCTATACAAACAGTTCAGTCTAATATACCAACTATATTAGGTTACTAGGGCTGCCATAACAAAGTACCACCAACTGAGTGGCTCAAACAATAAAAACTAATTTTCTTTTTTCTTTTTTTTTTTTGAGATGGAGTCTTGCTCTGTCGCCAGGCTGGAATGCACTGGCGTGATCTCGGCTCACTGCAAACTCTGCCTCCCAGGTTCAAGTGATTCTCCTGCCTCAGCCTCCTGAGTAGCTGGGACTACAGTGGCACACCACCACGACTGGCTAATTTTTGTATTTTTAGTAGAGACGGGGTTTCACCATGTTGGCCAGGATGGGCTCAATCTCCTGACCTCATGATCCACCCACCTTGGCCACCCAAAGTGCTGGGATTACAGGGGTGAGCCACTGTGCCCAGCCAAAAAGTTAATTTTCTTACAATTCTGGAAGCTAGGAATCCCAGATCAAGGTGTCAACAGGGTTGGTTTCTCCTGAGGCCTCTCTCCTTGGCTTGCATGTGTCTGTCTGCTTCATTTGTCTTCACATGGTCTTTCTTCTGTGTCCGTGTCCTAGTCTCTCCCATATGACATTGGTTATATGGGATTAAGGCCCACCCATATGACCTCATGTTAACTTAATGACCTTCTTAAAGACCGTATCTCCAAAATACAGCTACATTCTAAGCAGCTGTGGGGTAGGGCTTCAACATATGAATTTGGGAGAAAGGCACAAATTCAGCTCATAACACTGAGGATTTCTCAAAAATCTTCCAAGTACTTCCTAGATGTAACATGTCCCTTTCCTGAGAACATTAACTGTGGATGTTTCCTTTGTGTGGTAGTTTTCTTGCTTTACACCAAGTGACTTGTCAAGAACTCTATAGCTGGTTGCATAAGTGGCTCAGTCAAAAGGAGTTTTATAGAAACTGTATTGCTGCAGAACTCTACCTAATAATACTGCTTTAGATTGAGCAGGGCTAATCAACCCAAGCATACCCTTTCTTTTTGTGAGTTTGGATTCATAATGTACAAAGAGATAGAAGTAAGCAATCCAAGGTAAAGCAGAGACTCAGATGCTGAATCATCAGGATGGTGAAGTGATAGAGCTGGGAGCCACAGATGCCCTCTGTTCTGAAATTTGCCTTTTTGCCCTCAGATCCATTCTCTATATTTTTCCAGCACTGATGTCTATCACTAACTCCTGGTTATGTTAAGTTGATGGAAGGCACCAGTAGGAGATATGGCTGCAGGAAGAAGGGAAAAGCCAGTATATTTTCCTCTCTCTTCCTGTCTCAGTAGGTGTCTTTGGCAGAGGCTATATAACATTTATGATTCCAGCTCCTGCCTGAAACACCTCATTTGATAGTGCAACCTCCCACCAGGCAGGCCCACCATGGTTCTCTTTCCCCCAGGTGGCCATGCTTTGTCATTTCTTGTAACGTCACCTTCTCTCTTTGTCTTTCCAGCTCTCAGGGTGACGGCAGATTATTGCTGATTTTAATGGGACCTACCATTGCCTATTGATCTTCTCACATTTTCATCACTTGTGAAACCAATTCCTGTATTAAATTCCTTCTACTTGAAGCATCTAGAGTTTTCTTGTGTTGACCACAATGCCATACTTTGCTAAGGAGATGAATTCTAGAGTTGCTCTCTAGGAACCATCTATTCACCGTAAAAAATGATAAAGAACATTCTGCTTTCAATCTTTGGTATGTATTGCAGAGTTAGTTTTGGAGTTTCTTTCCTTTCTCATAGGCCTTACAATATTTATTTAACATTTGAGATAACCTGAATGTATCTGTTCTTGCAACCTGAGCATCCAGGATAACTCAGGCAATAACTTGTAAGAGAACAACACTCTTATTTTTTTTAAAAAAAGATGAATGGTTTAATCAGATGATCACAGAAAGATTTAAGTTAAAAGCAGATCCTAATTGCAATCTGCTTATTATTTACATGGATGTTTATTCTACTTATCCATTTACCAGCTGGAATTCTTAGACTCGGCCCCAGTGGAAAGGGAAAACTCTGATTGGAATATGAACATATTTCATGGCTACAGTAATATTTTTTACTGTACACTGGAGATGCTCAAGGTATTCATTAGTTAGCCACATTTCTATAAAAGCCTCAGAATTAACCTCACAATATTGCTACAATATTGCTACATGGAAAAAGCTTGAATGGCAGCTTGATCTTTTGGGAGGGGACATGAGCAATCTGGGGTTAAGGCATCTATAATTTTTTTAAGTCCCATAGGGGATTCTAATATACTCCCAGTGGTGAGAAACACAGGTTTAGATTGGCAGAATAAAATGATGTCTTTCAATATTTTTTCCCAATAATTATTCTAGCTATTTGGTAGGTTTTCTTGCTCTAAGTTGATGTGTGACATTAAAAGCATATTTGAAAGAATAAATGATTTTGCATAGTGATATGGTTTGGCTCTGTGTCCCCACCCAAATCTCATCTTGAATTGTATTCCCATAATTCCCATGTGTTGTGAGAGGGACCTGGTGGGAAATAATTGAATCATGGGGGCAGTTCCCCCATACTGTTCTCCTCATAGTGAATAAGTCTCATGAGATCTGATGGTTTGATATGGTGAAACCCGTTTTGCTTGGCTCTCATTCTCTTCTCTTGTCTGCCGCCATGTGAGATGTGCCTTTCAACTTCCACCATGATTGTGGGGTCTCCCAAGCTATGTGGAACTGTAAGTCCAATAAATCTCTTTCTTTTGTAAATTGCCCAGTCTCAGATATGTCTTTATGAGCAGCATGAAAATGGACTAATGTGCATTGTTTTAAATTAAGTTTGTATGAATAGCATGGCATTTGGTTGGCATACAGTAGAAAACCACATAAAAGAATGTAGCATGTTTTATGGGATATCAACTTGGGGCATGCCAAGTTGAATCTCAGACCAAAGTTAAGTCAAGAGGAAGATGGCAGTGTAACTGTCTCAGACTGTTATATGCCAGAGACTACACTCCTGAGTTTCACACTCAGTTGTTGCAGCACAACTGCTATGGTTTAAATGTCCCCTCCAAAACTCGTGTTGAAATTTAATCCCCAATGTGGCAGTATTGAGAGTGGAGTCCTTAAGAGATGATCGGGTCATGAGGGCAGGATTAATGCATTCATAGATTAATAAGCTAATGGATTAGTGGGTTATCATGGGAATGGGACTGGTGGCTTTGTAAGAGAGGAAGAGAAATCTGAGCTAGCACACTCAGCCCCCTCACCATGTGATACCCTGAATCAGCTTGGGAATCTGCAGAGAGTCCCCACCAGCAAGAAGGCCCTCATCAAATGTTGTCCCTTAACCTTGGACTTCTCAGCCTCCATAATTTAAGAAATAAACTCCCTTTCTTTATAAATTGCCTAGTTTCAAGTATTCTGTTATAAGCAACAGAAAATGGACTGAGATAACCACTTAAGAAACATCCTTATTAAATTGCATGAAGGGAGTTTGCAAGTGGTGGCTTGGAGCACTGCTAGCTGACAGGCACTGAAGTCATGCTTATTGTAACACAACTCTGCTGGGCAGGAAGGAGGACAACCCAAGCCATCTGCTGCACATCACGATGAGGAGAATGACCAAACGCTAGTTGAACAGATGAAATAACTGAGAGGCAGCCAAGCTGTCTGGTGGTACAAGACTGGTGAGTAACAAGAGCAAACAAATCTTCCTAGACATGGAATAGACAAGAAGAGGAGTGATGACTCACTGAAATAGAGCCTGTGGTTTGATTCTCCATACTTGGAAAAGATCAGGCTGTGCTAACCTGCTTTCAGATTCAGAGAGGTGCAGCAAACTTGCATGGGGTAGGGCTGAGAGTCCTGGTGAGGAGCTTACTGACATAAGGGACCTGAACACTTCCTGGAAAGTGGCACATTCCAAGGGAATGAGAGAATCCAGGATTTGGAAACATAGGGTTTTCTCTGCATTTGCCATTACCTGGTGATAATGACCCGAGGGTGGGTTTTCACATCAAGTCAGATGAGTAGTGTCTTTTGGAAAAAGGAACAGCCAAGATCTGGAGGAGCTAGAGCTTCCAAAGAGGCACAAGGGGGAATGGTGCCAAGAGTGTGAGCCTGAGATTTCTCACACAGATTCTGGGGCCACCTATTTTCTTAACACGGTCTGTTTTATGTTCCTCTATTGCTTTCCATGGATGCTTCTTTCTTACAAAGGAAAAATGCAAAATCCTGTGTCAGTGTATTTTACATAAATGATAACTGATTCAGATGGGCTGTGTGATGTTACTCATTTCAATATTAATGGCATCAGAGTGATTTAATAGATAATATTTTCCTAACTTATTTGATAGTTATTTGGAATTGTTCGCACAGTTATTTTATCAACGTTTTATATTTATGGCATAAAACATAAGGCAAGTAAGATAAATCATTTCATATTGATGAGGAAAATAAGAAAAAGGCTCTGTAGTTTTATTTTCTTCCCTTGGACTTTAATGCTTTCAATGAAAAGACCTCAAGGCATATGCTTCTTTGAGATAAAATACATTTTGCATCACTGTCTTTCCTCTCACAGCATGGGTCTCTGCCTTCAGCCCCTCAGATGGTGGCTCAGAGGCATGTCTTATCTCTTCCCAACATGCATCATGCCATGTTATATTTCTTAAATGAATGAAAACCTTGTTTAAACAAGGGAGCAATATAGTGATCACCTCACCTGTTTAAATGACTGTATGAGTATGTTTGGTCATCATCATTAAAAATGTGTTTACTTGGCAAGTTCTACTGCTTTATGAATTACTCTACAAGAATTCTCCCATAATAGTTATTAGTCAATGAAAATGTAGTTTAGTGACTATTTCATGTATTTTAAAATTCAAGGCAACAGTTTAATAAAATGAAAAAGGAATGTGTTTTGGAGTTAGAGCTTAGCTCTGATTCTAGGTTTTCTATTTGCTTCTTGTGTAACCTTGGGCAAGATACATGACCTCAGATATGAAGAACTCAGATGCCTCATTTATGAAATGAGAATAAAACCTACTTTGTTGGGTCACAACGAGAAAAAGGCACTAGGTTAAAAAAGCTGGCAGGGTTCTGGCGCAGAGTAGACAGCATAATTATAATTTTTTGCTTCTTTTAGACTTTTCATTTTCCTATTTTTAACTCTTCTACTTCAGAATTCGCTGGAGATGTTTTATTTTATTAGATTTAAAGTTGACTTTGTTCGCATTTTGCAAGAATAAGTCAAATTTGCGTTTTCTTAAGATATAAGATACCAGGCACTTCAGTGAGAATGCAACCATGGAGCTGGTGAGTCAGGGCAAGTTTTGGCTCTGGTGATATTTCTCTTGCCTTTTTGATCATTTAACATCTTTCCATTTTAATTTCAAATTCTCCAAATGTTAGCAAAACTAGCACTTTCCAGTTCTTTACAAAACCGTTTAGAATTTATATTCTAGAGAGGACTAAATGGGTGGCAACATTTTGAATACTTGCAAAAACAGTTTGACAAGTTCAGTTTAAAGAAAAGGGACACAAGTAATGGGCATGCAAACAAACTTATGGGTACAAATTCAAGCTGCTTGCCTTTTTTTCCAGAATGACTAGTTTGCAGTTTTAAAAGACCCAAACAAAGAACCCTTTCTATAGAAGATAATAACATTACAATATCACTGTGTTCGGCAGGTCAGCTGGGGAAGGGGCTAGGTAACAGAGAACATGTTACTGGGCTTCGTTTTCTTCTAAACAAGGACATATCCCATATTTCAAGAGAATACCTATCATTTTCTAATCTAAAAAGAAACCAGCTTTAGAGACAGTGTAATGTAGTAAAAGGATATGAGCTTTGGAGCCAGATAGACTTAGGTTCAGCCCTCGGCAGAGGCCATAAGCCAGCTGGACACATTTGAGGGGCTTTTTATCCATCTGTGCCTTTGTATCTGAAAAAGGAGATGCTTCCATCCAATTCGCTGGCTGGTTGTGAGAATTCAATGAGATAATGCATGAAAAAGTGCTTTGCATATACTAGAGTCTCAATAAGAGATACTGATTTTAACTAATGATATTTTTATTTCTAATGTTGAAGTTAAACCAGTCTTAAGAGGCCAAGGAGGTTTGGAAACCTCACAGAGTTCTTATGAAGAAATCTTTCAGGAGCTTCTGTGAAATAATATCATGAACATATGGAGTAGATTTCTAACTTGAACACACTGTGGCCTCAGGATTAAGATGAAAATTACTGACTTTAACACACCCTGGAAAGTTTGACAGGAGTTCAACACATTTGACCCTTTACAGACCTGAATTTGCCAATACCGAGGAGCCAGGGAGTGTTGAATGAAGAAATATGTCTGCCTCCAAGCCTTCAGAATCCATGTGATTTAAAGTTCAGGGTTGCACATACAACTGACCTATTGTGGGATTGACCATGGATATTTCTTAACACCGTGACCACTTTTTTCTCTCTCCTACTCCATTTATATTTCTGGTGGCACTCCTTAGAGATTAAATCACTACCTCAAGCAAAGCATTTTCTTTAGTGCTACTCTTTAGCTCATTCCCAAAATTATGCTGCAGTTGGATAAGGTTCAATTGCTTCTGAGAGACCGTTGTTTGACTTTTGGATTCCATTCACATGATTTTGTCCTTCATAACTCATAGATGATCATTAATAATAAATGCTGTCAAGAGTATGTTATGTGTAAAGTAATATTAAGAGGCTGAACTTCTAAGGCAAGACCTATTAGGCTGTAGTAAGACATTGAAGTTGTAGGGAAACTTATTACCTCTCTGAATTATGCTTCTCAGTCTTTCTCATGTGTCTTCTTGTCTTAATGTCTTAATGCAGTTGTATAATAGAATTACAATTTAGAAAATGTCAGAACTGAGAGTTCATTAGTCCAACCTCCTAACTCTACTGGTAAGAGAACTGATGAGAATATTTACTTTGAAAGAATATTTTAAAAGCATATATATTATCTTAAAGATAATCAGACTGTTCATGTTGGTAACAATCCTATGAAAGGATATTTAAGCCAAGGCCAAATTAAAGATTGAGAAACTAAGTTGCTCATGTGTCCATTGATTGTTGAGCAATAGAGGAGAGTATGACTTAGTGAAGCACATTTTGGATTTCAACAAATTGAGGTTCAACTCTCAGTTTTACTAGTTGTATAATCCAGTTACTTAACTTTAAAAGCCTCAGGACCTTGATTTTATAAACGATAATAAGGATGCTACCATGTAGTAATGCTGTAGGTATTGCAGAAAATATGCAAAGAAACTAAAGTAAACCTAACATACAGTATATCCTCAGTAAGTGATAATTATGAACACATCATAACCCAAAAGAAAATCCTCAAAGTACACCAAAATAGAACCCCCTTCAAGCGTAAATCTCACAGGACCTATATAACAATAACACAATGAAAAAAAGCCAAGGTATTCAGGCAACAAATAGTACAATGAATAGAATAGTACCTCACATTTCAATACTCACATTGAAAGTAAATGGCCTAAATGCTTCACTTAAAAAATACAGAATAGGTAAGAATTAACCAACCAAGTTTCTTCTGTCTTCAGGAGATTCACCTTACACATAAGGACTCACATAAACTTAATGTAAAGGGGTGGAAAAGATATTCCATGCAAATGGACACCAAAAGTGAGCAGGAGTAGCTATCCTTCATCAGACAAAACAAACTTTAAAGCAACAGCAGTTAAAAAAGACAGAGAGGGACAGTATACAATGATAAAATAACTAGTCCAACAGGAAAATATCACAATTTTAAATATATATGCATCTAATGCTGGAGCTCTCAAATTTATAAACAATTACTACTAGACCTGAGAAATGAGATAGACAGCAACACAATAATAGTGGGGGACTTTAATACTCCACTGAGAGCACTGGACAGGTCATTAAGACAGAAAATCAACAAAGAAACAATGGACTTAAACTATACCCTACAACAAATGGATTTTACAGATATTTACCAAACATTCTACCCAACAACTGTAGAATATACATTATATTCATCAACACATGGAACATTCTCCAAGACAGACCATATGATAGGCCACAAAACAAGCCTCAGTAAATTTAAGAACATCAAAATTATATCAAGTACTCTCTTAGACCACAGTGGAATAAAATTCAAAATCAACTCCAAAAGAAACCCTCAAAACCATGCAAATACATGGAAATTAAATAACCTGCTCCTGAATGATTATTGGGTCAACCATGAATCAAGATGGAAATTAAAAAATTCTTTGAAATGAATGATAATAGTGATACAAACTATTAAAACATCTGGGATACAGCAAAAGCAGTGCTAAGAGGAAAGTTTCATAGCATTAAATGCTTACATCAAAAAGTCTGACAGAGCACAAATAGACATCTAAGGTCACACCTCACAGAAGTGGAGAAACAAGAACAATCCAAATCCAAACCCAATAAATAATGAAGATCAGAGTAGAACTAAATGAAATTGAAACAAACAAACAAACAAAATACAAAAGATAAATGAAACAAAAAGATGGTTCTTTGAAAAGTTAAATAAAATTGATTGACCATTTGTGAGATTAACCAAGAAAAGAAGAGAGAAGATCCAAATAAGCTCAATTAGAAATGAAATGGGAGATATTACAACCGATACCACAAAATACAAAAGATTATTCAAGGCTGCTATGAAAACCTTTACGCACATAAGCTAGTAAATCTAGAGGAGATGGATAAATTCCTGGAAATGTACAAGCCTCCTAGATTAAACCAGGAAGACATAGAATCTCAGAACAGACCCATAACAAGCAGAAAGATTGAAATGGTTATAAAAAAATTGCCAACAAAAAAATGTCCAGAACCAGATGGATTCACAGCTAAATTCGATCAGACATTCAAAGAAAAATTGATACCAATCCTATTGACATTACTGTAAAAGATAGAGAGAGGAAAAATTCCCTAGATCATTCTGTGAAGCCAGTATCACCTTAATACCAAAACCAGGGAAGGACGTAACAAAAAAAGAAAACTACAGACCAATATCCCTGATGAACATAGTTGCAAAAATCCTCAACAAAATACTAGTGAACTGAATCCAGCAACATATCAAATACATAATCCACCATGATCAAGTGGGTTTCATCCAGGGATGCAGGGATAGTTTGACATATGTAAGTCAATAAATGTGATATACCACATAAACAGAATTAAAAACAAATCACATGATCATCTTAATTGATGCAGAAAAAGCATTTGACAAAATCCAGCATCCTTTATGATTAAAACCCTCAGCAAAATCGGCATAGAAGGGACATACCTTAAGGTAATAAAAGCTGCTTATGACAAACCCACAGCCAATATTATACTGAATGCAGAAAAGTTGAAAGCATTCCCCCTGAGAACAGGAACAAGACAAGGATGCCCACTTTCACCACTTCTATTCAGCATAGTATTGGAAGTCCAAGCCAGAGCGATCAGACAAGTGCATCCAAATAGGTAAAGAGGAAGTCAAACTGTTGCCATGTGCTGATAATATGATTGTATACCTAGAAAACCCTGAAGACTCCTCCAAAAAGCTCCTAGAACTGGTAAATGAATTCAGCAAAGTTTCAGTATACAAAATTAATGTACACATTAGCTCTCCTATACAGCAACAGCAACCAAGCAGATAATCAAATCAAGAATTCAACCCCTTTCACAATAGCTGCAAACAAACCAAAACAAAACAAAAACAACAAAAAATTTAGAAATATACCTAACAAAGAACATGAAAGACCTCTACAAGGAAAAACACAAAACATTGCTGAAAGAAATCATAAATGAAACCAACAAATAGAAACACATCTCAAACTCATGGATGGGTAGAATCAATATTGTGAAAATGACCATATTGCCAAAAGCAATCTACACATTCAATGCAATTCCCATAAAAATACAACCATCATTCTTCACAGAACTAGAAAAAAAACCCTCAAATTCATATGAAACCACAAAAGAGCCCACATAGTGAAAGAGAGACTAAGCAAAAAGAACAAATCTGGAGGTATCACATTACCCAACTTCAAACTATATTATAAGGCCATAGTCACCAAAACAGCATGGTACTGGCATAAAAATAGGCACATAGATCAATGGAACAGGATAGAGAACCCAGAAATAAAGTCAAATTCTTACAGCCAACTGATCTTTGGCAAAGCAAACAAAAACATAAAGTGGGGAAAGGACACCGTGTTCAAAAAATGGTACTGAGATAATTGGCAAGCCACATGTAGAAGAATGAAACTGGATCCTCATCTCTCACCTTATACAAAAAATCAACTTAAGATGCATGAAAACTTAAATCTAAGACCTGAAACCATAAAGGTTCTAGAAGATAACATCAGAAAAACCTTTCTAGATATTGGCTTAGGCAAAGATTTCATGAACAAGAACCCAAAAGCAATGCGACAAAAACAAACAGATGGGACTTAATTAAAGTACTCTGTGGGATTTTCTCCCACTCTGTGGGTTGTCTGTTTATTCTGCTGATTTTTTTTTTTTTTTTTTTTGCACAGAGTAAACAGACAACCCACAGAATGAGAGAAAATCTTCACAATCTCGACTTCCAACAAAAGGCTAATATCCAGAATCTACAGAGAACTTAAATCAGCAAGAAAAAAAAATCCCATCAGAAAGTGGGCTAAGGACATGAATAGACAATTATTCAAAGAAGATATACAAATGACCAACAAGCAGATGGAAAAATGATCAACATTACTAATGATCAGGGAAATGCAAATCAAAACCACAATGCAATACCACCTCACTCCTTCAAGAATGGCCATAATCAAAAAATCAAAAATAGTAGATGTTGGTATGGATGTGGTGAAAAGGAAACACTTTCACACTGTTGGTGGGAATGTAAACTAGTACAACCACTATGGAAAACAGCATGGAGATTCCTTAAAGAACTAAAAGTAGATCTACCGTTTGATCCAGCAATCCCATTATTAGGTATCCACCCAGAGGAAACTAAGTCATAATACGAAAAAGATATTTGCACACACATGTTTACAGCAGCACAATTTGCAATTGCAAAAATATGGAACCACCCTAAATGCCCATTAATCAATGAGTAGATAAAGAAATGTTTTTTATATATATATGTCTATATGTTATATATATATGTGTATATATATACACACACACATACCATGGAATACTACTCAGCCATGAAAAGGAACAAAATGATGGCATTTGCAGCAAACTGGATGCAATTGGAGACTATTATTCTAAGTGAAGTAATTCAGGAATGGAAAAACCAAACATCGTGTGTTCTCACTCGTATGTTGGTGCTAAGCCATGAGGATGCAAAGGCATAAAAATGATACATTGTACTTCAGGGACTCAGGAGAAAGCGTGGGGGGCAGTGAGGGATAAAAGACTATACATTGGGTGCAGTGTACACTGCTCTGGTGTGATGGGTGCACCAAAAATCTCAGAAATCACCTATAAAAAACTTATTCATGTAACTAGACATCACCTATTCCCCAAAAACCTATTGAAATGAAAACCAAAAATTTTAAAAAAGGAAAAATGAAACTAAATGCCATGAACCACAAAATATAGGCTTTTTAAGAGACAGAAAATGATCATTCCAAATTCCCTACTAGAAGTCCAGAATTATAGACCAGCCATAGAGAATGTGAATGACTAAAAGTCTTGGTTTGCTCAGTGTAACAAGATAACATTGGGTAACAATAAACAGTTCAGGACATGGAGTTATAGAACAGAATGGTAAATATCGTGAGCTCTAGTGCAAGGGGACCTTGACTTGCATCCAGGGGATGCCACTTACTATTTGTGTAGCCTTGAACAAATCATTTAGTCACTCAACGCTTCAGTTTCCACCTCTGTAACTAGTGATAGTAGTGGTGATAATAGTAGTGTTACTTGGAGTTGTTGTGGGGATTATGTGAAGCGAAATGCTTAGTCCACTGCTGGGCATACACTAAGAGCACTCTCTTTCTGTATACATGTATATGTATGTATGTATATGTACTCTCTAAGTATGTAAATTTATAAGTAAATATGTATAGTAATTTATGGATATATTCATGTATATAAATTGTGATGAAGTACACATAATTTATGATTTTCACTATTTTTAGGTGTACAGTTCGGTGGCATTACGTACACATTAAGTACATTCATATTGTATCACTGCCGTATATCTTCAGAACTCTTTTCATCTTGTAACTGAAACTCTGTACTGATTTAAAATACCTCTCCACGCCCCTCCTCCACAGCCCCTGGAAACCATCATTCCACTTTCTGTCTCGAATTTGATGGCTCTAGCTGCCTTGTATCAGTGGAGTTATACAATATTTGTCCTTTGGGGACTGGTTTTATTTCAGTTAGCATCATAACTGCAAGGTCTATCCATGTTGCAGCGTGCGTCAGGATTGCCCTCCTTTTTAAGGCTAAATAATTTTCCATTGTACATAGATACCACGTTTCATTTATCCATGGATGGACACTTAGGTTGCTTCTACCTCTTGCCTATTGGGTGTGATGCTGCTATGAACATGAATGTACAAATAATTTTCTGAAACCCTGCTTTTAATTCTTTTTTTTTTTTTTTTTGAGTCGGAGTCTCGCTCTGTTGCTCAGGCTGGAGTGCAGTGGCACGAGCTCGGCTCATTGCAAGCTCCGCCTCCCAGGTTCACACCATTCTCCTGCCTCAGCCTCCTGAGTAGCTGGGACTACAGGCGCCCACCACCACGCCCGGCTAATTTTTTTTATTTTTAGTAGAGATGGGGTTTCACCGTGTTAGCCAGGATGGTCTCGATCTCCTGACCTCGTGATCCGCCTGCCTCGGCCTCCCCCTGCTTTTAATTCTTTTGTGTGTACACCCAGAAGTGGAATACCTGGATTATGTGGTAGTTCCACTTCTAATTTTTTGAAGAACTGCCATATGTTTTCCATAGTGGTTGTACCATTTTACATTCATACTAGCAATGAACAAGCAGTCCAATATTTCCACATCTACGTCAACACTTGTTATTTTCTGTTTTTCTTTTTTTTGGTAGTAGACGTCCTAATGGTTGTGAGGTAGATAAATATATTTTTAAATGCCAAATTTATATTATTTTATTATGTGCATGATTGTCTCTGCAGACTATAATATAAGAGTCCCATTGCCCATAGTCATGGAGATGATTCATCCAGGGATAATATATAAGTCAGATTCTAGGACTGGGAGGAGCGGCTTCTTCAATAGGTGTGTGTGTCTGTAGAGTGGAGAAGGGTAAAAAATGTAAACCATGGGACAGATGGGGCAGAAATTTGGTCACAGGAGAAAAAAAGCAAACTTCTGGCTACACTAACCCAAGCTGGATATATCTTTACATATTAATTTAATTAAAACTTTTTTTGGTTGTTGTAGGTTGTAGAGCTTTTGGCTTTAGAGACACACGTCTAAGTTTGGCCCCACTGTGGGGAGTTGAGATGCTGTTAATGGCAAAAAGACTGCTTTGTAGATTGCTGTGAAACCCATCGGAGACAACCAAGGCAGTGAGCTTGCTCGCTTGAACTCCACAGTTTCTGAGATGGGGCTTGAGAGACACCCTAAGCCTCTACCTACACTCTGGGCAGGGGCAACAAATATGTCTCCAAAAGGGTCATTGTTAGTGACCCTAGAAATCCTCAAATTATGGAGGGAAACACTAGACAAAGGAAGATTGGAGTTCTTGCTACCCTGGACAAATATGGACTCAGAGACCTCACAGACTGAACATTACTTTTAATGTTCTTAGAGTGGACCAGAAGCTGTATGCTTCATGTGCAAAATATCTGTTACTACCCTTTGTGTATGTAGATCCATGTAGAAGCTGAGGTCTTGGGAATGCTGCAGCACTGAACATTGCAGATCAGACTCGGATTTGCTGTGAGCACTCCGCATGGCCACACAAACAGCGGGGAGCCTCCAGGTACCAGGCTCAAAAACTGTTGGCCAGGCTTTATGAGCTGGTGCAAGCTGGAAACAGAAATCCTTCAGTCACATTTGATTGATTTGCATCTAAGTTAGTAATTGTCTGGGACTTTAGATGCTGTTTAATTTAGTTTTATTTTGTGGAATGGAGAGGTGCGTACTTTATTTTCTTAAACTTTTGCTCCTCAAATTTAATATCCATTTGATTTTATTAAAAGCGAGTATAAACATAGATATATTACAAATGTTGAGAAGTGGATTGAGATATTCAGAGAATAATATGATTTGTCTGTACATACTGCGGAAGACTTGGACTCCAGCACAGACGCTGTGGGGCTCTGGGCAAGACATAGCTTCTGATCCTGATCTACAATGTGACATAATGATGCTTACTGCAAAGGACTATAAAGATCAAATGGATAGTGTGTATTCAATGTATATGTGTTAAATACTTGCTATCTTTCAGGTCTCAATACACACACACACACACGTCAGTGCCCAGTGCACAGCAGATATGCAACACAGTAGAGGGGATAGAAATTGCAGGCTCTGGTTCCGTATTTCCTGGGTTTGCAATCTGGCCCTGTGCCATCCTCTATGATTGCCATTAGTCATTTGAGATGTGGCTATTGCCGCTGAGGAATTCAGTTTTAAATTTTTTAAAATTTTAATTAATTTACATGTAAATGACTACATGTGACTAGTGGTAAGCACAGAGGACAGAGCAGACAGCACAGGATATATAGAAGGTGAGAGAGATTATTCAGGAGTATTGAGGGTAGTTTTTGTTTTTGTTGTTTTTAAGATCATAAAGACTGGTACAATTCTAAATGCTGATGAGCCCTAGGCAGCAAAGAGGAGGATTTGACTTTGCAGGACAGGAGCAGAGAAGTAATTAATAAAGTGAGTCTCTGAGAGTGAGGGAAGGTTTGGGATTCTGTTAGGTGTGTAGGCTGGTGGCAGGAAGTTGAGTGGGTTTATAGCGGTTGGATTCCATTTCCTCTGGAGGATGGGAATTGAGGTCATCTACTGTGAGGGAGGGGAAGCATAGTAAGTTAGAGGTTTCAAGAGAGTTGAGAAGATTTAAAACAGCTTTATGGAGAAGACAGGGTGCTGACTGGGGAAATATATAAAATCTGTTGAGTAATTCTTATTTTTTAGATGGGCAGTCTGAGACAGAGGATGGTTGTGCAAGTTGCTCAATATTATTCAAGATCAGAGAAAAATTGGGTCTTGTTCTTTCTGATTACATAACTACAGCTCTTAAAATCGCCAATACATTGGCCCACCGACACCTACTTCCTGGCACCTTTCTGTGCCTCTTTTGACACTTCCCACTTCTCTATCTTATATATATTTAGTTACGGAAAGGCTTTGTTTCTCTTAAAGTCAATTCCTGGTGTGCAGGATCAATATTCTAATTCATCCTTGTGTCTCTGTAGTGCCTACCACAATTCTGTGCACACAGAGAAGGCTCAGTAATTATTTGTTGAGTGAATGAGTGGATGAATAAAGAAAGGGAAGATGCACGAGGTGGAGGAAAAGCCCCTTTTCCTTATACAGGCTTACCTTCCTCGTTCAAATGTATGATTGGCTCCATTTCTACTTCATATTTCTGGCTTTAGACATAGCTAGAGACTCTCCCTATTATAATCATAGTTTGGAAAGAGATAATTTAAAATTAAGTGAAGCAATGAAGCGTGGAAAAGATGGGCTGCTATTTTTGAGAATTTCTTTCTTTTTAAAATTTTATTTTTCTATTTCTTGGAGTCCAGACACAGCCTAAAAGCTGACACTTGGGAGGTTCTCTTTTCACCAATATAACTGACATCACAGAGTTCGTGCCCTTATCTTTCATTCTCAAGGAAATAAACAAACATTGGGATTGGCCAGAGCCCTGACCTTATGGATGACTAAGGCCCCCTGGAGTTAAATTCTAACCAAGATTTTCCTCTGGGACTCAAATTCTATCATTTTGTGCTATATTTACCAATGATGTTACACTTTATCTTTATCTTAGCAAATATTTAATTTGTTGAGAGAAAACATGTCATGAATGCATTACTCATAAGTTTCCATATTTCCCAAGGATTCTGGCAAGTGGGAGAAGGGGAATTTTCTGGGGTTCTATTCATACAGCTGAAACAAAGCCAAGTACCAAACTTTAGTGAATTCAAAAGGGAAGAGATGTGTGAGGTACAGGAACGAAAAGACAAATACTAATTGATTTGATATGGCTAGTTGACCAGCTGGTCGGTTATCAGCCCTTTCTTGCAATGGTTCTGCTTAGCTTTGAAATCAAATGGCTTATAAAAATAGTGTGTGAGAATCAAGAAAATGTACCTTATCCACTGAAAATACGGAAAGCTCACCTCTTTTTGTTCTCAATTTCTTTCTATTTTATTCAATTAAGTATGTAGCTGACGATGGAGAAATCTAATGATGGGGTGAGATTTTTGCATCATCATGATGAATTTCTGTGCTAATATCTAAGCTTCTGAACTGAAACTCCTTTGAGAAAATAAAATACTTCTTGACATTGATGGTTCTGAGACTACAACAACACACAGTATTCTAGAGAACCGAAATAGGCTATTTAAATAAGAGTTTTTATTGATAAGCACCCTTAAAAACTCATTATTTGTACTGCAAGCTGAAATCTGACCATAGAAGCAGTTCTCTTGATTTCCCAAGTGGCCTCATAAAGGGTTTGGGCTAAGTCTAATTCCAAAATCCAAAGAAAATAAATTTTATCCAGATGTTGGGCTTGGAGATTCGAGTTGCATTACAAACAAAACTGAATATTTGTTTTTGGAAAATCTTACTACTGTATATAATTTAAAGTAAATGTTATATGTGTTTCTTCATTCTCGTCACAGCTTCCCGTGTTTAGCCTCCGAATGCCACTTTCCCACTTCTGAGTCTCCAGCATTTCTATGTTTGTCGACAATGCGCATGATTAAAATGATATTTTCATATTTCAGTGTAGTTGGAGCTCCTTAAAGCAGAGGGTTGTAAGTGCAAAAAAGAGATATGCAGTTCCCTAATGGCTTATTACCATCACATTTGCAATTCAGATCAGCTCTAAATTGACTGAAATTTTTAAACACATAGCAGGCAGTTTAAACTAATGATTGTCTGGAGGTTCACCACTGACACGAACTAAGCTTCTGTTCAAAACAAATTGCAAATAATTCCTCCCTTAGAGTCAAAATGTCACTTTTAAAACTCCATGTTATTGTTAGATTTTTGTCAGTTACATAAAAAAAAAAATATCTGCTTTATAGGGAGTGTTCTACCTTTGAAAGGACGGAGTGACACAGTTTCCCTATTAAAAAAACCCACAACAACATGTATCTGTATATACGGATCTACATGGGTTTCACGAGGAATCACCCCTCCCTCTTCCCCCTCATCCCCTTCAAAAATCCTAATTGTAAAGTAGAACACCCTTGGGGCAGTGGTAGGCCCAAGTTGCTTAGCAACCCTCAGCAGGTAGCAAGGATTCAGCTGCAGCTGTCCTGATTCTTTCCTAAGAACCTTCTTATTACTGTTTGTGCTAATCTTTAACCAGGCTTTTAAACCACAGTCTTTCTCTGGGGTCTCTTGTTGTTAGATTGCAGGGGCCTACTCAAATGTTGTCCCAGAGGTAATGGTATTAAGGGTGGCTATTGAATGTTTGAAGAGTGATAAGTGCTGGAAGGGATTAGAATTGCATGTTCCAACTAACCTTATTTTACATTCTTGAAAAATATCATGAAAATTGTCCCCCAGTAGGAACAATGGTTGGTGTTGACACACAGCTCTAAACCTGCTTTTGCTCCCAGCTTGTAAATTGGGTGAGGCGGGCTCCCTACCCATATTTGTTTCTTTTAAAAGACCTACATTCTCCTGGAAAGACTACTTAAGGAATTCATTAAGAATTAGTAGATAGCCTGATTTCAGTCTCTCATTTAATTATGAGAAAGCTAGGTGTGGATTGGTAGAGAGGGATAAAGAGAGATGTAATAGGGGATTGAGAAAATTTCTTTCCATGAAGAAGTATTTCTGCCTACATTGACAATCCAAAAACTCTGAAGTTGGACTTGAAGTTGGCCAATTATTACAGAATAAAACAGTGGCAAAAAATGGCACATTCATTTTTAATAGCATGGAGATTTCTGCTTTGTTTCCTGGGTTGTGAGGTTTGGATAAATTTCAGAGGCTGCCCACAGCTGTTATTAACCAATGAGGGTAAGCTCATAAAATATTTTGAAATAAGTCTACTTCTACCTTCCCATCACACAATACAAGGCAAAATGAAGAAGACACAGCTACCCTGAGGTTTTTTTTCACTCAATCCTTTTCTCCCAGCAGACTAAAAAAAAAAAAAAAAAAAAATCATGAATGAGTCACTCCTCGAAACTTTATTCTGTCATTTAAAAGGAACTTAGGCCTTTTTCTATCGTAATATTTTGTTACAGACCTGGTCTTATTATGCAACATAATATGTACTGAATATGTGCTGATTAACTGACTTGGAAATTGGAGAAAGGTCAAAGCCATCTGAAGGAGATAACATTTTCATAGGCTCTGAACCTTATTGAAGTTCATCTATATAGATATAATCTTCAAAATTCGGTTTAAAATCACACACACAAATAAGACTCATGAGTCTCCTGATTTTTAAACTTCACTACATTCTCCTTTTTGTTACAGGTTGTATAAAAAATTGTTTGATCTTAAGTAAAAAACAAAAAGGATAGTGTCCTCCAGTAGGTTGATAGTTGAGAGTGTCTGCCATCATACACATGGAATAGTTCACGTTTATTCTTCTGATCCCACCAAATATCAAATACAGGGAAATATACCATATATTTCTGATGGGAAAACTGAGACAGAAAGCTTGTTATTCAGTTGTAGATTGCCATATTGGGATGCCCTGAAAGTCCCACAATATCATATAAATCTCCCCCACAGTGAAATGGTGCTCAGGTGTCCACTAATATTAGTGTTGTATTTAGAGGACTAGCTAATTTTTCTTTCCAAGAAATCTTGGCCACACCACTTCAAAATGATAAACTCCCTAATTTTGATTTGTTTTCTATTTAAACTCCAACCTCTGTCTTTTATCTTTCCCTTGCCCCAAGATCCATTATTTTGTTACATAAATGATTGCCCAAGTGGGTCAATTAAATTCTGAATACAGCTGGTGTTGATTACAGTTTTGCTAATAAAAATATCTTTGTGAAATCTTCAAGGCGACCTGTAAAAATTAGCTCTTTGATGAACCTGGAAATTCAGAACAAAAATCTATCAGTAAACATGTTGATCAATTTCATCCTATCCATCAAAATTTAGTTTGCCAGATAATAATTTGTTAAATGTCAGTAAAGGAGAATATCGTTTAGAAAAGGGCGATTTGAAACAATGTGCTTGTGCCCTGGAGAGGTGTGTAGAACCATCTTCATGGAGTGTGGGTTTGGACTTTATCTTTCCAGGAAGTGGGAACATAGACCCCACACCTATGGTCAGAGGGCATCATGTTCCTGTTATCTCCAGGCAGCTACCTGTGTCTACCTGCGGCAGATGGCTTTGTGGACCTCCTGTTCAAGTCTTCCTGTTAAAATACCCCTACCCTCCCATTGTACCTCCAAACCATCAATCCACATGCCAGAACTACAGCCCCATCCCTGAGAGGTGTATCTGGTTAGGGTGACCCACTGTGGGCTGTACGGTTTCTGTTGAGTTTCATTATGTTAGGTATGAACACATATTTTTAGTGTTGTTTCTGGCTCCCCAAATTTCTTTTCATTTCTTTTTTGACATCTGAATCCAGGAGTGAATAAAAGACCGTATGCTTTATTCTTCATTGTTAGTAATTATAGTAAGTGGAGGAAGATTCTTAGATTTGTTGACTTCAGGATTTTTTAACCTCAGCACTACTGCTATTTTGGACAGTATTGACATTTTGGGCTGAGTAGTTTTTTGTTGTAGGGGGCTGTCCTATGCATTATAGGATGTTTAGCAGCATCCCTGGCCTCTACCCACTAGCTGTACCTCCCCGAAGTTGTGACAACCAAAAATGTCTGCAGAAAGTGCCAAATGTCCCATGGCGGGGACAAAGTCATTCCTAGTTGAGAACTGCTGGTTTATTCTCTTGTGTGGTGCAGGTCAGCCATATCAGCATCACTGAGAGCTTGTTAGAGATGCAAAAGTCTCAGGACCCGCCCCAGGCTCACTGAATAGGAATCTCTGTTTTAACAAAATCCCTGGATGACTTTGTATAAACATGAATGTATGGGAAGTGGTGATTTAGTCCATTATCTTGATCCGAAGTCTGGGCATACGTATTTCTTAGGCTAAAATAGCACAATTCCAAGGTTCAAAATATAACTATAGGCCAGGCTCGGTGGTTCAAGCCTATAATCGCAGCAATTTGGGAGGCTGATGTGGGTGGATCACCTAAGGTCAGGAGTTTGAGACCAGCCTGGCCAATGTGATGGAACCCCCATCTCTACTAAAAATACAAAAAGTTAGCCGGTCGTGGTGGTGAGCACCTGTAATCCCAGCTACTTGGGAGGCTGAGGCAGGAGAATCGCTTGAACCTAGGAGGTGGAGGTTACAGTGAGCCGAGGTTGTGCCACTGCACTCCAGCCTGGGCAACGAGAGAAAAACTCTGTCTCATAAAAAAAAAAAAATGTAATTATAGCAGACTTCTCAGTCTGCAAGCCCATGTGTACATTGATAAAATATATTTGAAGCAAAGTTAATTGAAGAATTTAAGGAAAATTAAAAGGCATTGACTAATCTAACTAACCCCCGCCCCAAATAATTACCATAGTGTTTTAGATTTTGGCCCTTTTACAGTATATAAATATAAATTAATAGTACTTTGGAAATATCTCTGTATCTCCCAAGGAAATCCATAAATAACACTAACAATAATACTGCAATCTATCAGGGTGTTTATTATGTACCAAGTGGTCTATTAGATTGTTTAATCTTCACAACAACTGTGTGAGGTATTAACCTAATTTGACAGACAAAAAGCTGACTCAGAGAAATTAAATACCTTTGCCCTAATCACACATTTCTACAAAGTGAGATACCAGCACCTAGCCCATGTTCATTCTATCCAACTATTCTGCCTTAACTCTAAGGAGAGAAAAAAAACGATAAAGAACATTTTCTCCAAACTAATTATGTCTAAACAACATCCACACAGATCCTCAACCCCAGGAATGAGCAGGGGAAAGGAATCATTATTTTTCTTTAAAGACCTCTTTTGTTCTATCTTCTTAGGCAGTGGTCTCATTATACCTTGAGAATGTCTGAGTGTAGCCAACAGCTTGAGGTGAAGAATCCTGTTCACCCATTTCTATCCCTTTGCCCCCACGGAATTAGCGTTCAGCAACAACAAAGCCATGCTGTACATTGTTAAGAAGCATTCTTGGCAAGGATGGTTTTGTCTTTCTTGTTTCTGAGATTTGCCCACTGATTGCTAAAAGTATGTACTATGAACTTTGATTAGCTAGCCCAAGGGTCTGATGAGTAGACACAAACTGTGCAAGAAAGCCAAATGTGACATTCACATGATTTAATCAGAAACGAATGCATCTATGATTCTTTATTTCTTTCATCAGAGAAACCCTCTGCTTTTGCTTCTGATCCTTTCTTTGCCTGAACCTCTTCTACTGTATCATCAACCTATTTTTTTATTCAATGTATATTCTACCAGACAGTATTCCTAGCTTCCTTTTGTCACCATGGTGACACTGTGTGCTTATGCCTTTATTAAAAATTTATCTTAAATAGATCTAGGAAGTAGTCTTTTAGGCAATGACAATTTTTTCAGTTTCGAATCCACCATAATGTCCAGATGCTGGGAATTTGTGTGCAAATATCATTCCACTATTACTATAAAGGGAAATAAAGCAAAATGTTTAAATGGCTGCTATTCCTGTTAGCTGCTTATGCATGGAAAAAGACATTTTATATGCATTCCGTTCTTGCTTTTCAAGTGCACTTGGCACACAGTCTTTTGAAAGAAGAACTTTACTTAAGCTTTTATTAGCTTATATGATCATCTATTACTGGTAAATTTTAATAGTGTTGCATTTCTAGGAACATATCCTATGGAAAAAATCAGAAATACTAACAAAGATTGACATGCATATAATGGTCCTCACATTATTTATAATAAATACTTAAAAATCATAAAAATGTTCAACAATAGAGGGAGGATTAAATAATGGTATGGCATTATGGTTGAATAGCATGCTTCTCTTAAGAATGATATTGCAAAGAATTTTAGTGACAGGGAAATAATTATAATATGTTAATTTTAAAAAGATACAAAATTTATATATATTGTGACTTGTATCTTCATAGCTGTGTATATAGCTTGTTAGTTAATTAAATATCTTTAGTTATATGTATATCTATTTATAAAATTCCAAAAATGCCAGATGTTAATAGTGGCTATATCTGGTTGCAGAGTTTATGGGTGATTTCATTCTTTTAAAAGCTTTCCTCTGTTTTCTACACTTTTTTAGTGAGCATAAAATGCTTTTGAAATCAGAAAGAAAAAATAAATATTTAAATATGAAACTGAACTAATTGAATTCTTCCAGGATTGTAGTAATATGATTAAGGGGTCCCTGAGATTTTCCATATTTTTCTTGTATTTATAAACTCTATTGTTTTTAAACTACTGTCACCCTGGTACTTTTGTTTTCAAAGAGAGTTCAGAACAATTACTCTAGATGAAGGACAGAGACTATTGTCTTCACCCTGGATAATGAAAAATGAGTGACATGGAGAGAGGCACAAAATCAGAGGACATTGTCCCGAGTGTGTTTAAATTAAATAGCTAATTTTTAAAAGGGTCAAATCTGGAGTCTGTAGATGGGTCTGGCAACAGAAAAGATTGCAGGGATTTTTTTCATTATAGTTAAACAAAAATGTACTTAAAAATGCAAAATGTAAGAAGATGCTTTTATATGAGAAAATGATTAATGAGTGCAGTATTTAGGCGAAGAAATACCCAAAGGTTGGTACTAGGAAAAGAAAAAAGCCACAGGATTTTGATCACAAGAAACCTTGGATTCTAGATCTGACCCTGCCAGTACCGAGACTTGGACAAGGCATTTATTCTCTCTTGGCCTTGGGTTCTTCTCATATAACATAAAGGGTTTGGATTAAATGCTATTTAAAATCCCTTCCAGTTTATAAAGTCTGATCTATTCTACCATTTTACATGTTTTTGTAGCACAGATCAAATTCTGGGAGTTTACATTTCTGAAACTTGCATCAGGGTCCTGGCCAATCCTCAACAAGAGCAACCGTGTGGACATCTGTGGCAATGGTAAGAATTCTTTAGTGGCCAGTCAGCTCTGTTATTCCCTCCAGCTAAATGAAGCCAAGCAATATGAAAAGCAGGCCCAAGCACACAAAATCTCTTCTTGACTTCCACCAAACAGTCTTTTTCATTTGGAATACTATTTTCATATGCGGAAGTATTTCATCTTTTATAAAGTGCTAGTATAAATTTGTGATAAGAACCAGCAAGTGATGATAATAGCTGTTCTCTTTTGTGAATACAAGTATCTGTTAAATATGTCTAATATGCACTTGTATATATGATTGCATTTATTGAAAGACACTTAAGCTAAGCATGGATAAATGTACTAGTTTTTAAACAGCTTTATTGAAGTATAATTGACATGGAACAAGTTACACATATTTTAAGTATGCAATTTGCTAAGTTTTAATATATGTATGTACACATAAACTCTCACAGAACCAAGTTAATAACCATAACATCACCCTAAAAGTGTCCTTGTTTTCCTTTGCAAACTTGTATGTGGTACAAAGCATGGATCAAATTCTTGTTCTTTTTTTTTGCGTTGTGGATATCCAATTATTCCAGCACCATTTGTTGAAAAACTATTCTTTCTTCCCTTTGAAATACTGTCAAAATCAATTACACACATATGTATGGATTATTTCTGAAATCACTATTTTGTTTTGTTGATACAGTCGTCTGTCTTCACATCAATACCACATTGCCTTAATTGCTGTAGATTTACAACAAGTCTTAGAATTAGATAGTCCTACAAAATTGTTCCTTTCCCCTCCACCTAGAGTGGCTATTTCAGCTCTTCTGAATTTTCATATGAATTTTAGAATCAAATTGTCAATTTTATGAGAAAGCCTGCTGAGATTTTTATTGAGATCACATTGAATCTCTATTAATCTGGGGATAATTGATATATTAATGATATTGAGTTTGCTGATTCATGAACAGCAAATGATTCTGTAATAAATCATTCTGTAAATGATTCTCCTCATTTATTTAGGTCATTGTAGGTTTATCTCATTTTATATTTTTCAGTGCACCAGTCTTGCATATCTTTTGTCAGATTTATACTGAAATAGTTTGTATTTTTGATGCTTATATAAATGGCATTGCCTCTTTTAATTTCAATTTCTGATTATTGATTTCTAGTCTCTAAAAATACAATTGATTTTTTTTTTAATATTGATCTTGGATCTCATGGTCTTGTTAAACTCAACATTTAATTCTAGGAGATTTTTGGGTACGTTTCATAGGAGTTTTTACACAGATGATCATGTCATTTGTGAATAATGATAGTTTAACTTCTTTTTAAATGTGGATGCATTTTACATATTTTTTCTTGTCTTATTACACTAGCTTGAACCCCCACTAATGATGAATAAATGTAGCAAAAGCAGACATCTTTTGTGCTTGTGACATGGATACCATATGCTTCAGATGTTGCTCTGCCCTGTTTGTCAGCCTGCTCCCAACATCCCAACCTCCTATGCGCAATCTCATACCAACCTTTGCCCATCTGCACCCCACACAGGGTTGTTTCTCACAGTCTTCTTGGCACAGACACTGTATACCCCTGGTTGCACGTGACTCTCCCAATGAGTGAGCTCCAGGCACCTTGACTCATTCTGTGCTCTCTTTCACCAGCTTTGTCACCTTTAACTTGGGAAGGATATTTTGTTCTTCTGTTTGTCTGTTTTTCCTGTTTGCCCAACACCTGTGGGCCAACTCTGGCTCAGGCAATCCAGTGAACTTCTTTGCCATGCAGTGGGCTGCGAGCACAGCTTTCCAATGAAATCGTAATTCAGCCTTGAGGAGGGCACCCCTTTCCAAGTTTGCTCCTTTTTGAGTGCTTTTCCTAAAACTTAAATTTTTCATTAGAGTTTTTTGTACGTCTTTATCATGACCCCAAATTACGGTTAATTATTCTTTATATAAAACCTTCTCTTTTCAAATTACTGTGTATTTTCTGCCTCTTAATTAGACTCCAACTGACACATTACTTCTGAAAA
Organism: Pongo abelii; assembly: GCF_028885655.2. Taxonomy (NCBI): domain Eukaryota; kingdom Metazoa; phylum Chordata; class Mammalia; order Primates; family Hominidae; genus Pongo; species Pongo abelii. Next base: position 22,289,926 of record NC_071990.2, read on the forward strand.
AAATTGTTGAAGTGTAATTAACAAACAAAAAGCTGCACATAGTTAAAGTATACAATTTGATGTTTTGACATATGTATACACCCATAAAATACAATCAAGATAATCAACATATTCATCATCCCTCAAATGTTTCCTCGTGTTAAATGGTATTTAGGGGATCATGTAAAGAGAAATTGAGCTAGGGATATGTTTAGTGTGGGTTCCTTAGGATAGGTTTATATGGTTCACAGTCACTTTCATGGATGGTTAAGACTGCCAGTCATCCTGGTTTAGGAATGGTTTCTGCACTTAATTTTGTTGCCTACTGCTCTTGCAAGCATCTTGACAGGAAGTGCCTGGGCCATGTGAATATATCCTATAGTACTGAGCATGGACCTATGTGGGTAATGAAGGAAAAAGGAGATTCAAAATATATAAGAAAATAGAGCTGGACCTTGTTTGTGGAAAATTGTTCTAAATCCTGCACTCACATGAACAATGATTTGAATGAGGTTTTCCTAAGTTATCAACAAAACTTTTAATAAAGTTACTAATAATATATTATTTAATAAGAAGCTAAACATTATTGTTAAATGATCAATAATATAAAGAAATAAATATTTATTAACCATGCTCAAGGAGAGTCTAAATTTCCTATTTAGTCTCTGTTTTTTGGAGACAGGGTCTTGCTCTATCACCCAGCCTGGGGTGCAGTGGCATGATCATGGCTCACTGCAGCTTTGACCTCCTGGGCTCAAGTGATCCTCTCACTTCAGCCTCCTGAATAGCTGGACTACAGGCATGTGCCACCTCTCCTGGCTATTTTTTTAAAATTATTTTGTGTAGAGATGGGGTTTCACCACATTGCTCAGGCTGTTCTCGAACTCCTGGGCTCAAGTGATTCTCTCACCTCAGCTTCACAAAGTGCTGGGATTTCAGGTATGAGTCACCATGCCCAGCCCCCTCTTTATATAAAATATTGCAAAATTATTGTTTATAAAGAAATGATCAAAAGAGCCAAAGCCAAAAATGTGAGAAAAAGGTATTGTAGAGGTGGGTCTGACAGGTTATTAATAGAAGTTTTTACTTTCCTTGAATTTACAATGTTTGTGGTAATGATGGATGGGGATGTTCCTATAAGCTAAACTCATTAACTCCCTTTGTGGATATCTGCTATGTTACCAAAGATTTCTTCTTCATATCTTCTCAAAATTGTACCTATTGCTATCTAAACCTAATTCCTCTCACTGCACAATGAGAACCTCTGGTCAGCATTTACTATATATTTTATATGGTCAATGTCTGTGATGACTATATTTTACAAGTTAAAACATAGCTTTTTCCTAGTTTATACATTTATGGTTTTATAGAATATGATATTTAAACTCTTATGAAAGTGTCCAATTAATTTGTATTTACTTACATACTTCAAGAATTACCTTTATTATAAAAAGTGTGTAAAAATTGAGTACATATTTTGAGTATGTATTTCATGTACCTACAAATATATTTGTGAAAATTATACTGGAAAATTGAGGACAATGTTATTAGAGTGTTATTTGTCTGATCTTCCATAATTGTTTTTAGGTGTGTTTTTTTTTTCATTTAAAATTTAGCATTAAAATTGGTGGCTTTAGACATATTTTATGTTAAAGACAAAGGTTAAAAATTCTCTTATGTATTGTGCCTTAAGAATTATCCAATACAGCCTAAGTCAGATCATAAATATGCTTGTATTATATTTTATTTACTTATAAGGCAAATGTATTATTTTCTGACATTTATATTTTGCTTTTATGTTTCATGAGCATCTTTTTAGTTTAAATAGATTTCTTTTCTTCTTTCTTCTCTTCATTTGTCATTTTTTTTTTTCACAGTCAGATTCACTCAATCCCAAGACAAGATGCTCTTTGATAATGGACTAGAGGAAAGGGTGAAAGAATGGTTTAGAACTAATTCAGGAAAGAACAATCTGATTCACACTTGGAGGAGGACACAGGAGCTGAATCAGATGGGGCTGTGGTGCCTGGGGAGGAAATTGTGAGTACTTGCTCCTGATTGAGTATCATTATCCTCCTGTTGTCTAGGAAGATGATTGTTATAATTAGCCACAAATGTCATAGGCAACTATAATTAACGTTTTCCTGTAACAACTGATAGTTTACCTTTTCAATGCCTTCTTTTATCTATCCACCATGGGGCTTTCCCCATCCCTCCATAACAATCAAATATAGGATAAAATATGTTTGTGTTATAGTATGTGTCTGTCAGTGAATACTTATAGTAATAATGTGACTATTCATTTTTAAAAAGTCATTAAATGGCTACTCACCCAAATTTCAGGCTCCTTTAAAATTAAAGTTCCTATAAAAAAATTAGAAATCATGAGGTTATATAATAGGAATGCTGGTGGAGTCCTTAGAGATATTTTAGGACCATTTCTCATTAATCTTATTTCTAAATATAGTATAAAGGGATGTTATTAATTGTGTTGCATAATGCCTTTGAAATGCAATATTAATATCCTTTGGATTTTATCTGTAGTGTAATTTCTTAATTCCATTTTAAATTTATTATGGTAATTCAGTGGAAGTATATATTTGTATTCTATTATAGAATAGTTATAGTTTCTATTCTATTTTTAATACAAAGTTTATTTTAATAGAAATACAATAGTTTGTATTCTATTTTTAGTAAGTTGCTTTAGTAAGAACTCTTAAGTTGAATTTTTAAAATAGAATAAAAATCACAATATTTTATAAAGCATTATATAATTGTGAAGAATTTTTAACTAGCATGCACCTTTGCTAGATACTAACCAGATAATAACTATATGCACTGAATTGCTTTCGAATGAAAGTCACTCAAGTGCTCTTTTAAAAAAATGTCGCACTGTTTTGGATTTCATACTATATTTATTTATTTATTTGGAGCAGAGTCTCACTCTGTCGCTTAGGCTGGAGTGCAGTGGTGTGATCTTAGCTCACTGCAACTTCTGCCTCCTGGGTTCAAGTGATTCTCCTGCCTCAGCTTCCCAAGTAGCTGGGACTACAGGTGTACATCACCACGTCCGGCTAATTTTTATATTTTTAGTAGAGACAGGGTTTTGCCATGTTGACCAGGCTGGCCTTGAACTCCTGACCTCAGGTGATCCACCTGCCTTGGCCTCCCAAAGTTTTGGGATTACAGGCATGAGCCATCATGCTTGGCTTCATACTATATTTAGATTAATAAGTTTCATTGCATATTTTTAAGTAACACTAGAAAGTCATATTTAGAATAGTAGTTAAATGAAAACAAATCAGTGACATAAATAGCTAGTAAATCCAGGCCAAAGATAAATGTTCCCAAAACTGAGGAGAGATGGGACTAACATCTTACAATGATATGCTTTTGTTTGAATATAGCTACTGTCTGAACATTTTTGTTTCTTTTACTACTACAATTTTAAAATGAATGGTCAACATCTGATGTCTGCCTGTCTGCCTTACATCCTTATGACCTGAATTTGTTCTATATGTCCTCACTGAGATGTTGTGCTAGGATGTCATTAATAAATTATTTCTACAATACACAATGACCGTTTGCTCAATGTTCATTCTCCGTGACATCTCTGCAAATTTAAAATTGTTGACCACACCCTCCTACTCGAAAGAAGTGGCTTTTGTGGTATCCATTTTGAGTTGTCTTCTCTCTGGATTATTCCTTCTCTCATTACTATGGATTTTTCCATTTTTCTAAATGTGCATGTTCCTTCATGCCCAGTTTTAGAACATGCACTCTTTTCCTTCTTCTTTAGGAAATATCTATTTTCTAAGCTTCAATGATCATTTCTGTGTGGATAAAATTATGAACTATGATAAATAACATTTTTTCATCTCCAGACTTGTCTTGTTGAATCTCCTAGAGTCGAGGAATCAAAGAAAAATAACGAGATTAAGGATTTTTTTGAGATCATAAAACTATAGAGTCACAGAGTTAAAAATATGGAAATAACTGGAATTATGGAGATTCTATCAGGAAGGTTCCTGTTTGTTTGATTTTTCAAAAATTTTGCTCTTGTTTGAAAGACGATGCATTTTTTCTTTTCAGTTTTTATGGTTAATTCGTTGTTTCTTTAATTTTAGAGGTGGTTCTTGTCTTGTTGCATATTTTTTAATTAAAGGCCAATAAAATATAGACTATATTTATCTATTTTCACGCAATTAGAATAATTTTCTTAAAATAAATTCCTTTAAGCAAAGGTACATAGTTTTTTTAGGCTATGGAAAAATTAAATTACTGTGTATACTCCAAGTCCTTTTAGTGGCACTGGAGCAAGACTGTTACTTTAAAGCCACTTGCTGATTTTGCTGGCAGTGATTATAATGAAATATAATAATATGTTTTATTTATAAAGTGCTTTTCACCTGTACATTCAGAGTGTCTGGATTTCAAGTGATACTCAGGGTATGTCAGTTGATAACTTCACTTTCTGAGGCCTGATGAACACATTTGCATAACATTCATGCTTGTTGATTACTGGGGTCAAAAAGTCCAAATTCACACTGCATGTGTTCAAAATGTCATAGGATTACTCAATAAGGTCTTGAAATTTTTTCCTGCCATATTATTTTTGTTTAAGGACAGGATTTGGGACAAACAAACAAACAGAAGCTGAAGACTTCTCTGTGAAAGACCTAAACTAGGGTCTTGTGTACTGAATAAAATATAACTATAAAAGGATGACACAAATTTCCTTATGTGATTGTGGAATTAGTCTCGTTATCTTAAAATCATACCATCATACCACAGCTATTATTATCACCAAAAAAGAGCAAAGGATACTTTAGTTTACTGTCCAAAGATCGGTTTTACTAATGAAAAAACATTTCCCTGCCTCCTCTTAGTCATTAGAAGACATTACATTAAAAAGCCCCACAGTTGCTTCTGAATAGTTAAAGCATATTCTTAAGTGGTTTTCTCCCCCAATTTCCTCTTGTTCACATTCTTTCCCTTTTTCTTCTCTACCAGTTTCCATCTTTTCTAAGACAGTTAGGTAATGACTAGCAATACATTTGTCCCTACCCTGTATAATTCAATACATTAAAACGAGTTGGAATTCAATAAGAAATATTGCTAATTCCACATGTCCTCTGCTCCGTGTCTTTGGCTGTGGACTGTTGGCTGCTCATTTTGCTTTTTTAATTTGAAAGGCGGCTCTAAAAAACCATTTTCTTCTTTGTACCTAATTTTCTGAGTTGAAAATATTTACATATCCACATATGGCATTCAACATATGTGGAAACTATATTTGATAGTAAAGAAAATTTGATACCAAATATTTGGTAGAAGTAAGCAAATATAATCTTAACATAATAGTAAGAGCATACTTAGAATAATAGGAAGAGCACACGGACCATTACACATGATCAAATATTTGCTATAAAAACATGTTGGAATAGAAAATTAATGTTACTATAAACACTTTTAAAGCACTGCTATATTGGAAATATAGAAATGGAAATTAAAGTAACTTACTTGAATAATTTTATTCAAACTATTGCTATTAAACTTATTTTAATAGTCCTGTTCAAACTATTTTTATTCCTAGTCAAACTATGAGTAAATTGCTGTACTGTAAGTTACCAAATGTTTTAAGACTTACAAAAATATCACCACACTCATATCCTTATTAAATTCATTCTTCTATGATCCAGCAGCTGCCACAACATATAGTAAATATTATGACAAATCTATTGGGAAGTGTTTTGGGTTACAGCATTGAAGAAAATAATTTCTGCATGATGTAGGGCAAAAAATTAAGATATTAAGGGTAAATACTTTCACAAAAGATCTAAATTCTCTAAAGAATGATGTAAGATGTTCCATATTATGCTTATTTAGTTTATATTTGCACTAAAAATTTTGAATTTAGTTTTATTTCAGTATAAGATGTCTCCCTGATATCCTAGGTAAAATAAAAATAACAAGCAAAAAACCCCCAACATCCTGAGAGCAGTCAATTTAATTTTATTTTTAAAGTGTTAATATTTGGGATTTATTCTCTCATCCTCAATTCTGTTCAAAAGTAATAAAAGCTTAAAGCAGCAACATACTTATTTTCTCCTCCTCCAAATCTTAGACTGATTATGTTGTTATTAACAGTTACTTGATTAAAGATGCATACCAGTTTTCCTTTTGTTTTTCTTTAAAATAAAGCAGGTTACTCAACCCCATATTGTACATGAAAGGAAAACACATCTTGGGCAGATCTACTCCACTATTATAGATGTAAAGCAGACCCAAAGCACACCAAGGAAATATAATGTCACTCGAAAGAAATTAAATTAAAAGTAATTTAACCTAAGAAATAAAAGAAAAAACAACAATAAGGATATTAAATGCATACCACAAAAACCTATACACTTGCTACAAATAAATCAAAAGCTAGCACGAAGCTTTCTAACAATCAACTGAAAAATTGTAATGTGGACAATTTTATAGTTTACAGAGTTTATGTGTTTAAAAAAGGCTGCTCAAGAGGTAATTATTCTGTGTACTAGTCCCAGAAAGAAATTCTTACAAGTTTCCTCAGTAAGAGACTACTGTAAAGAACAATGTCCACAATGATATTTCTATAGCTGAATAGTTTGAAGGATATGTTTTTAGAAAGTTTATATTAAATATTTAAGATTTTAAAATTATAATTATGTTTATATCAATGTACTATATGTAAATTAATACATGAAAATAATTAAATATATGCATATGAAATATGTAAATATATCAAAATATATATCATATTTTCTTAGAGCATTATAATAATTAGAGAATAGAAAGGTAGACGTATTTTCTATGGAAGTACATGGTATAGGTACCATGAATCAACAATGACTTGGCCGGGTGCAGTGGCTCACGCCTGTAATCCCAGCACTTTGGGAGGCCAAGGTGGGTGGATCACCTGAGGTCAGGGTTTTGAGACCAGCCTGGCCAACATGGTGAAACCCTGTCTCTACTAAAAATACAAAAATTAGCCAGGTGTGGTGGCAGGCACCTGTAATCCAGCTACTGGGGAGGCTGAGGCAGGAGAATCACTTGAACCCACGAGGTAGAGGTTGCAGTGAGCCAAGATCACGCCACTGCACTCCAGCCTGGGTGACACAGCAAGATTCCACCTCAAAAAAAAAAAAAAAAAAAAATGACTTTAAGTAGACACCTGGCCACGCCCTTTGTTACTAAGGAGAGGGGCTCAGGGGCACTGCTCTAAAAGAAAGTTATTTATTATTATTTTTTTTGAGACGGAGTCTCGCTCTGTCGCCCAGGCTGGAGTGCAGTGGTACAATTTCGGCTGACTGCAGGCTCTGCCTCCCGGGTTCACGCCATTCTCCTGCCTCAGCCTCCTGAGTAGGGACTGCTAGGACTACTAGCTAGGACTACAGGGGCCCCCCACCACGCCCGGCTAATTTTTTGTATTTTTAGTAGAGACGAGGTTTCACCGTGTTAGCCAGGATGGTCTCGATCTCCTGCCCTCATGATTTGCCCGCCTCGGCCTCCCAAAGTGCTGGAAAGTTATCATTTTTGGCAAACTATCCATAACATACAACTGTTTGGTCGTTTATAATCTTATGCAGTAGGTTAGCTCATTTGGTTCTCTAGGTATATATTTTGCAGTCAATTCTTCTCTGCAGAAGAATGGCCTGCTTTTCAAGATGAACGACTCCAACTATGCTTTCCTGAGACTTAAAAAAATGGCCAAAGGGCATGATTACTTTGTCTGCATATATAATTTTTAAGGATAATTTTTTTAAGCCATGTACCCTCTGCTGGAGAACTTTAGGGTTGGTCCTTTTATCAGTATATCCAAAATTACATTCTGAGGAACTTCTTGCCTCTTCCCTAAAGGACTGAGAGACTTGGTATTCATTATATATTCTGTTAGGCAGACACCTCGCCTTTCCTAGGGGGATGTTAGTCTATCTCTGCTTAGATGGCTGCAAGGCATAGAGATAGTTCCAACTTAAGGCAGAACATAGAATAGCTGCACTCCAGGTAGCTGTTAAAGAGTACTTAGGTCCCTGCTGCTCCAATTTTATGAAAAAGTCAGTTGAACAAAACCATATTTATAAACACACACACACACACCCACACACACGATCACTGGATGGACATGTAGTCCCACAAGAAGATGCATTAATTGACTGAAAATTGCTGTTGGCCCTCAGACTATTGCCTTTATTGAGTTGCTTCTTTGGTGCAGTGCCCCAGCCTACAGTGAGTGACTTTATAAGAAACAGTCTAGGAAACACATTGCTGCATTGAGTATAAGAGTGTTGTTAAGTTTGTCACATCACTTATTATCATTTTTATGAGGACCCATGGGAGAAAATTCTCTTAGATTTCAGAAATAGTAATGCCTGTCCTGGGCCACACATTTTACCCTCTCATCCATGCTACAAATAATGTAACTGATTGGGCCATTCTGAAACCTGGGCTTCCTGGCTCTGTCCCCCAAGGCTCTCCTTGCCCCAGATCCCAGAAAATGTAGCATCAATATATGCGCTTCTTCTAGCAGGCTTCCAGATCCCTAGGCATCCTGTGTGTTCACTTCAATCTTGACTTCAACCATTTTCTTCCATTGTCATTTTTTCTTGATTCCATTTATCATATTTTTAGTTTTTATTCTATCTTTTCGTAGTGTATTGCATGGATTTTTAAAAGCTATTTTCAATAATTTATGAATGTGAGCATGAGAATCTCGAGAGCAGTCAAAGCTTTGACCTTTCAATGTTACATGTCCTCTGAGTCTAGGGGCCCCTGTGTTCTGTAAGCTGCCGCCATATACAGTTAGACCTCACTCAAAATGTGCTCACTGCTCTCGCTACAGGCATTTTCTGTGCGGACAAAATAGTATTTTACCACCTTCCCCAGGGAGGACGTGAAACATGGTTGCTACTGCTTCTGTTTCTGCACATCACTTGTGCTATGCACTTGAAGCATATAAATTTTAATATAAAATTTAAGCCTTCTTGGAGGTATTAGATTCTGTGAGCTTAATGTTTTTGATGACTCATATTGTTTTGTTACTCAGTTTCTTTGGTGATTTAGTGAAAGATCTGAACTCTTCTCCGAAATGAACACACTCATTTAATAAAAAAATGAAGTGTTTACATAATTATTTTGATAAGAGTTGACAGTAAAGCAGAAATTCTGGAAATGCTGGTACTAACTATTGTCACTAAACTCATTTCTCCTTTGTCTGAAAGTATTTCTTACTTAAATGACACATCTGAAATTCAATGTATGCTGTGAGTTCCTTTAGCACTCACACTTTTAGAATAACTAAGAAGAGTATAGGAAAATCATTTCTATTAGGTTATCATTCACTCACTCATCCATTTATTCTGCAGTCAGTAACTCCCCTGTGCCCTGTATGATTCGAGGTACTGGGAATACTGAGGTAAGTAGTACAAAATCCATGCCCCTGTGGAACTTATGCTCTAGTCAAGGAAGGAAGAGAACTAATGAATGAACTAATAAACAACTAAATGAGATAGTTTCAGATAGTTGTGGATGCACTGCATAAAAAGAAAGGTGGCCATGTATAATACCGACTTTGATTAGAGGGGTCAAGGCAGGCGTCTGATCTTTGATACGAAACTGGAATAATGAGAGGGACTCAGACATGCAGAGATCTAGGGAAGAAACCCTTAAGGCAGAGGGAACAAATCATGCAAAAGTTCTTGGATGGGAATAAGTTTGTGTTCTCAGGATCCAGAGGGAAGTCCAGTACAACCTGAGCCAGGAATTTCAAAAGAGGTGAGCCAGGAGGGTGAGGGACAGAAGGCAGGCCACTTGAGGTCTTTGGCTGTACATGTCTTTTCTTTAGGCCCCTTGAGCAAGTCATCTAACCTGTCTAAGCCTCAGTTTCCCCTTCTTTAAAATAAAGGGGATAGAACTATCTCCTAGGTTTGCTTGTGAAGATTTAGTATGTTAATCGCTGTTAGGTGCTCGGAAGAATGTCTGCCACTTAGTAAGGACTATGTGTGTTATCTATTATTATTCTGCATTTATGTACTTTCCCCCTAGCTGACAATTTGTTGCTCTGATAGATTTTTAAAGCTAGAATAGGTCTTGGAAATCATATTAAATCTTGACATTTTACAGACGACACTTCAGCTCAGTGAGGTCAAATGGTTGACACAAGTTCCCAAAACTGGTAAGTAAATGTTTAGACTAGAATCTTGGTTTCTTGACTCTCAGGCCAAGAGCTTTCTACTATTAAATAGTGTTAGCCTTTAGCTATCAACCTTATGGCTTAGAATTATTTTCCTTAGTATTTGCCTTATATAATTATATTGACAATAGTATTATTGAAGCTGTATTTTTTGGTAAAGACTGAGATAGTTACCACACTGGTAGTGAATTTACAAGCTAATGATTTACTGATAACTGAAAGAAATTTGGAAAGAATTAGGATTTTGCCATGAGGTTTATAACAGCTTTTGCCCATAGTAAAATAATAATATAGGCTATTATTTAAGATTATTCTATTTTATCTAATGAATTAACCACAGATTCAAATATTCCATTAGTAGCTTTAACTTTTGCACCTTTTGAATAAGATGAATATAGGAAAATTATTTTATTACTTTTTTCATTCATTTATTTCCTCAATAACTACTCTGTACCCTGTACTAATCTAGAAACTAGAGATATCCTTGTAAACATTATAAAAGTGTCTCCTCTCATGGAACTTATACTCTAGTCAGGGCAAGCAGACAATAAACACATAAGTGAATTAATAAATAATGAAAAGGGTAATTTTAGAGTAGTCCCCAAATACTTTAAAATTGGGAAATCAGGCACTCAGTGATTTGTCAGTCTAATAGATAATAATGGTATAACTAAAATCAGAAGTGTTAATCATGCTTTAAGTGATTAGTTCATTTAAACAACTTATTTTTCCAAGCCTCAGTTCTCTAGCCTTACTATCCACCAATAAATGAGTTAATAGGTTACATAAATTAAAATGTAATTATGCACATAGTGTTATTAAACAGTGGGGTTAAATTAATATGTGGCAAAAATAATGCTAAAATTACTTTACCTAAGAGGTATGATGTGGTGTCTCAGGTTAGTTTTAAATTTTAACTTGTCTCTTTCTACAACCTTATAGATTTTCCCAGACGTAGGAAAATTGGTTCCTGGGATAATCTTTATTTATTTATTTTTCATTTGCTTCTCTATAGAAAGTCTCTTACCTACAAAAGGTTTTGTTCCCAAAGTTAATTTGTACACCATTCTGAACTTGTTTACCATAGAAGCGGTGCTTAGCATAATCTTTAGGTTCAAATGTTGGTTTACAGAAGTTTATTTCACTGTTCTTGAAGCTGAAAAGTTGCACTTAATGGTGCTCCCTTGAGTTCTGGCCCAATTTGGTTGCAAGGAGTAAACAAAGGAGGTGCATTTTTCTCTTTCCCTGAGCACAGACCTGGATCCAGTCCATCCTGGGAAGCAGACGAGGTTTCCTCACGGCCCCCTCTGGTCTTCCCTTTCACACCCCTGACTGCCTGTGGCACTGTTCTCTTTATGTGTCAGGACAGATTTTTTTTTTCTAGTAAGAGTTATGTGTCCTCTATTCACTGTTTTCCATCTTATTGGAAGAATACCAAAGTTGATAATTGAGTAAACAATATGGATATTTGATTTTTCTAAATGCCAAATAGATGTATCACAGTGTCAAAATGATTTCCCTCATCTTTTGTTCAAATATCTGTTTTTAGGGGCCGATAACTTCCTCAGAGTTACCTTCTTTTGCTTCTTAACAATACCCTCTTCTCGGTTAGAGCTGTCACTGACTGGCCCCCAGATGTTCATAGAATGTTCTTGCTTCTAACTTTGAGATGGTACCCGGGGGTTAAAATCTATGTGATTTAACTCAAGGCAAGCTTAGTCCTGTTAAAAGAAAAAAAAAGGCTGAAAAAGTATAGCAGTGTTAATTGATTAGTTTGGGTTCACCCTGCTGTTGGCATTTGCTTTATTCTGTATATTGTCCTTGTACACTTTGTTGTCACTTTACAGAAATATGCTATATGGAATCCTAGCATAAGCAAAAAGCAAACGGAAGCAGTGAGTTTGTCCCACACCACTGTCAAGACAGTGCATAGGTCTGCAGCCTGCCAAAAATAGATGTGGTTTATAGTATGTTCAACTCCATTGCTCATATTTTTTCATTTCCTCTTCCCAGCTGAATAAATGGAGGGGGAAGAGCAAAAAATTACAACCATAAAAGGTACATTTTCCCCTCTATGTTCGATTATGGAGGGACATCTATAAACGTGGGCATAAAGCCCAGAGGAAAGGAGGTATTTCCGAAATGTTGTCTGATAGTCACTTTAGTTTCCAAATAAATATAGTTTGAAAATACATTGAGGACGTATAAGCAGAAATATTGACATATGGTAGGTAATATTTGGCTGAATTTGTGGATGAGAAATGAGCCTGCCGCAAGGAGCTTTGCTGGTAATTGTATAGCCCAGAAAGGGACTGACAATCAGGCATGAAACACAGAAGTTTAGGAAGCTGTGGAACCTTAATGATCATGTAGAAGAATTTATCTGGTAATTAAGACACTGAAATAAAACTACTGTAAAATATGAATAAAATTAATGTGATCATTTAGAAATAGCTGAACTACTCAGTTTCAACTTTTGCAATTTCCAAAAGGTATTATTTGCTGGGCTCCAGGGTGCCATGGCAAAAACAGGATCTTTCTTTGGTCAGTACCTACAGGTGAAATCTCATCTCCAGGCTGGCTGCTTAGGGTGTGGCATTTGTTTGTTAATTGTGATTTTACCGTCAAAGCATATGTCACATATGCTTAAGTATGTTTAATATTATAAGGCACGCCTGTAATATTATAATATAATATTATAATATGCTTTCTATTTGCCCCTCTGGAACCATCCAATTCTTTTCTATCAAGATCTGGGCTTTTACAGGCTGAACTTATCAGACTAGATCCACCTGGCTATCCACCTATAATATTATAAAATTATAGTATTATAATTAATATTATATGGCATGGTGGCTCACGCCTCTAATCCCAGCACTTTGGGAGGCCGAGGCGGGCGGATCACAAGGTCAGGAGGCTAACAGGGTGAAACCCTGTCTCTACTAAAAATACAAAACAATTAGCCGGACGTGGTGGCGGGCGCCTATAGTCCCAGCTACTCAGGAGACTGAGGCAGGACAATGGCGTGAACCCAGGAGGCGGAGCTTGCAGTGACCCAAGATCGCGCCACTGCACTCCAGCCTGGGCGACAGAGTGAGACTCCTTCTCAAAAAAAAAAAAAAAAAATTATAAGGCGCATATACTTAATGTGGAGAGCAGAATTTGCAGCAGTACATGCTCGAAGTAGTATTTACCTGAAAAAACAGAGTTTCGAGGAGATAGCATGGTTTATTAGAATGCACATTAGATTGGGATTTGGAAACTTAGTTTTCATTTCTACTTTTGCCATCTGGCTTTATGAGTTTAGATAAATGACATTCATTTTCGGATTTCTTTGTGTAGATCTCTAAAATGGGAAGGTTATATAGTTGATTTCTAGGGTTCTTTTCTAAATATCCAATAAATTTCTTTGAACAATTATCTCTAAGGAACTCATTTTTTTTAATGCCAAAGGAATTGGCTAAAATTTAAACAAAATAATATAAAAAGTAAAGAAAAATGTTGGAATCATTTTTTGTACTTATTTGTAGCTGATCTTGTGATACCTGTGGATGTTTTTGTGTTTATGATTTTGGGGTCAGGGAGAAAGTGCCACCCTTCTACTGAAGGCACATTGGTGACAGTTTCCTGATGGGCCATCATCATTTAGTAGTTCTATAGGCATCTACATCATCAAAAACAAGATGGCACACTCCAATGAAGAAAATAAAGAGAGCCTAATGAGCTAGTTAGAGCTCAAGGGGCTAGTTAGAAACTGTAGTCAGAGTTCAGGGTAACCCATAAGGAATGGCAAAGATTCGTTTGAGACCAGTAAGAGCAGGGAGATCTTAGCACCTTTGGGCCTTCAGGAGCAAAGAGAGAAGTAGATATTGGAATCTGTAAAGACATCGCTAGCTTGCTTGTAGCTATAGGAGAGGGTCTCCAACCAGAGCTCTGGGCTTTGGTGGAGAAACTTGGCCACTTTCCAGTAGGAAAGGAGTCAGAAGAGAGAATAAATATATGAATCTCTTTCTCTCCTGATTCTCTGATCTTTTGCTAGTGCCAACCATTGGCTAAACTCAGGTGGAAGCCAGATGCCAGGGGAACCAGGTGGATCTAGTCTGGTAAGTTCAGCCTGTAAAAGCCCAGATCTTGATAGATAAGAATTGCATGGTTCTGGAGGGGCAAATAGAAAGCATCAAGTACATTCATAATTTTATGCTATGGACGTGTTTTTTCATCCTATAGAAAGTAGTCATGAATTTTCGATAGACATTTAGAATGACTCTTGGCATGATTAACTTTAATGGAAAAAGTAAACTCAAAAGATTGCTTTGATCTAGACTTTGGTATCTGTTATCATATTGCTGCAATGATAATATTTTTACTAGGCCCCCTACTGACTGTATCACTGACTTTTTTAAACCTTTTGAATAGATACATAGTGTGACCAGAAGTCTATGTTCAGGGTCTATGTGTATGCATTGTTGGATTCCGTTTACTGTGAGATTGAAAACATTTGCATCTAAATTTATGAGAGATATTGGTGCATAATTTTCTTTTTTTTTTCACTACTTTTGTTTGTTTTTAGTATCAGAACAATACTAGCCTCACCACATTAGTTAGGAACTGTTCCCTTTACTTCTATTTTCTAAAAGAGGTGGCATAAAATTATTAGGCTGGGTGCAGTGGCTCCTGCTTATAATCCCAGCATTTTGGGAGGCTGAGGTAGGTGGATTACTTGAGGTTAAGAGTTTAAGAATAGCCTGGCCAACGTGGTGAAACCCGTCTCTACTAAAAAAATCCAAAATTTAGCTGGGCATGGTGGCACATGCCTGTAATCCCAGCTACTCGGGAGGCTGAGGCAGGAGAATACCTTGAGCCTGGGAGGTGGAGGTTGCAGTGAGCCAAGATCATACCACTGCACTCCAGCCTGGGCAAAAGAATGAGACTCTGCCTCAGGAAAAAAAAAAAAAAAAAGACAGTAGTACTTCTTTAAATGTTTGGTAGAATTCTCCAGTAAAATCATCTGGAACTGAATATTTTTTTCCAGGGACTTTTATATCATAACTTCAATTTCATTAATGGTTAAAGGACTATTCAGATTATCTATTTCTTCTTGGTTGAGTTGTGGTAATTTGCAAGTTTTGAGGAACTGCTTCTTTTTTTTCTAATTTGTCTGACTTCTGAGAATAAAATTGTTTGTCATATTTTCTTGATAACTTTTTAAATGGCAGTGAGATCTGTAGTGATATCCTCTATTTCCTTCCTAAGATTGGTGCCTTGTGTCTTCTCTCTTTTTGTTTTGTCAGTGTTGCTAAAGATTTGTGAACTTTATTGATTTTTTTCAAAGAACCAGTTTTTTAATGATTTTCTGTATTTTCCTGTTTTCAAATTTATTGATCTCTACTTTTGTTTTTATTATTATTTTTTGTCCTTTTCAACTTTTATTGTAGACTGAGAGGGTAGATATGCAAGTTGGTTACCTGGGTATATTGCATGATTCTGAGGTTTGGGGTACAAATGATCCCATCATCCAAGTACTGAGAATAGCACCCAACAGTTAGTTTTTCAACCCTCGCCCTCCTCTGTTTTTCCCCTCTCTAGTAGTCCCCAGTGTCTATTGTTGCCATCTTTATATCCATGAGTACCCAATATTTAGCTCCCACTTACAAATGAGAACACACAGTATTTAGGTTTCTATTCCTGTGTTAATTTGGTTAATACAGTGGCCTCTAGATGCATCCATGTTGCTTCAAAGAACATGATTTTGTTCTTTTTTATGGCTCTATAGTATTCCATGGTGTATATGCACCACCTTTTCTTTATCCAATCCACTGTTGATGGGCACTTAGGTTGATTCCATGCCTCTGCTATTGTAAATAGTGCTACAGTGAACACACAAGTGCATGTGTATTTTAGGTAGAAAAAAATTGTTTTCTTTTGGATATATACCCTGCAATGGGATTTCTGGGTCAAATGCTAGGTTCTGTATTGAGTTTTTTGAGAAATCTCCAAACTGCTTTCCACAGTGACTGAACTAGTTTACATTCCCACCAACACCAACACCATCTAAGTGTTCCCTTATCTCTGCAGCCTTGCCATCATCTGTTGTTTATTGGCTTTTCAATAGTAGCCATTCTGGTGTGAGATGGTATCTCATTGCAGTTTTGATTTGCATTTCTGTGATGATGAGTGATGATGAGCATGTTTTCATCTGTTTGTTGGCTACTTGTGTGTCTTCTTTTAAGAAGTGTCTGTTCATGTCTACTGCCCATTTTTAAAATGGGGTTGTTTTTTGCTTGTTAATTTAAACTTCTTATAGATTCTGGATATTAGACCTTTGTCAGATGCATAATTTGCATATATTTTCTCCCATTCTGTAGGTCATCTGTTCACTCTGTTGACAGTTTTTTTTTGTTTTTGTTTTTTTGTTTGTTTTTTTTTTTTGCTGTGCAGAAGCTATTTAGTTTAATTGGGTCCCACTTGTGAATTTTTTGTTTTTGTTATAATTGCTTTTGATGACTTGTAAATTCTTTCCCAAGGCCCATGTTCATAATTTTTGTAGGATTCTTATAGTTTGAGGCCTGACATTTAAATCTTTAATCCATCTTGAGTTAATTTTTGCATATGGTATATGTATATGTAAAACTTGTGTGTGGTAAAAAGTAGGGGTCCAGTTTCATTCTTTTGCATGTGGGTAGCCAGCTATCTCAGCACCATTTATTGAATACTCCTTTCCCCATTGCTTTTTTAAAATCAACTTTGTCAAAGATTAGATGGCTGTAGGTGTGTGCCTTTATTTCTGGGTTCTCTATACTGTTCCATTTGTCTGTGTGTCTATTTTTGTAGTAGTACTGTGCTGTTTTGGTTACTATAGCCTTACTGCAGGGGTCCCCAACCTGTGGACAGGTATCTGTCCATGGCCTCTTAGGAATCAGACTGCACAGAAGGAGATGAGCAGCAGGCAAGCATTATCACCTGAGCTCCACCTCCTGTCAAATCAGCAGGGGCATTAGATTCTCATAGGAGCACAAACCCTATTGTGAATTGCACATGCGAGGAATCTAGGTTGCGCACTCCTTATGAGAATCCAACTAATGCCTGATGATCTTAGGTGGAACAGTATCATCCTGAAGTCATCCCCACCCACTTGTCTTACACACAACCAGTCACTGGTGCCAAAAAGTTGGGGACCAGCTGCCTTATAGTATAGTTTGAAGTTAGGTAATGTGATGTCTCTGACTTTGTTCTTTTTGCTTAGGATTGCTTTGGCTATTCTTTTTCTCTTCTCTTCCTAATTTCTCTTTTTTTTTTTTTCGAGGTTCTTGAGAAAGGAATTTTGATTATTGAATTCAGAACTTTCCTTGTTTCCAGTTAGTGCTATGAATTTGCTTTTCAGCACTGCTTTAGCTGCATTCCACAAATTTTGATATGCCGTGTTTTAACTTTTATTTAGCTTTATGTATTTTTAATTTCCTTTGACACCTCCTTTTTGACCCATGGATTTTTTTTTTTTTTTTTTTTTTTTTTTACTGAGTCTCACTCTATTGCCCAGGCTGGCGCCCACACCACTCCTGGCTAATTTTGGTATTTTAAGTAGAGACGGGGTTTCATCATGTTGGAAAGGCTGGCCTCGAACTCCTGACCTCAAGTGATCCACCCACATCAGCCTCCCAAAGTGCTGGGATTACAGGTGTGAGTGACCATTTAGAAGTTCATTGTTTAATTTACATATATTTAAATATTTTCTTGTTTTTATATTATTGATTTCTGGTTTCCTTCTGTTATAGTCAGAGAACACTGTGTATAATTTCAATACTTTTACATTTGTTGAACTTTGTTCTATGGATTGGGATATGCTGTATCTTTGTGAATGTTACATGGGCACTTGAAAAAAATTATTTTGCCATTGTGTTGTGTATGTGTCATTTGGGCCCTGTTGTTTGATTGTTATTCAGACCCTCTATATTTTTGCTGATTTTCTGCCAAGTGGTTCTATCAGTTTCTGAGAGAGGGATGTTGAAGACCCTAACTATAATCGTGGATTTGTTTATTTCTCCTTTCAGCTCTGAGTTTTTGCTTCATGTATTTTGAGGCTCTGTTGTTTGGTGTGCACCTATTTAGGATTATTATGTCTTCCTGATTCATTGACCTTTTTATCCTTATGTAATGTCCTATGTCTGTCTTTATCTCTGGCAATTTTCTTTGCTTTGATGTCTACTTTATTAGATATTAATATAGCTACTCTTGCTTTTAAACAAATGTTTGCGTGGTATACCTTTTTTAAAATCCTTTTGTTGTCAATCTACCTATGTTATTACATTTGAGGTGAGTTTCTGTGAAACAATATATAATTGTCTTGTATTTTTAAGTTCACTCTGCTAACCTCTGTGTATTTAATTGGTTGATTTAATTGCTTTAATTGTGTTTTAATTAGACAATTTCTATTTCACATAACGAATGATATATGTTAATGCTTAAGTCTTCCATTTTTATTATTTGTTTTCTGTTTGTTCTTCTGGTTCTTGTTTCCTTGTTTCTCTTTTCTTTACTTCCTGGGTTACTTGAATTTTTTTTGTTAGGATTCCATCTTGATTTATTTTTAGTGCTTTTGAGTCTCTACCTTTGGGCATTGCAGTATATACATATGACTTTTCACAGCCTGCTGGTATCAGCAATTTGCCACCTTTAGTGGAGTGTGAAATCTTCATTTCCATTTTGAGCTCTTTCCCTTCCCCAGATTTAAATATAGTTCTTGTGAGTATCATATGCTATTCTAATTTTTATTTCAATCATTAAACAAGATTTATAAAACTCATGAAGAAACTTCATAGTCTATTAAATATACTCATATTTTGTCATTTTCTATTATTTTCTTTTCTCCTGATGTTCCAAGGTTCTTCGTTTTATCGTCTCCTTTCTGTTTGAAGAATTTATTTGGCCAATTTTAAGACTAGATCTGCTAGCAACAGAGTCTTTTACTTTTTCCTTCATCTGAGAATGCTTTTATTTTTCCTTCATTCTTGAAGGAGAGTTTATCTATCGAATTTGTGATAGTTCTTCTCTTTGAGCATTTGTCACTTTCTTAGCGCCTCCATGGTTTCAGAAGAAAAATCCACTGACACTTGAATTTGCATTCTCCTGTAGGTAAATCATCATTTCTCTGTGGCTGCTTTCAAGACTTTTTTCTATGCCTTTCATTTCCTGAAATTTAATTACATTGTGTCTTGGTGTGGATTTCTTTGGGTTTATCCTACTTGAAATGTTGAGCTTGTTGAATCTGCAGGTTTGTGTCTTTTTCCAAATTTAGAAAGTTTTCAGTCATTATTTCTTGGAGTACTCTTTCAGCCCCATTCTTTCTCCTCTTTTCATTTTGGAATGTGATGATGTAATTATTGAATTTTTTTTATTGCTGTCCCATAGGTCCCTGCAGCTCTGTTCATTTTTCTAAGTCTATATTCTCTCTGTTGTTCAGATTGAATGAATTCTGTTGATCTGTCCTAAAGTTCACTTACTCTGTGCTCCATGATCTCCACTCTACAATTATGCCCATCCAACAAGTGCTTTTTGTTGTATTTTTTGTTTCTATATTCCATCCAGTTCTCTTTTAAACATCTATTTCTTTTTTTAAAATTTAATTTAATTTTAAGTCCTGGGATACATGTGCAGGATGTGCAGGTTTGTTATATAGGTAAATGTGTGCCATGGTGACACACTTATCAATCTAGCACCCAGGTATTAAGCCCCTCATGCATTAGCTATTTATCCTGATGCTTTCCCTCCCTGGCCCATCAGCAAACCCCATTGTATGTTGTTCCCCTCCCTGTATCCATATGTTCTCATTGTTCAGCGCCCACTTATAAGTGAGAACATGCTTGGTTTTCTATTCATGTGTTAGTTTGCTGAGGATAATGGCCTCCAGCTCCATCCACATCCCTTTAAAGGACATGATCTCATTCCTTTTTATGGCTGCATTGTATTCCATGATGCATATGTACCACATTTTCTTTATCCAGTCTATCATTGATGGGCATTGTGTTGATCCCATGTCTTTGCTATTTAAACATCTATTTCTTTAATGACATTTTTTCAATTGTTTCCAGAGAATTTGTAATTCATGTTGCGTTTTTTTTTATGATAGCTGCTTTAAAATTCTTGTCAGATAATTACAATATCTGATTAATTTTGGTGTCGGCATCGGTTGGTTGTCTTTTCTCATTCAAGTTTTAGGTTTTGGTTCCAATATAACAAGTCATTTTACTTGTTGCCTGAATATTTTGTCTTGTGTTAAAAGTCTCTGGGATCTTACCTAAATCTTTTCTTTTAGCAGGGACTCATCCTGTCTATATTTAACATGCAGTTCTTAGGCTACTATGTGGGTTGTGGTTCCAATGACAGTTTCATTTTTAAAGCCTTTGGTGTGTTATTTTGGTCTGTTTGACTTACCTGATGTTTCTTGGGCTCACACTAGTTCCTGCAGAAGGGTTTTCTCCAGACTGGGACACTGGGTGTCCCTAGGTGAGCGAAGGCAGTCCCAGGCCTACAGGTAGAAAGAGGCTCCCTGACCAGATCTTACAGAATGATCTCTCTACTGTGCCCCTAGTTGCCCCAGGATCTCTGGTCAGAGGAGGGGAGTATTAGGCCTAGGAGATGAAGAGACTTTGCAGGTCCTGCTGCCTGCTGTGTCTGGATCCCTCCTCCTGGTTTCACCCACTCATCCTGGTATCCCAGTATGGATGGGGAATTCCAGGCTTGTGGCGGCTTCCCTAGAAAATACTTATTCTGACAAGATCTTCTCTTCTTTGAAGGCCAGAGTATTTCCCAGGCTGGGCCACTTGGTATGACCCCCTTGAAGGCACCCTCTGGAGGATGTCATAGGCCCTCAGAGGCAAAGAGGCTCCAGGATGAGGCCGCGTGTGTGGAATTTCTTGCAGGTGCTATGGGGCAACCTTGTTCTCTCCCCACTGGAAGGAGAGTGCTTCTCCCCATCCATCCCCCTTGATGATTCTTCCTGGCTTGGCTTGTGGTTTCTCAGGGGCTCGAGTTCCATCGGGGGAGGTGTGGCCTTACCAAGGCTGCTTTCTGGTGCTGGGTTGAAGGAAAATGCTGGCCCTGGGTCACTTTGTTCTACTGGGTCACTTTGTTCTACAGGGTGTTGCTCCTCTAGTCTTTGGGTCCCAAACCAGCTCACCTTCTTCTTACCAATAACCAGAGTTCTCCTTTATTTGCTTCTTGCTATTTTCAGGGTGAGGAGTGGGTACAAATAGGTGGACACCATCTTGCCTGGATTGGAAGCCCAGGGTCTGTTTTAAACCAAGGGAAGACGTTTCATTGAAGGAAGTTGTGGAGGAAAATGAGAAAGACTGCACAGCAGGCAGAAGGGGATGGGAGCTATGAAGCCCTCTTTCACTGGAGGCAAAGGAAAGCTGAGAAACTACTCTAGACAGCATACATATCTATCTCTGAGTTAGTATGCTTTCTTCCCCCGTCCCTAAATTTCAGCCTTTTGTATTTCTTCATTCATTCTCTATATAAATGGATATGTGTAATGATAACGACAGTAATTTTTGTTTTTGTTTGTAGGCCATTGCTTTGCTTTCAGTGTGCCTTGAGGTTTAAACCCCTGAAGAAAATGAATCTGTTGTGAAATTTGGATTATTATCTAGCAGTAGATGAATTGATGATGGACTAATAAAAGGGTTAATGATGATAACTTAATTGAGCCTACAAAATTTTATATATGCATATGAAGAGATATATTCACATATAATTTTATTTCTAGACCCTTGTGGTATTATGAGAGCTTCAATTTAAATTATACATAAAATAAATTGTTTTATTATGGTTGCTAAACAAACGTGCTGCAAGTATGTGTATGGATACCTAATCCATTAGCCCAGAGGCCTTTAAAGTGAGTGTTCTCAATCCTTTGGAAAGAAAATATTAGCATTTCTATTTCTAGTTATTTTTTATCTCAGTGTCCTTTCACTTATATTTTGTGTGTATTTTAAATACTATAACATACTATAACAGCAATATACATATAAATTTAAAATTATATAAATTTGGGCACTGATAGGGTACTGTAAAATCAAAATAGTTTGGAGATTAATGCCTCAGGCAACAGAAGATTTTCAAAATTCACTGCATAAAAGAGTACTTAATTTGGGGGCATTCTTCCCAGAATAATTTACAAAATCTTAAACTGAGGAGAGGCAGAATGTTCACAATATTCATGTATGGATATGTTTGAATAACACATTTCAATCTCAGAACCTCAGAGGAAGAAATGTTTTTGAAAGCATGTGGAAGAGAAAGAAATCTGGCAGCTCAGGACAAAACTTGGATCTGGGATGCAAGGCAGCACAGGTTTGCATGATTTAATGGAGGAAAGCCGGCTGCTACTGCTCTCAGTAGGTTCAAATCTATCTTTTAAAATCTCTTCCCTTTTTCCACCTGTGCACCTAAAGCTCCTTATCCTACTTTCTTTTTTCTATAGCGTGGATTCACCTGCTAACATACTACACAACAAACTAGTATTAATGTTTATTGTGGGTTGCCTGTTTTCTCCCAGCTAGAATGTAAATTCCACGAGGTCATGTGTCTTCACCGGCTCATTGATGTAAACCAAGCACCTGCAACAGTGCCTGAATAAAGTGATGATTAACTATGTATTTGTTAAATTACCAATAGCAGGGTCCTGGGCTAGCTTGCAAGTTTTAGGCCTTAGTGGTTTTTATTAGCATTACAGCTAAACCGCTCTGCAGTTAATGTCCCAAGGTTAAGATATTCCGTTCTCTTTGTTAGCATAAACATAAACTACATTTGGAGATTTTTTTTAGATGCAATATGCTAACTAGAATGTGCCTTTAAGAACACAGTATTCTTGTTTTTTTTATACAAAATACATTAGTTTTTTGACTTAGTGCAATTAAATAAGTCTTACAATCAGAGAGTTATTTTTAACAGTTGAGTTGAATAAGACTCCTCAGTGCCAATTCATATAGAGCCTTCCTCAAAGAAGCCACTCCTGATTAGGCTCACCTGGTTCCCATCACGGTTGTATGTCATTGCAACCGTGCGTGTGTCTTTAAAATATGGATCATGCATTGCTTTCTAAATGTCTTTCGTGGCTTCATTTGTGTTTCCTGTCTTTACTATCCAAGAAAATGATAATCATTGCAGAAGATGTAGAAGTAGAAGAGTTGTACCTGGGTGCTCCTGAGCATTTTGGAAAGATGTTGAAGAGAGAAGTCATTTCACTATTAGGGATTTGTGTTCAAGGGATTAGAAAGCTTTTCAGTTTCAATGGCCCCTAAGTATGAATTTACTTTAGAAGTGGACTTTTAAAATATGTATTTAGTTAGTGACTAATTGACCATCTGCTGAGAGCAAGGCAATGAAGGAACAATAAGCAAGGATGGATTCAGAAGAAAAGAAATAAGCAAAGATGGACAGATTCAGAAGAAAGAAATGAGAAATTCTTGGAGAAAGCAGACAAATGTAAGGGGAGCATTATTCATATTTTGTTTAGGGTTGGCTTTGTAAATAAATTGCTTTTATTTTATTTTTATTCATCCACCTTGCTTTACAAAGTATATCTTATTTAAGTGTTAAAAGAGACAATGATTATGATTACTAGGAAGTATAAATCCTTTTGTTTTTCTATCTTATATAATCTTGCAGAAGTTCTTGAATATAATCATTTCTCTGGTTTGCTTAAATAATTTTTGATGATTTTTTTCTGGTCCAAATTCAATGAAATACAGGAAAACAAAGTTTATATGCATTTGGAAAGAACATTTACCTCATCCTCCCTTCTCTCTGACTTTCCCACCATTTGCGGCTCTTGGGTGTCTGTTTGACTCTTCTGTCTGTATCATTTCCTCCATATAGTCCAGGCCTATTGATGTTTCTATATGGCCCATGTCCTTTACTTTTTTTTTTTTTTTTTTTTTAGATGGAGTTTTACTCTTGTTGCCCAGGCTGGAGTGCAATGGTGAGATCTCGGCTCACTGCAACCTCTGCCTCCCAGGTTGAAGCGATTCTCCTGCCTCAGCCTCCTGAGTAGCTGGGACTACAGGCACGCGCCACCACACCTGGCTAATTTTGTATTTTTAGTAGAGATGAGGTTTCTCCATGTTGGTCAGGCTGGTCTTGAACTCCCGCTCTCAGGTGATCTGCCCGCCTCAGCCTCCCAAAGTGTTGGGATTACAGGCATGAGCCACCGTGCCTGGCTTTGCTTCTTTCCTCTTGGCAGAGCCCTTTTAGATTTTCTCTTAGAGTATCATGATATTATTTTGACTTGTTTCTGGACCTCTTATTTTTTCTCTACCTGTCTCACACTCCCACAACCTCCCAAACTAGATTAATATTTCTATTTTCCAACTCTGCACATATTGCTCTCTTGTACTAAAATTTGCTATTTTCTTGTTGTCTGGTAGAAAAAGTACAGACTCTCCAAATTGGCATGAATGATTCTCCTCAAAGCATAAACAATCCTACCAGGTTTTCCCCCATTATTACCCTACAGCAATGTGTCTCGCACATAATAATGAGAGCTATTAAAAAATGTTTGTTTAAAAATGAACATTTCTTATCTTTCGGCCAGACTTAATTATTATTAGTGATACTTTATAATGCTATGTGTACTAACATCTCAGTTCCTTTGTTCGGGCCATAGGGAAACCTACATCATAAAATGCTATAAGTTAATTGGCACATAGGCTGTCTTCCTATTTTTGCCTCTTAGTATCCCATCAAGCCTTTAAAACTTCATCGAAAAGCCATCACAGCCATGCCACTTTAGAAACACTTCCTTGTGGCCAGGCACAGTGGCTCACACCTGTAATCCCAGCACTTTGGGAGGCCGAGGTGGGCGGATCACTTGAGGTCAGGAGTTCGAGACCATCCTGGCTAACATGGTGAAACCCTGTCTCTACTAAAAATACAAAATTTAGCTGGGTGTGGTGGCAGGTGCCTGTAATCCCAGCTACCTGGGGGGCTGAGGTAAGAGAATCGCTTGAACCCGGGAGGCAGGGCTTGCAGTGAGCCAAGATTGCGCCACTGTTCTCCAGCCTGGGAGATAGAGCAAGACTCCGTCTCAAAAAAAAAAAAAAAAAAAGAACTTCCTTGTTGTCACATCCATGTCTCCCAGCTGTTCTCTGAGTCACTGTAGCACTTTGTTTAGCATCACCTATCATACCATTTCCTCTACCATGTAGCATAGTAATTTTCACATTTAGATAACTCTCTTTCTCCACAACTTGAGAGCAAACTCCTAGAAGATAGATTTTTCTTACTTCTCTTTGAGACCTTGTAGTACCCATAACAAGTGATTTATTAATCTATGAGATCAGTACCTTTCAAGGGTGTTTGGTGTTTTCTGTCTGTTTTTTTTTTTTTTTTTTTTTAACCACTGCTGTTCTTGCCATAACAGGGCCATTTCATCAAATGTAATCTTGCATGGAAATCCACAGAAGAAGATAAAAAACAAACTCCCTCTGGTTGGAAGAGATGTGATTGTTATATTCTTCCCAAATATCCTCTTCCTGCTACCCTTTTCTGACTGTACAGAACACCCATTGCTCTGCTCAATCTTATCTGAAAACTACAGTATTTAGTTTATATGTCATAGCCAAACAGGGCGAGGCCTTTTACTATCACCCCATCAGTGGTTTACCAGAGCTCTAAATTTGTGCTTGGAATAAACACTTAAGTAAGGAGGAGTACATGAAGTCGCGTATGGTTAGTGGTTACCTTATATTTCTTATAATTGTATGTCCATTTATTGCCAAATTTTACCCCTGATAAAACCCATCCTCACTGTTGGAAATAGCTAGAAATTGAAGAGAAGGAACCTAAGTGAGTAACATAATAGGATTAGATGTTTTCAACAAATGACTTAGAAATAAAGTATATATAGGTTTTCCTGTGCTCTTTTGCTTTTTGCAAGAAGAAGGCTGAAATATGAGCAAGCTGACATTTTGCATGCATTTAGGAGGAAAGGGAGGGGTTGATAGGATTGGCTTGGGGCAGAGTATTCTGCTGTATTCTGAAAGGTTTGGTTCATCACAGCTAGAAGCAGGAGCAGGAAGGATTCTGATAAAAACAACCCTGGCTATGACGAAAGATATTTTTTTGGGGAGTGGGGGAAGGTTTGGGTAATGTTCCTATGAGCATGGGAAAGTTTTCTCTGAAGAGGGGTGGAAAATTGCCTTGAATTCTGATCTGAAGATATGCCAAGTTCTGCTTGTCTCTTAGAGCTATAGCCACTCAATTGGTAAGGGCAAAGAATGCTCCTAATACAAACGAGAGTTTCAGGAAAGGAAGAAAGAAAAGGGAAGTGAAAGGAGTATATGAAATAATATTTGCTTTTATGGTATAAAAATTAAGGGAGATTTAGGTCTTCACCAAGAGCAGTATTCTAATAACATTTTATAGACCCAAGCCTTTTGTTCATTTTTCTTCTTATCTTTCCTCCCTTCTC
Source organism: Pongo abelii (assembly GCF_028885655.2). Lineage (NCBI taxonomy): Eukaryota > Metazoa > Chordata > Mammalia > Primates > Hominidae > Pongo > Pongo abelii. The sequence continues at coordinate 22,316,592 of NC_071990.2, forward strand.
TCTCCCTTCCTCTTTGTTCTACCCCCTCACCTTTTTATTTAATGTCTATCAGAATGTTGAAAGTGATGTTTTCCACTGTCTATTTTCTAGAAATCCCTGCTAAAGCCCAGAAGCTGCTGCAAAACCAGCCTGACAATACCACCACCTTCTAAGGGGAGCTTGCAATGAGGTTAGCCCTCATTTTAGGTTCTTTAGAGGCCACTGAACAAATTTAGGGACCCTCATCCAGTCACCTCTCTCCATACTCAATAAATAGAAGATTAGGTATTTGAGGAGGGTGTTATAATTCAGTGATATAGTAGAGAATGTTTGTGAGGTTGACTCTCCAAGATAATTGCTGATAGAGATAATTACTCCCTAGGTTTAAAAGAAGGAAACACTAGCATCTCATTCCTGAGGTGAATGTCTGCTAATGAATCCAACTTCTGATCTACTCTGTGTCTATGTCAATGGGAGAAGGGAATTGGTAGAGACCCCGGGAAGGGGTCAGCCATGACCTAGTGCTATTGCTACTTCATTGCTTGGAGAGGTTATGATACATGAGTTTCTTGTGGGGCAGATGACACATAGCTGACCTCATACCAGTTTTCTTCAACAGAGTTCCTGAAGGATGAGGGGAACAATAGCAGAGGCCGTGGAGAATGCTACGGATGGCAGAGCTATGGGGCGAATAGGAGAATCAAGCCAGAGCATTTCCCCTGGGAAAGAAACTAAACTGTGTGGTGTCCTCACTAGTTGGTATCTTGGAAATTACAAATCAACTCCACTAGAAAGACACCCACTACTCAGAGAAAATCCAAAGTTGGTCCCTGTCAACAAGGGGAAGGGTACAATAGTACTACCTAAGTCAGTGATGTTTGAACTTTTTCATCTCTCCTAGTCCTCTATCCCATTCCAACACAGCCAGAGGAATGGAGATCCAGAAGAGAGAGGGGGAAGAAAAGTTGCAGGAATTGACCACATCTGCTTTCTCTGTTAGGTCCTTTGAGCTAACACAGAGGGAGAGAAAAGCATTAAATAATTTAAATATGGAGTTGAAACCTGACTGGACCAGACTTGTTAGACTCAGAATTACTAGAACATGAAATGTGTGTAAGATAATGCGAAAGAGATGGGAATTTAGTAGAGAATGATTGAACACAGCTATTAGAAAAAGAGAAATCCATGTCATGTTTATATCCTAACAATTTTTAGACTGCTCAGTAAACTCCATACTATTTGGAGGCTTTGCAGTTGCACAGTACTTATATTGTCTGTCATAACACTGAACGTTAACTGACAGAACATGCCTGCTTTCATAAAGAATCCAGAGAATTCAATCTTCTTTGTAGAATGACTAGCATGATTAATAATCTAACTCTTTGATTGTAATAACTTGACTCACAATAATCTACTGTGATTTTAAAGTAAGCTGTTAATTGTCTTATGTGCAAGGCTAGCTTCTGTTGTTTGTGACACATTCTGATAAGAATTTCTTAATGGGAGTGATAGATTTTCTTTTGATTTTCTATTAAATGAAGAGAAGAAACTTTGACAAATTGGCATTTTAGATCTTGATGTCTCTAAGGAGTCAGTTTTTATTTTTTAAGAGGAGACCTGTTACACCCAAGCATGGATTCAAAAGAGATAAAACTAAAAGAAGCTTGCAATGGAATGGATCATTAAGGACCTTCTCAGAAATAGATGAAATGGATGTGGGCTTAGCAGTTGTTGTTGTGGATGATTCGGCACTTCAGGAGCTTGAGATAATTGTCGATTTTATGTGAATCCCTGCGTAGGCAGTGGAGCAGGTTATAATAAGCAGAAAGGCGAGACTCTTCATCAGCCATCTGCAGGGATGAAAGTCCCGACCAGACAGGGTAGATCTCATTTTCTTTGGTTTCAGGATGAACCTAATCACACAAAAAAAGAGTGACTTATTCTTCATATTATTAGTATTTGTATGTCCTTGTTCTTTCTAACTGTTGAATTAAGAATTGAGAATGAGATATGAATGTGAAGTTTTAGACAAAGGCAATGATTTTTGTATATCTGGGCCAGTGTATCAGAAACCTATTAATCTAAAAACTAGAAGCAGAATACATGTTTAGGTTTTCTGACATCTACGTGATCACAGATGAAGTATGTTTTTGCAAGAGTAGAGAGATGAAGAACCGGAAAGGTACTATGTAAATATTGACATAGATTTGACCAAGAGACAATGGAGTAGCTAGCTTCGGTGCTCTCACTAGAGGAACTATTTCATTTCCCTAGTCTTGTCCCTGATGTATCCTTTGTGCTTTATTCTTTCTGACATCATTTATTTTCTTTCTGCTCTGAACTCACTCTATTCCCTATATAGTGTGTGTTCCAAAAACTTTAAAAAAGATGAAGATTGTACTTGTACTTGATGCTTTGGGGTACAGATAATTTAGTGATGACCATGACTAAGAAAAGCTGCTTACATACTCAGGAGATTTTCATTTCCTCAAATTTCTAGGAGAAACAATTGCTTTCTTTTGAGGTCCCTGGGCTGGGAGGTGCTGGGAAAAGCACCTACAAGAAAAGGGTACAGGCCGGGTGTGGTGGCTTACACTGGTTCACACACTTTTGGAGGCAGAGGCAGGTGGATCACTTGAGGTCAGGAGTTTAAGACCAGCCTGGCCAACATGGTGAAATCCCATCTCTACAAAAACATACAAAAATTAGCCGTGCCTATTGGTGCACACCTGTTGTCCCAGCTACTTGGGAGGCTGGGGCATGAGCATCGCTTGAACCCAGGAGGCAGAGATTGCAGTGAGCCGAGATCATGCCACTGCACTCCAGCATGGGTGACACAGTGAGACCTTGTCTAAAACAAAAAGGTCGGGGGGTGGCTGGCAGCAACTCTTCAGTGGTGAGGGCTGTGTGGTAGGGTTGGGGGCATGGCTGTGATAACAAAAGGAGGCTGAGCAGCACAACAGAGGGCATGCTATGTTTCTTCACACTCTATAAGCCTTTGCAAACCAGGAAAGTCCAGAGGTCTTAGAGACCAAGTAACCATTTTAACAACTTTAGGGATGTCTGCTAGTTTGGAGAGCTATTAGGTATATATCTGCTAGTTTGGAGAGCTATTAGGTATATATCTGGATGTAGACACTGATCTATCTGGATGTAGACCTTTTCCTATGGAGTGAGAATGTTTTTCAAATCTGGGATTCCCTATTGGAATTTAAAGTGTGTGTGTGTGTGTGTGTGCGTGTGTGTGTGTGTGTGTGTGTGTGTGTGTGTATTCATTGACTGGCTTTATGTTTTTAGTTTTAGTTTTTGTTATTTGAGCCCTAAGACAAAATTTACTGTGTAAGGGATAATGATATGAACAAGGCTAAATAAATAAGTGGTAGAGAAAAAAGAACAGAAAATGAAGTACTATAGAACAAATTAGTGACCTCAGAAATTAGGTTTACAGTAATGAAGAAAATAACTGGAAAATCAAAGTATTTATTTTATACATTCCAAGGTTAAAATGTGCTTTGTGTTTGTTTTGGACATATTTTTCTCGCATGAAAATAACAAAAATGATACATGATAATATGTACTTGGTACACAAAAAGAGAAATACAAAAATTGTTCCTGTTATTATTCCTATAATCATATATTTTTCTTTAGATGGTACATTATCCCTGAAAACCTCAGAAGCTGTTTAGGTATTATCTCACTAATGTTGAAATTATCCCATCTGAATGGAGATATCTATTGCAAATACTAACACAATCTAAATATGACTGATTATTTGGGAGAGATTAAGTACAATGACATGAGTTTTGATTTTGGAGTCCCAAGAAAAAACAACATTTAGAATGAGACAACTTTCTATAAATTACAAAATGAAGACATTCCAGAAAAGGTATATCTCCTTCTTTTGTGACTCCCTGCAATCTAGTGCTTGTGGGACCTCCTGAAATCAATGCAACCTGTGTGCACTGATGTCATCGTCTTGTCATGTTAATATCTGCTCCTCCCTGACAAGTCTGTGCAGCAGATCGGGGTGAGTGGCTGATGGCCCACCCAATCTGATTTTGGTTTTCTTCTTTCTCCCTTCCCACTCTCATCCTCTGGCGAGGGGAGAAAAGAGAAAGAATTTTCAATAGTGGGTGTCCTGGGATACTCTGCAGAAAACATGTATCTTGCAGATTCTATTCTCTAGTTTTCTGTCCCTTGAAAACACTCAACTTCTTGTCCTCAGGAAGGGGCAAGTCTTTTGTAGTTTTGCATATAGTGTAGGGAAAATGACATCTGTCAAATAGCCTTCTAAGATTCATTTACATTAGAATTTATGACTATGAATGACTAGGCTCTTGCTTTATTTAATAGCGGTCTAAAATATGGAATGCCTAAATTTCCTTCTTTCAAAGGGAAATATTTCTCATCACAGAGGTCACCGCTTATATTAATGAGAAAAAGAAAGAAGCACCAGGAGGCTGCTCACCTGGCTGACTATCAGCTCCATGCCCTCTAGAAGCCGTTTGGTTTGCTCCTCAATCTCTACGGCTTTGGATAGGATAGCCTCTGGGGCTTCTTGCATACCACGTACTTCCGTGACTAGATGATACAGAGGCTCATTCCAGGATCGCAATATGCTGACTATCAGGCTCAGAAAGTCTTTTTGCTATGAAACCATATAGAACAATTGCATTGAAATAGGTAAAATACAATGGGGTTAGTTACATGTGATTTTTGCTTAGAGAGGCTGTACTAAAATATCTTTTTTTATTCCTATGTGTAGGTACATTTTTCTTTAGGTGATAGAAGTTGTAGAAAAGTCAAATTTAAACTATTGGCCTAAACTTTGCTAAAATTAAAGAAAATCTGGCTTATTTCAGTAACCACTTTTTCTAATGAGAGTTCTAATTGATGAAATGAAGAATTTTGTTTTTCCTCTGAAATTCTACCATCTGTCCACTTAGTAAGATCTTTCGTATATGATTGATTTGCTTGTCCCTGGGGAGAAACTAAAGTTTTGCTGGAACTCAGTAGGTGCCCAGAGTATCTGACTCATGAGAAATAGATTCCACTGGGGTCCATGCCAAGGGGCCCAAATCACTGTCATCCAAGCGTTCATTCATACTAATGAATCAAATTGTTCATTGAACTATTCATTTTTGATTTGTAGTTTTATTTTGGGATCCTAGAACGAAGAGACAATGAAGATGACATGGAATTCATCAACATGCTTTCCTTGATCTATACAACTCCCTGCCCCATGCTGCTGGCAGAGCAGTCTGTTCTCTTGGCTTGTGCAGGTGAATAAAATGGAACCAATGTTATCTTGAATAACCATGGAACTCACAATGGAGTTCTGGCTGCCTACTTTTTGCTTACTACCACGATCGTGTAGGAGACGCCAAGTAGCTGATTATCTCTGATTTAAAATGCTTACTTTGTAGATGTCCGTGAACTAGTCTAGTGGTAACAAAATGAAGAATAAAGAAGAAATAAATGGACATTGCCATGGAAACATGTAAGAGGATATGAAAGAAAGGAGCTGTAAAGAGGTACAGGCCATAAAGTGAGTGTCAGTATAGTTTTTCTGGGAGCATTGCAACACAATGACTAAGAGTAAGGGTTCTGAATAGAATGAAGCCCAGGCTCACTGCTTACTTGCCATGTGACTGGTATAAATTCCATAACCTTTCTGGGCCTCAGTTTCCTTATCTCAGTGAGTGTAATGACAGTACCTTGTGTTATAGGATTTTTATGAGGATTAAATATAGTAATGCCCATAAAGTATCTGACAATGTAGTACAAGTTGAGCATTCCTAATTAAAAAATCTGAAATCTGCAATACTCCAATGAGCATTTTTTTTAGCATCATGTAGGTGCTCAAAAAACTTAGGATTCTTCAGTATTTGGGATTTCTGATTAGTGATAACCTGTAGATCTCAATAAATATTTCCTCTTCCTCCTCCTTCTCCCCTTTCTCTTTCTCCTCCTCTTATTACCATAATTATTATTAATGAACATAGCAGACAGAAATATTGGTGCCATTCCTAAACTTGTAAATGGAGAATACATTGAATTTGTAGGTGGCATGTATATAAAGACGTTTGTTTTAAATCACGTTAAGGCTGTGGTTATGGTAGGCAACCAAAAGCGAGAGATCATAGATCATAGCAGTAGACGACTGAAACTGAGATACATGATTGGGGCTTGATATACAGACTTCGTAGTCATCAAAACAGTGGCAATTGTAGCTGTGAAAAGCAAAATATTATGTTTTACAGGATCTGTATTTTTTGTGAGGGGAGTGGTGACTTTTAACTAAGAAGTAAGAGAGGGCAGAAGAGTCAGTGAAGAATGAAAAAGTAGGTGTCAGAGTAGCAGAAATAGAACCAGAGTAGTCTTGAAAGTCCAGAAGAGATGGCTCCAATAGTGCAGGGGTCAGTAATGTAACATGCTGTTGATGTAGGAGTCACAAGTAATATGTAATAAATAAAACTGCATTTGTTTTTCTTACATATGCATAAATGTATATTTACCCACAGAAGTCCAATTCAGTTCAAACTTTCATATACTGTATATACAATCCTAGCGACAAGGCATTGGTTAAAATAATGTTATCTGCAAGGACAATGTATGGATCTGCTATTTAGATTGCTGCTACCATCTTTACTTAGCATTTGATTTGACTCATATTTCATCAACTATATAATGTAATTTTTTGACTGCTTATTCTTCCTATATTTTTCTCTGCATGTACAATTACCACTAGCTATTACAGCACCTATCACCATGATAATACCCATATATTGCCTTGCTTGTTTTGGTGCAAAGCCTGGATGAAGGACTTACATTGATCTGTTGGGCTTGCTCCTTGTCTTCGGGGGTGGCAAGGGAAGAAGTGTGGCAGCTGTTGATGGCCTTGGTGATGAACCCCCGGCCATGGGTATACCGTTTATCCTGGAAATGATGAGACAAATTCAATTAGTTGGGGTTGTTTGGGCATTGAATAAATGAATCCATTACCAGAATACTAATACCTTTGGCAGATGTGTAATTTTTAAAAATTAGAGCTACATAAAAATGAAAACTAAAGAATTAAGAAAGTAACCCTTTTGCCTACCTCCCCTCCCCCCGCCGCATTATCTCTGTAAACTCATTTTTTCATCTAGTTTTCATAAATCTCAATCTTTTTCCTTCTTTGCAATTCCTTTGTTGTTTACTTTTACCATTCACACAAATCACACAAGTTGCTATTTGGAAAGCAAATGCTAAAAATAGCAAAAATATGCAACATTAAATGTTGTATTGAGAATCATCTTTCTTCAGCATTTGAGCCAAATGCCATAGTGCAAATGTATTTACATGTATTCATTTAATCTCTTGTTTACTGTGGGCCCAAACTGATACACTTCTGTTAATAGGCATTATAAAATTATAACTTTTCTCTAAAAAGTTTCTCTGAGTCCACACACCTATACCTTACCAAGTTCATGATAGACACGGAATACAACTTTTTTAAATTATGACAAAATAAGTCAGAAACACAGGGCACACAATTTTAGGAAATATAAACAATGGACTGAGGATAAGAACAGAATAAAAAATGAGCTGACTCATTGACAGGAAAGACTAGTCTTTAGCAAAACTTATAAAAGTCTAAAGGAATTACTAGGAAGATTTGGAAGACAAAAGATGGCCAATCAAAAATGGAGGATGAAAGCGAAATCAGAGAGTAAAAATAATTTTATAAATGTGTGTTTATTCTCTATGGAGGCTCTTGATTTATTAAAGCCCTAATCTATTGTCTGCTCCTTGATTGACCTAGAAGAGTTAACCTATGATTTCCAAAATAGGTTATTCAGAAATAGAGTGCATATTTCTGAAAAAGAAAAAGGGAGGAAGGAAGGAAGGAGGGAAGGAAGGAAAAGAGGAAGAAAGGAAGGAAGGAAAGAAGGAAGGGAGGGAACAAGGGAGGGAGGGAGGGGAAGCAAGGAAGGAAGGAAGGAAGGGGAAGGGAAGGGAAGGGAAGAAGGAAGGAAGGAGGGAAGCAAGGAAGGAAGGAAGGAAGGAACAAGGGAGGGAGGGGAAGCAAGGAAGGAAGGAAGGGAGGAAGGAAAGAAGGAAGGATGGAGGGAACAAGGGATGGAGGGAGGAAAGGAAGGAAGGAAGCAAGGAAGGAAGGAAGGGAAGGGAGGAAGGAAGGGAATGGAAGGAAGGAAGGAAAGAAGGGAGGAAAAGAAAGAAAAAAGCACTGGTTTCCAATTCTAAACTAGCTCTTTATTGTAATTATAAAGCCATATACTGAAAATCTCAGAAAAATTATTTCTAGCATCTTGGGGTTTTTGAAAAGTTATTGTTTGTTTATTTTCCCCACCATGGATTCAGCTCAGTTTAATTCTATTCAATCCACCCAATTCGCTGCAGTGCGGTTCTTCATTATTGGGTATCTATTCCGTGCTAAGTGAAGAATGCCTGTGGAGTCTGACCTCTACATTCAAGAACAAGAAATCAACACTCTTCCTTCTCCGCAGCCCCACCTAAGCATGCTTTAGGTCAGGTGTTTAAATTTTTTTATTTTTAAAAAAAAAAGTGAATTAAAGCAAAAATTTAAAAATCATTACATTCTTTGAGAATCTTTGAGATTTCATGGCACTGTCCCTTTCTTCTTGTTCCACATCTTATGAGCTGGTGTCTTCTTTCACATGTTAAAGTGTGTCATTTGAAATTTGGCTCGGGAGGTTTTCTAGGTTAACATGTAGCAGAGCCTAATAGTTCATGTGAAGGCTCCTTCAGGGAGGAAGCCAGAAGCGTGGTACTTACGAATTCGCTGAACATTTCTGAGGAGAGGTTATGGATGTAGTGGGACAGGACGACTGCGCGGTCAAACAGGTCTCGAAGGGTCACCTGGCATCTGGCAGCCCCGCCGGGACAGATGGGCAAGGGGGCCACGCTCTGGCACAGGAGCAGGTTTGACACCAGCAGCAGCAGGAGGGACCCTGCTTAAATAAGAACGCGAGCCACTCTGAGATGATCTATTCCACGGAGGTTTTCAAAAGTAATCCTGCCGAGGAAAGCCTTATTGCTCCCCACTGCCCTCAGCTGCCTGATTTGCTACTGCAATGGCTGGGATGGGGGAAGAACAAACGCCTTCCACTGTGTAAATGTAGATATATAATTATGTTTGCGCAGATATATAGTTTGAGAAGTGGGTTACTTCCTGCATTTTTGTACGGCTCTCAGAAGTGCTTCTGTACTTTGCAAACATTTGGAGCTTAAATTAATTCTGAGCTAGGGTGTTTGGATCATTCTCTTAAGATAGTTTAATGTCTTGGGAGTTTTTGCAGATTTTCAGCCGTCAGGCTGTCCAGCACTTTGTAATTTTTTTTTTTTAACTAGGTGTGTCTGATAATTTACATTTTAGACACTGATATAACAAAAACAGCACAGTTGCTCCTTTCGATTTATCATCCTGCCTGATAAGAATAAACACATGATTGTTTGATTGCTAATACTGAGTATGAAAAGAATTCTAACATAAAAATGATGCTGTAGCTTAGATTTGCTAACTCATAATAGTCCCATGCATGTGTTTGACACTTTGCCAAAAGCATTAAATTTTTTTTTCTATATTTGAGCTTCATAATAACCTTGTGAGATACACTGTGCCTTTGTAATTATCATCAAATTATATTGATGAAACAGATGGCTTAGGGAGGTTAAGTGATTTTCCCCAAGTCGTATTATTAGTGGGTGAGAGAGGCATGATGCCAATACTGTGGTCTTTGCACATCGTCTTGTCACATTGCGTACACCTGTGGGCTCTCAGTCTGCATCTGTGTAATGGGGGCCGCATGAGTAGCGGTGATGGCTCAGTGTTTACATAGGTTGTTGCCATCACTTTTAAAGAATAACAAGTTCTTTGCCTTTGATTGATTGCATCACAACAAAGGCCCCAGAAAGCTTGATTTTATCCACTTTTCCTGCTCTAATTACAAAACACTCTGATCATTGTTGAAGGTTTTCAAAGCTTTGTCATCAATTTGCTATCCCAGCAAATGGACAGTTATAGTCCTGTAACATATCAATAATTTATACTTTCAAAAGGAAAGAAATGATATATAGCTACCAAATTAAAATCACTTGTTAACTTCAGTGGCATTACCCCAAAAGAATGCCCAATATAAAACTGTGTTTATCACAAAATTTAAGTCCTTCAAAACCTTTAATAAATGCAATCGGAAATGCATTTATTAAGATATGCAAGATAAAACTAGGCAAATGCTAAAGTTTAGTTTGTGAAAAAGTACCTAAACCTAAACACTTAAAAATACCTAAAAAATTGCTTAGTGTAGGAAGTGACTAAACCTTTTAGTTGTAAAATAAAATTTTTGTTTGAGATGATTCCTATTACAGACTTTTAATTTTTCAAAAACATGATGCTTCCAAAAAGTTTATTTTATGCATACTATAATCATATGATGAAACCAAATGTATATTTTATCTGTATGTGTAAATAAAATGTGCTTTGTAGATAGAGAAATTGGAATAGCAGGTCTAGGAAATTCACAACTGGATAGATATTCTGTAACTCTGAGTACGTTTATCTGCACATTTAGCATGGAAGGGATTTTTAAAGCCCAAGATGAGATAAAATAGACACGTTTTTGTTCTTCATTTCATTAGAAACACATTTTATGGTTGTTACTAATTTATTTTCCTTGCAAATGTCAACCAAGAAAGTAAAGGTGATTAGTTATTACTAGGCAGCCTGTTTTTCCTTTTGAAATGTCATTTGGCTTGAACCAAATTGACAAAGAATAGAAAAGACAATTCTGTTGTTAGTGTCTATTTTATGGCTTCACAATTGAAAGTTTCATCAGGTTGATTCAAGTTGGCCAATCCACATTAGAGGCCTGATAACCAGAAAATGTTACTTTGTCCCTTTGAGAGTTGTGGCAAATTGGACCCACAGACTCTTTGAGTCTTATTCTAGTCCAGAGTTTCTCAATCTTGATATTATTGGCATTTTGAGTTGAATAATTCCTTGTTCTGGGGGCTGTCCCGTGCATTGAAGGATGTTTAGTAGCATCTCCGATCACTACCCATTAGATACCAATAGCACTTTTCCCTCACTTCCCCACCTCAGTTAAGACAACCCAAAACATCTCCCGACATTGCCAAATGCCTCTGGGAGACGAGAGGATTCCCCTATTTGAGAACCATTGTTCTGTTCTATGGTGCCCTTGTAAAATTGCTTCCTAGAGGAATCATTAGATTGTGCTTCTAAACCTTGTAAACCTGCAAGCTCTTGTTATTAGTTAAAATTTCACATTAATCCCCCCACAGGAGTGTTGATACAACCAACAACCCAGTGAGTTGTCACACATACCTTTCCATGGCGATCCTTTGATGTTCATGTTGGTGATCGTTGCGGGAAACACACTTCACCAGAGAAGATCTGGAAGTCTCACGGTTTTCTCTTTCCCAGATATTGGCTTTATAAACCTTTGACATCTTCATGAATATAATGAATCAGGCATTCGTTTCCCTTTTCCTGGTCATCTATTTCCGTCATTGAGATTACCCCCATAATTTCAAACATCAAATGGTATTTTATTTCTTATTCATATTCAGGAAGACATACTGGCCAGAAATGAACATTCTAGGAAGGATTTTGATTAATTAGGCCAAAAGGAAATGAGAGAAATGATGAAGGTGAGATCTGAGACTAGTTTGGTTTGGAGGATCTATAAAACTACAGAAGTCATTTACTTTAAAATTTATCTTATTTCTCTATAGTTTGTTGAATATATAGGATTATATTTCACTTAGGTGACAGTCTCATGTATTATCAGTTATCAAGTTTCTTCCTCAAGATTGATAGGTAAAGATTTTAAAATTTTTACACTAAATACCAAGAGATATAGAATAAGGATTGAGAAATCAGGATTTTCAGTCCCCTGTTACACTGTCATTAAATTTCCCTGATTTTGTTGCTTTTTACATTTTGTTTTGTCTTTTTAAAATACACATTTTGTTTTGTCTTTTTAAAAATACATTGTGTTTCGTCTTTTTAAAAATAGCATATCTGTATGGTACTTTGAAAGTACATCTTCATCTGTTTATTTCTTTTGATTTTAACATATGTGTTAAGTGGTATTATTCTCTCCAGTTTACAGATGAAGAAACAGAAGCTTGGAGAGACTAAAGGTAAAGAATATGAAAGAAGCAGTTCAGTGCAAAAGTAATTGCGGTTTTGGGCTTCACTTTTAAATGGTAAAAACTGCAGTCACTTTTGCACCAGCCTAATAATTCTATAGTTGAGTTAAATGAAGAAACAATTATTACTTCATGGAAAATCAGGAGTCACGTGAGGAAGGCTGGGAAATGAATTCTCTTGTAAACATCCTGTGGACCCACTTCTAAGACAAACAAGCTATAACCCCTGATTTAAGAGTTTATTTTGGGGAAGTGATACAGTAGTTTTCCAGGGCAAACACACACGTGCGTGCACACACACACACACACAGACACACTTACACACATCATTCTGGTATACCATGTAATAAACTGAAATTCTAGCCAGTAATTTGCACTCTTTTCAAGGATAGGAGTGTGTAAACTGTTAGTAACTCCTCATCTCTCTACCTTCTCTGACCCTGAGCCACTCTGGGGCCAAGGTGACAAAAATTCATCTTTCATGGGCTTAAAAATTCCATTCACCTTTTGGAAATTTCCTAAATGAAATGATTATAATGAATAAGAACTAAGTTTTATTGATGACTTTCTCTAATTTTTAAGTCCATGCATCTCAAGCAGGCTGTGACCTTTAGTTTCAAATTTGCTGTCTCTTACAATAGACTGATGAATGAGGTAATTTAAAAAATAATCTTCCTATGGCATTTACTTTTTCCATAGTTCCTAGAGCCACATATGTGCTTTAGCAATTATCTGACTAAGTGCTCTTATGGGGACCTAGAAATCTTAACAAAGACTAACGTCTCTGAAAAACTATCTTCCTAATTGCCTTAGTTTAAGACAATCCTACATTTTGAATCATAAACATCAAATGTGATGATTCATAGACTCTCTCAATCTGAAAGCTGGGTCAGGATTCCATATACTCACATTAGGTATTCATTTTTTCCCTGGATGGCGAGAGTCTGAATTATTAAGAAAGCAGAGCTGTGTGGCAGAGAAATTAACATTATCCTATATTCTCCTCCTCGCCCATAAACTTAAGAGTAAGAGAGTCTGTTATAAGAACTGACAATGACAACTTAATCTTAAAATTTAAAGGTGTTGCAACATTCGTAGATAGCCAGGATAACAGCAATCTAAGAAAACCTAAGCTGTGTTTATTCAGTGGCAGTCAGTCGATTTATTTGACTGCAAAGAGGTACATGTTTCTCTGTAAAATTTATCGTGTGTCTCCTTGCTGCTCCACAGCCCCACATTTCCTGTGAATGGAATATTGAAATATACAAATAATGCAAAGACATATATTATGCAAAAATCATGGTTGTCCTAACTCTTCTAACTGCTATACATGTTACCCTCTTTCACCTTAATTTTTATATGTGCTTTCTTGCCAGCCTTTCTCTTTATCAAACTGTGCCCTTAATTTAAAACAACAAAGAAGTTCAGTAAGAATAGGGTTGTATATTTTAAAACTTTACCAAACTTCATTTGTTTGCCATTTTTGGTCTGACAGCTTGTGATGCAACTGAGGGGTGATGATTGATTTATGTCAAGTAGCTGAATAAATAGCTCAAATGATGCTAAAGTTCCCATGCTGTGTTTACTACCTGAAACTAATAAACAAGTTTGCCATCTTTTCTAAAGAACTCTAATTTTTAACATTAAGTAACATCAGGTTGGTTTTTATTCCTAATTTAGAACAAAGTTTGTATTTTCTTTTGTTTATCTGTTTTTAAGTTTGGAATAATTTTGTTTTTTCTTCTGTCACATATGAAGCAAAGTATATTTAAAAATCCTTCACAGGCTGGGCGCAGTGGCTCACGTCTGTAATCCCAGCACTTTGGGAGGCTAAGGCAGGCGGATAAAGAGATCAGGAGTTCAACACCAGTCTGATCAATATGGTGAAACCCTGTATCTACTAAAAATACAAAAATTAGCTAGGCGTGGTGGTGGGCGCCTGTAGTCCCAGCTACTCAGGAGGCTGAGGCAGGAGAATCGCTTGAACCCAGGAGGCGGAGGTTGCAGTGAGCCAAGATCACGCCACTGCACTCCAGCCTGGGCGACAGAGGGAGACTCCATCTCAAAAAAACAAAAAAAAATTTCTTCACATAACTTAGGAGGTGTCTATTGCAAGACATGCTAAGGGATATTAAAGAGTGAAAGAAATTAAGAGTTAAAAAAATCCTCAGAATGAATGTATCACAAAGATATTTCAATTTATATTAGTAGTGAATTGTCTTAAATAAAATGAAATATGAAATGATTAAAGGAGTATTGTCTATGAATTGAAAAATTCTGAATAGTCATCTTCTAATGACTAAAAAATTAAATAGGACGTATGCTGTTTTCAATATAAAATATTAGACAATGTAAAGGGCACATTGGAGAAAAGATCAATAGTGGTTTTTTTTGAATGGCACTATTTCTAGAATAAGCAAAATGCAATGACTTAATTACATCCTACTATTTAGATTAACTTCATACATATTGTTGAATTGAATTTGGCCTAATGCTGCCCCATTTTCAGTAAACTGCAATCTAACTTAGTATGTAAACAAACTGCAACCTAAATTAAGAATACATTCTTGTAACAAGTAGCTGAGTCTTGGCCAATCTTAGCAGCTGAGCTTTCAGCCAATTACAGGCTACAGACTGCTCAGATATGTCCAAATAAGGCAAAGGAGGAGCTGTAATCAATGACACTATTTCTGTTTGTCATTTTATTTTTCTGTCTGTAAATACTGCCTGCCCACTTTGCAGAATGGAGCTCTCTAAACCATTACTCGTTTAGGGTGCTGCCTCATTCATTAATTGTCTCTTTGCTCGTTTAAACTCTGCTAAAATTAATTTATCTAAAGTTTTTTCTTTTAACAATAATAAGACATGCTTTTGTTTTTTTGGAAGTGTTCATGTTCAGTGTTTGTTTTTGCTAGGGCTTTGGAGATCATCAGTTTCCCTCAGTGACCCCAGAATGCAAGTTCTTAATCTGTTGTCAGTGCCTTGAGGGCATTTACTCCTTAAATAAGAAAACCATAGTGGAAGCATTTGGAAATTTCCCCTGTAATTCTTATTTTTTTCTTTTAATTACTGCTATACTATTCATATCCTGTGGTCTAGTTCTATGAAGTCTCTATGAATTATATGTCCCATGCTTGTTCTGAATCATGTGTGCCTTTGTACACATTTTAATGCCTGATATAAAATAATGCCAGATTTAAGGATGATGTGCCCAGTCTTCACAAATGTAAATCCCACTCTTTGAGAGTTATGTTTTCTTTAGGCAAAAGAATTAAATAGTTAGCTGTATGCTAATCAGAAGTGAGGTGGATGACAACTTTTCTTGTGAAAGGTTCCTCACACTTCAACATTCTGTGCATGTGCACAGGCACACACATTTCTTATCTGTTGGAAAGTAGAGCTGAAGCATGGCTACTTCTAGCTAGGGATCAGTTGGTCTATCTATCTACTTATTTATTACCTATCTGTTAATCATCTCTTATTATTATCTAATAGGAAATGGGACTCTCAGCCATGCTTACTTCCAGGGATAATTTTAAATTTTATAATTTAAAATTCTAATTAGCACAGGCACCATCAAATAGAGCAGAAAGCTATAGTGATAGATCAGGGTGCCTGAGGCCCCCTGAAATGATAGGCATTGATTTTTTTATTGTTTCATAGTGGTGAGACTGTAGGGGTTGACCTATTTGAGGGGCTGGGGGAGTCTAGAGGAATCAGGGCACTTGGAAAGTCAGGGAAGTGAGTCTGTACTGAGAAGTATTTTGATATTGTAACAACTCTTAGGGCCATGCATGTGCGGACACACTATTACCCCTAACTTCCTCCACTGCCAATTTTTTTGCCTGTATTGAAAAGATTCAGATTGAAAAGTAGAGCAGGCTATTCAGAGAAAATGCTACCCTTCGAATCCAGCCTACATACCCTTTATCCTCCAATACATTTTTCTGTTAGAATTTGTCTAAAATATCTTAGCTGTGACATATCTGCTTAGTTTTTTTTTCTTATTTATTCATTCATGTCTTGTCAGTATAACCAAAGGGATGATTTTTTTAGGAAAGCTTTTTACCATTGGGGTTGACCTGGAAGAAAATGGACATATAAATAAGAATTAATTCTTTGATGGAATGCTCTATTGTCCAACAGTAATTAAAGCATATATAATACTAGGCTTTTAAATGATATATGGGAATGTAAAAGTTCAAGGTGATGAAGAAGTCTTATGGGAAAGGCAGATCACAGAATCATGGATCTCACTAATGCTAATAAAATAAATGGAAAATAAGATTAAAAAGAAACTAAAAAATAACACTTGTTATCAAAAGTGGAAGGAAGTATGAACATGTTCATTTTAAAAAATGGTTTATATCTGAGAATCAATAGATACAGTCAAGCTGATTTTTTATCAGTTACGATTTGAACAAATGATGCAAAGTTCTGACTATAACCCTTAGAAAAATGGAAAACAGATCGTAAACCTTTTAAGTTGTCAGAAAAAGAAAATACACATACCCACACACACTCACACACCCAAAACACAAGACATTCCATTTAACAGAAAATAGAAAAAAAAGGATATGTAGGCAACAAAAATATGCAATTAGGGGGCAGAATAAAATCAAGTATATTGAGATAAATCTACTTATTGAAAGAAAAAAATGACTCAGTTTCTCTAAAAATGGCAAATCCCAATTAAATGCTTATATACAAGTGACATATCTTGTAGGGGAGAAGAGATTCCGTTTCTTGCCCATAGATAGGTTCATGCCTGACAGTCCTATAACAAAAGACAGAGTAACAAAAGAAAAACCTACAGATATATTCAATATAAATTTACATGAAAAAGAGCCTTCAGAAATGAAGAACCAAAGAAACAGAGAGATGTGTATTTTTATGCTTAAGGTTGATAAAGAGTGGACAGTCAAGTAGAAATACAATTGTACAAAAAGGAGTATGATCTGAAATGACTGAGCATTAATAAACTGTAGGGAACTTACCAAAGCCTGTATGTTCCGATTCTTCTTGGTGTCTCTGTCTTTGAGGGTACTTCTGGAATGAAGGTTCTTATGACCTACTTTATAGAAACGTCAGAGGATTCTTTTATGGCCTGCTTCAGGGGAGAAGGGTGGGAGAAGCTTACAGAGTGAACTTCCTGTTTTTGCTGTTTTCTGAAATGCCAAGATGCCATATTTTGTGGTAGTGTGTTCTGAACCCCATCAATCTAAATGAGTGGTTTTCAAAGGGCAAACAGTTAGGAGGTGATTCTGCCTCCCAGGAGACATTTGGCAATGTGTGAAGATGTTTATGACTGTCATAACTGGAAGTGGGGGTGCTGCTGGCATCTGGTGAGCAGAGACCAGATATGTTGCTAAACATCTTACAACACACAGAGCAGCCCTCAGAACAAAATATTATGCCATCCAAATGTCAGTAGTGCTGCTGTTGAAAAACCTAGATTAAAATGCAGTGTCTAAAAAAGTTAAAGTACAAAAAATCACACCAAGCAAATTAAATTGCTGGAGTAATAAATTTAGTACTAGGCAAAAATGTTAAAGCAAAGTACAGTACTTTGTGATATTGTATTGATATGCAGTCACTAATGGAGATGAGACTGTCTATAGTCTTTTTGCAATCAATAATAGGATCAAAAATATTAAGCACATATTAAGCAAATGTGAGGGGAAATTAACCAAGATACAAGAGTAGGATATGGGTGTGTGTATTTCAAGCACCTAGAACATCTACAATAGAACATATGGCAAAAATAATATATAAATAGTTTGTTTTGTTTTCTCTTACTGGTTACCATGATTGTTTAATGGCTGAATATAAACAATTCTTTGAGTTCTTATCTATGTTAATAGATATCTATGTTAATTTTTGTTGGCATTCAACCTTGTACTGCCCCCTTTGGCTGTCTTATTCAATGTCATGACTTTACTTGTCACACCGTGAAGATGATCCCAGCTCTGTTTATCTCTCCCTAAGTTGACTTCTGAGCTACTAATTACCTGCTAGACATTTCAATCTATATGTCTACAAGTAAGATATGTTGAATTATTAAAGAAAATCCTTAACGATTCATCTTTTCTCTCAAACAGCTTCTCAGTCAACACTTAACATCTCAGAGTTGTGTTTATTTCCTTTTCTTTTGTTTCCCTTGTATCACACTCAACCAGTTGGCAGGTGGCAATTATTCTGTCTCTCTAACTCCATAAAATTCTCTTTCCTCCTCTCTCCAGGTTATCTTGACCTGCATATTACAATAGCTTCTCTTCCATTTTCTCCTGCCTATGTTCAATTCAATTTCAATCTGTTCATCCATTAAGAAGATTAACCATCCTGAGGCTCAACTTCTGGACAATCTCTAATTTGTCTAAATCATAGTGTTTTAGAGGTAGAGGAAACATGGACTAATTCTAACCAAATATCACATTACAGAAATAAAGAAAATGATGTAAACATATTTAATTACTGAAAGAACTGGCACTGGAAGTCCAATTCTTTCTCCTGCCATACTGGTAATATTTCTTCTTGCCTTCTGTCTGCCCACTTCTATACGCCTTTTTATGTGCCCACTGAGCTTCTTATGCAGCTGATGATAAGTCTTGGTGAGGAGACAAAGATGTGACCTTGAAGACACGTTGTGAAACACATTATTACTTCAAGGAAAAATGCCAAGGTAATTGGGTTTCCAAAGAGAGAGGAGAGATAAATGGAATGTTCTGAAGAATTCAGCATCTTTAAGAAAACATGGCCACTGTCAAAGATAATTTGCGTGTGATTCTAAATCATGTTATAAAAACAATACGTTTGTTAGACTATTTCTTAATGAGTTATGCAGATAAGGGATGAGAAGCTATTAATTTTTTTTGTCTTCAAATTGGTCTTTGATTTATCTGCCATTTCGGTCTCTAAGAATTCTTTTACTAATATGAGCCTTGCGTGTGTCATAAAATTTTCATTTAACTTTTTCACTTGTCACTTCTACATCATTAGTGGAATGAAAGTCAAAGAATTCTTGTAAATTAAAAAAAGAGATAAAAGGTTATCTGTCGACCACTTAAGAGAAGCTATGCTATTATTACCACTGGAGGTGATGTGGCATTTGAATGTTCTCTTTTCTACAGGCCTTTTTGTACTGATATCTTATAAAATTAACTTAATAGATGAGAAATAGTGTGTTTCATCCAGAAGGGAGAATTGATTTCATAAAGAAACAAAGAGAATGAATATAAGTTTCTGTTAATAACTGCAGAATAACAGATAGTCTTTAATTTCAGCTACACCTGAAAACAGAGAAAGTGTCCATTGGAATAAGTGGAAATCATAGGTACATATGTAGGAGACAGATACGAAATTGTGAGAATGTTTTCATGTTTGGTTTATAAAAAGCTTTTTCATTGAGGTTATGTCAATTATATAGGAGTACATATTTTATCATTTAAGAATATGTTTTGAAGATAACTATGTGAAATAACTATCTTCCAAACTCTCAGCTACATGAATGAAGTTAACAGTGAAATAATTATTTATGTGTTTTAATCTAAAGAGAACTTTAATGCCAAATGTCAAGAAAGAAGTTTTTTTGTTTTTGTTTTTTTCCATTTCCAGGTAGTTTCAAAAAGTATTCATTGCATTTGCTTGTGTAGGTCTGTATCTTATTTTTGTTCAAAACATTTTAAATTTTTATTTATAGGTTGGCAAATTAGATGGTTAAAAACAGTCAATCAAATTGTAGGTTTTGTAGGCCCTAAGGAATTGGTGAAATTATGAATGATTTTTACCTTTCAAACTCCTTGGATGACCCAAACAATGACGAAAATAATGAAATCCCTTTTTTTAGTGCTCTGATCAAAATCCTATAACATGCCATTGTTGTGTAGATTTTATCCATGTTACTTGAGTAGTTTAACTTCAAAACGTGTACAAATTTTACTCACTGTGTATGTGTTGGCAGCCACTAGACATGTGTATGTGTTTGTTCTGAATTACTCAGATAATCGTCCCAATCTCACTGTGTATCACAAAACTTTACTACATGCGAAATATACTTTAATTCCTCATCAGTGTTTTAAAATTTTTGGAAGATATATTTTTAAAAATTACACAGAGTATTTTCATTATATGAAGTATTTCTAGCAATACAACTCAAAATTTCAAATCCCATAAAAATGATCCCATTGGAGCTTTCAGTAACTCTGCAGGAAGGTCTAGAATATGAAAGTGAAAATAAGACAGCTTTTAATGGACTAAAAAATTTCATATTACATGTATATAAAATAAAGGGTAAAAAAATAAGTTCTAGATAGCATCTTATCACCCAGGTCCATTTCCACTGATAACCACTGCTTCAAAGGTTAAATTAAAATGCACACCTGCAGAATATTTGTGTGTTTAAATAATTCATTAAAAGTGGAATATTCCTTCCTGTTTGGCCAATTCCTTAATGAATATATTTGCATTTAATAATAGCATCTTACCTTTAGAGCTTTCTTGCTCATTTTCTCTGCCTTTATCCTAAGCAGTCAGATTTCCAAGGTTAAGACCAAAGGCTTTGTAAAAATGTCATGGGTTTGTCCTTGTCAAAAAAAATAAATAAATAAAACCTCAAAAGTCTTTTCTGGCAGTTTACTTCAATGTCATTTCAAGCATAAGAAACTTTATATCATCCCAGACATGAAATCAAAAATATTATTTTGTACTGTTATGAAAGATTTTATTATGTATATTTTGCCTTTGGACAGGCATATTTTAGGGCAGTTCATAAAGATGACATTACAACTGTTTTACTTTCATTACAACCCCAAATTACAAATTTATGTCTTAAGCCTTGTCTTTGTAGAAAGGGTTGTATGAAAGCAAACTCCAAGATGTTAAATGAAGCAATATGCTTATTTTTAAGAACATATTTGACATTGTTTGTTAACAAGTTATATAGACTCACGTACACATTATTGAATAAGGGGAAAGAAGTTTTGAATTAAATTATTTGCTCCAATTCTGGCTTACTCCATCAGTACCTACATGACAAAATAGTTACTTTATTACCAAATTTGATGGATATGATTTGTCTTGCTTTGTGAAAATTCCTGATGCCTCCACATTTCCTTTTGGTCATGAAGCTTCATAAACTAGCTATAGCTAGCAACTTCCAGTGATACCTAATCCTGCCAAGGTATTATGAAATCAGACAGGCCAAGTACTCATTTGCAACAGTGGCCTCTCTGCATAGGGCTGATTTGGTGATACTTTGAATAATGTTTAGAATATCCTCAGTAAGAGAGACTATAAATAGTTGTTTTGATTATCTATGGCTGCAAAAAACAAAAACAAAACAAAGCAAAAAAACTACCCTCAAATTTTGTGGCTTTAAACAACAACAATCAATTTGTTATTACCTCTCATGGCTCTCGCTTGGGATCTTTCATGTGGATTACAGCCAAATGGTGGCTAGAGCTAAACATACCTTGAAGGCTTCTTCACTCACATGTTTGTTAGTTGATACTGGCTGTCAGCTGGGATTGTCCATCAGAATTCCTACTCAGGGCCTCTCCATATGCTGGGGGCTTCCTCACAGCATGGGGGAAAGTCTCTAGAGCAATTAACCCAAAAAGACTACGCAGAAACTCTACCTCCTTCTATCAACAGCCTTGGAAGTTACAGAGTATCATTTCCTTCGTGGTTACCGGCAGGCCTGGATTCAAGGGATAAAATAGACCCAAACTCTCATTGAGAGAGGTGTCAATATCACATTGTAAGAAAATTGTGTGGAATGGAAGATTTTGTCCTATCCATCTTGAAGAACATAATCTGTGATAATTGTTGTATTCCAGGGCTAATATCATTACCTACTTCTTTAATTATTCTGCAATGACCTTTGATGTCTACTATCTTTTTTTTGGGGGGGACAGAGTCTCCCTGTTGCCCAGGCTGGAGTGAAGTGGTGCGACCTCAGCTCCACCACAACCTCTGCCTCCTGGGTTGAAGCGATTCTCCTGCCTCAACCTCCTGGGTAGCTGGGACTACAGGCACATGCCACCATGCCTGGCTAATTTTTGTATTTTTGGTAGAGATGGGGTTTCACTATGTTGGCCAGGCTGGTTTTGAACTCCTGACCTCATGATTAGCCTGCCTCAGCCTCCCAAAGTGCTCTGATTACAGGCGTGAGCCACCAGGCCCGGCTGATGTCTACTATCTAATTAATATTTTTTACTCAACAGCAGCACATTTCCTCATATTCTATTTCAGGGTTGCCAGATAGTGGCAGATTCCTCCTTTGGCTGAAATAACTGTTTTTTTTTGTTTTTTTTTTTTTGAGACGGAGTCTTGCTCTGTCGCCCGGGCTGGAGTGCAGTGGCGTGATCTCAGCTCACTGCAAACTCTGCCTCCGGGGTTCACGCCATTCTCCTGCCTCAGCCTCCCAAGTAGCTGGGACTGCAGGTGCCCACCACCATGCCCAGCTAATTTTTTGTATTTTTAGTAGAGGCGGGGTTTCACGTGTTAGCCAGGATGGTCTCGATCTCCTGACCTCATGATCCTCCTGCCTCGGCCTCCCAAAGTTCTGGGATTGCTGTTTCTAAAACCATTTCTTCTAACCTGGAACACAAGTCTTGCAAAGGAAAAAATACTAAATAATTATTTTGTTTCCAGAATCTAGATCAGACATTAGCAAACTTTTTCTTAAAAAAAAAAAACAGTAAATATTTTAGGCTTTGCTAGGCAAGACAAAATCAAGGGTAGTATGTAAGTACTTATATAAGTATTTAAAAATGTAACCATTAAAAAATGTAATTACAATTCTTACCTCATGGGCTGTGCATGAGCTAAGAATTCAAACAGCTAGTGGACTGCCTTTGGCTGGCAAGGTATAGTTCGTCAACCTCTGGCCTAGAATGCTAGGCAGTAGTGCAAATCAAAATTTGTAAAGCCCATGGATGACTTTTCATTTGGTTTTTTGAATGTGTGTAGATGTTGAAAAAATCTGACTCTACACCTATACTGGGCATTGCAAATTTCTGCTTAAAGCTTTCAGTTTTAATTGCAAAGAATCTGCAGCATAATTTGATGGGCTTTTCGCAAAATCTGTCAATCAATTTAAGTTATAAAACAAGTGTGAAAGCAAATCTATAAATATCCAGAGCAAGGTAAAAAAGTATTCAAAAAATTCAATTTCTTTTCTCTTCCTGTTGGACCTTAGTGAAGAACAGAGGCAAAGTATTCATTCATCATATTTTATTGTCATTATTGTTCTATGCATAGCTACTCCCATTTTTTTTCTTTCTATCAGTCATCATCTATCTGCTGTTATCTCCTTCTGAACTCCCTTTCCTTTCCCCATCAACACCATTCTAATATGTTTGAATGAATGAATTTGTATGTGTTGCTGCAAAATATGAATTTTTTGTTGAGTGTGCATATATTTTTAATTTACTTAGGTATCGTCTTAGAGACCTCTGATCTTTGTCTTGGTTTTCCTTCA
Organism: Pongo abelii; assembly: GCF_028885655.2. Taxonomy (NCBI): domain Eukaryota; kingdom Metazoa; phylum Chordata; class Mammalia; order Primates; family Hominidae; genus Pongo; species Pongo abelii. The sequence continues at coordinate 22,340,254 of NC_071990.2, forward strand.
CTCAGTTATATGTTGATGATGCTTTCACGGTGCTGTATTACATGTAGTTTGTCATTTCTAACTCTTTTATAATACTTCAATGACTGCATCCACGTTTTACCTATCCACTCTTCCAGAGTGCATCTACTGCCTGTCCTACTATACACAATACTGTGATACACATTTCTGTATGTGCCTTTGTGTGAAAGAGTGATAGAACATTCTCTTATAAAGAAATTGAAATTGGAGGTCTAGTGAAAATTGTGACTAAGTCAGTGCTTTACAGATCCCCTTGAACTATTACAATTTCTGTCATACAATTCAGTGATAACACACACAGAATATACTGAAAAGAAACAATACAAAAGGATTTCATTAAGAGTGCAATTCCAATGATTATTCCATTGGAACTAAATTGATTCACTTGTTTAGATTTGATTGAACTGACAGTCACTGTCTTAAAAATGAACATTAATGCATTTGAGTTCTTGTCAACATTTTAGTAGTTGCTCTAGAGATTACAATATATACTCATAGTTTTTCCCAGGCTAGTTAACATTAATAATGTTCCATGCCACATAAAATATAGCAACTTTGCAATTGTATAGGTCTATTTACCTCTCCTATCCTTTCTACTATAGTTGTCATATGGATTACATATATATGTATACGTATGTGTATATATATGTATATGTATGTATATACATGTATATGTATGTGTATATATGTATATGTGTGTGTGTACATATATATATATGTTGTGCAACTCATAAAAACTACAGTTTTGCTTCACAGACTGTGAAAATAGTTTTATATATTTACCATTTCTGGTGTTTTCCATTCCTTCCTAAAGGTCCAAATTTACTTCTGCTATTATTTTCCCTAGGCCGAAAAACATGCATTAGCATTTCTTATATTACAAGTGTACTTATGACAAATGCTCTCAGTTTTTAAAATCTAAAAAAGGATTTTGTCTTTATTCTTATTTATTTATTTATTATTATTTTTTTTTGAGATGGAGTCTCACTCTGTTGCCCAGGCCGGAGTGCAGTGGTGTGATCTTGGCTCACTGCAAGCTCTGCCTCCTGGGTTCACGCCATTCTCCTGCCTCAGCCTCCCGAGTAGCTGGGACTACAGGTGCCCCCCACCATGCCCGGCTAATTTTTTGTATTTTTAGTAGAGACAGGGTTTCACCATGTTAGCCAGGATAGTCTCTATCTCCTGACCTCGTGATCCATCTGCCTGGGCCTCCCAAAGTGCTGGGATTACAGGCGTGAGCCACCACGCCCTTTATTGTTAAGAGATAGCTTTGCTAGATGAAAATTATTAGTTCATTTTTTTTCTCTTCAAGCACTTTGAGTATGTTATGCCAATGTCTTTTGGCATCCCTAATTTAGGATGAGAAGTCATTTGTTAACTAACCATGATCTCATATGTGTAATGTATTGTTTTCTTCCTGCTACTTTCAGATATATTTTCTCTTTTTGGGTTTCAAATAGTATGACTATTATGTTCTTAGACATGCTTGTTTTTGAATTTATACTGCTTGAGTTTCACTGAGATTGTCATATGTGTACATCTACTATTTTTACCAATTGGGTAACTTTTTGTTTATCATTTATTTGAATATTTTTGTCCCATTTTCTTTGCTTCTTCAGTAAATTGGACTTTCGTTTTTCTCCCACAGTCCTTAAGGCTGTGGTCATTCTTCAATTTTTTTCTTTCTTCTTCAGATTAGATAATTTCCATGATCCTATCTTCAAGTTTACTGTTTACTTTGTCACCCCCATTTTCCTGCTAAGCTCTTTCTATGATTTTTTTAAAAAATATAGGTACTAAACTTTTCTGAAATTTTCATTAGGTTCTTTTCCATTCCATTTTTCTGCTGAGATTCCTACTTTTTCATTCATTATGAGCATTTTTTTCTTCATGTCATTTGTCATAATTGATGATTGTTTTAAAATTCTTTTCTTGTAGTTCTAACACCTCAGTCATCTATAGATTGAACTCTGTTGTCTTTCATTCTGATGATGAGTGACAACTTCTTATTTCCTCATATGTCAAGTAATTTTGGATTGCATTCTTGTCATTGTAAATATAGGTTGTCTTTAGATTTTGTTATGGTCTCCTGAAGAGCATCACTGTTGTTTGCTTGTTTTAATTGGCAATTGATTTAACAAGATTCAAACTTCAAACTCCATTTCATGTGTGGCAATTCAAAATCTCAGTTCAGCTGTGCTGTTTGGAGTCACACACACACACACACACACACACACATACACACACTCTCTCTCTCTCTCTTTAGCCAGAAATTTGCATAGAGTTTATACATAGAATTTTGGGTCCCTCCTCCTTTCTGTTTTCTTCCCATCTTGAATTCTTCTTTCACTTTTCAGTGGCTACAATTGTCCAGAATAATTCTGGGGTTCCTACCAGAGTTTTAGCCACAGTGAATGCTGTTATTATAATCTCTCCTCAGGCTAAAAGCCATGCAATATCGGAAAATCATCCTTGCCATTCCTTTTTCTGAATGTTGACTCTCCTCTGCCATTTTTTTTTTTTTTTGGTGTCACTCTCCAGTATATTTAAATAGATTTCTGCTTGTTTTTCTTTTCCTTCCTTTCCCCTTTCTCCTCTCTCCATTCCTTCTTTCTTTCTTTCCTCTTCCTTTTCTCCTCTTCTCTGTTCTTTCCTCCCTCACTTCTTGCTTGCTTCCTTCCTTTCGTTCTCTCTCCTTTCTTTGTTTCATTTGTTTCATTCCTTCTTTTCTCCTTCCTTCCTTCCTTCTTTCCCTCTTTCTCGCATTCCCTCTCTTCTCTGATTCTTTCTTCCTGTCTTTTATTTCACCAGAATTCATCATTGTTATCAGCAGAAGGATAGGGTATGCTAGGAGATTCAAGTCCATGCAAATTTCAGGATGATAACCAATGCTTCTTTGAAATCCAACAAAAACAAATATTTTAATATTCTACACTGAATAATAGATATGTTCTCATAGTTATAAGATAAACCACGTGTATTAGTCTGTTTTCACGCTGCTGATAAAGACATACCCAAGACTGGGTAATTTATAAAGAAAAAGGTTTAATGGACTCACAGTTCCACGTGGCTGGGGAGGCCTCATAATCATGCCAGAAGACAAAGGAAGGGCAAAGGGACTTCTTACATGGACGTGGACAGAGAGAATGACAGCCAAGTGAAAGCAGAAACCCCTCATAAAACCATCAGATTTTGTGAGACTTATTCACTACCATGAGAATAGTATGGGGGAAACCACCCCCATGTTTCAGTTATCTTCCACTGGGTCCCTCCCATAACACTTGGGAGTTATGCGAGCTACAATTCAAGATGAGATTTGGGTGGGGACACAGCCAAACCATATCATCATGATCTATTTTATATAAAACAGTGTTTTAGTTGGATAAGAAATAATTTCCAATAGCATTTTAAAAACTGTACTAGGCTGTTCTTGCATCACTATAAGGGAATACTTGAGACTAGGTAATTTATAAGAAAGGAGCTTTAATTGGCTCACAGTTCTACAGGCTATACAGAAAGCATAGGACCAGCATTTGCCTCTGGGCAGTCTCAGAAGCTCACAATCGTGGTGGAAGGTGAAAGGGGAACAGGCATTTCACATGGTGGGAGCAGGAGCAATAGAGCAAGGGTGGTGGTGGTTGGGGATGGCAACACACTTAAACAACCAGATCTCAAAAGAACTCACTCAGTATTATAAGGACAGCCCCAAGACATTAGGGATTTACACTCATGGCCTAAATACCTGCACCAGCACCCACCTCCAACATTGGGAATTGCATTTCAACATGAGATTTGGGCAGGGACAAATATCCAGACTATAACATTCCACCCCCCGCACCCCAATCTCATGTCCTTCTCACATGGCAAAACACAATCATACCTTCCCTATAGTCTCTCAAAGTCTTAACCAATTGCAGTGTTAACCAAAAGTCGAAAGTCCAAAATGTAATCTGAGACAAGGCAATTCCCTTCCACCTATGAGCCTGTAAAATAAAAACAAGTTATTTACTTCCAAGGTACAAAGGAGGTAACAGGAATTGGGTAAACCTTCTTGTTCCAAAAGGGAGAAATTGGCAAAAAAAAAAAAAAAAAGGGCCTACAGACCCCATGCTAGTTTGAAACCCAGCAGGGTAGTCATTACATCTTAAAGCTCCAAAATATTCTCCTTTGACTCCTTGTACCACATCCAGGGCACACTGGTGGGAGAGGTGGGCTCCCAAGGCCTTGGGCAGCTCCACCCCTTTGGCTTTACAGAATTCAGACTTCTCCACTGCTCTCACAGGTTGGTGTTGAGTGTCTGTGGCTTTTCCAGGCACAGGCTGTAAGCTGCCAGTAGATCTACAATTCTGGAGTCTGGAAGATGGTGCTCTTCTTTCCACAGCTCCACTAGGCAGTGCCCCAGCGGGGACTCCATGTGGGGAGCTGCAACCCCACATTTCCCCTTGGCACTGCCCTAGTAGAGGTTCTCTATTAGGGCTGTCCCCCTGCAGCAGGCTTCTGCCTGGGCACCCAGGCTTTTTTATATATTCTCTGAAAATCTAGGTGGAGGCCGTCAAGCCTCCTTCACTCTTGTACTCTGCATGCCTGATTGCTTAACACCACAGGGAATCTGCCAAGGCTTATAGCTTGCATTCTCCAACGTGGCAGCCTGAGCTATACCTGGACCCCTTTGAGCCATGGCTGGAGTTGGAGTGGCCAAGATGTGGGGAGCAGTGTCCTGCGTCTTTGCAGGGTAGCGGGATCCTGAGCCTGCCCCAGCCCCCTAAAAGCATTGTTCCTTCCTAGGCCTCTGGGCCTGTGATGGGAGGGGCTACTGTGAAGGTCTCTGAAATGCCTTTGAATCCTTTTTCCCATTGTCTTGGCTGTCAGCATCTGGCTTTTTTTCAGTTATGCAAATCTCTTTAACAAGTGGTTACTCCACAGCCTGCTTGAATTCCCCTCCCGAGAAAGCTTTTTCTTTCTCTGCCATTTGGCCAGTCTGAAAATTTTCAAACTTTTATGCTCTGCTTTCTGTTTAAATATAAATTCCAAGTTTAAGTCACTTCTTTGCTCCCACATTTGAGTGTAGGCTGTTAAAAGCAGCCAGGTCACATCTTGAATGCTTTGCTGCTTATAAATTTCTTCTGCCAAATACCATAAATCATCACTCTTAAGCTCAAACTTCCACAGATCCTAGGGCATAAACAGAATGTAGCTGAGCTCTTTGCTAAGGCATAATATGTGTGACCTTTGCTCCAGTTTCCAGTAAGTTCCTCATTTCTTTTTTTTTTTTTTTAATTATTTTTAGTATTATTATTATTTTTTGAGACAGAGTCTCGCTCTTTCACCCAGGCCAGACTGCAGTGGCGTCATCTTGGCTCACTGCAAGCTCCACCTCCCTGGTTCACACCATTCTCCTGCCTCAGCCTCCCGAGTAGCTGGGACTACAGGCACCCACCACTGCACCTGGCTAATTTTTTGTATTTTTAGTAGAGATGGGGTTTCACCGTTTTAGCCAGGATGGTCTCAATCTCCTGACCTCATGATCCACCTGCCTCCGCCTCCCAAAGTGCTGGGATTACAGGCGTGAGCCACTGCGCCCAGCCTAAGTTCCTCATTTCTATCTGACATCTCATCAGCCTGGACTTCACTGTCCATATCACTATCAGCATTTTGGTCACAACCATTTTACCAAAAACTTTCCCTCATTTTCCTGTCTTCTGAGCCTTCCACACTCTTCCAACCTCTACCCATTAACCAGTTCCAAAGCTCCTCCCACATTTTCAGGTTTCTTTATAGCAATGCCCCACTCCTCAATACCAATTTTCTGTTAGGCCATTCTTGCATTGTTATAAAGGAATACCTGAGACTGGGCGATTTATAAGAGAAAAGGTTTAATTGACTTACAGCTCTGCAAGCTGTACAGGAAACATGGTGCCAGCATCTGCTTCTGGGGAAGCCTCAGGAAGCTTCCCATCATGGCAGAAGGCAAGCAGGGAGCAAGTGTCTCACATGGCGGCAGCAGGAGCAACTGAGCAAAAGTAGGGGTGGTGGTGGTTTATTGTGTGCCACAAGAGATTGGGGGAATGGTTCAAGTGTGTGGCACACATTCAACCAGATCTCACAAAAACTCACCATCATGAGGACAGCTCCAATCCACGAGGGATCTGGCCTTAGGGCCCAAACACCTCCCATCAGGCCCCACCTCCAACACTGGGGTTACATTTCAACACAAGATTTGGGCAGGGACAAATATCCAAACTCTATCAACAACCATTTACTCATTTTCCTTTTTATAGAAAAGATACCAGAGGGTGAACAAATTTTTTTGCTATCTAAAGTATTTAATATTCTTATTTGTTTTAAATACCCTTATTTTTAAAGCCTCATTAAAAATATCTCTGAGAAAAAAATTTTGAAAATATGTCTGCCAAGGCTACCACTGTCAGGTCAGCACTAGTTTTCAAGCCGCCATCAACTTTTAATAAACCTTGGTATACTTTTTTGCCCCTAAAATTAGAAAAACAATATTAAGGAGCTGATTTTAGGGTAGAAAAATAACGTAGCTAGTGATCTTTGTAAATAAGTAGAATTTAAGACTTAAGTGAGCAAGAATTTAGCCTGGGCAATGATTGATGGATAAAAGAAATTTTATCATCCTTAATGAGATCTGATCATGGTTCTTCCAATTTATTAGAAGAGTGGTAATTAAATAAGGACAAAATATTAGCACCTACCAGAGTTTCTCTACTCTTAGTCAACTGGGAATGGCCATAGTATCTAAGAACATTGTTATTTATAATGAGGTGATAAAAACAAAATTAACGGCCCTCAAAAGAAAGAATGAGTTGTGATTACAGCCCTTGACATACTAAAAGCTTATTGTGGCAAGCAAAGCGGCATAATAGTTCACGTAGCATAGATAGATTGGTCCCCATATATTTCTGTGTAGATATATATGTGCTGTGCATAAATATAAATATGCATTGTATTCTTATATAACACTTTGAGTCTCATCTAAAGTAGATTTTGTATGTGGCAATAAATATATCAGAATATCCTAGATCCTGATGTAATCAATCATTTTATTGGTAAATGAGCAAATGTATAACTTTGTCCCATGAAAATGTTATTATTATTTATTTATTTATTTTTGAGACAGGTCTCACTCTGTGGCCCATGCTGGAGTGCAGTGGCATAATCTCAGCTCACTGCAACCTCTGCCTCCGGGGTTCAAACGACTCTCCTGCCTCAGCCTCTCGAGCAGCTGGGATTACAGGCATGCACCACCACGTCCGGTTAATTTTTGTATTTTTAGTAAAGACGGGGTTTCACCATCTTGGCCAGGCTGGTCACGAACTCCTGACCTCAAGTGATCCGCCTGCCTCGGCCTCCCAAAGTGCTGGGATTACAGACGTGAGCCACTGTGCCTGGCCGAAAATGTTACTTTATGAACAAATTACATATATGATTAGCTAATATATCACCAAAGATGGTCTCAATGGCATCCAGACTGTAATCTGAAGACTTCAATAATCACTGGATAAATATGCATGATTTTTATAGTTTAATGAGAAAAATAAACTTACGAATACTATTCTTTGATTCAGTGTCACAGCGAGATTTAATCCCTGCCTGCTTTCATTTGCAGATGCCATAGTATCCAAGTGTTAAAATTGTGTGGTGGATCCCAGAAGTGTGCAGACGTGAGTATTGCTTCTCAGTTTTTACTCTGGGTACTGGAGCCTCTTCTGTTTTCTGGTCCATCCAGTCCCCAACTTTCACTCCTCAGCATCCTCTGGTTCTGCACCAGCCTTTGTATTTTAGCTTTCCCCTTTGTCTCCTCTTATTCTTTTGATGAGACTAAAGAGCCTGTTGATGGTTTACTTTTCAGGCCCTTTTGTACTTTGATTTTCCTGATACTCATTAGTGTAGTTGGTCTCAGATCTGCCTATGCTCCTGAACTTCAGTATCTATGTAAACCCTGCTCAGCTGCTGTTATTCAACGAAATTTTGGCTTTCACCTTCATTGTACTTTTTATGGATTTAGTTTTCCTTCTGGGCAGTTTCTGGTACACACACTAAGCTTGTTCCTCACACCTGGCTTGTTCTCAACTTCTCAAGTAACTTTGAGAACTTTGCTTTGTCTTTAAGCTATGCCATCCCTCATTCTGATCCTGCTGCTGACTCTAATTCCATTTTCTGTCTTTGTCTTTCTTTATCACCATAACTTCAATACCATGTGCCTCTATTTCGGTATTAGTTTTTGGTATTTGGTATTAACCTGATAAGCAAGATAATTAAAAATAATAAACAATAGCAGTCATAATACGTATCCTCTGGAATGATATAATCCATGTGCTACCATTTTTTCAGGATTAAGTACTCATCTATATTATTGATTTCTCTTGCTTATTATCCCTGATTATATTGTGTCTGGAATGGGTGGGTTCTTGGTCTCACTGACTTCAAGAATGAAACCACGAACCCTCGCCGTTGAGTGTTACAGTTCTTAAAGAAGGTGTGTCTGGAGTTTGTTTCTTCAGATGTTCAGATGTGTCCAGAGTTCCTTTCTTCTGGTGGGTTCGTGGTCTCCCTTATTTCAGGAGTGAAGCTGCAGACCTTCATGGTGAGAGTTATAGCTCATTAAGGCAGTGCGTGGACCCAAAGAGTGAGTAGCAGCAAGATTTATTGCGAAGAGCAAAGAACAAAGCTTCCACAGCATGGTAGGAGACCTGGGTTGCCGCTGCTGGTTTGGGTAGCCTGCTTTTATTCCCTTACCTGGCCCCATCCACATCCTGCTGATTGGTCCATTTTACAGAGAGCTGATTGGTCCATTTTTACAGGGTGCTGATTGGTGCGTTTACAATCCCTGCGCTAGACACAGAGTGCTGATTGGTGCATTTACAATCCTCTAGCTAGACATAAAAGTTCTCCAAGTCTCCACTAGATTAGCTGGGCACAGAGTACTGATTGGTGAGTTTACAAACCTTTAGCTAGACACAGAGTGCTGATTGGTGCATTTGCAATCCTCTAGCTAGACATAAAAGTTCTCCAAGTCCCCAACAGATTAGCTAGATATAGAGTGCTGATTGGTGCATATACAATCCTCCAGCTAGACATTGAAGTTCTCCAAGACCCCACCCAACTCAGGAGCCCAGCTAGCTTTGCCTAGTGGATCCTGTGCCGGCCTGGGGAGCTGCCCGCCAGTCCTGCGCCACTCGCCCACACACCTCAGCCCTTGGGTGGTGAATAGTACCAGGTGCCGTGCAGCAGGGGGCAGCGCCCATTGGGGAGGCTGCAGGGGAGCCCACCGAGGGTGGGGGCTCGGGCATGGCAGGCTGCAGGTCCCAAGCCCTGCCCCACGGGGAGGCGGGTGAGGCTCGGTGAGAATTCCAGCACCGCACGGCGGCCTGGCAGTGCTGGGGGACTGGGGCACCCTCTACAGCTGCTGGCCCAGGTGCTAAGCCCCTCATTGCCAGGGGCTGGCGGCCACTCTGAGTGCGGGGCCCGCCGAAGCACGCCCACCAGGAACTCCCACTGGCTTGCGAGCACCTCGATTCCCGCCAGCGCCTCCACACCTCCCTGCAAGCAGAGGGAGCCGGCTCCCGCCTCGGCCAGCCCAGAGAGGAGCTCCCATAGTGTAGCAGCGGGCTGAAGGGCTCAAGTGCGGCCAGAGTGGATGCTGAGGCCGAGGAGACACCGAGAGCGAGCGAGGGCTGGTAGCAAGTTGTCACCTCTCAATACGACTCAGTTTAGAATATACTTTAGAGAACAGTGGCTTGTTAAACTGTTGAAATTATCTTGCTTTTTATATGTCTCATTAATAATTATGTGAATATTGGTTATTGCCCAATTTGGGGATGCCCTGGGGCCCCTGTTATAGTTCACTGTAGGGTGATTTCTATTGAGTGAGGGAGGTACACTGTGGGCTGCCAGGCAGACACCAACATCCTTTGGTGCTTGGGAAGGAAGAGCTCATCATGCCTCTCATCTGGAGGTTAATCTTCAGACTTATCAAAATTCTTACTCTTCTTCCTATGTGCAATTTGTGACTGTAGTTATATTGGTGTTGGTGTCTAACTAGGAAAAAAAGAACTTGTAAAGGCTGGGTCTGGTGGCTAACTCCTGTAATACCAGTGCTTTGGGAGGCCTAGTCAGGAGGATTGCTTGAGATTAGGAGCTTGAGTCCAGCCTGTGCAACATAGTTAGACCCCCATCTTTACAGAAATAAATAAATAAATAAATAAATAAATAAATAAATAAATAATAAAAGTTGGGCATGGTTGCCCACGCCTGTAGTCCCAGCTACTTGAGAGGCTGAAGTGGGATCTGAATTTGAATCTGCAATGAGCTATGATTGCACCACTGCACTCCAGCTTGGGTGAAAGAGCATGACCCTGCCTCTAAAACAAACAAACAAAACCCTCTTTTTCTTGGAAGCATCTTCTTGAGAGACAGAATCCAGAAGTCATTGAATGATTTAAGCAAAAGTGTTATTTCAGTAGTTCCTGGTGAATGAAAGTGGATGACTGGCAATTTGCTTTTCATAGGACCCTGTTTTTTGTTAGTTAGTTTGTTTGTTTGCCTTTGTAATATATTTCTAGAAGCCATCTCTTTCAGGGCAAATAAACATGCCAGCCTTCCTAAAAATGGTCATTGGTATTACTGGGTGGCTGATCCCCAGAAATGCCAAATTTCCTTATTATTTGAAACAGCTTGCATGGACTAAAAACCACCCACTCTCTCACTTGTGTTTTTGGGGAAATTGTTCCGAGGGAGGGGTTTCGTTTTCCAAGCTGAGGGCCTCCTCCTGTCAGGACGAGGTAGATGGTGTATGAGACTTCTGAAGCTGTTTGAGTAGCAATGGAGGCTGTAAGTATGTAGTTGTGTACCACTTACAGACTCACACTCACCTCCCATAATAAAGCTATTGGCTTGGGACTGAAAGAATCCCACTTTCCACTCCGCAAAGAGACCTAAAATTTACACTCACTTCTGTGGATTTTTGTTGTCATCCTAATTTTCTTCTTTTCAGGGTAAAATCTGAAAAGACAGAAATGAAGGTAACACACCACAGACCATGGAAATCAGGAGATAATTTTAACTTTCCTTCCATTCTCAGAAAAAATACATACATAAATAAAAATACACACATGTACGTATATACACATATATGTAAAGTGTAGCTGAGAGATCGCTTAACAGGGACACCCTTTTGTCTGCCAGGACTGTGACAGTGTTTATGGCGAACAGTCACTGAAAGGATAAAAGCTTTTGATTTGCCTGAACTATTTTTTTCCTGGACACATCAGGTTCTAAAGGCTTTGCGGAGCTACAAATAGAAACAGATAACCTTGCTGTTGCATTATTATGATCATCTCTGTAATCCAGTTTTGAGCTCTTTGGAGATTCTTGTAAACAGAAGTTTCATCTGAAATGGCTGCTGTTAAGGTTCCTATTTATCAGGTAGTGCATATTTTAGTTTTAAAACAATTCCATTGTGTATCAGCATAATAGATGGAATTTTAAAATGATTTTCCAGTAATAGGAGATGTATTATTTTTTGATGTGTGTGTACATATTAAAGTGATAAGGACTTCACATAGTTTTTAAAAATTTTTTTTATTTTTATTTTTTATAACCCTTTGACCATTTGGAGCTGGCAAATACAATTGAGGTGAGCTAATCACTCTCATTCCTTTTGCTTGGTCACACAGTACGAACCACATCAGACGGTGACCATTCTGCCCCTTCTAGAATTCCTGGGAAGATCAGACCACAGTCTCGTTTAATGATTCATCCACTCTTGTGCTCAGCAAACCAGACTGTTGGAATTTCTTATTATATATACCTTGAAGCTTGAACTTACTCCATATCTTTTTTCTCTTGTTTTCCACAGTTTGAGAACCTACTTATCTAACAATTCTTTACATACTTAAAGGTTGTTTTCAAATTTTATTGCTATGATTAAATTTTTTAATAACGATTTTTTAAGGTAAGCAATCTTAAGCATTTCAACATTTTTTGTATGCTTTACTTTCCACTTACTCTATCTTGTGTCTATTTCAGTATATGATTAATAATCATAATAGAAATTATTATAAATCTTCATAGTTTGCAAGGCACTTTCCTATTCATGTTCTCTTTCATTTAATCCTTCCAAAAACCTTGTGATATACAGGGAGATGATATGTTCATTCGGTTAGGCCAGAAAGGAAAGAATCTGGAAGGAGGGTGAAGTTATTCTGATGTGAAATGAAGACTCTTACAGAGAAGGAGATAGATATGAGAGCATGAGATAGTGCTACAATTCTGTATTTCTTTTGTCAAGCAATATAGGAGAGATGTATCTGCCTAGGGTAGTTTCCCTTTTCGGATCCACTAATTTTCATATCAAAATCAAAGCCCCTCATTTTGGCAGACTCTTCTAGTTGGGTGGACACTAAATTCCATTGTAATTGAGTTGGTGCACAAGTGTACAGCATGCTGCGTGTACACATGCAGATCTTTATAAATGAAGTGAGTTGGTTACCCACATTGTGGCTACTTAGGTGCTCTTCATTCTCCCCTCCAATTTGTTTCCCTCCTATTTTCTGTCCAGTCCCTCTTTCACTAGGTGGGTAGGGAGAGCGGAGTTCAGACACATCATTATATTAAGATCTCTGGGATAAAGTTGGCTCACAAAATGTTGAAGTCACCTCCATTTAGGTAAACCTCAGATAAATCATTTCTCCATTATTCTTTTCTAAGCAATGCTGAATATGATTTAAAAGCTGAATACTTTATGTTGTATTAAAAATAAGAATTACTTGCAAAGGTTCTCACTAAAGAATGAACAGATAAACTCAGTCCCTGAATGTTTAAAACCTTAGAACTTCTTTATGTCATGATGAGACCAGGTTGCAAAACAGAAGTTCAGGTCTTGTTTCCACAGTGAGTTGACTGGCAGATGATGGGTTGTGCTTTGAGCTTGCCAGGGACTGTCTGTTTGTCTCCAGCTGGAGGAACAAGAAAGTCTAACAGGCTATTAGAGTTTTTCTGTTAGATACCCAATGGCAAAAATTTCCCCCAGTCCCCAGTCCCACAAAGAAAACAACCCCTTTTTGAAATTGGAAACTTTGAAGGAAGATTTATGCACCTTTGGGTTTATGAAACCCGAAAGCACCATCTGGTGCTTTGGAGTTTGCAGGCTGGTTGCTTTGACAGCCCTAAGTTTGGATCAGCCCCCATCCCCTCTTCTAGAATTCAGTCTCTACATTGATACTAAAAAGGCTAGTCTTCTAAACTTATTGGATAACTTGTAAAAATCAGCAGGATTTAGGATAGTATACCTGTGACTTTGAAAGGGCAGTTTTATTGTTTGCTGCATGGCGCATTAAGGAGTCCAGTTTGTGAATTCCGAGTCTCCACTCTGCTTAGCTTCCTTGCAGGATCGCTGTGTAATTTTGGTTTTGTTTTGACAGTTGGTGACCTTTGACCCCTCTGAGTAAAATGTTTAGGCTGAGGAAGACTGAAAAGAGCTTTCAGATGGGATATTTCCAACCTCTTTCAAGCTAGAGCAATCTTCCCCTCAGCACAGCAAACCCTTATATAGAAGTGGTTTCAGCCTCTCTACAATGTTCTGGTGGAACAAATCAGATCAAAGCCTTTCTTAATATGTTTGAAAAATGCACATCCGCATGCAGAGCAAAAACATGTTATGGAAATCAATAATATCATATTCAGGCAGCCCTAACTTCAAAGTGAATCCTATGTGTGTTCTCAATTTCAAAAGAAAATGGAGAAAATGAGAACAGGGTGCATAAGTTTTCTCTGCTTAATTCTATTTGTAACTGAGCTGAGATCTCGAATGTCTCTTTACTGCTTTTTGACGGGTCTCTAAGGACTCTGGGCATAGGGAAATCTGCTTATTAATTGCCTGCACCTGTGATAATCTTGAACACTTAGGTTCCAAGAGTGGCAAACTTTCTTCCACCTCATGCTTTGGAATGCAAATTATTTACATTTTATTGGAAAAGTAGCATTTTAGGGGAGAATATAAAATGAGAAGCACAAAGATAATGTAGATTAACCTTGCAGATTCTTTTATGGAAAAGAAAATCGTTTTGTATTGATAGCTTTTTTTCCATTGTTAGTTACAATATTTGTTGAGGTCCCATTATATGGCTATCTGCCATTTTCCAAGGTACAGTATGATTATATATTTAAATTATACAATGTTTTGAGGGTAGGACCGAATTTTTTAACACACTGAACATACTTTATGATAATATTAGAACACACAATTGTATGTGTAATTTTATGCATTTAATTGTTGAGTATATAGTATCAATACTTGACACCTGTGTCATGCATGCATATATTCTCTTATTTGCTGGGAAGTAAATATTAGCCATATTTTACTGGAAGGATTGTATAAAAATTAATTAACTGGCCTACTCTTCTTTTTTTCCTCTGTGCATCTTTCCTGCAATGGTGATGGTAAACTATAATATTGTGGTGTTCAGGTTCAGGATTTAAAACCCAAAAGGAGATGCCCAGGGGCTGAATCTTGATATGCAATCTGTTTCTTAACTTTGCTGTTACCTGTTGGACATCATGTCAAAAGTCAGGCAATGCAATATGGTTCTTTCCACAGCAATGTCTCTTATTTTGCTTCTCAATATCTGATATATTTACTTGCTTACAACCTTTTTCCAACATAGTGTAAACATGTCAAAGTTTGTATGATAGACTGAAATGAAACTGTTTAAATTGTGGGTTTTAAATGATACTACACAGTCATTTGTTTAGAAAATGGGGAGACTCCAAGTTGACGAGATATGATATACTCAGATACTTGTCTAAATTGATCCTGGACCTGACTCATCTGTGACTGAAGTTTGGTTACCAGAACTGCCTTTCATTTCAACTTAAACTTCAAAAATGCATCAAAGATTTTGATAAGCTTTCTTTGAGTTTACTTTTAGATAATTCCCCCAGATGTAGCTTATAGACTAAAGCATGCCTCTTGACTCTCTACAAAAGAAAATTTCATCCCCTGAAATGGTTCCTTCTTATGCTGCTCAGTGACTGGGGTTGTAAAGAGGCAGACTGACTTGGACTGCTTTCCTTTGGACCATGTTGGATTTGGTAGGAAAGAAAAGGTAAGCATTCTTAAATGAATACACAGAAGCTCAGGACTTTGGGGCCACCTTTCATCGGCCCCTCCCTTTGTTATCCCTGTATCCTAGCTGTCACCAGTTCTCTCAGACTTTTCCTTGAAACAGCAGGAATTTTCACTTGACTTTCACGTCAAGTGTTATAAAAATATTTCTGAGTTTTGACAGAAGTATCAACTTCTGTTTTTCTAACGAGTAGCACCAAATAAACTCTGTCCTGGGGATTACTGCCCTTCAGTCTGCTGATTAGTTTGGTCAATGTTTGCCATAGTTTTTTAGAAAGGCACGTTAAAAAAAAATTACATGATGTAGAGTTAGATGAACCCTCAGAATCCTGACTCAGTGATTTATCTCTGAAATTGTGATATATACACCTTTGAGAGATATCTCTCTCTCTCAAAAAAAAAATATATATATATAAAATCATATGTATGGCTATTGGTGTTTTAAAAAACCTTTTATTTTTCAACAAGAAAGAGCAAAAACAAATTCTGCCCAGTGTTTCAAGTTAGCACATTTGTCCTTTCTCCCAAATTCATGAACCAAGTTCTAATTAGTGCCAATAAATCTGAAAAGGATTTTCTTTAAAAAAAAAAAAAAAAAAAAAAGGAAAGAAATTTTATTCCAGCGAGGTTTGCAAATTGGGGAGATGTAGCCTTGGGTACAAAACAAAGGTGTGTTCCAAGAGGACAAAGAGGGTTTGTGTTGGGTTCCTGCCCAAGTTCCCACCCTGGTCCACTTTCTTAGTGGTGACTGGTTGGCACTTGTTGAATTCTGATTGGTTGATACAGGTTGCACTCTAATGGCTGATTCAGGTGGTGTGGACAAGAATAGAAGGCAATGAGAGTCCTAAAGTTTAGTGAGTGTGGGGGTTATTCAGAAACGCAGAGTGCATATGTGACCTCTGGTCAGCAAATGGCTGCTTGGCACTGTTTTGAATTTAGGTCCAATTAGTCACTCAAGATCTATCTTGAAGGATTGGCTCCTTCAGGGTTCACATTTGTAAGCTCCAGACAAAGTTTGTTACTATTCCCTGACTCATTAAATGCTTCATCCTGGGGTCTTCTTCATTTGTTTTTTGACTGCTAAATTTCACCAGTGCAAACCACAGCTTGCTTCAAACCCATAACAAGAGTTTTCCATCCTTGACCTCTTGATCATTGGTTTGGGATTTTTATACTCACATGTAACCATGCTTTTCTGCAATATTATGGTAAAAATCCCAGTCAAGTTGTTTTCAAAAGGGAGTGAGGAAGCTGTATTTTTAGTATTGCAGTGACCCCTGGGTCCTGGGTAAAGTGCAGTTGCAGAAAAAAAGACATGACCAGTTGAGGAACTTTGGCCTTTGGCTCAGAAATATGTCTTGATGGTTCTCTGGCTGAATTTCCACAGAGATTCTTAGCACAATAAAACTGACAACCATGAGTTTTTCTCAAATGTTTATACTGTAGTTTCTCAACAATATGTGAACACAATTGAAGCATTAGAAATAATCTTGAGATTCTTGAAGTTCACAAACATTTGTCTGACCTCAAAAATGCTATAAGTAAGGAATGTTGAATCCCTAGTTCAGAAAAACCAAATTAAATGAGATAATGTATGTGAATGTATTCTGTGGCTTGTAACTTCCATACAGATGTCATATTTATAGTTTGATAATTTTCTTTTGCTTCCATGAAACAAGGTTCAGGTTAGGTCAGTGTTATTCGATTTATGTATATGTCGATAGTAAAACACAAATTAAATGGGGTTTAGAATAAGAATTGACTCCTTTCTTGTTTCTAAATACCACAAATATCTGTTGTTTTTGCCTATGCAGCATTCCTTTTATCCCCACTGCTGAGGAAAGTTGTTGTTTTTATTTCAAGAGTTATTGATTCTCCATCTCAGTTTTTTGAGTGTGGCTCATTCTATTATCCAATTCCAGGGATGGACAGTAATCTTAACCTGACCAATTAGGATTCTCTGTGATTAGTTCATGGGTGGGCACAGGACTGCTGCTAGCTCAGTGATAATCATCTAGGACTTCCAAGAGAAGTAATCTTATAGTTTCTGGCACTTATGTTTTTGATTGTGTGGGGACAGCTTGCCTGAGAATGAAGCCAACGTGGAGAAGAGGGATGAAGAAAGGAGACACTTTTCTGTTGTCAAAAGTCAAGCTCCGGCATCTACCAGCGCTCAAAGACAGTTCTCTTGAATTTCCCGGCTATGTGTTCCAATAAACATCTCCATCTTTTTGTCTGTTTAATTAGTTCCAGAGAAGTTTCTGTTACTGGCAGTGGAGTGTTCTGTTTTAGTCCCTCTCTGTCGGTCATTGACTGGCTAAGTAGCTGTGTTCCCTTGGGCATGCCACCTACATTTTATCAGATTGTTTCTCCATCTGTAAAATTAAATTGTATAATTTAGATCTCAAACGGAAAGCAGATGGCACACTGAAATTAGAATAGTGCAAGCAGTGTTTATTTATAAAGGCATGGGAATTGGGTAGTATTGGATGAGCTGCTAACACCCCAGCTCCAAAGGGATGAGAGGAGGAGACGTATCAGATAGTCTCACAGAGGACAACACCTTGAAGGAATAGTGAGTTGTGTCCTGGACAAACTTAACAGGATAGAACCAGGGGAATAAATTCACTGTCTTCTGTCTCCTTCCTTCCATCTACTTCCTGCGAGGGTTTCCCACTTGCTAAACACAGCAGGGAGGCAGAAGCAAGAGGGCCTGTTGATGTGGTCCATGCAGCTCACCCTGTGGAGGAAAACAAAACAACAACGATAAAAAACGGGAGGCAGGGAGAGTGGACCTGGAGGGACATAGCAGATAACCTTGAACTTGGCTGCTATTTCCAAAATTAAAGAGGAATCAATGAAGGAATTGGAATGAAGTGAGTTTGAAATTAATTTGGATTCATGTACATGTGTAAGTGAGAAAATATTAAAATTTGTTTTGTTGTCTTTTTTTCACATTTAACATTTCAATTCATTAAGAACACAAATAAGCTGGGCGCGGTGTCTCAAGCCTGTAATCTCAGCACTTTGGGAGGCCCAGGTGGGCGGATCACGCAGTCAGGAGTTCAAGACCAGCCTGGCCAATATGGTGAAGTCTGATCTCTACTAAAGATACAAAAATTAGCTGGGCATGGTGGTGTGTGCCCGTAGTCCCAGCTACTTGGGAGGCTGAGGCAGAAGAATCACTTGAACCAGGGAGGCAGAGGCTGCAGTGAGCCGAGATCGCGCCACTGCACTCCAGCCTGGGCATCACAGCGAGAGTCTGATTCAAAAAAACAAAACAAAACAAAACAAAAAAACACAAATAGTTTGATTAATGTCATTTTATAACTTCTAATGATGTGGACAAAAAGAGTGAACATATTTGCTAGAGAAATTAGATAATACCATTGTTCAAGTTGTTCTTGAAAATTTCTTTCAATAATTAGAATGGGATTTTATCTGAGCGTCAGTGTTTAAAGTGGAGAAAAAACTAATTTCATTTCACTTACAGTGGAGTTATATGGCTTTAAATTGCTCAACTACATGGGCTTAATAAAAGTACAAAAAACAGACACTTTTTTTTTTCCTTGTTTCCAATATAGCTGTTAAATGCAGGCCTGGTATTTCATCTGGTTTCTCTATTGAAGAAACAGTAATTTGTTTCAGTGCTGGAAGAAAAGCTAACTGTGTGAGGTTTATTTAGAGACAGTGAAGTATGTACAAAACCAGGGATATTGTTCTTCATGGGCAACTTAAGGAATGTTGGAGAGTGACATTGACTCTATGCAGCTTTTTCCCCACTGACTTAATTGTTGAGTAGGATGTGTCTCCACTGCATGGCACATAGAATGCTTAGGGAGAAAATAATACTTTTGCATAACGTTATGCAGGTCTTATTAATTTAGAAAATGCTCACTCAATTCCTGTTCTTTTATCAGAACTGTGTCCTTATAAATGTGAAGTATAAATATATGTGTGTTAACACGTAGCATAGAAAGTCCACCTCCTCCTTGTTGGGAGCGATGGCCTGTGTCTCTAGTAAAATGAGCAGATCAGGCTCCTCTTGTCCTGCATTGCTGTCTTTCTTCTGTACTCTGATCTGGGGGGGTCCATATATGGCCAATGGCAGAAGTGCCCACTCAGTATACATGCACCTAATGCATGGTTCTAAATGCAGTTCTGCAGACCTCCAAGACTCGGTTTTGGCCACTGTGGGTTGCAAAGTATGCACTGTCTCAGGATTTTATTCATTCCCAAAGGCTTTCTCCACGAGGGGCTTAGCCTACTGCAGTAAAAATAGACTTCATTGGAAAAGAATGCAAACATATGGTCTTCATTGTCTTCACAAACTTAATTAGAAATCTTACCAAACTGGTGGAGATATATTCTCAAATATTTTTTATTGGTTGCTCAAGGAATATCTGCAACATGTAAAGGAAAACAATAACTAATCTGGAGGACTCACCATAGGCAATTTCTACATTGTGACAGACAATGCGACACTGGCCACACTTATTCCCATTTGCATTGGGACAATTTCCCTTCACTGCCATTTGCATTTGTGCACTCTGTCCTTAAGCACAATGGAAGAGTTCAAAGCTATTGGATATGACCCAGAAAAAAATAATCCAGCTTGCATTACTTGTGAGAAGCATGAAGTTTGGTTTCAAACTAAAAATAGCTATTTTCATTTTTTTTGGATTATCTGTTACTGCAGGAGTTATTGAATACACGTTGTCACATTTACATTTCTATTCACACAACAATATAGGTTAGGGTTAACATCCTTATTATTATTATTATTATTATTATTATTATTATTATTATTATTATTTGAGACAGGGCCTCATACTGTCACCCAGGCTGGAGTGCAATGGCGCAATCTTGGCTCACTGCAACCTTTGCCTCCCGGGTTCAAGCGGTTCTTCTGCCTCAGCCTCCCGAGTAGATGAGATTACAGGCACTACTGCCTGGCTAATTTTTGTGTTTTTAATAGAGACGGGGTTTCACCATGTTGGCCAGGCTGGTCTCAAACTCCTGACCTCGAATGATCCACTTGCCTTGGCCTTCCAAAGTGCTGGGATTACAGGCATGAGCCACCGCACCTGGCCAATATCCTTATTTTGTAGTTGGAGAATCTCTTTTTCTCTTGCTATTCTTGTCTGCCCCTGTGTCCCAAATATAATGTTATAAATTTTGATCATTCTTCTCCCTAAATCTCTCACAGATTTCTCCACTTCTTTCCTGATCCTCTACCTCAAACGGATCTCTCCCTCTGCCTGGATAATCCATAGTTCCCTAACTAATATTTCTCTGTATCCACTTTGCTCCATTGTATGCTCTGCTCTGCCGCTAGACTAAACTTCAAAGATACGCATCAAATTATGTCTTTACTCGTTAAATTCTGGGATGGTTACCCCTTGTCCCTAGAATAAAGTCCAAGTTCCTGTAACATAGTTCATGATCTCTCGTAGCTCGGGCCCATGGCCGCGACTTTAGCCCCACTCTTGCTGCTGTCTTCTGCCTTCTCTCTGCAGTCCATCCATCCACACAGGATTTCAAAATTTCCTTGCGCACTTCCATCATCCTGTACTATCTTGCCCTCTTTTATTTCCTCTTTGTCTGAATGCTTTTTCCTACAATTCCCTCAGCTTTCTCCCATGTATCCCTTAGGTTTTAGCTTACATAGCAGTTCCTTGGACAGTTACCCCTAATCCTTTAAAGTGTCTTCCCTTGTTTTTGGTCTCACACAGCTCATCCTTCCCCTTTAAGATACTCTTCATGATCGCAATTGCTTTTTAAAATAGCTCTCATTTCCTCTAGAATATAATCTTCATGAAATCAGTGCCCTTGTTTTGTTATCAAGGTATTTTCATCTTGTAATGCAGAACCTGGCACAGTGTAAGCATTCAGTAAACATATGTTGAATAAGTAAAGTTTTTTTTTTTTAATGGAGTCTCACTCTGTCACCCAGGCTGGAGAGCAGTGGCGCGATCTTGGCTCACTGCAACCTCCTTCTCCCAGGTTCAAGCAAATCTCCTGCCTCAGCCTCCTGAGTAGCTGGGATTACAGGCCACGCATACCCGGCTAATTTTTGTCCTTTTTTTTTTTTTTTTTTTTTTTGACACGGAATCTCGCCCTGTTTTCCAGGCTGGAGTGCAGTGGCGCGATCTCGGCTCACTGCAAGCTCCACCTCCCGGGTTCACCCCATTCTCCTGCCTCAGCCTTCCGAGTAGCTGGAACTATAGGCGCCCACCGCCACGCCCGGCTAACTTTTCGTATTTTTTAGTAGAGACGGGGTTTCACTGTGTTAGACAGGATGGTCTCCATCTCCTGACCTCGTGATCCACCCGCCTCGGCCTCCCTAAGTGCTGGGATTATAGGCGTGAGCCACCGAGCCCGGCCCAATTTCTGTACTTTTAGTAGAGACGGGATTTCACCATGTTGGTCAGGCTGGTCTCGAACTCCTGACCTTGTGATCTGCCCGCCTCAGCGTCCCAAACTGCTGGGATTACAGGCGTGAGCCACTGCACCTGGCAAGATTTTTTAAGAAAACAAATACATCGAGAGGTGAAATCACCTGCCCAAAGACCCATGGTACAGGTGGCAGTACCCAGATTAGAACTCAAGTGTGTTTGATGACACATGTAGCTCCAGCTTTATCTCCATTTCACTGCTGCCCAGTGGAAGGGCTTTATGTGTACTGGGAATGTTGATTTATGTTGTTTTCATATTTTTCTTTTAGGGACGATATTTGGGGTTCAGTTTTATATAGTGTAAGTCAAACCTCAGCCTGAGTTAACCTAGTTTTTGCTGACATCGCAATAAAAAGAGACACATAGGCATTGGTTGTACTCCAAGTTCTTTATGATAATATATCATTTTTAATGTTTTTTTTTTTTTTTTTTTTTTTTTACTTAGAGACACGGTCTCATTCTGTCACCCAGGCTGGAGTGCAGTGGTGCAATCATGGCTCACTGCAGCTTTGACTTCCCAGCTTCAGGTGATCCTCCCACCTCAGCCTTGCGAGTAGCTGGGACTACATGTGTGTGCCTGGCTAATTTTTTGCACTTTTGTAGAGATGGGGTTTCACCACATTACCCAAGCTGATAAAAACATGTTTTTAAACAGTTTTTGAAAAATATAGTTGACTGGTTAGTGAGAAATCTGCATCTTCTTAAAAAGTCATGTAATCTAAAACCCTCCTCTGAAAAGCATTATAGACTCTACTTTTAGTTTTTTGTTTTTTTAATTTTCTGTTGCCCAGGCTGGAGTGCAATGGCATGATCTTGACTCACTCCAACCTCCACTTTCCAGGTTCAAGTGATTCTCCTGCCTCAGCCTCCCGAGTAGCTGGGATTACAGGCACGCCCTGCCATACCCAGCTAATTTTTATATTTTTAGTAGAGACAGGGTTTCACCATGTTGGCCAGGCTGACCTTGACCTCCTGATCTCAAGTGATCTGCCTGCCTCAGCCTCCCAAAGTGCTGGGATTACAGGTGTGAGCCACTGCGTCTGGCCTGTTTTTAGTTTTTATTTGGAATTTTATGTTGATTTTCAGTAATTTTTTTAATCATCTAATCTTTCTTAAGTAAAATTCTCCTGAAAGATTACTTTTAAATCACACTATTTCTTGGCTATGTACTTTTGCATATGTGTTACCAAGAAGAGAAAGATAAGTTGCTGCTGTATAACTATGTTTATGTATATTAATAAAGAAAAGAGGAGGAATGAATTTGTTGGCAAATCTTTGGGATGTGGAAGGTGAATCTGGCTCATGCTTCTCAGCAGTTAGTTAATTTGTGAAGTTTATGAATTCCTATTCCAAACTATGGTGAGTAATAGAAATGCAAAGGTTGGCCCTGGCTTCGTTTAGTATTTTTATGGGTGTTTACTAAATACTCTTTAGTATTTAGCAATTTCCAAAGATTACAGGTTGTCTGAAACCCAGGATAATGAGCAATGTAGAAACACCCCTTATGTGTTTCTCTCTTCATATCTTATTTCTCTTTCTGGCATTTCTAATGAGATCAGAATAACTGAAGACATGAAAACAGATATCTGTGGCTGGTTCGTGGCAGGAGGGTGAGCATTTAAGTTGGTTTTAGTTTTGAACTCAGGAGTAACTGATGTTTGCCATGTGCTTTCTGGAAGTTACCTGATTCCAACTAGTGCCAGCTCAACTCTGAATTGCAGGGATTTATGGAACAGAGAGTCTGCAAGGCAAGGTACCTGGCTTTCTGACTGGTGAAGGTTTGACTTGCTGGGAAGAGTTTTTCTTTCCAACACAACTTGAATAGTTGTGGAAGTTACCTTTTTCTCTAGTTATCTTGTTGCCTGCATATAATTTGTAACTTTTCATGGACATTCCTGTGATTCCCAAATTAATTTAGGCAGCCGTGATGTAGCATTTGTGGTGTTTATGGTTTAACAGTAACAGTGACAATTTCCGAAGGTTTGTTGGTTTGTTGTTTGAGAGTTAAGAATGTGAGCTCACCCATGCCACTCCCGGTTGTTTGCTTATACAACCGAATAGTTATGGTTGAATTAAGTTGGTTAACATATTTGAGCTTAGAGCTGTCTTCAGCCTCTCCCTGACTCCTATGATTAACATTACTTAGGTGGCATTTGGGAAACTATGAGAATGGTTCAAATGACTCATGAATGCAGAAGAAAATTCTCTGTTGCAGTTCACCTGAAAGATGAACTTGGCTTTGAGTATTAGCAATGGAATACACGACTTTTATCTTGAGGTGCTATAAAGCAAAATATCTTTGAAACATTTATTTATTTTACTGATTTATGTCTTTTGCAATGTTAGAACTAAAACGAATATTCTTTAAGGGGGAAAAAAACCCCTGGAAGTGACATTTTCGCTAAGAACTCAAGATTTACTATTTGTTTTGAAATAAAGGGAAATGCTTTATGTGATACTCTTTACAGAGACCCTTGGTTCATTTCAGAACTAATTTCTTAAAATATGAAACTATTTTTTTTGGTGAAGCAAAGTGAAAGTCCTAAGTTATGCGTCTAAATTGTCTGGAACAAATTCTAAGTGGGTATTTGTTGCAGGAAGATTCTTGACATTCTTGGATTGTTTGGTAGAAAAATGAATTTACTTATAATAATAATCAGATAAATGCTGTCTGCAGTAGACAGCTTTGTTTTTGAATTAAATCTACTTGTGCAAATTCGACCATCAGGAGACAGAAGAACAAGGTGTACACAAAGTGTATGTGCAAATTGACAGGGTAGAAGAGTAATTGGAGTGATAAAGTCATTTGTTTCTCATCTTTTATAACAGCTGCCATAGACTGTTTATCTCGCTGTACTCTACTGTGGATTTAGAAATGAGGGGTTTGCAAACTGCTATGTCTTCGACAACTCCTTATTGCTTACTATCACCATTACAAATGGAAGATCTAAAAATCTTGGATGGAGTGGCAAGAAAAGTCACCACTAGATTCTTGATCATTAGTTAGACCCTAATTAGATAGCATACTTTCTGCCATAGCTCTGTAAATGCCTCATGAGTTGCAAATGTATTCTGAACCCAAAATGGATGCTTTATGAGTAGGTCATTCATTCCTATCTAAATGCTTTTGTAAACAAACAGAGCCTTGAACTTTCTCATACTATACTACTATCTTAATTGGTAAAAGGCAACATGAATTTGGGATAACTGAGGCCAGCCTTTGAATGACTAAACTAGACAGTGAAAAAATAACAGGCTATGACCAGGATCATCTTGTATTGAAGATACTTTTAGCATCACTCATACTGTAATGTATGAATAAATTTATTCAAACTTAAATGTTAACATATATATTGTGAATACTTTTTCTTGATACAGCATTATGTTATTCACCTCATAAGATAGAAATAAGAAACCATATTTTCTACCCTAATAGGCTCTGTAGTCTTCTTGGGAAAATAGGACATACAATGACAAAAAACTTCATAGTTGATCTTCTTAATGATCACAGATGATTTTAGATTTAAAAGAGGCTTTCTGACCTCTCAGATCAAGCTCCTTCATGATGTATTTTGCAGAGCAGTAGCACACAGGGAACATTCTTGCAAGTGATTCCCCAGTTAACTCTCCAGCTGTAGAGATGCTCTTTGTTCCCCTCTTTCGAGTATGTACTGATGCCCACTGCTCAGTGAGTAGTCACCAATGGGGGCCATTCAGTAGCTCATCTATCATAGCTCCCTTCAGGTGAGTTGATGCTAAGAAGGCAGTTTTGTTTGTCTTCATCCTGGATTATGCCCATGGTGCTTGTTACTGTAATTATATACTGTAGTGAAATACTGTGCAAATCAGTGACTTATAAGTGTATGAACAGAACTATATAAATAAAAACTAAAATTGAACTTTAGCAAGACGCTTGAGTCAAAAAACATTACTATCAAATTAGGAATGACCTATCAACTATAAACAATTTTTAAAAATCAAATCCTAAAAGTCTGTACTCAGATTTAGTTTCCATTGTTTTTATATTATTTTATTTAAAAGAACCCAAATCTAGAAATCATAGATGATGTATAGTATATGTGACTTTTATACACTCACACAAAAAGGAGGGCTACGCTGGAAACTCCACTCACAGAACATACTCAAAGTAGAGACCATGGCCACCTAGAAAGTGAAAGTGAAGCTTTCTTTTTTTTTTTAACATTCGTTGGTTACAATTATTGCCTTTGATAAGAAAAACACTACTGCTGCTGATCACTTGGTTAAGGGAGATTCTACCATTGGCTGTAGTTTCCTGTGAGATAGTCACAGGGTATATACACATATTAAGCTTCTGATAACTTCTGCAGTAAAGAAATTCAACTATGTTTATTTAACTCAGTGTTTCCAAAATTTTGTGGATCTTACAACTCTTTTCTTGTTCACATTTTGGGGAATTATAATTCTAAAGTAAAACACTCAATTCTCTACTATTTGTGATATATTAGCAGTGTTAAAAACTATCCTGTGTCCTATGGGGAAGACAAAGATAATTCAGACATAGACTTAACTCTCAGGAGTTTATTATTTAATGTGGTAAAATATACATGCATAATTAAATGTAATATGCTGAGACAGAGACAAATATGACAAGATAGATTAAAAATCTTAACTTTATATTTGAAGATGCTGGGACACAGAGAGGTTTAAATATCTTAGTTAAAGTTGAGCAGGGTAGCATGAACTACAAGGCTGATACATCTGACTCCTAGTTGGATATTCTCTTTAGTTCAACATGATATAACATATACACATAGAGTCTGAGAAACAGGAAGCAAAGTTTCACAGTTTTCACCGAAATTAATTATTTTTAAGAGAATTGAATTATAAAAATAATTTTATCACTGATTCAGGTTCCTAATTTTGTTTTATGGAACGTGGAATAATGCATGTAAGAAGCAATGTGTATCATTTTTAGTATACTTCCTTTCAGGTACTTAATTTTTTAAGCATTATTCTTCAATAAGCCATTCAAACATTCTCCCCGCCCCCAATATTGGTATAAAAGTGTTTTCCCTGGAAAGACAGTCTGTATTGATAGCCAGCCAGTCACTAAAACATACAGAATGCCACCTATGACTAGAACAACTAAAGCCTCATCTTCCATGTTATAATACCAAGAAACTTTGGCCTGGCATGGTGGCTCACGCCTGTAATTCCAGCACTTTGGGAGGCTGAGGCAGGCAGACCACTTGACGTCAGGTGTTCAAGACCAGCTTGGCCAACATGGTGAAACCCCATCTCTACTAAAAATACAAAAATTAGCCGGTCATGGTGGCGCATGCCTGTAATCCTACTCAGGAGGCTGAGGCAGGAGAATCGCTTGAACCCAGGAGGTGGAGGTTGCAGTGAGCTGAGGTGGTACCACTGCACTCCAGCCTGGGTGACGGGGTTAGGCTGTCTCAAAAAAAAAAGAAAAAAAGAAATTTCAAAAAAGTTTTCATTGAAAAACATATTTCAGGAAAGTCTTTTAGTTGTTTACTCCAATTTATTGGATTAAAGGATCGGAGAAGAGAACACAGATAGTTTTTTAGAAAAATCTGCTATTTATATGTATTTAGAAAATATATTTTATAAAAATAATATTCTTGAACAATACACTTATAATGGTTACTTGTTGAAGAGTTATTCTTGGACAATAAACTTATACAATGACAGAATATCATTTATTCCTTTTTCCTTATTGCAGTAAAAGTTTCTTCCTAGAGAAAGAAAAAGGATGAGTTAAAACAGAAAACACACGCACAACACCACCTAAGATGTTATTTACAGTAAATACGAATGTCGTTGTTTCCTTTTTTCTCTTTTTTAGAGATAGTGTCTCACTCTGTTGCCCAAGCTGGAGTGCAGTAGTGTGATCATAGCTCACTGTAATCTCAGATTCTCGGCCTCAAATGATCCTTCCATCTTAGCCTCCAGAGTAGGTTGGACTACAGACATGCACCATGATACTCAGCTAATTTTTAATTTTTTTTGTAGAGACGGAGTTCTCACTGTGTTTTCCATGCTGAGTGTGAGCTCTTGGCCTCAAGTGATCCTCCCACTTCTGCCTCCCAAAGCACTGGGATAACAGGTGTGAACCACTGTGCCTGGCCTGTTGTTTCTTTCTAAAATTCAGTGTAGATGTTTAAAAGGCAAGAGACAATAATGTACATTTAAAATCAATATTTTCAGTTATAAAATCGGTGGATTAAAAATCCCCTTACAATTTTGAAATAATGCACTTGAATTTTTCATTATTTTATGACCTTCCCTTTTAACCCGTTTCTCTATCTGAAAATGCTTCTTTATTTGGTAGGTCTGTTTGGTTGTAAAATATAATTCTAGGGTTTTAAACATATGTCCTTATTTTCTGGAAGCGAAGTCCAAGAAATGCCTGCATAACTGAGCAGTTTTAGAAGTATAGGAATGGCATGTCAAAAACATGGAGACATGTGTGAGTAAGTTTTGTCCAGAAAGCAGCTGAAAGTTGAAAGTTCCTTTTAGCCCATTTTGCCTGGAGCATGGGGTATGTGGTTGGGGTGTATAAAATAATTTAGGGTTAGATTGAGAAGGGACTGATGTGACATGTTGATGACTGAGTTATTTTCTTAAAGAATGGTAAACTTTTAAGGAGGTTGGAAGTGGGGAAAATTTTTAGGAGGAATATGAAAGCAAGGTTTTTTTCCCCTAGAAAAGCACAGACTAACATAGTTACAGACTATGAGTTTTTTCTGTTAGACACTGGACATCTCAACTATCATTGCCTTAGGTGTAACTACTGTTCCTGCTAAAATAAAAAAGAAGAAAACTGTGTATAGTTCCTCTTGCATGTCAATTATTCATTTTAAAGGTAATGTATAGTTTTTCTTGCATGTCAGTTATTCATTTTAAAGGTGAAGCAGCTGCTTTAAGTGTACATTTACAAGAGTGTTTCACTGAAGCAGGATTTTGTCCGCTTGGATAATCTTCCTTCTTTCAGAGATCTCCATTGCTTTTCCTTTATGAGAGCTCAAAAGAGTATTGGGTATTGAGAAGATTGAGAAAAGGCAGGTTTGAAACAAGCTCTGACGTAGTCTGAAACTGTAATGCAACCTAAAGAAAGGCAAACCAAGGGAGAGAAGACAGGGAGCTCTTGCGAAGTCCAGGCATGGTGGCTCATGATGTGGACAGATCCAAAAGATGTGTTGGTAGAATTGCCAGATTTGGATGATTGTAAGGGAAAGGAAGAAAAAAAATTAGTAGAGTTTGTGATTTGGGCAACGAACTATATGGTGAGACAGGAACACTAGACAGGTCAGAGAGAGGCGAGGTAGAGTGCCTTGCAAGTTCTCAGGTGTCTGTTTCCAGACTAAAGAGTTTGAAGCATTTTCAAGAGAGAAAGATCTCCATACTTACCAAAATTACAGGCTCATCAAGAGCTATGATTCCTGCTTCCTGTTAAAGCTGCCTAATGTGATTTTTAGCATAGCTGCAAACAGATGAGCTTCCCCTTTGATTTGGGCGGGGTAAAACAACCCAGGAGAATACTTGTGTTTTTTGTATGTCTTTATTTATTGGTACTATTGCTTTGGTAGCTCAATACCATTAAGTTAATATATGTAGTGTTATTTAAGAGGAGATGTATTACCCAAAATATAAATTCAAATCTGTATAACAACAGGCTGATATATTGTATCTTTTAGTAAAGGAAGTAATCGTGTGTCTAATTCTGTCTTTACTCTACAGGAAAACAGCTATTCCTTGCCATAAGAAATATTTGTTTGAAGGAGGTTGAAGACATATATTTATGTATATAGTTGGTTGTGAGTGATACAAAAAAATGAAGTTAGTAAATATCTGTTATGTCTTCTACCAGAAATTTGACATTCATTGTAAATTGGGCAATGCTATTTTACATTATTACTGAAATGAAATGAAACATGTAAAATGAATGAGTTATATTTTATAAGGTAAGACTACTTTGTGGGTGATGTATTTGTAATGGTATTTTATTATATGTTTCCTGATGTGAGGGAAATATACATTGTGACACGGTGTTCTGAGGTGATTTAGATTTCTACAGGACAAATGAACTGGGATTTTTGATTGAGATGAATACATCAAATTGTTTGGCTTAACACTTGATTTTGCTTTATGTGTAGACTTCATAATAGAGTTTCGAATATATAAAAGGCAATTCATTCAATAAACTAGAGTTAGAAAATCATTTTGAATATTTAATGATTTAATTCAGTTTTATTAGTGTGACACTCTTTGCATTGCCAATTAAAAATTGACAAGGGTCTCATCTGTTTTTTCCCTTTTTGGACAGTATTATTTTAGATTTGTTTGTTCTTATTTTTATAAACAGTGATAAATACTAATTTCTTAAATTGTTTTTCCACATCCAGTGAAATTACCAAGAAGAAAAACAGTAAGAAATTTGAAGCATTGAAAACAACAGGGCCGGGCGTGGTGGCTCACGCCTGCAATCCCAGCACTTTGGGAGGCCCAGGCGGGTGGATCACAAGGTCAGGAGATCGAGACCATCCTGGCTAATGCGGTAAAACCCCATCTCTACTAAAAATACAAAAAATTAGCCGGGCGTAGTGGCGGGCACGTGTAGTCCCAGCTACTTGGGAGGCTGAGGCAGGAGAATGGCATGAACCCAGGAGGCAGAGCTTGCATGAGCAGAGATGGCGCCACTGCACTCCAGCCTGGGCAACTGAGTGAGACTCTGTCTCAAAAACAACAACAACAACAATAACAACAACAACAGGATTTGCCTACTATGTTACTCTGTTGATTCAGATTCTGATACTTTATGATCATGTCTCTAGAGAACATTTGATTTGCTTTCCTCTCTCTATGGTACCAGGCTTTGCCAGAATACTGAAACTGTTTCATGTCCTAGGACTCAGGCTAGGACACAATGACGCTCTCAACTGCACTGGACCTTGGGGCAAAGAAGGGAGTGAGGCAAGATAGTGGTCAAGCCAACAGTGAGGAAGAATGAAGAGCGAATTGCATGAACAACACCACTCCCCGCAATGTGTTCACTGTGAGGAGTTTGTGAGAAGTGAAGGAAACTCAGGTTTATACTTCAGGATTATATAGGTATTCCTAGGGTACTGGTTATAGAAATACCATAGAAATCAGAGAGAGGCTTTGGTCATATGAGTCACTGTGGTGATTCATATTCACATTCTACCTATATTTATTGATATAAGAATCTATGCCCATGTAGCTCTGGACAATTTGATGGCTTGAGAAATTTTAGTGACAAGATGAGGGAATGGGAAGAGAGTATATAGATTGTAATATTTACCCAATGGGCAGCAGTTGGCCCTGGGTAGCAAAAGATATAGTTCTCTGGAGTCTCCTAGCTTATTCAACCTGCCCACAGGCTGCATGCGGCCAAGGATGGCTTTGAATGTGGCTCAACACAAATTCATAAGCTTTGTTAAAACATTATATAAGATTTATTTGTGAGTATTATTTTTTACCTAATTAGTTATTGTTAGTGCTAGTGTATTTTATGTGTGGCCCAAGACAATTCTTCTTCTTCTAGGGTGGCCCAGGGAAGCCAAAAGATTGGACATCCCTGCTCTAGACTCTCCTGATGAACCCCCGCCCTATGCGCACTGGTAATCAACCATGAAAGTTACCTTTAAATATGCTTCTGAAGAAAGCATAATATATGTTTTAGAGATAATAGATGTAGATCATTGTTAGCCATCTTCTTTAATTTTGGAGAAACAAATTTAATTCACCAAAATTCACCCCTACTTTTGTCAAACTTTTCAAGACTTAGCACCACAGGCTATAGGAAAGTAGGAAGTTATGCTGAAAAATGCCTTGGATTTTCTCTATGCTGTTGAAAGCTGGAAAGTTATTACCAAAGGTGAGAACTGAGCTTCCCATTATGGTAGTCACATGCAGATATTTAAATTTAAGTATAAATTAATTAAAATTAAATAAATAAAAATTTATTTCCTTCCATAGTCCTGTGTGCTTCATGGCTGCCATGTTGGATTGTCAGAAATGTTTCCATCACTGCAGAAAGTTCTACTGGGCAGGATTGGATTCGTAATTATGTGATCATGTTGCCTAGAAAACAGCATTCTTACATAGGGTACTACGAGGCACAGTGACAAGCAAAAGCCAACATTTCAGTTCTGATGAGCATTGCTCGTTCTTTAACCTTCTAATGTAGATGTTTCCTGTTCTCAGGTAGCTTTTCTCCTTGTGGTGAAGGTCCAGGCTCCTTCCATCCTGTGATTCTGCTATGTCCTAACTCCCTGGAGTTCTGCTACCAGCTGCTGGAAGAGAAAAGAAAGGACACTGGCTTCTTAACCATCTTGGCCTGAAAGTGATAAAATCATTTCCTTGTAATCTATTGGTGAGAACAAGTTTTACAGCCCATCCAGATGTGAGGCTTTCCAGTAGCAACTCTGTCTTATGATAGAAGCCGTTGAGAAACCACCACAGACAGTTTCTCAGTAGTTGAGAAACCGTGCAAAATAAATGTGAAATTTCTATGGAAAAGTAACTAATGGTCGAGGGATCGTTTTGTAAATTGTTAAACTAATTACATTCTTTCATCTTCAGTATATATCTGTTTTCTACCTTTTTAAATGAATTGGCTTTCACATTGTAATTTGATAATCTCTAAGAACCAATGAATATTATTTTCATATTCTTAGTCATGGAAACTCTGTTTTACAAACTAAGAACAACTCAGTAAGACAACCTCATTTTTACTCATTCTTATAAAAAGTTATAGATTCATGGGAAATTTAAATGAAATTGATTATATATATTTATATGTATAATCTTATATGTAAAAACCTACATATATATTTATGTAGGGTTTTTTATTTTATAGAAGCAATAGTGATACTCTTTTGTTTCTAGAATTTTTCCTTTGTACATCTAAATATTATATAATAGAGAAGAATAGAGTTTATATAAAATTATGATTTCATGTATTATATGGAGTAAAGTACACTTGCAAAGGAGCATCCCTTATTGTTATATATATGGAGTTGTTGGCAGAACTCTCTTGAAATTGTCTCTTGTAAATCAACAATCAAGTTAAAGATAAATTTCCAGATGACCCATACCCAAAGTGTGCATGTTTTATGATTGTAAATATGGTAGTTGGATATCCAGTGTAAATACATACATCCTCAGTGAATTATGAGATCCCTTATTGACTTTGGCACTTGGGAGCACACACACAAAAAGACAGTGGTGCAAAGTTACCACTGTATCTAGATTCAGGTTTAACCATTTTCTTCCCTCCATCCCTCTCTCCTATCTATCTTTTACTTTTAAGTTTTATTTTAAATTCAGGGGTATATGTGCAGGTTTGTTACACAGGTAGACTTGTGTCATGAAAGTTTGTTGTACAGATTATTTCATCACCCAGGTATTAAGCCTAATATTCATCTGTTATTTTTCCTGATCCTCTCCTTCCTCCCAATCGCCACCCTCTGATAGGCCCCGTTGTATGTTGTTCTCCTCTATGTGTCCATGTATTCTCATCATTTAGCCAACACTTATGAGTAATAACATGTGGTATTTGGTTTTCTTTTCCTGTGTTAGTTTGCTAAGGGTAGTGGCCTCCAGCTCCATCAATGTCCTTGCAAAGGACATGATCTTGTTCTTTTTTATGGCTGCATAGTATTCCATAGCAATTATGTATCACATTTTCTTCTATCCAGTCTATCAATGATGGACATTTAGGTTGATTCCATCTCTTTGCTATTGTGAATAGTGCTGCCATGAACATATATGTGCATGTGTCTTTATAATAGAATAATTTATATTTCTTTGGGTATATGCCCTATCTATCTCTATCTATCTATCTATCTATCTATCTATCAATCATCTATCTTTCCATCTATCTACCTACCTATTATCTATGTATTTATCTACCAGCAATCATTGCTGTGCAGAAGTGTGGGATTTTAACAATGACCTTTCAAACTGAAATTGCACAAAGCAATGTTAATTATCAATGGGAAAAATTAGTATTCTTTCATGACCTTTAAAATTTTTGTCAAAACATTAAAAAAATTATTTCAGTCTTAAATGTGTAGGAAAATTAAAAATCTGTAAAGGTACTTATTTAGTATATTATTATTTAAAACAGAAATATTGAGAATTAAAGTGTTTTATTTATTTGTAAAATCTTACAAAGGGTAGTTGGAACCATGGTTGCCTTCTTTCTATATAACTTATGATATGGGGCTAATATCTTTTCTATGCCTTGGTGAATTGTCATACTCCTTTTTAAGTTTAGATCAGCTTCCAACATTTTATCCTTTGTGCATGCAATGTCACAAATTATCCCCAAGAGTTTTTTTAATGTGAATTTTTTTCTGACATCTCTTCCTCTGGGACATCTTTCTTTTCATCACAGTCACTTTCCTCATTTATGCTGGTAAGTTCTCTTTCACTAAGTGTTTATGGATACATGTCTAGAGTCTCTGGAATGGTGGAAAGATCCACATTCCCATGGTCAGCTATTTATGAAATGTTCTAATTTCATGTCCAGTGTCAACACTTTCCTTTATTTGCTGTAATTTCATCTTTGTTGGCCAATTCTCTCTTTTGGTTATCTATTTTGTAAAATGTCATGTGGGATTATCAATGGAAGACAATGGGGAGACACAATTACATGCTTTTCTGTCTGTGCATGCAGTGAATAACATAAGGACAAAAACCAATCACCAACAGACTTTGAAAGATGCCCATAAATTCTTAACGTAGTGATTTGTTGACTGAAGACCTAGCTGTGACGTTTGACCTTCAAGTATTACTCCCAGTTAATACATTGTAGTCATTGAAATTTGAATCATACTGTTGGAGACTGGTGTTGTTTAAATAAATCATGGTAAGTTCAATTTGTATATATTGGAATCATGCAAACAAAGACTGCCTCTGTGTGTGTGTGTGTGTGTGTGTGTGTGTGTGTGTGTGTGTGTGTGTGTGTGTGTGTCTTCTCTTGTTGAAATCTTTCTCTGGCCCTTAGATTATTTCCCATTCTCTGCCATCATTGCTACTGCTACATACCATATAAAATGAAGCCCCCAAATCCTTTTATTTACTCTCCTGCAATGTGTCTATGACATATACAGGGGCAGGTTCGAGGAAAGTAAGCACCAGCATTGAGTGAAGTTCATAAAACACTTACCTTTGGAAATTGAGTATTGCATTAAATGATAGAAGGCTATAGAACACTGCAGTCTGTAGGGGGTGCCATACCCAGGTGAACCTATAGAATCTGTTGATGTGATAGCATTCTAATTCAAGAGTAAAATGTTCATTACTTGAAATAGAAAGTATAATTTGAAACTAGTTAATTACTGGCTTTGGGAAAGAACAATGCTGATATTTACAAATAAACTAGATGTGTCTTTGGTGTGTCTACAAAGCAAATTAGAACAACTTTAAGCTACATTTTAGTAGGTAAGTTTTTCCTTTGGGATATCTCTAGTAGAATTTAGATCTGTACTTTTTAAACTTTAAAATGCATTGGAGTCACCAAGAGTTTCTGTTAAAACACAGATTCTGAGTGGAATGGGGTTTGAGCTTCTGTATTTTTTACTGGCTCACGGGAGATGCTGATGCTGCTGACCAAACATTGAGTATCAAGGATCTCCAGCACCCTAGGTCTGCTGTATGAAAATGTAGGAAGCCAATGGCTTGACAAAATTGGCTTATTTAAAATTGTTTTATCTGACGATTTTCCTTTTTTAAGAAGTTGGAACAACTTTGGAACCTTCCCTATCTCCCAAGCTTCCCCCTTGTGTCTCTCTTTCTTTTTGACACCCTCTGAAAGACTCATCTTTCTCTGAGTCCTACATCATCACCTTCCATTCATTCACCAGCTCACCAAATCTGGCTTCAATTTGCATCTAAACTGTCTGATAAAAACTTTCTAAATACAAATAGGAACCTCTCTGTGCCAACTTGTATGGTGTGTTTATAAGGTCTGATAGACACTATTGAGCTCCTCTAATGAAATCTTTCCCTCTTTTGGTTTCTGGAACATCAGTTCTTCTCTTGTTTCTTCTTCAACTTTTTTGGTGTCATCTGCTCCATTTCCTGCATGGGCACCTCTGTTTGTCCAATTCCTTCAATGCTGGTCTCCCTGGGATTCATTCTTTTCTCTTCTAACTGACCAGGTGCTCTCCATCCATAATTTCCCCCCATAACCTCAGTTATCATATATATTTCAGTGACTTCCAGCTTTTGATTTTTCTACCTCCCAGACTGTCATAGTTCTATTCCCAGGCTAACTGTGTGACCTTGGTCAAGGTTCTTAACTATTCTGATTCTCGGTTTCCACCTACAATATTCTGTGGGGATTAAACAATTTACCACATGTAAACTGCCTGGAAGAGTGCTTAGCACCTATTAAAAATTACAAAATTCAAGCTATTGCGTATTTGTTAGAATTTTGAGCAACAAAGGGAGGCTTTTTTTTTACGTTTACATTGCATTCTTTTTTTACATTTTTTTCTGTTATGCTGCATAATTTAGGTATATACTTAGGTGTTTTAAATAACAAGGATCATGAAATTCCTCTGATTTTCTTTCCCATTTCTCTGCATTGCAAAGGAGCAAGCTACAATAAATATATTGATTTAAATTACTCTGGGATAGGACTGGCTAGAGTTTTGGCTTTATGTACTTAGTAACGTCTGACTTAATGGATACATCTAATATATAAATATGACATATTTTCTTGGTCATGTTTTTAGTTGTGGACATCCCTCTTCATTTAAAGCCACACATCATATAACTATCAGTTTTTATCAAGGACTATGTTATATGTCAAATATCTGTCTTTATAGATGGAATTTTTGGAATTAGTCACATTTGGAAAATATTTTAAACTGATTTTAAATTTACGATTCTATTCCTTTACATTAATAAAAACATGATATTAACCTAAGACCTAGCCTAAAGAATTTTAGTGTGACAAATGAGCTTGATAACCAATTTATAAATAAATTATGCATTTAGTGCATTTAATTCAATACACATTTATTAAATATTAATGAAGGGTCACTAGTTGAAGTTAAGTCTTGCTGGCCTCAAATTTCTCATGAGGAGGCAAATGTGTAAATAAAGAATTATAGTCAGGTATGTTAAGTTCTATAGTAAATGATGGTAAAACATGCTAGTAAACCAAAGGAGAGAACAGCTAATCTGTCTAGAGAAGTCATGGGGATTTTTGAAAAGGAAGTGGAATTGGATCTGGAGGACATCACCAGGAGTGAGGGGGAATGGAATTTCAGGCTTGGAGAAAAGCAGGTGCAAAGACATTTAAACTCAGAAGAGCACTGTGGGTTTGGGAAAATGATACACAGGTTCATTCCATTATCTATGTGGAGGCTGAGCAAAAGCACTCATGGAGGCCCTGACTATGTCCAGCACCTTCCTCTTTCTCCTTACAGCTTTGTCTCTATTTAGAGTGGCCTCTGGGCAGAAGAGTGGGCACAACAAGCCTGGGGATGAACACCTCACTGTCTATCTGCTCCAGGGATAAGCACTCTGTCCTTGAAGAGAGCTTAGGATACTTGAGGAAGGGAATTCCAGGGCTTCGGGGTTTCAGAGATCTGGGTCTAGAAAGGTGAAGGCCTGGGCTCTGTGGGGGAATGTCTCCTTGGTCCCAAGGAAGATGGCCAGAGTAGGGTTTTCTACAGTCATGCCCAGAGCAGGGGCACCATGGCAGGTCTGACAATGGAGCCCAAGTTCCTTGTGGCTCATAAATGGGTTGCTTAGAAGTGGTTGGATATGGCAGATGGAGCTGAGCATTTGGATTAGGGGCAGACTATGATTAGGTTTTTTAAAAATATAATGACTATTGCCTTTGACTACATAATTGGTATAATCTAATTTTACTGTGTGGGATCAAAAAGTTAAAACCGAAAAATTATACTCCTCAGTTTATGACATAGCTGTGAATGAATTATTGATTAATGATAATATTGTTCATTTTCAAAGAATTAGAATGCCAAGAACTATACTTAAGCCAAAAGTTATCATAAGTAAATCTTTTTTCCCCTTCAAATTTGATTGTTGCCAGAACTTAAAATTTTATAGTGATTCAAACAATGTAAACACAGTATATTAGATGCTGTTAACATCAACAAATTAAAGAATTGTGATGATGTTAATCCTTTTACTTGTGCTGTAACTACCCTTTATTATAATTCATATGTACTAAACTTATTTTACAAATATCTAACATAAGGATGCTTATATTTCTTAAATATTAAGCATCATATCCATGAGTGAAGCCTAGCAAATACATAGCTAAAACTTTCAGCCAAGGTGGAAAGTTGCAATTAAAGAGCTATGTTACCTTAAGATAAATGCAAGATTTTTTCTTTTATTTTTTTCCACCATTTTCAATGTTTCTTCTAGTAATTCTAATTTCTATCTGAAAGTACTCATCATAGAACATAACTCAAATTTGCAATAATTCTACCAAATTTGCTAAGAAATCCTGTGACTGCCAGTGTTACAATTGGGAAATCAAATGGAAAGAAAAGATAAAAAAGGAGAAGTATATAAAGAAGGAAATGGAGAAAAAGAAGAAAGGAGAATAAGAAGGATTAGAAAATTGAGGGATAAATGAATTCTATGCACTGGATAAATTGTTGGTGATAAGGTGATAACTATTTGCCCCTTAATGAATAGTCATTAGAGATGTACGCCTCTAACATACATGTATGTTTTACAGACGTGCAGAATATTAAAGACAGGGTACAAATTTTGCTATAGAACTTCTATTTTCTGAGGATTGTGGATAATAAAAACTTAAAATTTGGCCGCATTTTGATAAGTACAATTTTTAAAAGTGTTTTTTTAACCCAAAATATGAAAACCAAGCCAAAATCTTTATTGCTATCTTGAACTTTGGAACCAAATTATGAACAAGATTGTTAGTTCTAAACTCTTGTTGCAACTAATCAAACATTGATTTTTCAGGCTCCTCTCTTGTTAATTTCAGGTAACTATGATAATAGAATACCACTATACTACACCAGTAAGCTCTCATTTCACATGCCCCAAAGATTAAAATAGAAAGAAAGAAAAAATGTTTCCATGGCAACTGTAACTCAAAATGTTGTTTTAAATCTTTATTCTCGTTGGTTTCTTGTAAGTAGAACTCATTTATTTTGCTAGAGAAAATTTAATGTAGAGGAGATACATTGGGTGTGGCAGGAAAAAGTCACTTTTCTGAGCAAAAGACATCTTAATCTCAGTGCATATTCTAGAATTAGCAAGGCTATTATAAGGCAGGCAGTTGCAACATCTCATAAAAATAAAATAAAACCCCGTTCAGTTGGTCAGTAGAGATTCAAAATCTTCAGTGTTAGATGAAACATCCGGCTGCCTCAGAAAAAACAGTTTTGTTAAATCGCCCAGATATCGTAACATTGTGTAGATAAAGTCTTGGTTCTATAAAGGTTAAATTAGACAATATCAGGTTTTTCTGCTAAGCTGATGAATCTGACTCAAATGACTGGCTGAAACACTAAATATTCAGGTAAAAAAAGTATGATTTGGCCTTTAAAATACATAAAAATGTTAAATTGTTGAGGTCCATTTGTTTCCAATTGGTTGGTAGATATTATGTAAAAACTTAAAACCATGCCTAGAGAAAAAAAAAAATGCCGTGTAGAATAACGTGGTTAGAGTTTTCTGTCCTAATACTAACTTTGTACAATTATAGAGTTCTCTACATTTTTCAAATGTTTCTATTTATATTTTCTTATTTAATTGTCCAAACAATTTTTTTAGCAATACAAATAAATTATTATTTCAAATTTAGAGATTAAGAAATTGAGTCTTGGCTGGGCACGGTGGCTCACGCCTGTAATCCCAGCACTCTGTGAGGCCAAGGTGGGTGGATCACCTGAGGTCTGGAGTTCGAGACCAGCCTGGCCAATATGGTGAAACCCCATCTCTACTAAAAGTACAAAAATTAGCCAGGTATGGTGGCGGGTGCCTGTAATCCCAGCTACCCCAGAGGTTGAGACAGGAGAATCTCTTGAACCAGGGGGCAGAGATTGCAGTAAGCCGAGATCACGCCATTGCACTCCAGCCTGGGCAACAAGAACGAAACTCCATCTCAAAAAAAAAAAAAAAAAAAAAGAGATTGAGTCTTGGGTTAATTGACTAGCCTCCAGCGGTGGATCATTAGGATAGCATCCCCCACATTGTTTTCACTTCCCACTGTCTATGTCTACTCCCTTTAAGTAGTCAGTCTTTCCCTGCACCCCCACCACTGTTGAGCTTAGTCGTATGATTGTTTCTGGCCAATGGGATAATAGCAAATGAGTTGCAAACAGAGGCCTGACAAGTGCTTGCGCTTTGCGCATGCCATTTCTTTCTGCTGGGAATCATTCCGCCACAAGCAAACGAGCCTGGGCTGGCCTTGTGGAAGCCTAGCCGAGGCCTCAGAATATGGATGAGATCATCTGAGACTGTCCACCCCAGGAAGCCAGCAAAGTGGCTAGAACCCGCCATACCACCGCAGAATCACGATTGCTGTTCTGAGTCGCTACATTTCAGGTGACTTGTTGAGCAGCAAACGAGCTGACGAACCTAAAGTCAGAAGATGCTAGCGGAAGAAACAGGACCCAGAACTCCATTGGAAAATGGGTAAGTGAGTATTTTACCCAGAAGGTGGACAAAAATAATCTACAGGATTATAAAAATGGAAAAGGGAGAAATCAAATCCTTTTTATAGTGAGTATCAAAGGCTTTAATTTTAGTTTATTTTTACAAAATTCTTTTATCTTTTAGTTAAAATAGATGTTATCTCCAGACACATTTTTCTGCTTCTATATTTGTGCTGTAGTCTCTTGCATCATAGTATGTGGCTTTTATGTGGTTAAATTTTCTAGTAAAGACGTAAGATAAAACGGTTCAGGTTCATTTATTATGTTGACATATTTATAATTCATGGCATATGTATTTTACCTTATTCAGGTCTACAGAGTTTAATAAAATGACCAAGGAAATATAAAGTAACATATTTTATTTTTGAGCTTCCTTCTATAGTGGTTTTGTGATCTCAAATCAGTAGTTCAGAACTGCTTTAAAATACAACAGGGTTATTTTTTGTTTTTGCTGTTTACATGATATCAGGATATTGTGCTAAATATCCCAATGGGGAAAAAAAATCATTTTTCAGTGTTTGTCATCTTAGTAGTTGCCTTGGTCAATTTCCTTCAATTCTTCATCAAGTTTTCTACTGGTTTTGTACTGAGATTGATCACTTTCAGGAACAAAATAATGTTTTTAAAATTAAGATTTAATTTGCAGGGGTCTAGGGAAGAGGGTAAAACAATGGCTTTTCAAAGGAGGCTGGCAGTCACTTTAAAGTTGAGAGCTGTAGCATGGCTTCATAATACCCCACTTAAAAAAATATATCTCACAGTAAAGTAAACATTTTGACAAGGATCTAGACATCAGTTGGAGCTTATCCAGTATTAAACAGAAACACGTGCTTTGTTCAAGGCATTTGCAGAA
Source organism: Pongo abelii (assembly GCF_028885655.2). Taxonomy (NCBI): domain Eukaryota; kingdom Metazoa; phylum Chordata; class Mammalia; order Primates; family Hominidae; genus Pongo; species Pongo abelii. The sequence continues at coordinate 22,381,447 of NC_071990.2, forward strand.
ACAAAACCATCTTGCCTTCTTATATTTATTTATTTATTTTTCAAGTTCAATCTTCTATTTATGCCAGGTCATGGCAAAAGGAGGCCAGGGAGTTGGAAACAAAAGCAGATTTTTTTTCATTTCATCTAAAAGCTGAAACAGTCTCTCATCCTCCTCTTCCCCAAATGCCTTTATCCATTACCTCAAAGCCTAGGCTCTTACCCTACCCAGACTTACCCCTCCGTCTGTGAATATATAGACATACTTTGGTCCAGGGGTAATTGTAAGTGCCAATAAAAAGGAAGCTGAACACACACCCCTCCCTTTGAAGAAAATGCTGGGAATCCACTTTCTTTTTGGTTTTATTTTCCACCTTATCTGAGCTGTACCTGCTGGTACTGCTGTTCCCTGTGATATGAGAGCTTCCCACTCTGGAAATGGGGAGAATGTTTTCTCTTCTAAACTAAAAGTTTAAAACGTTATTAGTATCTCATACAACAGTGCCAGGAGAGAGTGTACCTGCTTCCTCTGGACCATACAAGCCCCCAAATTTGAGGCACTACACTATATTAAGTGGCACAGACAACAGCTATGCAAAACCAAATAGTCAAGTGACTTCTATCCAGTAGGATAAACAAACACCAAGAAAAGGAAATGCACCTCCAACCCACAATATTTTTGTTTTTATAGGGATGATGTAACTGGTGAAAGTTTTCACTTTTCAACTTGTTACAATGATGTGACTTTGATGCCTTTTTTAGCTCCACTCAGAATAAAATATTGGGGTAATTTTAGAGTTGTAGGGACGATGAGGCACTGACAGTGTTTTGGTTAAGTTTTTAAAAATATTTTTTATTTTCAAATTATGGTAAAATTATCTGTGTCAGGTAGTTTTACATGTTAAATTTCCAATTACCCATTTACAAAATGTAAAGGTAGTAAAATGGGAAAACACCCATTTTTAATATTTCCATAAAATCACAATTGTAACTGATGTTTCCATGGTCACCCATCTGAGGAGGAGGAGGACAATATGATCTTAAAAGTGACTCTAGGTCCAAATGGTAATTCCATGGCTCATGCTCACCAATTGACTTTCTGAAAGGAGCTTGAGATCTCGTTACTTCTTTCGAGAATTTCTTTCTCAGACGTAGGCAGAAGAAAGGGAACTCATAAACATTTTCCCATTAAGATCACCTTTTGGGACTGGACACGGTGGCTCAAGCCTGTAATCCCAGCATTTTGGGAGGCTGAGGCGGGTGGATCACTTGAGGTCAGGGGTTCGAGACCAGCCTGGCCAAAATGGCGAAACCCCATCTCTACTGAAAATACAAAAACTAGCCGGGCAAGGTGGCATGTGCCTGTGATTCCAGCTACTAGGGAGGCTGAGGCAGGAGAATCGCTTGAATCGGGAGGCGGAGGTTGCAGTGAGCTGAGATCGTGCCTCTGCACTCCAGCCTGGGTGACAAAAACAAACAAACAAAAAAAGTACACCTTTTGGTGATTAGGACTGGCTGATGCTGCTCACTGACTGGAGTCTATTTTGTAGCCTTGTCATTTTCTCTTACTATTACCGACATCATGTTTTGGATACCACTAGCCGCAATGGGGATCTTGCCCTGCCATTTTCAGAAGGGTTGTGTGCTGAGCCACTCCTCCATGGTGCTACCTGAGGTTAGACCACATCACTTTCCCTGCCCAAGGTTGGTGGGGGGCCTGCTTCTCACAGCACCACATCTTCCCAGTCATCATTCATTATAAAAATTAAAATTCCACTCTCTCTCTTTCTCCTTCTCTTGGACTTCAGATTAAATTCTCCATATCTTCCATTCTATTTTCAGGACTCCTATCCCAGTTTATTTATTAATTATTATCGGTCCATTGGTTCATGGCAGCTTTTCTAAAATTTAAGAAGTTGGTTTAAGAAATTGGATCATTCAGACTAGTTGTTACCAAACTAAGTATCCTGGGGTACATGAAGATTCCCAGGGAACATGCTCGCATGGAGAGCTTTAAGGGAACAATTTTCAGAATCTGAACATTCTATGTGTTTTCTGTTGTAACTTTTTCTTTCTGAGAAGGCATTTGTGTTTGAAGACCCAAGCAGGTCTTCTTTCTTACCTCCCCTTTCAGAATTGCCCTTATCCTGTTTATAAAGAAAGGCACGCCTTTCACTAATTCAGAACCTTATTATTGTTTGGTGCCCCAGGGTGTACAGACTTCGAGGATGCCAGACAAAAAGATCATTTGAAATATTGTTGTCACTAAGCCTTCTTTGATCAAGACACTGTGAGCTCATGGTAAGTCTTCATGTTGTTCTGCCTTATATTTATTTTTAAGTGAGAAGAGTTGTATGTTGCAACATTCTGAGGTCACGTGTGCCATGTAACGGGACAGCAAGACTAGACAATTTTCACTCAACAATCTTGCCTTCTTTGGCTATGCACATGTCTGTGGACATCTATTTCAAATGGAAGAGGCAGTGTGCCTATGAACATGGACTCTGGACTCATATAGCCCTTGTTTATAATCGGTTTTCATTACTCACTAGCTCTGTAACCATAGGCAAGCCTCAGTTCCTCATCCATAAAATGCCATTAAAAATAACACCTACCTCATAGGGCTGCAATGAGGATTAATAGACAATGCTGGAAACGCATTTCAGAGAAGAACCAGGACAAAACAAATGCTTAACAAATGCTCATCTCATATATAACCATGCTATAGATTTCCTTATCATAAAGTTACAACAGGATAACATCCTCAGGCAAAACCAACTGTCCAGCTGAGCTGTAAAGAATATTTAATCTTATCCAAAGAAAGTCTGGCTTTTGCCCTTGTCTCATGGGAGGTAATCTCTAAATCCTTGGGATATTCTATCTGATAAATGTATCTCTGTCACATGCAGGCTTTGGGCCAACTGGATAATAACAATGTGATTTAGAGTAGGGATTTTGGTTATGCAATATCTGCTGGACCTCTGGAAGGGCTGGAGACTGAAATCAGCCATGTGGGCAGTCAGTCATGCCTGTGTAAGAGAGTCTCAATAAAATCTCTAGACACCAAGGCTTGGATGAACTCCCTTGTATGGAAATGCTCTGTGCATATTGTCACACATTGATGCTGGGAAAGTAACACTATTCATAATTCCATGGGGAGAGGACAACTAGAAGCTCTATGTTTTGTGATTTCCAGGACTATGTCCTATACGCCTTTTCCCTTGGCTGATTTTAATCTATATTCTTTAGCTGTAATAAACTGCAACCATGAGCATAACAGCCTTCAGTGAGTTCCATGAATCCCTCTAGCTAATTATCAAATCCAAGAGTTATTGTGGAGGCCCCTGAATTTGCATTTGATTGTCAGAAGTGAGTGCAGTTTTGTGGACTGTTCTTTCTAAACCTTGCATCAACAAAACATCTTTTTCCTTGCATCCATAGAGGTTGAAGTTTTTCTGTTGGTCAACTTGGGTTTTGTGATAATTTGTCCAGGAACTCAACAATTAACTCTATCTTTCCAAGTAATAGCACACATGGAGGAGAATTGCTTCTCCTGACTGACAATCAAGGAAGAACCTAGAAATGCTCAGTGGTAAATGTTCCTCATGCAACTGGCAGAGTACCTTGGCTTCCAATCATCCCCACAGGGCACTCAACAAGGATGAGGAACTGAGTTACGCTTGACAAGTCAGTGTCCACGCTGGCATGATTAAGTGGGAAGAAGTTTGTTACTTTCTCTACCCCTTCCATACTAGTGAAGGTGGTGCAGGAAGCATAGATATCCCATTCCAAATTGAGTGATGCGTGGATGGTAATGTATTCCACTTAGCTTCAAAGTTCCTTTCTAAAATCTTGGACATGCTTTTTATGTCTTTAGACACTCACTTTACTCCACCTGCTTGCATTTACTAGGCACTGTAAGTTGGGAGTAGTGATGGTTAACTTACGCATCCACTTGGCTAGTCAATGGTGTGCAGTTGTCAAACACCAGCCTAGATGTTGTGGTGAAAGTATTTTTCTTAAGATTTGCTTAACTTTTAAATCAGTAGACTTTAGGCTGGGCATGGTGGCTCATGCCTATTATTTCAGCACTTTGTGAAGCCAAGGAAGGTGAATTACTTGAACCCAGGAGTTTGGTACCAGCCTGGGCAACACAGCAAAACAGCGTCTCTGCAAAAAAAAAAAAAAAAAAAAAAAGCAAAATATTCACCTGTTGTGGTGGCGTGCACGTGTAGTCCCGACTACCTAGGAGGCTGAGGTGGGAAAATCACCTGAGCCCAGGAGGTCAAGGCTGCAGTGCGCCATGATTGCACTGCTGCACTCTAGTCTGGGCCACAAAGTGAGACCCTGTCTCAAAATAAAAGAAAAAAATTAATAAATAAATCAGAAGACTTTAAGTAATGTGGGTGGATCTCATTCAGTTAATTGAAGGTCTTTAAGAGCAAAGACTGAGGTTTCCCAAAATAAATGCAACTTGGCTTCAAGAGCATGACATGTAAACCTGCCTGAATTTCTAGCTTTCGGATTTTGACTAAAGACTAAAACATCAACTTTTTCCTGAATTTCCAGTCAGATGGCCTGTTCTACAAATTTCATACTTGCCGGACCCTATAATCACGTGAGCCAATTTCTTAAAATAAATCTCTCTCCCTGCTCTCTCCGTCTCTGTACACTCTATTGGTCCTGTTTCTCTGGAGAACTCCAAAACAGGGGTTGAGGCACTTGAGCATTATCTCAAGCTCATCATTGAATATGAGCTTGACCTAGCCTACTGGAATAAAGGAAACAATAAAAACAGAATGCCTTTGTGGGGACAATGTATAGAATGCTTTTCCATTTTTCTCAAAGTCTTCTATTTGTATCATTTTGCTTGTGCAAAGATAATTTGCCAGGAATATATTGGTCCCGGTGTGTCCGGAATTGGTGGGTTCTTGGTCTCACTGACTTCAAGAATGAAGCCGTGAACCCTCACGGTGAGTGTTACAGTTCTTAAAGGTGGCGTGTCCGGAGTTTTTTCCTTCTGATGTTCGGATGTGTTCGGAGTTTCTTCCTTCTGGTGGGTTCGTGGTCTTGCTGGCTCAGGAGTGAAGCTGCAGACCTTCGCGGTGAGTGTTACAGCCCATAAAGGCAGTGTGGACCCAAACAGTGAGCAGCAGCAAGATTTATTGCAAAGAGCAAAAGAACAAAGCTTCCACAGTGTGGAAGGGGACCCGAGCGGATTGCCACTGCTGGCTCCGGCAGCCTGCTTTTATTCCCTTATCTGGCCCTATCCACATTCTGCTTATTGGTCCATTTTACAGAGAGCTGATTGGTCTGTTTTGACAGGGTGCTGATTGGTGCATTTACAATCCCTGAGCTAGACACAAAAGTTCTCCAAGTCCCCACTAGATTAGCTAGATACAGAGTGCTGATTGGTGTATTTACGAACCCTGAGCTAGACACAGAGTGCTGATTGGTGCATTTACAAACCTTGAGCTAGATACAGAGTGCTGATTGGTGTATTCACAATCCCTTATTTAGACATAAAGGTTCTCCAAGTCACCACCAGATCAGCTAGACACAGAGCGCTGATTGGTGCATTTACAAACCTTGAGCCAGACACAGAGTGCTGATTGGTGTATTCACAATCCCCTAGCTAGACATATCCTCCAAGTCCCTACCAGATTAGCTAGATACAGAGTGCCAATTGGTGCATCCACAAACCCTGAGCTAGACACAGGGTGCTGATTGGTGTGTTTACAAACCTTGAGCTAGATACAGAGTGCTGATTGGTGTATTTACAATACCTTAGCTAGACATAAAGGTTCTCCAAGTTCCCACTAGACTCAGGAGCCCAGTTGGCTTCACCCAGTGGATCCTGCACCAGGGCTGCAGGTGGAGCTGCCTCCCAATCCTGCGCAGTGCGCCCACACTCCTCAGCCCTTGGGCGGCCAATGGGACCTGGCCGTGGAGCAGGGGGCAGCGCTGGTGGGGGAGGCTTGGGCAGTGCAGGAGCGGGGGTTGGGGTTGGGGGTGAGGGGGGTGTGCTCAGGCATGGCAGGCTGCAGATCCTGAGCTCTGCCCCACCGGGAGGCATCTGAGGCCCTGTGAGAATTCGAGCGCAGCGCCTGCAGGCTTGCACTGCTGGGGGACCCGGTGCACCCTCTGCAGCTGCTGGCCCCGGTACTAAGCCCCTCACTGCCCTGGGCTGGTGGGGCCGCCGGCCAGCTGCTCCGCTGAGTGCGGGCCCGCTGAGCCCACGCCCACATGGAACTCGCGCTGGCCCGCAAGTGCCGCGCACAGCCCCGGTTTCCGCCCGCACCTCTCCCTCCACACCTCCCCGCAAGCTGAGGGACCTGGCGGCCTCAGCAAGCCCAGAAAGGGGCTCCCACAGTGCAGCCGTTGGCTGAAGGGCTCCTCAAGCGTGGCCAGAGTGGGTGCCGAGGCCGAGGAGGTGCCGAGTGAGGGAGGGCTGTGAGGGCTGGCAGCATGCTGTCACCTCTCACCAGTATATTCCCAATAGATTGTTTCCCAGTCTTCTGGGAAGGACATATATTCTGCTAATAGTATCCACAGAACAATGACAACTCAGAAAATCTAGTGGAAACTTCTAGCCTAAACCTAAGAACAACAATGGCAAACCTCTATGAATTGCTGATCATCTTCCATGGGATAAACACTACTGATACATTATCTCATTGAATCCCCATCACAACAATGCCCGGTAGTTATTATGTCTCCTGTTTTAAAGATGGAGAAAGTGAGGCTCAGGAATCTTAAGAAATTGTGACAGGTATGAAGACAGTACAAACAGAAGCAGGATTGACAGTCAGGATCTCTGATTCCAAAGTTCCTTAAGTTTTGTTGCATCTGTTGAAAGATTCTTTCTAGTCAGGGCTTCCTGGAGGGAAGAATTATTGGCTTAACCTGATATAGGAAGCACAGATAGTAAAATGGGACCACTACCTGAAGGAGGCTTTATCTTGGCAAGGAAAATGAGATTGTCATGCAAGAGATAAACAGCACAGGCCAACAGGGCATCCATTACCACCAGAAGTCTGGGTTGCCATGTCTAGGGAGTCGTATATGTAAGTCATGAATTGTGGATATCAACTTGTAAGAAGTAGACGAGACAGAGACTCAGAGATGGGGCAGCTAGAGGGGCAGCTGAAGCAGCTCTGAGGCCAGAGGCTGAGTTCCAGGCTGCATTCTAATTTAACTGCTCTTTGACTTGGAACAGTTATTTCCAGTTCTCTAGGCCTAAACTTCCTCACCTATGAAAGGAAACTGGATTAGAAATGCTTTACTTGTGTAGGTCTCTATTTAAAACATAGTCCCCAGCAGAGCATCTGATGGCTTTCTCAAGCAGAAATGTATTTGTTGTGCAGTTTCCCCATTTGAGTCACTTGTATTTCTCATTATCTGCTCTTTCTCACAGTGTATTTGTCTAGATCGGTTTTGGAAAAAAATAATCTTGGGTAGGAATAATAGCTACTGCTATGAAACACTATTTTAGCTTCTTTGTTCTTCTATTTAAAAGCCTGTGTTGTGGTCAGCATACTCTAGGGGAAGAAATTATTTCAGAATGTCAGCACATCACCTTGAAAAAGTTTACCTCTTTAAAAATGTGTCTTGAAGTGTACAGAAGAGGCATAATTTGCATACTTTTGTTTCCTGCAACAGTGTTTTTCCAAATAACACATCTGTTATGTCCCTATTTGCCTGCAGCAATATAGAATGCATACTCTCTTTGACAGAGAAAATTAATAGTGCATTAGGGAACTTTCATTTCTGGAATAGCAGTTGAGGTTTAGTCTAGTCATCTAATCCAAGATATTAGTATCATTTTGGGAGCATGATCCTTGGGAGAGTAAAATTCCATATAAATGGCCATCAGTGTCAATTCTGTGTTTCAATTTGACAATCACTCATTTAATATATGCTATGAGCAAGGATCAAAGCCAGGTGAGATGTATAAATAAAAACAACTTCTTTGAGATTCAATTTCTTCACCTCTTGTAAAGTAACACAATTATTTCACTGAAATGCTAATGATTATGGTATATACCTCAAATAAGAATTAAATGAGATGGTGGATATAAAATGCCTGGCACAGCTCCTGGCATGGTGGAGATACTAAAAAAATAGTAACTTCAATACAAAAAGTGTAGCCCTTGTTACCCTGAAATAATTGAATTCAAGTAATGGGAATCTAATAAGAGATCCCAAACAATAAACTATAACGTAAGATAGAATACAATCAGTTTTTATTTCATAACAAAAACGGAAAGAACAAAATTGAGAAGCATAGAGAAGAAGGCAGATAGTATTTTTGTCTAAAGAAATTAGGTGAAAATTCATTAATAAAGTGACATTTTTTGGACCTTACAAGAGAAATTAGGTATTAATATGCATTGTAAGGGTATTTGGTTTTTAGACTTCTTAAAACAGCAGCCATGATCAGGACAATATAACTAAGAAGTAAAACTTCCATGGTAAAGGATTGTAATCCTACAATTAAAAGTAGTTTCAAGTGGCAGGTTTCAGACCCCTGTCTCTAGTTTTGTCCTAATCAGCCCTTTTGTCAATGACTTGATTATCACCTTATCAGATGATATGAAAGTGGGAGATAATTTAAATCCAATGAGTGGGCTCAATCTAATAAGATGGTGTTTAAAAGCAATAAATACATTTACAGTTCTGTACTTAGGTCCACATAATTAGGCATGAGAGTTTAGGTTACAAAGAAACCCAGTGGTTTTAGGCAATTTAAGTCCATGCATGACATAGCATCCAAAATTTCATGGAGATTTTTTTCTCTTCATTAATAAAACGATCTCACTGAATAAATATCCAATTAAGTCCTTCTGTATGCAAAGAACATATAGCAGTACAGAGTATGCATACACATGGATTTTATAATCTTGAAACTAAAATTTCAGTAGAATGAAGAGAAGTGAAACAAATTTCCCAGTTAAATGTTGCACGACAATTGTGACAAGTGTTGAGAGGGAGAAGTGCAGGGTGTCATCCATGCACATGAGATGGGGACGGGGACCTGAACTCCTGTCAGAATCATGGAAGACTTCCTTGGGAAGTGATTTTTACTGAGATCTGAAAGGTGAGTAGGAATTAGCCAGGTAAAAAGCAGCAAGAGGTTCCCTCAGGGAGAGGAAATAGCATATTTAAAGGCCATTGAACTGTCCCACAGGGTCTCATACATATTTCTTCTGCTTCTGATGATTTGATGCAGATGTATATGGGGGCCTTGGAAGATATGTATTGATGGATGTACAAATTATTACTACCAATTTGGAAAATAATCGGCACTAGCTTCAAAATTAAAACATTGTCATACTCCATAGCCAAAAATGAGAAGATAGAGTGAGAAGAGAAGATGTGCCAGGTTTGAGCCTTAAAGGCATTTAGTTAAGTTGGTAAGACTTGTGAGAGCCAGATAACTTATAGACGGTGGATGTGGTCAGTGTTATGAAAGAGATAAGAGTAAGGCTTTTTAAAGCATAGAAAATATTTTTATTTTATTTTATTTTATTTATCAAGATGGTGTTTCAATTGTCTTTACTTAAAGATCTAATGTTGTTGGGCAGAATTAGGGTGATCTCAATATAAAAAGACTGGTTAGAAGAGAATAAGACAGTAAAGATGACTTAACGGAATTAACCAGAGAGGTGAGAGGGAAATCAGGAATGTGTGGGATGATGAGAATTAAGAGAAAAAAGCATTACAAAGAGAGAAGAGTCACAATCTGGAATGATTTGACAGTGCTGAAATCAGATGAGGACTGAACTATATCCACTGTATCCATTGAACTGGAAGTTATTGGTGAACCTAGCATGATTAGATTGAGCTGTAGACATGAAGTGAGCAAGTGGAAGTGGCAGGTAGAGAGTGGGAGGTAACAAATAGAAAACTCAAAATTGTGGGACTCGAAGGGTGGGATCCTTGCTCTGTTGATTTTTGTGTTTTGGGAAGGAAGTATGGTGCTATAGTCATGTAGTACTCATACAAAAATTAATTTCAGTTGGTGGATGAATGAATATTTGGAAAAAGGTTAATTATATTAGAAATAGGACAAGACTTTGGGGAAAAAGTGTTGAGAGTATACTCTGGCTCTAGCAAATTACTAACTTTGTGACCTTGGGCAAGTCATTTAACCACTCTGAGCCCTAGTTTCCTCATTTATAAAATGAGTGTAATGGTAAGTGACGTAATTTCCCAAGACAGTTGGTGAGAGTGTGAAATAGGAAACTTTACATGGATGTGCTTTATAGACTGTGGTGTGCTTATCAAATAGACACTCATATTTTCATATTGAAGGATTAGAAGCTTTGTCAGAGACTGATGAGGTAGCCGGCTCATTTCCTCTCTTGGACTATGTTTCCCTATTGCACTTGCAGTGAGGTGGCCATGTAGTTGAGTATGAGCCAGTGACATGTGACCAGAGGTGATATGTGATATGTGTCTTCCAGACTCAACCACCGAACCCTTCCATAAGGGCTCCTATGTGCTGCTTCTGCTTCTGATGGTTTGATGCATATACATATGGGGGCCTTAGAAGATATATACTGATGTATATTCAAATTGTTACTACCAATTTGGAAAATAATTTGGTACCAGCTTCAAAATTAAAATATTATCATACTCTAGAGTCCTACTGTTCTACTCGTAGGTATATTTATTTCAATGAACCTTGCAAATGTGCATTAGAAGACATCTGTAAGTGAGTTTATTGATTATAATAACCCCAAACTGAAAACAGTACAAATGCCTATCAATAGGAAAGCCAAATGTCCATTAACAGAAGACTGGAGAAAATAATTTATATTCACAAAAAGATTATGTAATAATAAAAGCCAGTTACTATAACTACATGCAACTACACGATGAAAGAAAAATAATGGTAGATGAAAGAAACATAATGATAAGTGAAGAAAACAAGTCACAAAAGAAAGTATATCTTGTGATACAATTTTTTAAAACTAAAAAAAAAGAGAGAGAGAAGGAAAGGCAAAACAAAGCAACACATTTTTTTCAGGGCTGCAAGTGTTGTGATTTTTTTTTTAAAGAGGAAGGGAATTGTATAAATAATCTATTATTAAAATAATACTGCAAACCACCACCCCAAAACTCAGGAGCTTACAGAAAGTAACATGTATTATATTATCAATCTTGCTTCCAAGTCAGCTGTGTTTGTCTGATCTTGCCAGTGCTTGGCTGATCTTGGCTGGGCTCACTGCAGCTTCCATAAAGCTACAGGCTGGCTGGGTGGTTCTGCTAATTTTGGCTGACACATGCTTATGGCTTGGCTGTTGGCTGATCAAGGATGGCCATGATTTAGGGTGAGACAACTCTGCTTCACATATCTGTCACCATCCAGCTGTCTAACCTGGCCAAGTTCTCAGGTCAAGGCCCAGAGGGAAAGAACAAGTAAGGCTGATTCTGCCAGGGGGCACGCAGGAACATGCGTGTGCTTTCCAAGGCTCTACTTGCATCTGATTTGCTTACAGCCCACTGGCAAAATCAAGTCACCCTATCAAGCCTGGAATCAAGGGGAGGGGTCCCTATAATGGTATAGAGCAAAGGACATTTGGGAGGCCAATAATTAGGGCTATTAATGCTATCAATCCACTATAGGAATACAGGATCATGACAACCCTTATCAGGGAGGCAGGGGGTGAAATAGAGAAGAACACACAATTACTGGCAGGTTGTTGGTAATATTTTAATTCTTAAGCGAGGCAGAAGTCAGAGGTTTCACTTTACAAATTATACTGTATAACTTATATACACATTACATATATTTTTGTATAAGCACAAAATCCTATATAATTTTTAAATTGGGCAAAAAAAATTCCAAAACAAAGCAAAAACCTTTCAAATGTGAGGAAAACAAAGAAAAGCTGAAGGGCTAATTTGAGAAGTCCAGTGGCAAATTGGGCCTTTGGATTCCATTTCCAGGCTCTTCAAAATAGGATATTAATTGTCTCCTTTTAATAGAAGATTGTGACTTTGACAAAGAAATCACTTATTAAAAGAAGTTGAAGGGCAGGTTTGCCAACTGGGGAGAATGATTCTCTCTCTCTTCTAGAGACCTCAGATCAAATTTCAACAATGTAGAAAAGCCACGTTTATTCTGCTCTACTTTCCTGTCTTTTATTCTGTTTGTTTTATTCCTGGAACAAAGATACCACAGCTTGTCTTCGAAAGACTTCCATGTGAGTTTGAAAGGGTGTAGAATTTGGAACATGCTCTAGCTCAGATAAAACTCCTGATTTTTTTTTTTTTTTTCCAAAGCGCTCCTCGATCAGACCCAGATCCCAGACCTCCAGGGTTTGATTCATTCATCTCTAGCTAAGACTATGTTTTCTAGCCTCTCTCCAGAAGACTGGGAGATTCACTTTAAAAAGACGCTGCTGCTGCTGCTTTTTTTTCATCACAGAAGAATTAATGTTTTCACAGCCCTTTGAAGATGTGGTGTCACACATGTGCTGTTATTAATAATAAAATACAGATCTGTTTCACACCATCTGAAAAACAGGGTTTTGCCACCGTGAAAGAGCTTTTATTTCTACCAGGTCTTCATGATGTGTAGCCCAGATCCAGCTCAGCTTCAGGCTGGGGAACCATGTCCCAGAAAATGGGTAAAGAGAGGAAATAGCTGGAGAGAAACAAAACGACACACAACACCCAATACGTTAAAAAATAAAAATTCAAAGGAGGCTTTAATCACCATTGGAGATCATTTCCCCTGACTGCAAGCATTTTAGATAGAGCTGGACTCAGCACCTGCTAAAGATGGGGCCTGGTGAGTGGATCCTGGATTCTTTATGCATTCTGAAGAAGGTAAACATCCCCAGGTTCATGAGCCTGTTCAGACAGGAAAGAGGGTACTGATTGCAATCTGCTGTTAGTCTTTCGTTTTATATTTGTTCAGTGCTTTGAGTCATTCTTTCTCCTTTTCTTCTCTGAAACCACTAACATTGCTCCTCCAGTAGCCTTTTGCATTTACAAGCTACCTTGTCATGACTGGGTTTTTGGGGAAGGGGAGACGGATGTAAAGTGAGGCTACTGTAAACAACAGTTCAATAAAGGCTTCAGAACAGGGTCCATTTAGGGAGGCGAGTGCAAACATTCCATGAAATAAAAAACCGCTTCTGTGAGCTCAACTCACAACAGGCACAGCCACTGGCAACAGCAGCCTGATAAGGAGCAAATTTGAGAGCTGGGTCTATTATTCTTATTTTTTATTTTTGTAAATCTTTGCACCTGTCTTTGGTGGCAAGATTCTCAACTCATTTCTCTTGTTTCTGTTCCCCCTCCTCCCTGCACTCCATGCCTCCCTGGGGTTCTGATTGTTTTGGAACTAGTGATTCAAAATGGACTCCAACATTGTTTCTGAATCACAAAGCGTTTGCAGAAGAGGGAAGTATTTCTTGCTCCATTCCAGGCCCCAACACAGAAGGTGTTGTATGGAAAAGGGAGCTGAAGGGAGAAGAAAAAGAGGAGGGAAAAAAAAGAGGCAAAAGTTAAAAACTCAAGGAAATCAAGACCATGCTGTGCAAAATTGTTACAGCTGTTTCTGTTTTTATTGGCTGTTTCTTTTGGCTTCATTTTTCCAGCAACTGCAGTTCATATGAGCAGGAAGGCATACAGCATGGCCGAGCTCCACACTGGGTGGAGGGGAGGACAGAAAAGGGACTGAGAAAAGGATGGAAGGGGCTGGGTGTGGAGGTTATGAATTGTGGCACAGTGCTTAGAAGGGACACACATCAAAGCATTTCTTTTTTGATAGTTTTGTGGAAGCCTTAGCAATAGAATTTAGAGGCATTTACTGGAAAGCTCCTAAAAGCATCTCATCTCCATGGCTGGATCAGATAGGTAGTCTGTTTAAGGCAGTATACTATCCTTGAAATGATGCTCTGATATCTGTGAGGAAATAATGTGTCAAGACACATCCCTTCCCCTCTCCCTCCTGGAGAGTGATTCACCTAGACCAGTGCACAGGGCAGAACATACGGGGAGTGCATATTTTCCCTGGGGGATTCTATTTCTCATGGTTACAAATGGAATGAGTTATATGCCTGCTCAGTGAACCTATGAAGATATTGGCAGCTGGGATACAGCACCTCAGGGCTTGGAGCGAGTTGCTAACCCACCTTGATCCCCCTGCAAAGCAGCTGAAAGGTGAGCCAGAGACAGGCACATGAAAAAAGCTCACAATGAGTCTCTGTCTCTTTCTTAAAGCTTCCTATTAAATATGTGATTTAAATGACATTTTTAAGGTTTATAAGACTGCTTACATTGGAATTCTTGAATGTGATAGTATTTTTAACTGCACTGGCCCTAACACACACACACACATGCGCACACACACACGTTCACACTGACTCTCACTCTTTTTTTTCTTTTTGAGACGGAGTCTCGCTCTGTCACCCAGGCTGGAGTGCAGTGGCATGATCTCGGCTCACTGCAACCTCCACCTCCCAGGTTCAAGCAATTCTCTGCCTCAGCCTCCCGAGTAGCTAGGATTACAGGCGCCCGCCACCAGGTAATAATTTTTTGTATTTATAGTAGAGACGGGGTTTCACCATTTTGGCCAGGCTGTTTTTGAACTCCTGACATCGTGATCCACCCACCTTGGCCTCCCAAAGTGCTGGGATTACAGACTCTCACTCTTAATCAAATTAATTTTCCAAACTCTAAGGAAACATCTTTCTAAAAGTGAAAACTGTGTTCCAAATGAGGGCAAGTGGATAAGAGAACTGGAAGTTAGAAGATACAGCAAGAGGAAAAAGTATTTACTTACATTTGACTTGCAGTTATATCCAAAGGGAAAATACAATAAAAAGTTGATTAATAACAACAAAACCCCCCTGCATCTGGTGATAAAACATTGTTTTCATGCTTTCACATTTTAAACAAAACTCCAGCTATGCTGTAGAATGAAAGGTGAGCCAGAATCCCAGTGCCCATGCATTGGTTCTGTTTTGGAGACTTGGTTTTACTCTGAACTGGGATTCTGACTTACTTGGCTACTGGAGGGCAAATCATAACCAATATATCTCAGTGTTGTCATCCAAAAATGGAGGTGGACTTGGGAAGATGGACTAATTAAAGGTTGCAAAGCACTTTTGAGTCTATAAAGCCATGTGTAATTGCAACCATTAAACCTAATCATATAATGAAGTGTTGAAGGTTGTGTCTTGGTCGTTTTGTTTTCTGAATTCAGTGAGAGACTCCTTCAAAGCCCATTCTGTTTACTTTCCCAAGGAAATTGTCTCAGTCCATTTTCTGTTGCTGTAACAGAACACCTAAGACTGGGTAATTTATAAAGTAAAGCGATTGATTGGCTCTAGAGGTTGGTAAGTCCAAGAATGAGGGGTTGCATCTGGTAAGGGCCTTCTTGCTGTGTCATAAAATGGCAGAAAGCATCACATGGTGAGAGAGAGAAAGAGTAGGCCAAATTCAGCTTTTATAGCAAGCTAATGGTAATAATCCATTCATCCAGAGTCCTCATGACATAATCACCTCTTAAAGGTCCTATCTCTCAACACTGTTGCACTGGGGATTAACTTTCCAACACATTAACTTTGGAAAACACATTCAAACCATAACAGAAATTAATGAATGAAAAGAAAAAACTGGTGATTTGGACCAATGCACTCTTGAACAGTTATGTATTTTGAGATATACCAAGCTTTTTTCTGCATTTCCTAATATTATTTTTATGTTCATTATGTTACTATTAAACTTTTTTCATTATGTTATTATTTTCTTATGTATTAATAGTAGTTAATAATACATTTACCAAGAATTAAATTTGTTTAAAATTTTTCAGTTGGGGCAGAGTTTACCAAATGGAGAGTGAGCCTGTCTGTTGTGAAATAGAACTCACTAACCTCTTAACACAGGAAAATCAGTGATTTCATCAGATTAGAATTACATAGAGAAGGTATTCTCTGGGTGCAAAGATTGAAATTGCTTCTTGTGAAAGACACAATTTCACAATTTCTTGTGAAATTGTTTCTTGTATCTAGTTTAAAACAGACACAAGAGAAACTTCATATGTAATGCTGACACGTAAAGAGTTGGAGAATGAGTTGTCCCTTTGCACCTCAACTTCTCCCTCAATGTCATGGTGGGCAAAATTATTTTGCCTTAGGCTTTAGCTGTAAAATGGGTTGCTAGCACTTGACCACAAATGGAATAATTACAATGAGGTTTGGAAGCCTACAGCATTTTTATTGAGGACATTTCCCTCTTGTGCATCTGTTAACTGTTATTACAGATTTGAGATACCATTAATCAGTAGCATCTTTAACAAATGTAGAGTAGATTTTTGCATACTGAGGTTCAGCTAGGCACCCCCATTAGCTGGCATACATTGGACCTCACTTGCAAAAACATGTTTCTGCTATTATCCTTACAAAAGGCTGTATGTTCACACACATGCACAATTATGAGACTGAACACTCCGTTCTTCTTTGGATTGCTCTTTGATCTTTTGTAATTTTGCTGCTTGTGTCCATATGGAAATGTTAGCAACCAGCAGGCAATTCCTTTCCATTATGATTCCTCCTGATTCCTCCTCCATTGTCTTTTCCCCTGTTGTTTCTTGTTTGCGTTGGGCTCCAGACTGATGCCAACATTTCAACGGGGCACACCTCTTCAGTTTCAAAAGCTCAATTTGCTTTAAGTAGCCAGCAAAGCTTACCCTTATTTTTAAGTACCTGTTTATACCTGAGTTTTCCTGACATGCAATGACAACTTGGGCATCTCAAGAGAAACAGTTTTCTTGTGAGCCTGGAGACCTACGGGATTAGGCAGGTGGGTCATAAATGCTGTCAGCATTAAGCTTGTTTTTAGTGCAGTGCTCTCTTGATTTCTATTTTGGTCTTTACTGACTAGGAGTACATATAATAACACACAGGCATGACCTCATCCAAAGACAATTTATTTAAAATTTCCAAACCCTAAAAAAGCTTAATTTGTGGGTGGTAGTTTATAACCATTTCTAAAATTTCTTCCTGTCTGTAGTACCCAGTAACTTTAGTCCTGGAAATCTCTCTTTTATTATAATGGAAAATACCAAAGATATGAAAGCATAGAAATATGTGCTTACTAAGGGAGCTTTCTTTCTCTTAGAACCTTCTGAAGCTCCTCCCTGGGAGAGATTAAATAAAGTCTGCTCTTTCCCACTTCCCAATTCTATCTCCACACATCAAACAAATGAAAATCCTTCCAAAACTCATCTCCCTTCATGCCTACACTCAAATATGCTGTTTTATGTGGGTCGAACAAAGTCTTTTTCTGATTTTTCTCCCCATCTGTTCTTTGAATAAACATGCATCCTAAAGAGAAGGAGGACTTAAAGGATCAAATTTGGTTCCTGTATTTGGAAATGCTATCAAAAGACCACACCGCACTTGGCCATTCGGTCAAATTAGATGCCGTTTGCTTCTAATAGCACTTAATTACTTCCCACATCACTTCTTCATCTGCATGACTTGGCTAGTATGAGGTTGGGAAAAGTTAAAAAAAAAAAAAATCCCCGGTGTGTGAGCTGGTAGAACTGCTGCCTTTGGCTGTGTCTCCACCAGACCAATGCAACCAGTCCTTTTAGGTAAGCAAATTGGCTGTGCTGGGTATCTGGAATTATAGAAACCAAATAACCAGAGACATAATCAGTTGGTTTTTAAATTTTTAACTTGTTGTTTGGTTGCCCTAGACAAACGCCTCAATTTCCTTCTTCTGTAAATAAATTAATACCTGGTGAGATGTAAAAGCCCACTTGAATGGAAAACAGCATGTTCTGATGAAACTCTGAGAGAAGATACAACTCAAAGTATGAAAAATTCAGAACAAATAATAGTATCTTTAGGGCAGAATTTGGTTACCCTGATTAATTAGGGTTTTTTTTTTCTTCAGATAAAAAGAGAGGGGAGAGTGGAGTAAAGAACTGCCTTACCTAATGTAAGTTTTCAGCTTTCAATAAATATTTCCAGCTTAAACCCTCTGAATAGATTGTGAGTGTGTTTGTTCATCTGAATTGAATTTTGGTGGTATAATGTACCAAGACTTTTTCTTATCGCAGTGTAGTTCAAACCTGGGGTGGGCAAACTTTTTTTATTTTTTTGTAAAGAGCAAGATACTAAATGACTTAGGCTTAGGCTTTGCAGATCAAAAGCAAAATTGAGGATATTGTGTAGGGACTTCTATGACAAGAAAGGTAACTCTTGCCCCTTCACCATCCTGTTTGTCCGGTGGGCCCTTCTGGACTGTGAGTACACTTCATACACAGTCACTGTCAGCTGGAGGGAAACTTTCTCCAGACATTTGAGGGATTGGGGCCTAGTGGGCTGGCAGGACTGTGTGGGGATGGGGAAGGATGGGTGTTACAGGCACAGTAATAGAGGGGAATGGAGGTGGAGGGGGACACCCCAGATTGGTTTCTGTGTCCACTGAAGCAGCACACGTGAGCCATATGAAAATAGGCATTGGTCTGGATTTGGCCTGAGCTCCAGCTATCTGTTGTACATTTCCTCTTAGCTACTTGGCAGGCTCTTTAAAGAAAGACATTCCAAACTGAACTCATGATTACCTTCTTCCTTCTGTGCCCTATTTCTATAAATAACACCACTACTGATCCATTGCCCAAGTCAGAGGCTTTGTGTTCGTTTTCCACACCTTCTTTCCTTCATCTTCCTTTGTAGTCCCCCTTTTATCTTTTTTGCCATATAGCTACTGGGCTGGAAGAAACTAAAAGACAAGAATACATCTGGCTTATATTTATGTGATGAGCTCTCTGTAGAGTGGCTGACACTGAGTAGGCTTTTAAAAAAATTGGTTGTGGAATTAATCTATCTATCACCAAGCCCAGTGAATTCCTCTTGATTATTTTATTCTCCCACTCAAAATTCTTCAGTTGGTTTCCTTTGGATAGAGAGTAAATATAAAATAGTTACCAGACTGCAAAACTCTTCCGGTTTTGACCTTGCTTATCCTAAAGAATAACCATAGAGAATTGCATTAAATATGCTAACATCTCTCATCTGTTGTGTGTCTGTCAGGCCATGTTGTTTCCACTGCCTGGAGGACGCCTTCCCCCTGTTTTTATATGGTGACCCCCAAGTCATCCTTCCTGATTTGACTTAGTTGTCACATGCAGAAAGGCTTCCCAAGTACCAGCCTACTCAATAGGTGTCTGTTCTCAGAGCATCAGGACTCTACCTCTTTCAAAACACTTCATCAGTCTGGGCATGATGTCTCATGCCTGTAATCCCAGCACTTTGGGAGGCCAAGGCAGGTGACTCACCTGAGGTCAGGAGTTCAAGACCAGCGTGACGAACCTGGTGAAACCCTGTCTCTACTAAACATACAAAACTAGCCAGACGTGGTGGCGCATGCCTGTAATCCCAGCTACATGGGAGGCTGAGGCAGGAGAATCGCTTGAACCTGGGAGGTGGAGATTGCAGTGAGCTGAGATCACGCCATTGCACTCCAGCCTGGGCAACAAGAGTGAAACTTTGTCTAAAACAAAACAAAACAAGACATTTCATCAGTGCTAAGATTAGTTGCTAAGTGCGTTTAGCTCTTACTAGATTATATACAGCTTGAAGGCAAGACTTTGTCTTTGTTTCTTTGCATCCTAGTTTGGCACTTGGAATACAGCAGACAAGTAATGATCATCTGACTGAAATGAACAGGATGCATACCTCAGTGTAACTGAGAAACCGCAGAACATCATCCACATTCATGCAGACCTAAGAAGGCCTTTCTAGGCTCCACTGGGCCTTTCCCAAGCCTTCTATTTGTCTGGAGCCAGAGGGAACCAACTATGATCAAGCTGTATCAGGGTTTGGTTTGTGTGCTGAAAGTCACAAGGTTCCAAAGGGAAAGGATCGGGCAGGAGAGGAAAGAGGATAAAAATGGTTTGGGGGGACCTCCTCTTTTAGCTTTGGAGCTCCCCCCCACACTGTCTCTGTACAGGGGAGCTTCTTCCTTCTGTCTTCTCCCTTTCTTCTTGCCTATTAAACTCTCCGCTCTTTAAAACCACTCCACGTGTGTCCGTGTCTTATTATCTAAACTGGCATGAGGACCAAGAACCCTGGTGTTCCTCCACTCATCAGTTTCTTCTTGCCTATTAAATTCTCCGCTCTTTAAAACCACTCCACGTGTGTCCGTGTCATATTATCTAAACCGGCATGAGGACCAAGAACCCTGGTGTTCCTCCACTCATCAGAGCCATATCATTTTGGTTCATGGGGCGGGAAAGGAAATTCAATCATCAGACTGGTGAATATGGAGCGGATTTCAACTTTAAATCTGTCCTTTAATCTCAAGGCTCTCTTCTAGCTACCCTGTCGCCAAACTCTCTTTCTCTTTCTATCTGTGGTCTCTTGCCTTCTCTCTGTATGTCTTATGTGCAGGAGTCTTTACAGTTCAGGGAAACAGGTCTGTTAGAAAAGATCGTGAATCATGGCAGGCAGTAACTCAATAAATGTCTCCCTCTCTACGTTTTCTCTGGTGAGCACATGGTATTTCTAAGCTACCTAGTAGAAATCAGGCCCTAGGCCTCTTCTGGGCATGGGAAGTTTCTGCTTTTAACGGTTTGGAGTAAGATGTCTTCCGTAGCCAAGTTTTAGTCTTGATATTGTCCCACAGGCAGGAAAACGGCCATTCGGTTCCTACGTTCCGTTAAGGCATCGATTTTGTCTCCTGTTAAGACAGTAGTTAATTAGTAAGGGGATTTTGCGTCTGGAGGTTAACCGGAACCATTCTTCTATGGGTACATGCTTTAGCATGGGCCATAATAGCAGAATGTAGAGTTCAACCTAGCACGCCCCCCTCCCTTAAAAGGGCCTTGCCCAATTACATGGTTTTTTTGAAATCCATTTTTTGGAAGGCACATAGGCCACACAAGTCTAGGAGATCAAAGGGAAATAAAAGGCAGAGAACTGATTGCTTGGGGACAGCGTAACTAAGGCCCAAAACTCATTTCCTCTGGTGCCGTGGCTTGGAGCGTCATGCCTGCAGTTATGGGCAGCACATTTAAGCTGGTGCCGGGAATCCAGGAGCGATGGAGAGAAAATAGTTGGGAGGACACCCTCTGCTGTTTTCATCTCCATCCTGGATCACATACTGAAAGGAAGGAGACTAAAAAAGGATGCTTTTATTCTCACTTCTCTTTCTAGATGGGTAACAGATCATCTTCAAGCATTGGGACTCCTTCGACCTCGAAACTTTGAAGAACGGTGGCTTATTTTCTTTTGCACAAGGATATGGCCTTTTTACTAGACCTTTGCAAATGTTGCAAGATCAACCCAGCTCTTTTAGCAACCATATCGGACAGGCCCAGGCAAAATAGTTCCCCCAAATTAAAAAAGTAACTTTCAAGGAAATCATCTGAGGGTCCTCCTTATTTGGGGCCCCTTCAAGTTCTCTTCTCATTGCAGGACCCTAGGCAAGTAAAGGGAAACTGAGGCTGACTTTTCTGACGACCCTGATAGGTATATAGAAGCTTTCCAAAATTTAACTCAGGTATTTGACCTCACATGGAGGGATGTTATGTTGCTGCTAAGTCAAACCCTCACTGCAGGTAAAACAGGCAGCTCAGCAAGCAGAAGAAAATTTTGGAGATGAGCAATATGTCTCCTATAGTAGGCCAGAAGGGAAAAGAGAAAATAGGGAAGGCAAAGAAATAGGGGAATCACCATTCCCAATAGGAGGAGAGGTATTACCTCTTAACAACCCTAATTGAAAACTCCTTTCTATGGTGTTTTTTCCTTCTTTTGTGGTTTAAAATGGCTTCTATCTCTTGTATAATGTTCTTCCAACCTGCCTGGGAAAAGTTAATTTTCCAAATCTTAAAATGCTTGGTGTAGAGTTGAGCTAGGGAAGAGGGAACCCAGAAGCCTGGCCGGCAAAAGGGTAAACATTTCTTACCAGGTGGGCTTTTGGCTTCTCTCTTCCTGTGCAAACTGGTAAAAGGGATAATAAGGATCACCGTTGATGTTCTCTGTAAATGTATAATTAATGAAAAAGGATTTGTAAGGTTGGTCTTAAGCTGTAGACAATCTTGTGTACTTTGCATGTCTTTCTGTTGGAGAAAGGGTATCTTAGGTTAGGATGCGGGCCCAGGAGCCATTAAGCCTGCTGTTCAAGCCAGCCCAGGAAAGCGGTCGTTGGAAAACTTGGCTACAGGTCTCCATCTTGTTTCATGTCTTTAGAAACATAATCTGTAACCACGTGGCAATACTTTGTTTTAGTCTCCGCCATTTTACAATGGTGGCTGTCTTCTTGTGTTAAATCAGACTTGCCAGTTTGTCAATCTGGGTGGTGCCAGCTGATCCATCAAGGGCAGGGTTTACAAGATATCTTAAGCACTGATCTTGAGAGCAGTTTAGGGAGGGTCAAAATCTCGTAGCCTCCAGTTGCATGGCTCTTGGGCCATGGTTTATAATCCTGTGGCTAATTTCTTGGTCTGGTCTCCAGGCAAGAGGGAAATATATCTTGGGAAGCTGCTGTTACCATCTTTGTTTTAGACTATAGATTGTAAACCCAGCTCCTCCCAAAGTTGGTTCAGTCTATGCCCAGGAATGGGCAAGAACAGCTTGGGAGCTGGAAACAAAATGGAGTTGTTTGGGTCAAATCTCTTTCACTCTCTCAGTGACAGTTTTGCATTGACAGTTTCAAAAGCTGCCTATCATGCCTTAAAAAATACCTTGTATACTTGTGATTAAGTCATAACCTGATTAAGGCTCGTTGGTTTCACCCAGAAGGGTACTTTTTGTAAAGTTCAAAAGGCGAAAATCTTAACTGCTTGGTGTGGCTAAAGTCAAGTAACAAGAGATTTAAAAGGATTTTTTAAAAGAATGCACAGCTTAATTAAAAGTAGATATTCAAGTTTTAGGTATATTTTAAAGGCCTTTATGTTTTTCTTTTCTTGAATCTTGTTTTTCTGGAAAAAAGCTCTTTTCTTCTCAGTTAACTGAATTATTTTTCTCCAGTTTTTGTCTTACCACTCTTAATGCATGCATAAAAGGCCCTAAAATAACTTCTGGTAGTGTGGGACTCCTGGGGAAAAACAGAGGAGGCGCCACAAACCCTGTTTTGGGGAAAAAAACCCTCCGTTTTCCTCATGAAACTCTGGGATAGAGTTTCATGAGGAGATAGATCCCTTTCAAAATCAAAGGCTCTGTTCTGTTTTGCACTGTGTTATCTGCCAGTTTTGAGTTTGGGGGGTATCAGAAATACTTCACATTGTGAGAGAACTTTGGTCTGTAATAACTAGGTAAAAAATACCACTGTAAGGGATGGCTAATAGTAGTTACAAATCAGAGAAGCATGCTCTTGGCCATCTGGAAGATAAGGACGCATCCCCACTCCCCACTGGGAGATGAGACTGCCATCAGGGATGGGCTAATTACAAAATAAACCAATTGGCTTTCGGTTGTTTTGTAATGAAATGCATGGTAGAAGCACTACACCATCTTCTCCCATAGCATCTAGATGGTCTTTTCATAAATTAAGCATTAAAATAAAAGCATAGCAAGGAGGTCTTAAGACACTCATCTGCCCTTTAGTAAAAGGGTTATTATAGAAGGTTTGTACAGATTTCACCTCATGGTCAAATTGGTTAGGATTACGTGGAATAATCTATAAGGTTTCATGTAAACGAATTGGGGCTAACATTAATAAATAATACAAGGGTAAAATTTTGCTTTGAACAAAATTTTCATGTCATAATAAAGGCTAATAAAGGTTTTTGCCTTTTGAGTCATCATTTTGGCAAAATAATTTATGGCAACCTGGAAATTGTCCTTCCTGATGCCTGGCTTTTTGGATGGTTCAAAGGGCTCCTGAAACATTCAGAAAAGAGGTAGACAGGATAATTTGACATGTTTAGTCACATGAGATTGCCAAAATGATGTCCAAACTTCTTTAAGTTATATTTTTGTGAATAATACTAATATATGTTCCAAAATTATATGGGATTTCTAAAATTCTAATATCTAAGTATATGCTATCAATTATAATTAAGGGTAAAGTTATTGTAAACCACAAAGATAAATAAACTTGTCAGTCATATTTTTAACTGTAACTATCCTGGAAATTTGTCATTTGCAGAAAATTGTCTTGCTTTGTTGCTTCTCAAAAGATGGTTTATAATCAAGCTATATTAAGGACTTTAACAGGTGTTCACAAATGCAGGTTTTTAATAGCTTTAAAGATTGTAACATTGAAATAAAGAATGTATGAGACTCATAAAGAACTGATATGTTGACAAATATAAAGCAAAACAAAAGTTAACTGAGTGGACTACACTTAGAAAGTTAAAGGAACCTTTTTAACTTTTGCTTGGAATACTGCTGATCCTTGTTTTGATTTTCAGAGTCAAGGAAAGTTATTTTAAACTATTTATGGCCTTTAACAATTGAGTAAGGTATACTCCTGTGAACAAAATTTGGACCATGTTTATGTTTCTCTGCCTGGTTCCTCTAGAATTTGAAGACTCTCTGTAAGTACTCTTAACTTACGGCAATATAGTTGTTTGCAATAAGAATCCATTTTTCTTTGTCAACAGGACACAATTGGAGAAACTGGTTATTTTACCAATGCTTTTACTGAAAGGGTGTGTTTCCCTTTAAGGAACCGAGCCTGACATGCAGAGCCAATAAAAGCCTGCTGGGGAGAATTGGCCTCATACCTTGTCTACACAGTCCCCACACAGGGTTCCTAACCTGTGGTCAGTAAAGAATGTTACTTTCTAACAGGTCTGGAAGCTCCAAGTTTATCTTGGGACATCAAGAGGAGAGGATCACACGACTCACAGGTATTAGAGGATACAAACCCCTGGCTGGGCTTGGCTTTAAAAGTCTTATCTGAAATTTTTCGTGGAATAGAGTTTCATCAAAGTCAATCCAAAAGGCCTATGTAAAAGTAACATTCTTGCTGCACTTTATGCAACTAATCAAGCCAAGTATAAGACTAAAGTTTACTCGTAAATTAGTTTTTACCAAAAATGAGGACTGGAGAGAAAAATTTTGCTCCAAAGCTTATCATACATTTGTCATTAAATCTTAGTCTCATTTAATTGTTTTTAAGTCTTTTGCCTGCATTTTAGACTAACTCTGCTTATTCCTGTGAATCAAGTGATGATCTTCTGCAGGTTGGAAAAAAAAAAAAAGGATGGGTAACGTAAAAATGTGAATCAATATGCTAGTTCTAGACAATTATCTTGCAAATTCTGCCAGGCAATGAAAGTGAGTAAGGTGCCCATAACCTGGAGGTTTCTTTGGGAAAATAAAACCAAGGAACTTCATAGATCCCCAAAGGGGAATTCTATATCTTGGCAAGTAAAATTTTAGATGGAAATTACCTACCACACCATACTTGTGGGAATTGCTGTCCTTACTCTACTATTTGCAATAGGGTTATACATGGTAGCACCTTCTGACTGAAATATTGGACAGAGAGTTTCCATTGCTGTAGTATTTTGCTTAATTATTATCCTTATAGCAGGGATAATAGTTGACAAAAAGGAAGCATGAAAATTTTACTATCACTGAGTCAGCTAGGACTTTTTATTGGGTTTAGTAATTCAGTTTCAGATGAAACATGCTGCTTTTGGATTAACACCTCTAGTAAAGTAGAGGAAAATCTGCAGGTACTTAAAAATCAAACCAAAGTTATTGACAGGCTTAGGAAAAATGCAGGCTTCAGCCCCGAGTGGCTACAGTCCGTCTTTAATAAATTCAAGTCTTTTTTTTTTTTTATGCTTTGCATTCTGGGGTACATGTGCAGAACGTGCAGTTTTGCTACATAGGTATACATGTGCCATGGTGATTTGCTGCATCCGTCAACCTGTCACCTACATTAGGTATTTCTTCTAATACTATCCCTCCCCTAGTCCCCCGCCCCCCAACAGGCCCCAGCGTGTGATGTTCCTCGCCCTATGTCCATGTTTTCTTGTTGTTCAACTCCCACTTATGAGTGAGAACATGCGATGTTTGGTTTTCTGTTCTTGTGTTAGTTTGCTGAGAATGATGGTTTCCAGCGTCATCCATGTCCTTGCAAAGGACATGAAGTCATCCTTTTTTATGGCTGCATAATATTCCATGGTGTATATGTGCCACATTTTCTTTATGCAATCTATCATTGATGGACATTTGTGTTGGTTCAAGTCTTTGCTATTGTGAATAGTGCCACAATAAACATATGTGTGCATGTGGTTTTATAGTAGAATGATTTATAATCCTTTGGGTATATACCTAGCAATGGGCTTGCTGAGTCAAATGGTATTTCTAGTTCTAGATCCTTGAGGAATCACCACACTGTCTTCCACAATGGCTGAACTAATGTACACTTTCACCAACAGTGTAAAAGTGTTCCTATTTCTCCACATCCTCTCCAGCATCTGCTGTTTCTTGACTTTTTAATGGTCGCCATTCTAACTGGCTTGAGATGGTATCTCATTGTGGTTTTGATTTGCATTTCTCTAATGACCAGTGATAATGAGCATTTTTTCATATGTTTGTTGGCTGCATAAATGTCTTCTTTTGAGAAGTGTCTGTTCATATCCTTTGCCGACTTTTTGATGGGGTTGTTTGTTTTTTTCTTGTAAATTTGTTTAAGTTCTTTGTAGATTCTTGATATTAGCCCTTTTGTCAGGTGGATAGATTGCAAAAATTTTCTCCCATTCTGTAGGTTATCTGTTCCCTCTGGTGATAGTTTCTTTTGCTGTGCAGAAGCTCTTTGGTTTAATTAGATCCCATTTGTCAATTTTGGCTTTTGTTGCCATTGCTTTTGGTGTTTTGGACATGAATTGTTTGCCCATGCCTGTGTCCTGAATGGTATTTCCTGGGTTTTCTTCTAGGATTTTTATGGTTTTAGGTCTTATGTTTAAGTCTTTAATCCATCTTAAGTTAATTTTTGTACAAGGTATAAGGAAGGGGTCCAGTTTCAGTTTTCTGCTTATGGCTAGCCAGTTTTCCCAACACCATTTATTAAATAGGGGATCCTTTCCCCATTGCTTGTTCATGTCACGTTTGTCAAAGATCAGATGGTTGTAAATGTATGGTGTTATTTCTGATGCCTCTGTTCTGTTCCATTGGTCTATATATCTGTTTTGGTACCAGTACCATGCTGTTTTGGTACCAGTACCATGCTGTTTTGGTTACTGTAGCCTTGTAGTAGAGTTTGAAGTCAGGTAGTGTGATGCCTCCAGCTTTGTTCTTTTTGTTGAGGATTGTCTTGGCTATGAGGGCTCTTTTTTGGTTCCATATGAAGTTTAAAGTGATTTTTTTCAATTCTGTGAAGAAAGTCAGTGGTAGCTTGATGGGGATAGCATTGAATCTATGAATTACTTTGGGCAGTATGGGCATTTTCATGATATTGATTCTTCCTATCCATGAGCATGGAATGTTTTTCCATTTGTTTGTGTCCTCTCTTATTTCCTTGAGCAGTGGCTTGTAGTTCTCCTTGAAGAGGTCCTTCACATCCCTTGTATGTTGTATTCCTAGGTATTTTATTCTCTTTGTAGCAATTGTGAATGGGAGTTCCCTCATGATTTGGCTCTCTGTCTGTTGTTGATGTATAGGAATGCTTGTGATTTTTGCACATTGATTTTGTATAATGAGACTTTGCAGAAGTTGCTTATCAGCTTAAGGAGATTTTGGGCTGAGACGGTGCGGTTTTCTAAATATACAATCATATCATCTGCAAACAGAGACAATTTTACTTCCTCTTCTCCTATTTGAATACCCTTTGTTTCTTTCTCTTGCCTGATTGCCCTGGACAGAACTTCCAATATTATGTTGAATAGGAGTGGTGAGAGAGGGCGTCCTTCTCTTGTGCTGGTTTTCAAAGGGAATGCTTCCAGCTTTTGCCCATTCAGTATGATATTGGCTGTGGGTTTGTCATAAATAACTCTTATTGTTTTGAGATACGTTCCATCGATACCTAGTTTATTGAGAGTTTTTAGCATGAAGGGATGTTGAATTTTTTCAAAGGCATTTTCTGCATCTGTTGAGATAATAATGTCGTTTTTGTCATGGGTTCTGTTTATGTGATGGATTACGTTTATTGATTTGCATAGGTTGAACTCAAGTCTTCTTTATGGAATTGGTTAACCCCCATTATTAAGCACTTTCTTGCTTTTACGTCTTGTATTGATATTTGGACCCTGTATACTCAATACTATAACTCAAATTGTTTCTTCTTGCCTAGAAGCAATCAAACTTCAAATGGTGGTGTAAATTGAACCACACATGGACATGCCATTCTTCTGAGGACCCTTACATTGACCCCAAAAGGAGGCCTAGCAGCTGTTCCCCATTCAATGCCCCTTTTCAGCAGGAAGTAGCCAGAAGGAGTCGTCACCCAAAACCCCCTAAAAGCAGTTAGTGTGGCATCTCCACAGTGGGGAATGTTGTAGGAAAAGGGGTCCTTGGGAAGTTTTCATTTTTTAAAGCATCTCCAGAAGAGTTTGTTGTAAAGCCCAGGCTCTTAGAGCAAGGCCAGCAACCTTTGATATGCAAATGCAGGCCATTAGAAACTGGGTCCACCCAAACATGGAGATTCCCACTGGCTTCTTGCCCTTTTCCCCACATGTTCCTGGCAACATGGCCGCTCCCACATATCCCCACGTGTGTAGAACATCACGGTGCCCTGCATTTGCATATTAAAAGGCTAGGGTGGGAGGGCCAGCTTTTTTGCAGGCTAAGTAAATGACATACCTAGTCAAACAAATCCCCTGAGCCTTATGCAAATCAAACACCACCTCCTCCAGCCTCTGCATATATACCTGGCTGGTACCCATGGCAGGTGGGAACCTCCTCTTTCGGCTTTGGAGCCCCACTCCCTCTGTCTCTTTACAGGGGAGCTTCTTCGTTTTCTCTTCTCCCTTCCTTCTTGGCTATTAAACTCTCTGCTCCTTAAAACAACAACAACAACAACAACAACAACAACAACAGTGGTTTGAAGCCCCAGTGCGTGGAATTTGGAGTAGAAATTCTCCTGATTCTGGTTTTGTATCACACAGGAGAAGGTAATTGCAGGTACAAGTTATCTAGACAAAAAGTGGCTGAGTCTGATTGAGGCCTGCCATTTGCGGACAGCACTGAGGTTAAAATTTTGTCTTAAGGCCACAGAAGGGATGCTGGAACAACTCCAGACAACACTATTAGAACCTAGAGATTTTTCTTTATGTGCTTAAAATAAGAAGAGTCCAGAATGATTACTGTGATCAGTGATTATAATATCCTCTATTTGCATGTCAAAATTGAAACACCCAAGTGATAGCCACAAAATCAAGCAATACATAACTTAATTTGTTTCTTTCTTTTCTGAAGTTTAGGTAGATAGAGAATTACAAATGGGCAAAGGTACAAAGGGTAAGTAATCATATCAGTGCATTAATTTAGAACGTCTGAAACAGGGCCTGGTGGCAATGACACCAGGAAAGAAGATAATATTAACAAACCTATCATTTAGGTATCAGCATTATATTTTATAATGTGCCCATCATATAATTAGGCATCATTATCAATAGCAAAGATATGGAATCAACCTAAGTGTCCATTAATAGATAAATGGCTAAAGAAAATGTGTGTATGCATTTGCACACACCATAGTATATATGCACCATGGTATATATACATTCCCCCTCTCTCTCTGTTTCCTGCCCCATCTCTTTCTCTCCTTGTTGTTGTCCCTTTCTTGCTCTCCTCTTCCCCTCCTCCTTCTCTGTATCCCCCTAACCCCATCCTCCTCAAAGTGGTCAAGGGCACAGCTGCAGAGGTGTTCCTTACCTGCCCTCAAGGATGGCTTTGGCTTTGCCCTAGGCCACAGTAAGGGCGATGCCCAGAGCCTGGCAGAATGACCTCACCACTTATTGAGCACCTGCTGTGTGAGAGGCGGGGATCCATTGGCTGAGAGGGACCCATCTGGAGTCACACAGACCTGGGCTTGCCTCTCCGATCCCTTGTTTAGCTGTGTGACCAGGGGAAAGTCACCCTTTCTGGGTGTCTGCTTCCTCATTGCTGAATTGGGGTAAATGCCACAGGGCTGCTGAGAAGACTGAGTGAAAGCATGTATGTAAATCACTTGGTGTAGTGCCTGGCCAGAAAATAATGCTGGAGAGAACACCGTAATCTTGGCTGGCATTATTTGTATTGTTGGACCCTGTACTGGGAGCTTCTCATTTACTATTTCCTTGAATCTCTTTTTTTTTTTTTTTTTTTAAGAAAAAAATAAAAAAGATTTCCTTCTTAAAAGTAGGAAATCCTGTCATTTGCAACAACATGGATGAACTTGAAGAACATTATGTTAAAATTAATAAGCCAGACACAGAAAAACAAATACTGCATGACCTCACTTACATGTGGAATCTAAAAAAGCGGAACTCATAGAAGTAGGGAGTAGAATGGTGGTTACCAGGGACTGGGGTGGGCGTGGGAGTGGAGGACGTTGGAGAGATGTCGGTCAAAGCATACAAAATAGATAGGATCAATAAGCTCAAGTGATCTATTGTAGAACATGGTGATTATGGTAAAAAGCAATGTATTGTATACTAGAAAATTGCTGAGAGAGTAGATTTTAAATATCCTCACCACAAAAAATAATTATAGGCATTTGAAGTAATTATTTAAATATAATTAACATATATTATCAATATAAATAAAGCCAAATAAATATAATAAATAAAGCCAAATATATTAATTGGCTTATTTAGTCATTATACAATGTATACATATATCAAAGCATCATGTTGTGCATCATAATATATACAGTCTTGTCAGTTAAAAAGAAATAATTTAAAAATAAAAAATAAGGCATTGTTAAAAGCTCTTTAATATGCAATGATGATTAGGATATTATGAAGGAAGAGAGGCAGTAGAGGGAAAATTATAGACTGTCAGAGGAAGTTGCTTTTTTTGAATTTAATAAGGAATATAAGAAAGTACCTGAGGCTATTTTCTGTTAGACTTTCGAGTTACAATCTTTCTTTAGTCATGAAGGCAGGAAGTTAGATGAATTTGGACTATGACTATAAAGGAGGAAAAACTACAAAATTGGATGCTTAGGGAATGCCTATTTCACTTCTTTTCCCCTGCCTGCCTTCCACTCCTGTAAAGAAAGGGATACAAAATTTCCAAAAAATCCACTTCCGAGTTATTTTTTTCTGTTAGATAATAGGACATTTTAATAACCAAAAAACCACCCAAAATGATGCAATTAATTTATCAAACTTGTGACATAGGTCCTTTAGGGAGAAGGCTTTCTATGCCCTCCTATCTTCCTTTTTCTGATAAAGAAAATAATGTGGTATGGTTTATTAATGGTCATAACTAATTACAAGAGAATAGAATTCATTTCTGTCCTGAAAATATTGATATGGGTGGGTGGTGGCAAATAGTGTCCCCCCGCCCCTTTTTTTCTGTCTTTCTTTTTTTCTTTTTCACAGTAGGGAGGAGATTGGCAGAAATAAATGAACCAGAAAATTGTGGACAAATCAAAGCACTGGAATTAATGAGATCTCTCCAAGTAGAACTTTCTCTGAGGCCAGGTTTAGTATCTGGGGAAAAAAACAAAACAAAACAAAAAAATACCCAGTATATTCTTGCAGGGCTTTAAAGATGGAAACCGTTTCCTCAGCATGGTAATATAGAAAAAGGATTTACCCCATAAAATTTCCCCAGAGTCCTCACTAATAAGATAAAGTCAGTTGAAAATCACTTTGCTCAGGATAGACTGTGACTTCTAAAAGGCGTGTTGAAATTAATCAGTACATTCCTGTCTTACGCTGCCTTTGTGTTTCACATCCAAGAGCATTCGTTAGGACAAAGTGAGGAAGAGATGGTTTCCTAGACACGGGGCTCTGGTGGTCTTGGCAGGCATCACTTAGTTGCAAGGGCAGGTGAGCTGAAAGCAGCACATCTTAAAGGTTTTGTATGTTGTTGTAGCTGACGTACATGATGAATGGGACTGACAAGCCTCTGTGTTATCTGCTTTTTTCATTCTGGATTATTCTGCTGTGTAGCAGTTCATGGAAAGCTTCTAAACCAGTAAAAGACTGAGTGACTGCACCACTAGTCAGAAATTAAAGGGAGCATGCAGCTGGGAGAAAAATACCAAGTGCTCAGTGCTGCACAACGTACTGGCAGAATAGTATATTCCTTTGGGGACACCCCAGTGGTTCTTTCTAAGCCTAGTGTTTTCATGGATTACTTTGAGATTCAATTGCAAAAGATGTTGTCCTTTTATTTCAGGCATGACAGCTTTTCTTATTCATCGGAGTATAATATTTTTGAGGGTGGGGACTGCCTCTGGTTGCATTTCTTCAGGCTTGCCATAGAACCTTGCTCAGTGCTATGAAGAAAGAAGACACTAAATAGAATTTGAGAAATTGAAATTATAAAGTCAGTGACTGAAATGACACATAAATCCTTGTCCTAAAGCAAGATAGGCCTACATTTTTCTGTCACTTTTGATATTTGAAGAAAACCTTTTAGGTCACTTTGCTTGTTTATGCACAAGTCCTTCTTAATGACCATACTAAATTTTTTTTTTCTGATATAGTTTCTGATTCTTTCCTCTTTTCTTAGTTGAATCTATACATATGTATCTCTTTATGTCTCTCCATCCAGAAAGTTTTATTTCATTTGTAATCCGTGACCTCACTTGCTAATTCTTAAGCTTTTGCTATTTTCTTGTACATCCTGGATCTATTTCTTAAGGATGATGTGGCAGAGATCATGCCATGTGTTTGCCACATTTTAATTTATTTTCCTCCCCCTTGTGTGCACAATGAGTCAACTTCTCGGTGCTACTGAATTAGGTGGGGCATGTGATGGATTCTGGCTAATGAGCTGTGAAAGGAAGGAACACGTGGCATTTGCAGGATGCGACCACAAAAAGCTCCTGAAGAATCCTTCAGTCAGTTTCTTTCCCTGCTGCGGAGGATGTCAGGGCCTCACTTCGAGATGGAAAAGCTTCCAGATCAAAGCCGTTGGATCACTGCAAGGACACCTGCATGGAGAATGGCCTGGTCGCACTGTCAGAATCTGCATCTGTTTTGTTAAAATACTAAAATGATGGGGTGGTTGTTCACATAGCATGAGCGCATACTATTCTAGATAGTCTGATAATGACATACATGGTATTTGTTTTTTTTCCCTATGAGCTCTTTCTGTCTCATCACTGGGGATAACAAGGACTGAAAACAACAGTCCTGAGCTGAGAACCCTCGATTTTTTGGGTGGGAGGCTCCTCAATTATTATGAGTGTGCTAGTCACATCCAGCGAAAAGGTAAAATAATGTGAATAAGATATAAATTGAGGGCGAGATGCCATGGTGGGAAAAATAAGTGTGTTGTAATAGACAGCTCTGGATATGATTCCCAATTTACCTCTTACTAATTCTCTTCACTTGAGCCTTGTTATTTGATTTTGAGTCTTGTTTACCTCATAAGTAAAACAAGAATAATAACATCTACTTTATAGAATTGACAGGAGAATGTATTTGCATATGCTTGATTCACAATAAAACCATTAGATTTGGTTTCACCACTGATAAGTTACGTGACCTTGAGAGAGACATGTGATCTTTGTGAGCATGAGTTTCTTTATGTCTGTTTGTTTATTAATTTTTTAAATTTTACTTTAAGTTCCGGGATCCATGTGCAGAACGTGCAGGTTTGTTACATAGGTATGCTTGTGCTGTGGTGGTCTGCTGCACCTGTTGACCCATCCTCTAAGTTCCCTCCCCTCACACCCCATACCGCAACAGGCCCCAGTATGTGTTGTTCTCCTCTCTGTGTCCATGTGTTCTCAATGTTCAGCCCCTACTTATGAGTGAGAACATGTGGTGTTTGGTTTTCTGTTCTTGTGTTCATTTGCTGAGGATGATGGCTTCCAGCTTCATCCATGTCCCTGCAAAGGACATTATCTCATTCCTTTCTATGGCTGTGTAGTATTCTATGGTGTATATGTACCACATTTTCTTTATACAGTCTATTATTGATGGGCATTTGGGTTGGTTCCATGACTTTGCTATTGTAAATAGTGCTGCAATAAACTTACATGTGCATGTGTCTTTATAGCACAATGATTTATATTCCTTTGGGTATATACCCAGTAATGGGATTGCTGGGTCAAATGGTATTTCTGATTGTTGTTCCTTGAGGAATCGCCATACTGTCTTCCACAATGGTTGAACTCATTTACATTCCCACCAACAATGTAAAAGCATTCTTATTTCTCCACAGCCTTGCCAGCATCTATTGTTTATTGACTTTTTAATAATTGCCATCCTGACTGGCATGAGATGGCATCTTATTGTGGTTTTGATTTGCGTTTCTCTAATGATCAGTGATGTTAAGCTTTTTTTCATGTATTTGTTGCCACATAAATATCTTCTTTTGAGAAGTGTCTCTTCATATCCTTTGCCCACTTTTTGAGGGGGTTGTTTGATTTTTCTTGTAAATTTGTTTAAGTTCCTTGTAAATTCCGGATATTAGACC
This sequence comes from Pongo abelii, assembly GCF_028885655.2. Lineage (NCBI taxonomy): Eukaryota > Metazoa > Chordata > Mammalia > Primates > Hominidae > Pongo > Pongo abelii. The sequence continues at coordinate 22,415,951 of NC_071990.2, forward strand.
TTTGTCAGATGGATAGATTGCAAAAATTTTCTCCCATTCTTTAGGTTGCCTGTTCACTCTGATGATGCTGTGCAAAAGCTCTTTAGTTTAATTAGATCCCATTTGTCAATTCTGGCTGTTGCAATTGCTTTTGGCATTTTTGTCATGAAGTCTTTGCCCATGCCCATGTCCTGAATGGTATTGCCTAGGTTTTCTTCTAGGGTTTTTATGGTTTTGTGTTTTACATTTAAGTCTTTAATCCATCTTGAGTTAATATTTGTATAAGGTGTAAGGAAGGAGTCCAGTTTCAGTTTTCTGCCTATGGCTAGACAGTTTTCACAGCACCATCTACTGAATAGGAGATCCTTTCACCATTGCTTATTTTTGTCAGATTTGTTGAAGATCAGATGATTGTAGATGTGTGGTGTTATTTCTGAGGTCCTTGGTCTGTTCCATTGGTCTATATGCCTGTTTTGGTACCAGTACCATGCTCTTTTGGTTTCTGTAGCATTGTAGTATAGTCTGATGTCAGGTAGCTTGATGCCTCCAGCTTCGTTTCTTTTGCTTTTGTCTTGGCTATACAGGGTCTTCGTTGATTCCATATGAAATTTAAAGTAGTTTTTTTCTAATTCTGTGAAGAATGCCAATGGTAGTTTGATGGGAATAGCATTGAATCTATAAATTACTTTGGGCAGTATGGCCATTTTCATGATATTGATTCTTCCTATACATGAGGATGGAATTTTTTTCCATTTGTTTGTGTCCTCTCTTATTTTCTTGAGCAGTGGTTTGTAGTTCTCCTTGAAGAGGTCCGTCACATCCCTTGTAAGCTGTATTCCGAGGTATTTTATTCTCTTTGTAATAATTGTGAATAGGAGTTCATTCATGATTTGGCTCTCTGCTTGTCCATTGTTGGTGTAAAGGAATGCTTGTGATTTTTGTTCATTGATTTTGTATCCTGAGACTTTGCAGAAGTTGCTTATCAGCTTAAGGAGTTTTTGACTGAGATGATGGGGTTTTCTAAATATATAATCATGTCATCTGCAAACAGAGACAATTTGACTTTCTGTCTCCTATGCGAATACCCTTTATTTCTGTCACTTGCCTGATTGCCCTGGCCAGAACTTCCAATACTATGTTAATAGAAGTGGTGAGAGAGGGCATCATTGTCTTGTACCAGTTTTCAAAGGAAAATACTTCCAGCTTTTGGCCATTCAATATGATATTGGGCTGTGGTTTTGCCATAAATAGCTCTTAATATTTTGAGATATGTTCCATCAATACTTAGTTTACTGAGAGTTTTTTAACATGAAGGAATGTTGAATATTATCAAAGGCCTTTTCTGCATCTATTGAGACAATCGTGGTTTATGTCTTTGGTTCTGTTTATGTGATGGATTATGTTTATTGATTTGCATATGTTGAATCAGCCTTGCATCCCATGAATGAAGCTGACTTGACTGTGGTGGATAAGTTTTTTGATGTGCTGCTAGATTCAGTTTGCCAGTATTTTATTGAGGATTTTCACATCAGTGTTCATCAGGGATATTGACCTGATGTTTTATTTTCTTGTTGTGTCTCTGCTCGGTTTTGGTATCAGGATGGTGCTGGCTTCACAAAATGAGTTAGGGAGGAGTCCTTCCTTTTCAATTGTTTGGAATAGTTTCAGAAGGAATGGTACCAACTCCTCTTTGTACCTCTGGTAGAATTCGGCTGTGAATCCTTCTGGTCCTGGGCTTTTTTTGGTTGGTAGGCTATTGATTACTGTCTCATTTTCAGAACTTGTTATTAGTCTATTCAGGGATTTGACTTCTTCCTGGTTTAGCCTTGGGAGGATGTATGTGTCCAGGAATTTATCCATTTCTTCTAGATTTTCTGGTTTATTTGCATAGAGGTGTTTATAGAATTCTGTGATGGTACTTTGTATTTCTGTGGGGTCAGTGGTGATATCCCCTTTATCATTTTTTATTGTGTCTATCTGATTCTTCTCTTTTCTTCTTTATTAGTCTGGCTAGTAGTCTATCTATTTTGCTAATTTTTTCAAAAAACCATCTCCTGGATTCATTGATTTTTTGGAGGGTTTTCCGTGTGTCTGTCTCCTTCAATTATGCTCTGATCTTAGTTATTTCTTGTCTTCCTTTAGCTTTTGGATTAGTTTGCTCTTGCCTCTCTAGCTCTTTTAATTGAGATGTTAGGGTGTCAATTTGAGATCTTTCTAGTATTCCAATGTCAGCATTTAGTGCTATAAATTTCCCTCTTAACACTGTGTTAGCTGTGTCCCAGAGATTCTGCTGCATTGTCTCTTTGTTCTCACTGGTTTCAAAGAACTTTGTGATTTCTACCTGAATTTTATTATTTACCCAGGAGTCATTCAGGAGCAGGTTGTTCAATGTCCATGTAACTGTGTGGTTTTGAGTGAGTTTCTTAATCCTGAGTTCTAATTTGATTGCACTGTAGTCTGAGAGACTGTTATGATTTCAGTTCTTTTGCATTTGCTGAGAAGTGTTTTACTTCCAATTATGTGGTCAATTTTAGAATAAGTGCCATGTGTCACTGAGAAGAATGTATATTCTGTTGGTTTGGGGTGGAGAATTCGGTAGATGTCTATTAGGTCCACTTTATTCAGAGCTGAGTTCAAGTCCTGAATATCCTTGTTAATTTTCTGTCTTGTTGATCTATCAGTATCGACAGTGAGGTGTTAAAGTCTGCTGCTATTATTGTGTGGGAGTCTAAGTCTCTTTGTAGGTCTCTAAGAACTTGCTTTGTGAATCTGGGTGCTCCTGTATTGGGTCATATATATTTAGAGTAATTAGCTCTTCTTGTTGAATTGTTCCCTTTACCATTATGTAATGCCCCTCTTTGTCTTTTTTGATCTTTGTTGGTTTAAAGTCTGTTTTGTCAGAGACTAGAATTGCAACCCCTACTTTTTTTTGGCTTTCCATTTTCTTGGTAAATTTTCCTCCATCCCTTTATTTTGAGCCTATGTGTGTCTTTGCACGTGAGATGGGTCTCCTGAATACAGCACGCCGATGGATCTTGACTCTATCCAATTTGCCAGTCTGTGTCTTTTAATTGGGGCATTTAGCCCATTTACATTTAAGGTTAATATTGTTATGTGTGAATTTGATCCTGTCATCATGATGCTAGCTGGTTATTTTGCACACTTTTTGTTGCAGTTTCTTCATAGTGTTATTGGTCTTGAAATTTTGGTGTGTTTTTGCAGTGGCTGGTACCAGTATTTCCTTTCCGTATTTAATGCTTCTTTCAGGAGCAAGGCAGGCCTGGTGGTAACAAAATCCCTCAGCATTTGCTTGTCTGGAAAGGATTTTATTTCTCCTTCACTTATGAAGCTTAGTTTGGCTGGATATGAAATTCTGGGTTGAAAATTCTTTTCTTTAAGAATGTTCCATATTGGCCCCCAATCTCTTCTGGCTTGCAGAGTTTCTGCTGAGACGCCTGCTGTTAGTCTAATGGGCTTCCCTTTGTAGGTCACCTGGCCTTTCTTTGTGGCTGCCCTTAACATTTTTTCCTTCATTTTGACCTTGGAGAACCTGATGATCAAGTGTCTTAGGGTTGCTCTTCTAGAGGAGTATCTTTGTGGTGTTCTCTGTATTTCCTGAATTTGCATGCTGGCCCATCTTGTTAGCTTGGGGAAGTTCTGCTGGATAATATCCTGAAGTGTGTTTTCCAACTTGGTTCCATTCCCCTCATCTCCTTCAGGTACTCCAATCAATCATAGGTTTGGTCTTTTTACAAAGTCCCATATTTCTTGGAGGCTTTATTTGTTCCTTTTCATTCTTTTTTCTCTAATCTTGTCTCTGTGCTTTATTTCAGCAAGGTGGCCTTCAAAGTCTGATATATTTTCTTCTGCTTGGTTGATTCGACTATTGATACTTGTGTATGCTTCATGAAGTTCTTGTGCTGTGTTCTTCAGCTCCGCCAGGTCATTTATGTTCCTCTCTAAACTGGTTATTCTAGTTAGCAGCTCCTCTAACCTTTTATCAAGGTTCTTAGCTTCTTTGCATTGGGTTAGAACATGTTCCTTTAGCTCAGCAGAATTTTTTATTACCCATCTTTTGAAACGTACTTCTGTCAAGTCATCCATTTCATCCTCATCCTGTTCTGCACCCTTGCTGGAGAGGCGTTGCGATCATTTGGAGGAGAAGAGGCACTCGGGCCTTTGGGGTTTTCAGTGTTTTTGTTGTTGTTGTTGATTCTCATCTTTGGGAGTTTGTCTAGTTTCGATCTTTGAGGCTGCTGACCCTTGGATGGGGTTTTTGTGGGGACTTATTTTTGTTGATGCTGTTGTTGTTTTCTCTTTGTGTGTTTGTCTTTCAATGATCAGGTCCCCCCTTCTGTAGGGCTGCTGCGGTTTGCTGGGAGTTTACTTCAGGGCCCTATTCATCCAGTTCGCTCCCATGCCTGGAGATATCACTCAAGGAGGCTGGAGAGCAGCAAAGATGGGTGCCTGCTCCTTCTTCTGGTATCTCTGACCTCGAGGGGCATGAACCTGATGCCAGAAGGATTGCTTGTGTATAGGGTGTCTGATAACCCCTGTTAGAGTGTCTCACCCAGTTGGGTGGCATGGGGAACAGGATCCATTTTAATGAAGCACTTTGTCCCTTGGTGGAAGGGGTGTGCTTCACTGGGGGGAAACCCACTCTTCTGGGCTGCCTGGATTCCTCAGAACTACCAGGAGGAAAGGCTAAGTCTGTTGGTCCACAGAGACTGTGGCCACTCCTCCCACTAGGGGCTGAGGCCCAGGGAGGTCCCGGTTCTGTCCCTGAGCCTCTAGCTGGAGTTATTGGAGTTCCTGCAGGGAAGCCCCGCCCAGTGAGGAAGGATGTGTCAGAGTCAGGCCTGAGCAGATACTGTGGCCAGTCTGCCACAGTCAGTGTGTTGGGCTATGGGGAACACCTCTTGGGGACCAAGCCATCCAGCCTCCCTGGCTCCAGCAGGGAAAAATCGCGGCCTGGAGCTATGGAGATGGATGCTGCCCTTCCTCTGCCCAGGGAGCTTAGTGTGTTAGGCAGTTATGAGTCCTAGTGCTGGCTGCTGTCCATCCCCCAAGGAGCTCAGGCAGCCATAGCTGTGGTGCCAGTTGCCCCTCCCTCGGGAGCTTGGCGGGCTTAGGCATATTCCAGCTGAGAGGCTGTTGAGAATCTGCGCAGCTCCAGGGTTGGGACCCTAGGCCCTGGTGGTGTGGGTTTGCGAGTGGGATCTTCTGATCCATGGGTTGCATGGTTCCACGGAAAAAGCATGGTTTCCCTGGCTAGGTAGCATGCTCACTCACTGCCTCCCTTGACTGTGGGGTAGGGGCTCCCCTGCCTTGTGTGGCTCTGAAGTGGGCCACCACACCACACTGCTCTTCCTTCCTCTCTGTGGATCACATCAGCCACCTGGTCACTTCTGATGAGAGAACCTGCATACCTTCGTTGCCAGTGACAGTGAAGGATTCCCACACTAATTATGGTTCTTTTCAATGGGAGCCTCTGATTGCCACTGTTTCTAGTTGGTCATCTTGTCCTCGCTTCCCTCTTTATGTTTAAAAGTGGAAGCAATACCTGTTTGTGGGATTGTGATAAGGATTAAGGAGAATGCGCATGTTCTGCAGTGCCTGGAACATAGTAGATGCTCAATAAATGATGATTCCTACCAGGAATCTATGAGCAGAAACATTGGGATTTATTCTCCATAGCAGCATCTCCAAAGGCTGGGTCCTATACCTTAGTTAGTCATGAAGATGCTAGGCTTAATACCTAGGTGATGGGTTGGTAAGTGCAGCAAACCACCATGGCACACATTTACCTATGTAACAAACCTGCATATCCTACACATGTGTCAAATAAAATAAAATAAAATAAAATAAGTCATGAAGAGGCTCCCTTACCCAAGGTTCCATATAGAGCCAAACAATTCCTTTTGCTTTTTTGTTCTGTGTAGTGGTGCAGATTAATAAAATGAGACTATCCTTTATTGTGCTAAAGCCCTATCATTCAATGTTTTTAGGAACAACTCTACAAGTCTATTTTGGCTTCTGCATGGAGAGAAGTGTGCTCTTACCTTGTCCTGTGATAACGATGTCACAGATATTTCTGAGTATAATTTGTGGTTAAAAACCTAGTTTGAGTTCTCCTGTGATTTTCAAGAAAGCATATACACCGTCTATCCCTGCACTTTCACTGGTTAGTATTTTAAACATTCCTAATCTGTTTTTACTGAAAACATACATACATATGACAGAAATGTAAGATAGGTTTGCTCTTCTACATCTAGTGACAGCCTTTCCTGTCCTGATTTGCTCCCGATTTTTGACAGTTGAGTTTATTTAAGAAGTGGAAGCACAACTATCAAACTAGCATCTTGCATACATTATCTTGTAATAATTCACAGTACAATAAACAGCTGTTAATGAAGAGTCTCAGAGCAGAGATATCTGATTTTATGATTTACTCTGTAAAACTAATTAGAAAAAGAAATCTTTATTGCCTCTTATAGTCATCTAGCCCCTTCACATTGATGTCTTCTGGCATCTTTTTTCTTCAAATTTTGTGAGTGGTAGTGGTCCACATTAGCTCCTGCTCAAGACAGATTAGGACATAAGTGAAGTTTCTCTTCAATCTCGGCAGCGATATATATATATTTTTTGCCTGCTTCTTACATGTTAGGCCTTCCATGCACAGGAATTCCAACACTGTTTGGCTGACTAGGCCCACCTGCTAGTTATCAGTTAAAGGAAATAATTTTAAGTTGCCAATGGCTTTACTATGCACTAAATAACTTCATTAATTTGAGCAAGTCATTTATGTCTTTCTTTATCTGTAAAATAATGACATTTGACTAGACGACATACTATCAGTCTTTCATGGATTAGGATTCTATGGAAAACATGAAATTATGTAAGAGCATGAGGGCTTTATTTTATTTATTTAATTTTTGGTTTTTTTTTTTGAGATAGCATTTAGCTTTTGTTGCCCAGGCTGGAGTGTAATGGCGTGATAACGGCTCACCGCAACCTCCGCCTCCTGGGTTCAGGTGATTCTCCTGCCTCAGCCTTCCGAGTAGCTGGGATTACAGGCATGCGCCACCATGCCTGGATTATTTTGTATTTTTAGTAGATACAGGGTTTCTCCATGTTGGTCAGGCTGGTCTCGAACTCCTGACCTCAGGTGATCCACCCGCCTCGGCCTCCCAAAGTGCTGGGATTACAGACATGAGCCACCGCGCCTTGCCAGCATGAAGGCTTTAAAACATAAGGCTGGAAGGAAGTGATGCTGAGTTTAACCGAAAGAACTAATTTCGAATGATAGACTACACTGTAAACATTCACAAATGTTTGTGGAACACATACCATATGCATAGCACTGTGTTTTATAGCAGAACACAAAAAATGCAGCAGACACCATTCTTGTCCTTAAGGAGTTTTCAATTCAGTCGCAGAGACATGTATACTATAATTTTATGTCATATAATTAAATTAAATTAATTAATATCATAATGGAGACACAATCAGTGTGATGGTTATTTGACATCTGTATTACTCTGTTTTTTTTTTCTATAAATACCTGATACTGAGTAATTTATAAAGAAAAAAGTTATATTTTGGCTCATGGTTCTGCTGACAGTACAGGAAGCATGGTGCCAGCATCTGCTTCCGGTGAGGGGCTCAGGAATCTTACAATCATGGAAAAGGTGAAAGGGGAGCAGGCGTGTCACATAATGAGAGCGGGAGCATGACAGAAAGAAGGGGGAGGTCCCAGACACTTTTATTTGTTTAATTTTTAATTTAATTCAATTTTTTATTTTTTTTTTGAGTTGAAGTCTCGCTCTGTCTCCCAGGCTGGAGTGTAGTGGCACAACCTCTGCTCACTGCAACCTCCGCCTCCCGGGTTCAAGCAATTCTCCTGCCTCAGCCACCGTACCCAGCCCCTCAGACACTTTTAAACAACTAGATTTCAAGTGAACTAACTAAGCGAAACTCACTCATTGCCAAGGGGATGGCACCAAGCCATTCATGAAGGATCTTCTCCCATGACTCAGTCACCTCCCACCAGGCTCCCTCTCCATCACTGGAAGTCACATTTCAACATGAGACTGGAAGGGGACAAATATCCAAAACATATTAATGTCCATTTTAGTTTAGCTAGAGTTTGGTAGGTAGTTATGGATGTTTACTGCATCAAAAACAGGATCACTTTTAACAGCGAAAACAATACTTGACATAGTTGCCAGTATCCTCTTGGAGATTTAAGGTTTGTTTGTTGCAAGGAAAAATACTGTTTCACATGTTCCCTAGAAACACATTAAAATCTAACAAGTTCTCCATTTTGAATTTCTGGGAAGCAAAGGAGCTGGACTCGAGATAAAAAGACACAGTTTAGGGGCTTAAAACAGCCATTTGATTTTGCCCACAATGTTGTATAGGTCAGGAATTTAGGAAGGAGTCACTGTGATCTCTAGTCTGCATAGCTTCATCTGGAGTTGCAGATCAATCGGAGGCTCCACTTCTGTGATAGCTTCTTCACTCACATATTTGGCACCTCCGTATTCCTTGGTCATCTTTGTGCACATTGGTGTCTCATTTTCCAAGGCCTCTCAATGTGAGTTGGGCTTCTCATGGCAAGGTGTTCTCAAAGTAGTCTTCCTTTTCCCTGCTGGCTGGACTTTAAGAGATCAGGACAGAAGTACCCATTCACTTAAAGATTAGGCCCAGGAATGGGCCATGTCTGGCCAAAGCTTGATGAGAAGAGTGTGAAAAACTTGAGGCCATCTTTAATTTGCCACACACTCTTTGGGGGCACTTGGTGTGATATGAAATCCTAAAGTCTTGATTTTTCATTTATGTGATTTTTAATTTTTGTGAGTAGGGAATAAATAAATGGCGCATCCAACCAGCTTTCTCAAAAGTAGACTACTGGCATTTTGAGGGAGACGATTATTTCTGTAGATATGTGCTAAAAGTGGTAGGATATTTAGCATTCCTGGCCAGCACTCACTAAATACCAATACCATTTTGCCTTACCTTATTGTTAGAGGATACAAAAACATGATCTAAAACATTTCAAAACTACCCCTGCAGGAGCGAGCAGTGCTTCTCCCAGGTGAAAACCACCAGTTTAATGTCTTAAAATGGCAGATTTCATAGTGAGGTGCTGATGAGGATACTGTTTGGCCAGTTTGGACATAGATAATGATAAAATGATTTGTTTCTGCTCCGTTCCATTCTAGACAACTCAGACTTCTTACTGAGAGCATCTATGTCCTCTGTGTTTCTATCATTGCAAAATGTTGCAAAGCTATAAATGTATATATTATGCATCCTGTCCACAAGTGGGATATAATGTTATATTAGTCAGTCATCAATAAAAATACTTCATACTACTTTCAAAAGGAGTAATATATTCATTTTATAAGGCATTAGAAGACACACACATACCTTGAACCACACAATTCAGATGTGACCACTATTGATATTTTGATGTATATCATCATGATTATTAATATGTGTAGCTATGTGAAAAGATTTCATATGTCTAGCAGATTACATACAGTACTTTGTATTACTCTCTATATAGTACTGTATATAGTGCTTTTCGGTAATATACTTTTGATAACTCTTAAGTCTGGGAAAGCAATATAAAACATTAAGTAATGTGTTAAATATAGCCAAAGGGTAAAGTTTTACTATGCAGGGGGATGTCAGCTGGAGTTACTGTGGAAGGAAGCTTAATCGGGAGCCTGAAGAAAGAGTACAATTAAAATTGACAAGGTTCTGATCAGTTATTCCATGATCAGAATCAGCATAATATAATTGGAAGACAGTCTAGTTTGTACTTGTGTTATTTTTCTCTAACTTTGGTAAACATCTTTTTGTTTTTTTAAAATTAGGTTTTACTGTATAAAGCTTTGAATTTGAAAATGGTAATGTTTTTAAGAGCTACAGGGAAATTTGGAGCAGGAGTTTGTTTTTTAAAACACTCTCTTAAAGATGTCATTAAAATTTGCATAGTGTTCTAAATAAACCAACAGCTGGATTCGGTGACAGCTGTGATATATTGATCCTGCATGGAATGGTGGGGTGGGGATTTCAGAAGTTGATGAGTGATAAAATAATGAAAGACACCCTCTAAAGATCACCCATAATTCACAGTAAGATCAAATCCAGAAATTATATTTCTTACCCAAATTGAAAGGATTGAGAAAAAGCCTTCTCTTTATTATTCTCAATTTACTGTTACCATGATAAAGGTTAGATAGTCATCACCAACTGCCTTAGCAATAAATATTAATATTCTAAACAATATTAACAGATTTACTACTTTTACTCATGATATCAATAACCCAAATTACTAATATGTGAATGAAACAATTAAAAACAGTGTAAGTTACTTGAGGTAAAGGCAGAAAATGAATTTTATTCTCTACTCTTTCCTACCACTGAAAAGTAACTAGTATTTGGTAACTTTGAATGACTGAGTGAATGAATGAAAGTCTCCACAATAAGAACTATACTTTCTTATGAAAAATGGTAAGAGAAATAAATGGCATGAGCAAAAAGAAGGAATTACTTCCATAGCAAGTATGATTTTTGCCTATAAAAACTGGCCTGTAAAATGCCTTTTTTATACAATTACAACTCAATTGAGTGTAATCTACCCAACAGCAAATCCGGAAAATCTTTATATAAACAAAATGACCTTGAAGTTGTTGCCTGCATCTGTCTAGCAAATTAGCTATAACTAGTGTAGCTAAAACTGATGTGAGGCAAGATATTAAAACCAACTAAAGGATTATTTTGTTATAATTTAAGAGGGTGGGATTATTATTAAAATTCTTACAATTGTATAAAGAAAAATAGACTGATGAATGAAGAAACAATACATAATTTTAAACGGTAACTAGTACAGGGTAAATTACATAACAGGCACTGTGTAAACATTTGTTGTTATTGAATGAATGGTCAGTTCGTATTATATTATAATGAAAATGACACAACCTGAAAGAGGCTACTGAAGGTGGTTTCTAAAGGAAATAAGCCTATTAAAATAGTATTTTAAGTTCTTATAAACCTTTCATTAAACAATGAACATCATAAAATATACTAGGATAGAATCCTAACGATACATAGACCAACACATTCTGGCCAAATAAAAATAACGTTATCTTGGTTAATTGATAATTCAAATACCTCACTTGAGAAAGTTAACATTGCAAGTAATGTTATTGTACAGGGTAGGAATCACGGAAAGAACCACTGTTAGGCACTGTAATTGTTTTTAAATTTCACTGGTCAGAAGAAGCAGTTGAGGTACCTATTAAACATCAAATTTCTTGGCCTCAACACTGAGTGATTCTGGTTCAGCAAGTCCAGGTGAGTTTCCTGAATCTGCATTTGTAACATGCATTTCAGGTGATTTCTAAGCCAGTCATCTGCATTCCGTATTTTGTAAAACAGTTCTTGGGATTCCTGCTATTGTGCTCCCACTCATAAGATTCAATCCATGAGTAATTAATGGACCTGAAGTTTTGTCATTTTGGGGTGGCATTCTTTCAGGGCCTGCCTTCCAACTGGATCAAATTCTTCTAAAGTCTGCTGTCTCTAAAATAACTACCTTCGCTCACTGAAGACATAATGTTGACAGTAAGACTGGTCTAAAAATTCCATTGTTGTGTCATCTTTATTGGGTTTTAATAACTGTGTTATACAAGCCTTTCTTCCCTTCCATACTGTGAAACAGATTAAGTAGCATTAGAATCAGCTACATTAAAAATTGGGTAAATGCTGTGGACTGAATGTGTATGCCCTTGCAAAATTATTATGTTGAATTCCTAACTCCCAGTGTGATGGTATTAGGAGGTGGGGCATTTGGTAAGTAATTAGGTTATGAGAGCAAAGCCCTTAGGAATGGAATTCGTGCCCTTGGAGACTCCAGAGAGTGTGCGTTTCCTCCCGTAACTATCTGTAAAGACACAGAGAAAAGATGGTTGTCTAGGAGCCGGGAAGTGGGCCTTCACCAGACACCAAATCTGTCGTTGCCTTGATCGTGGGCTTCCCAGCCCCCAAAACTGTGGGAAATAAATTTGTGCTGTTTATAAGCCACTCAGTCTGTGGTATTCTGTTATAGCAGCTAAACAAATAAAACAGAAGAAAATATTTCCCCCAGCAAGAAACCATATGGATCTGGTGCTTTTTCTAAGGGGGGAGGGCTAGCTCTTTGAGCAATTCCTATATTTCTTTTATGTGTATTGGAACTCTGATATTTTATCACTTCTAGAGTAAATTTTAATTTTTGGAAAATTATACATTTCATCCGTGTTTTCAAATGTTTTTGTTTGTGTAGGGTTGCATGAACTAGTTTTATGTGCTTTAAATGTCTTCCATATTGATGGCTATTTCTCCTTCTTTCTTATTTTGTGTATGACTGATTTTTCACTTCCCCCGCTTCAGTTAACTTGTAAGTGAGCCATGGAGAAAATGGCAACAAATACTTTAAAGAAGATAATTTTTAAAATGAGAAGAACAATTTAATTTCTTTAGAAGATGAGAAAGGTACACACTAGCATACATATTATATAAATACAAATAATATCTGTCATTTTCTCTTCCAGTTTATCTTGTAGTATCCTTGACGAATGAGACCAGTAGCGTTCTAGTGGATTTACCCCTTTTTTATATGGAAGTATAGGTAAAAATAATACAGTTCTATTTTAGTATAGGTTGGTACAAAAGTAATTGCGGCTTTACCATTACTTTTAAATGGCAAAAACCAAAATTACTTTTGCACCAAGCTAATAATAGTATATGTTGACTATCAACCGTGTAATTTTTGACATTGATGTATCAGTGTTGATTACATTTTGAATACCTATCAGTTTATATGTATATGTATGTGTGTGTATATATATATATATATCAGAATTTTATTAGGTTAAATGTTTTCAAAGGGTAAAATGCTTACAGATTGATAAAATTCTTTTAACTAGCTGATTGAGAACTGAGATCAGAAAATATTACAGAATGAGATAGAAAGAAAGTCAGCTGTGTTCAATGCATGTGAGTGTCAGATGGTCCTTTGTCCTTGCTGAATCCTCTCTACATTTTTTATTTGATTGTTATTAGTCAAAATTATGTTGGCAAGGCTGAAAAGTAGGAGAAATAATTGTAATATTGTGTCTTAATTATATTGGTTAATATTAGTCACATTTTCCTTCTTTATTTTTGAGACAGGGTCTTGTCCCTCTGTCACTCAGGCTGGAGTGCAGTGGCACCATCATGGCTCACTGCAGCCTCAACCACGCTGGCTCAAGCAATCCTCCCACCTCAGCCTCCCACATAGCTGGGGCTACAGACATGCACAATGCCAATGCCTGGCTAATTTTTTTTTTTTTTTTGTAATGGAGTCTTGCTCTGTCGTCCAGGCTGGAGTGCAGTGGCGCAATCTCAACTCACTGCAAGCCCCACCTCTCCGGTTCACGCCATTCTCCTGCCTCAGCCTCCTGAGTAGGGACTACAGGCGCCCACCACCACGCCCGGCTAGTTTTTTTTTTTTTTTTGTATTTTTAGTAGAAAGGGGTTTCACCGTGTTAGCCAGGATGGTTTTGATGTGCTGACCTCGTGATCGTCCTGTCTCGGCCTCCCAAAGTGCTGGGATTACAGGTGTGGCCAGACTAATTTTTAACTTTTTTTTTTTTTTTTTTTTGGAGAGACGAGTTACTCATTTTATTCTAATAGGTATGGTTCTGCTAATCTCATGGGCATACAAGCTTGTAGAAGGAAGATACTTAAGCTTTGGTCTTTTTGTGTATAAAAATAAAATTTTCTTTTCTACAAAGCTCATTTGTAGCACTACAGAGGTTGTTTCCTACCTGTAGTTAAGTGATAGATGGAAGGCAGAATTCTAATAACTTTTTCAGCACATGTTGACACCCGTAGTCTTTTCTTTCCCTTGAGGGGGTGGGGTGGTGGTAGCTCTAGTTATGTCCAGAATTGTGATGAAAATGCTCTCTGTCACAGTTGGCACAAGGTGCCCTGCTAGTGCACAATACCTAATGGATAATGTTGGGACATATTCACACTTTGAGAATGAGGTGGTGAATTTTTTGAATTTTCTTATAGAGCTCAGTGCAGTGAGAGTCCCCATGGAGATACATGGGTTCAAGATCTGTCCCAGTAATAGCAGGCGATGACAGAGGGCTCTGTTTCAATATGTTTTGTACAGGAAATCACAGCTTTGGTGTGCTGAAGCTGGTAAGTTTTCATCAGATATACACTAGTGGTGTTACAGATTTGTAGAATCTGTCACTTTGAAAGTATTCTGAGAGCCAGAGAATGACTCTTATTCCAGATGACATCGGCATCCCCTGGCATTGATAATTACATGCATGAAGTGAGAACTTCTCTAAAAACAATAAAACAAACAAATATAACTTTGAAGGCACACAAGAAGGTGGTGCTTTTCAGGTTGAGAATGGAATGAAAGCTTTCAATCTAATTTATAGTCACTCTCATATGACTACACAAATTATAGACAGACAGGTAAAATCAGTATTTGGAGTGGATTTAATCCCATTCAAATTCTTTAATAATTGCAGATTTAAAAAAAACACCTACTAGACAATTGAAATTGGGTTTCAGACTGGCATCTAAGAGCTGTTGTTCTCTTGCAAGGAAAGGTGGAATTGTAAGTCAACTAGTACTCTAGTGAGAATCTGTATTGGAGAACCTTATTAAAAGTGACCCTGATTGTGTAGTTTTAAGTTTCTCCAGGAATCTGTGAGGTGTGTTATAATATATGGTGGACCTTGTCCAATATCATTTATGAAAAATGCAGGTAACCCCATTGGTTTGGAGGTATACATTTTCTCACTTGGGCACCCAAAGGGCAATTCATCTGCATGGAGTAAGATGAGGGCAGTTGGGACTAGTCCACCTGCCCAGTTCCGCCCAAAGTCATCTGGCTTAGGTCAGAGATCCAAGACAATTAAACCCTCCTCCACTTACTCAGTGAGTCACCGCTTGGCTGAACAGACACAGCCACCTCCTGAGGTCCTGCTGGCTCTAAAGGTCTGGTCCCCATGCATTGAGAAAAAGGATAGGGTCAGCAAAAGAGGCTCACTTTGGGTCATACTAACCTGGGATCCTAGGAGATGGACACTGGACTTTTAAAAAATAATAATTTCCTTTCTAATCCTTTCCTCATGCATTTTTTTCTTCTTCTCTAATTTGCCCCAGTTCCTTTCATGATTCTCGAAACAGCTGTTTTCCTGAACTCCTTATTAGGGTAAGCCTAACTATCAGAGGCCATGTCTCTGTGGTTTAGGGACGGTACATCACTCTTTGAAACTGTTTTCAGGTATTTTGCCAGCAGAATTTTAGCCCCTAAATAGGATATTTCATGGAGCCTTATGAAAAGGCTGCTTTACTACCATGTTGTGAGGCTGTGGGTTTATAGCACTCCTAAATATTTAGATAGACCATGAAAATGTAGTCAATTAAGAAAAGTGTGATGTGTTTTAATGACCAGGTGGATTCAATTATTCAGCTTCAATTTCCTTGCTGTAGGATGTAAGTAGGTTTTAAAAAATTTAACTTGGTAAATTAACTCCTTAATTTAAAGGAACTGGTCCTCTGAAGACAGTGTCTGCAGTGAAGCTGAGTCCTCTCTCTCCCAGGCCCTAGTGTCTACCTCTAATTTATTCCTGATGAATGACAGCAAGTTCACAGCCTCAGGTACTTGTTCCTTCTTTCATTTCTCAAAGCTGCCTTCTCTTTTCTTTGTGTTTGTCTTAAGGTTCTGTTTGGGCATGCGTTGGAGGGCTTTAAGGGTTTCACCTTACGATCCTTGGATTGGAGCCTTTGATTTGAGTTCTTGCTGAAGATCACCCAGGAGTCAGCAGTCCTGCTGTGAGCAGCATCATTTAGTGGAGGCTGGGCCCATCCTGATCCCTGGCAGTACCATGGGGATAGCTTAGGCAAGTGTGTGTGCTCAGAGACACACCTTGAAGCTCTATGGTGGCTTGCAACTCCGGAGTTCACTTTTTGGCTTTAGAAAAGTGCTCTGAGGCTCATGCCTGTAATCCCAGCACTTCGGAAGGCCGAGGCGGGCAGATCACCTGAGTTCAGGAGTGTGAGACCAGCCTGGCCAACATGGTGAAACACCGTCTCTACTAAAAATACAATTCCAAAATTAGCCGGGCATGGTGATATGTGCCTGGCATGGTGATATGTCCCAGCTACTCGGAAGGCTGAGGCAAGAGAATTGCTTGAACCCAGGAGGGAGAAGTTGCAGTGAGCTGTCATCTCGCCACTGCATTCCAGCCTGGGAGACAGAGTAAGACTCTGTCTCAAAAAAAAGAAAAAAAAAAAAAAAGAGAAAAGAAAGAAAAGTGCTCTGAGATCTCACACTATTTCACCCATTTTTAAAATAATGATCAGTTGGAAATCACAGACATCAGTGGAGTTTGTAAACAAATGGAGAATGAGGTCATTTGTTTACTTATGTTCCCCCTTACTAGTCTTCAGGTTTTAGCCTGTGAGGTTTTGGAATGGGGTTGTAAAAGTACAAGAGCCACCGGGCCTATGGGTTGTCCATGCTAGATATTAAGGCTTTTCTGAGCTAGAGTGCTAAGATTTCAAACAATTATTTTCTTTTTGACCTAACGATAAATGTGAAAGAGAAAAAGGAAATTTGTTTGCTTTTTCAGTTCTAGAAGTATCACCTATGGATCTACAGGCTCCTGTCTTTTAGGATATAGACAACGGGCTTAGAACCTAAGGGGACTGATAATGGCTTGGCTTTGTGTTCCCACCCAAATCTCATCCCAAATTGTAATCCCCAGATGTGGTCCCCAGAGGGACCTGGTGAGAGGTGATTGGATCATGGGGGTGGTTTCCCCCATGTTGTTCTTGTGGCAATGAATTCTCACGAGATCTGATGGTTTTATAAGGGGCTCTTCCCCCTTCGCTCTCTCTCTTTTTCCTGCTGCTTTGTGATAGAAGTTACTTGCTTCTCCTTCCCCTTCCATCATGATTGTAAGTTTTCTGAGGCCTCCCCAGCCATGCAGAACTGAGTCAATTAAACCTCTTTTCTTCATAAATTACCCACTCTTGGGTATGTCTTTATAGCAGTGTGTAAAATGGACTAATACAGGGACATAAATCTGAGCTACCAGAGCTATGAAACAGAGGACTGGAGGGACTGAGCTTGCAGAGATAGTCACCCTGGCGACTGGTACTTGTGCCAAACGCTTGTCATTGTGTGTCTGGGTACCAAAGAACCAGGGAAATAAAAACTTGCATTCAGCAATGTGGTCTCTGCAAAACCCTCTATGAAGACTGTTGAATCCTTTCTTCCATTTGATATGACCCTCAGGTGGTCATAAACCCTTGCTCCTTGGTTAGAGAACAGATGTTTTTAGATGAGGTAACCTGAATGTCGTCCCGCTGTGGTTGTTTTGGGTGTGGTGCAGAGCAGACTTCCTATGGTAAGCTTTCCTAGGAATGAGGCTTAGAATATGGTTAGAAATGAAAGGGAAGGGAGGAGGAAGGAGAGGAACTCCCCAACCTAGGAATTCAGGTGCTGCTCCTCACAAGATGCCTCATGTCTCAAAGTGGGAAAATAGCAAAACATTGAAAGGATTTGCTGAACATCGAAGCACTCTCAAAACAAAAACAGCTCCGGCAAATTGAGATGAAGTATATGGAAAAATGCCTCATAGTTTCCCCAATAACATGTTTCTCTGGTTTTCTGTGAGAGCACTGTTCTAGCAGAGGGCTTGTGCTGCTGAGAGAGACGTCTATTTAGGGTAAATGCTGAGGTAACAAACACTGCATTTCCGGTAAAAGTCAACCACAAAAGCTATTTTTAGGTAATTAAAATTTATACTTAATCTGAATTATTTTCTTTGTTTTCAACATTGACTGAATTAGTTTCCGTCTAGAGAACAAGCAAAGTTTTATCATAGTTTCTGTTTTTGTTATTTGGCCTACCATATTAATCATTTCAGTATTTTAAGGAATATATACCATTTTCCATGGCTTATTTAAGGAATTACAGATTTAGAATGTAGGCAAGCGAGAAAACTATGCTTCAAAAGAGTCACTGTGTCCCTTGAGATTAACACTGCCCTTTATATCTTTGTGTTTCTTTGAGATTTTAACATTTATTGCCCACATGATTATAATCTCTGAAATTGTGAGAACTGAAATTGTGAGAACTGGCTGCTTCCGCACTCACGCAGCAAGATATTTCTTAGTATGCATTTGTCAAAATGTGCATCACAGGCAGTTATTTGTACGTGCTTCGATTGGGAGTTTTATAGCTGTGGTTCCTGTCAGTGGGGTGGCATTCCTTCTTAGGTTGGTCCAGTATTATATTGATTAGTTCTTCCTTCCACCCACCAAGGACACTGGTTTTCTTTAGCAGAATGTATCTTGAGTCAGTGTTAAACTTCCAATGTTAAATCTACTGTAGGGCCTCTCCTTTATATTGCTGAAGGGAAGATTTCAACTTACCCAGCATTCTTGTATATAACAAATTACATTTTGTGTTCCCAAATGCCTTGTACCACCAGGATTGTTTATTTTGGTCTGGAAGTCCTGGGGACCTCTTGATCTTCCTGCTTCTCCTAGAAGCTGTGCTGTATATTTCTAGAATGCCCAATGTATTGAATGATTTACATTTTCCGTGGAGTATATAATTTAAGAGTTTGTTGTGATCTCCTTTTTCCTGATATGCTATTACAGTCAGAAAAAAGAACTCCTAGGGCTGGGCACAGTGGCTCATGCCTGTAATCCCAGCACTTTGGGAGGCCGAGGTGGGCAAATTGCCTGAGCTCAGGAGTTCAAGACCAGCCTGGGCAACACAGTAAAACCCCATCTCTACTAAAATACAAAAATATTAGCCAAGTGTGGTGGCGTGCACTTGTAGTCCCAGCTACTTGGGAGGCTGAGGCAGGAGAATTGCTTGAACCCGGGAGGTGGAGGTTGCAGTGAGCCGAGACTGTGCCACTGCACTCCAGCCTGGGGGATAAAAGCGAGACTTGTCTCAAAAAAAAAAAAAAAAAACCTCCTGTATAAGTGTTTGTACCTCTCCTCTTACCATTGTCTCATCACTAAACAGTAAAATGTCTCATCATTTTACTGAGTTAAAAATAATTAAGATTCAATAAGAAGTCATTTGGCCAAGTCTGACTGGCAAGCAGACACTGGAAATAACATGCCATTTTTAAATTAAAATGCCCTACTGTTTGTAATATTTTCATTTTAAAACGTGGAAAAGGGTGACATTTGGCTGTCAGAGATAACATGTTTGACACATTTTGCATTTCTACCTTTGTGATTTTAGTTTTGGTTATGAACCTGATTTAAAGTGTCTTAGAGCATGAGTATAGGATTTATAAAGTAAAAGTTATTTCTTTCACTGTATATATTTAAGACTTGCTGCTTGGTATACTAACTCATAAAATAATTTCTATAATCTAAGTTACCAAATTTACCTCAGTTTTTTTTTCTATTCTTTGAAATATACCGTATTAAATACGATGAGGTTGCATTAAACTTTTACTGTATGTAATACTGCAGAATAAATCACCACACCCATATCCCTTTCTACACGCTCTTCCCTACGAAAACCAATCACAAAATACTTCAAATGGTATGGGTTCTGCAAACATGAAGATTGCATAACATGAGGATGTGCTGTGGGGCTGCTTGACTATCCCTGAGAACTGTGTCTTATCCTGACTCAAAGAGGTGTCTCCCTGCAAAGGTGACCAATCATCCTGGTTTACCTGGGACTGTCCCAGTTTTATCACTCAAAGTGTCATGTCCTAGGAAACTCTTCAGTTCCAGTTAACCAGAACAACGTGTCCCTGCATCCATGTTCCAGTTCATGCGCCTCCTTAAGGCCCTGATCATCCAGCCAGTGCTATACATCTTAGTTACTCTGAAACATTCAATTTCTCTGTCCTTGGGATTCTTCTGCGTTTTGAACTGAGAGAAACCCATCGATACAGGAGTTGTTTGCCCCATAATTATATTAAGTGAAGCCCTTTAGAGCAGTTTAAATGTGATTGCACATTAAAATCACCTGAAGCTTTCTTGTTCAATGCTTTTTTGGATTCCATAACATACTCCAGTATCTTTCTAGTAAGTCATTTAAAGAAAAACATCTACCTTAAATTTTCTATTTTTTTTTTTTTACAATCAGAGGAATCACAAATATTACGCAAACACAGTCAATTTTGAGCAAGCAAACTTCAGAAACGGCAGAAACCAATCCATTTCCAGAGGCCTCAATACCAGGAGTTTATTTATCTTCCTTCTAGAGCAGTGGATTGGGCCTTGGCTACATCTTAGAATCACAGATAAGATGTTTTTAAAGCATGGTACCCAGACCCCATCTCAAACGAATCAAGCCAGAGTCTCTGAGGCCAAGGGATACTGAGCAGAAAGTTTGCGGGATCTCAGGTGATTGTAATGATATGTCACAAAATGAAAAGTGCTAATAATCGTATCAAAATGTTTTCAGCATTACTAGTAGTCAAAGCCAACTAAGCCAGCAATGAGGTACTGTTTTTGTGTTTTGTTTTTCAAATAAGGAAAGGATTTTGAAGATATCTGTGTTTGGGAATAATTTTGTACAAAACAGAACTGTTGGTTTAGATCAATAAGGGGAAATAGAACAATATTTCTAGAGGACAATTGAAAACATGGATAAAATATGTGTCATATATAAATTATAAATTGACACATTTTCACCTTATGTGTGTATACACACACACATACAATTGATAAAAATTTTGCAGTTGACTCTTGAACAATGTGGGGATTAGGGGCACTGATCCCCTGTGCAGTCAAAAATCTATGTGTCACTTTTGACACCCCAAAAACTCTACTACTAATAGCCTACTGTTGACTGCATGCCCTACTGATAACATCAACAGTTGATGAACACATATTTGGTATGTTATATGTATCATATACTGTATTCTTACAATAAAGTAGGCTAGAGACAACAAAAAAGAAATGGTTATTCATTAAGTAGAAGTGGATCATCGTAAAGGTTTTCATCCTTGTCATCTTCATGTTGAGTAGGCTAAGGAGGAGGAGAAAAAGGAGGGCTTGGTCTTGCTGTCTCAGGAGTGGCAGAGGCAGAAGAAAATCCACATGTAAGTGGACTGTGCAGTTCAAACCAGTATTGCTCAATGGTCCCTGTACTAGCTAATTGACTGGTGCTGCTACATATAGATGATTTTTATTTACCCTCTAATTCCAACTTTTTAAAATAAATTGATTATTTTAAAAACCAATAAAACTATGTCTGAAAAAGTCAGCCAACACGTTTGAAAAGTTATTCTCTTTATTTGATACTCTTCTGAAGCATTCAACCTTTACAGTTATATTACTCATTTCCCAGCAGTGTAATGTTGTTGAGAAATGGGTCATGTTTATGTAGCTGCCATCCTATGATGGAGGCTTGATGGTCTTTGCTAGACTCTAAATCCATTATTAGCAGTTGAAATATATCCATGAATTGGGACGGAGGAAGTGTGTGAGGGAAGAACCCAACAAAATCATAAATTGTGTACTTTAAAATCCTTTGCATAAGTACAGATGAGTGCTTTGTTATAAACATTGTAGATGATCATACATTATTTATTTTGTCACTTGCTCATTAGAATTAGTGTTATTAATATCATACCAGATAATTAGAATACAGACTCTAAATATGTTAACCCACAGAAAATCGCTTTTGGAGTTAAAAGTGAATAGTTACATTTTGGAATAGAAGGCATTATTTAAAATTTGGAAATATATTGATCACCCTTTCACTGCATGTGTTGCCTGTATTTTAGATTAAATATATTTATGCACATATGATTAACAGAACACAAAAAATCAGGTTTTGTGATAAACGGTTTAATAGGAAGTTGTTATAAATGTATCAATTTTGATATATAATTAAATGCTAGATTTGGGGCTAGGTGCTTTTCATACCATATAACTTAATTCTCTAATCAATCACTCAAGGAATGTAGCATGTAGCATCATTCCCATTACAGATGATGAAAATAAGAAATGTATGGTTTAGGTTGGGCGTGGTGGCTCACACCTGTAATCCCAGCACTTTGGGAGGCTGAGGCGGGTGGATCACCTGAGATCCGGAGTTCGAGACCAGCCTGCCCAACATGGCAAAACCTGGTCTCTACTAAAAGTACAAAAATTAGCCGGGTGTGGTGGCAGTGCCTGTAATCCCAGCTACTCCAGGAGGCTGAGGCAGGAGAATCACTTGAACCTGGGAGGCAGAGGTTGCAGTGAGCCGAGGTAATTTTCCCAGTTACTATATGCAAAAGACAGGCTCAAATCCAGACCACAATTTTTCCCAATTTAATATTTTTCCATTATTTTACAACGTTCCTCCAAGCAGTTACAGTGTACCTAAATTCAAGTTTGCTTTTAAGTGAAGTAACTTGTATCATCACCTTTATGTTATATTTTAAAAATATATTATTGGAATGTGAAATCTTCTAAGTCCTACAATTATTTCATACACTTACTTAGTTCAAAAGATTCTTTCATGTAGAAAACACATTTTAGGTGACTATAAATTTTCTGTATTTGTGTTAATATATTCTAGTGTAAGTAGATTTTGTGGTTATTGGTTTTGAGTTGTTTCATCATAATTTTACGATGTATACTATAGCAAGTTTATTCCAATTATGAATAACAAAATTGGTGGGACATCTGAAGATCTCCATTAAGTGTGGAACACGCTGGTTCAGACTATTTTAAAACATCAAATATAATACTAAAATACAAGTGAAAATAAACTATGAAACAGTAAATTACCCACATATTATGTTTGTTTTAAATATTAATGACTATTAGTAGTATTACTAATAGTAACTACCATTAATATTATAACTAATGAGTTATCTTTTTTTTGTTTGTTTGTTTTTTTGGAGACGGAGTCTTGCTGTGTCGCCCAGGCTGGAGTGCAGTGGTGCAATCTCGGCTCACTGCAAGCTCCGCCTCCCAGGCTCATGCCATTCTCCTGCCTCAGCCTCCTGAGTAGCTGGGACTACAGGCACCCGCCACCATGCCTGGCTAATGTTTTTGTATTTTTTAGTGGATATGGAGTTTCACTGTGTTAGCCAGGATGGTCTCGATCTGTTCTGTTTTACTAGAACCTGAAATTCCAAAAAATTCTCTGGAAAATTTTGATCCATCCAATCTGTATTATGTTTATTTAAAATCCCTAAATTGTTAAATGAGTAAATAAGCTTGGAAAGTGCTGGATTAAGTGAAATTAGATCAAGTATTTGGTGTAGGACTTCACAAAATTTTTAAGTGGCTGACATACTTTGTAAATCTCCAAAAGGAACTATAGTATGCATCATTTCTCAAATGTATTTGACCACAAAATCCTTTTTAAAGGAGACATACCATGGAGATCGCGTCCTGTGAAACACTCTTTGAGAAACAGTTTATGATACTTGGACCTATGTGATTAGAGTGAAAATAATGAAAAACGACTTTATTTTTGGCATTAAGAATGCACCCTCAGATGACACTACTATCCCCAAATGGGAAAATACTTCTTAGTGATAACTACTATACATAACAAACATAGTATGTTTGTCTCTGTTGGTTTACAATATAAATTTGAATATATAGGCAATTAGAATGATAAATGTATTAGCATGTGTAAAATGGCCATAGATAAACAAAACGAGATACATCTAATATGGTCCTTCAGTCTATATTGGATTAACATATATCTTACTAAAGGTGAGTGCCTAATAATATCTTTAATAGCAACAGGTATGTTCTTATCAAAACTCAGTATTAAAAGTGACAAGTACAAAAGATTTTCAGGACAGTGAAAATGCTCTGTATGATACCATAATGGTGGGTATGTGTCATACATTTGCCAAAGTTTATGGAATCTATAACACCAAGAGTGAACCCTAATGTAAATTATGGACCCCAGGCAATAATGATGTGTCAACGGAGGTTCAACAATTGTAACAAATGTACTTCTCTGGCGGGGATGTTGACAGCAGAAGAGCTGTATACATTGTGGGGGTAGCTGGTATATGGGAAATCTCTGTACCTTTCTCTAAGAATTCTAAAAAATAAAGTCAACTTTAAAAAAAAAAAGTGAAACATATACATTTCAAAAACATGAATATCTTATTCCTTTATCTTCTAATGGAGGCATAAGGTGAATGAAAATGAAAGAAGAGTGTAGGTGGGGATTTTAATGGATTTATAGAAACTTTATGCTCCAGCACATTTCACATAAAAATAAATCAATAAAAAGTTTTGCACATGGGTAGACAATCACAACACTATTAATACTAGGTGTTTAGGTATCTAAATGGCCCAAAGTTCAGGTGTATTTCCTTTTTCATATAGTTATCACCTACCGGTAGGAAAACCAGTTTTTGTTTCAGAGAGGAGCGAACATGGAAATAAACACACCTTAGAATATTATTGACACTCAAACTTGACATTACTTGAAATTAGATTTATTTTAATGAATTCACAGCTTTTATTTAAAAATACAAGTTTTTTTTGTAGCTCTTGAGTTATAGAAATGGTAACTTATAGGCTATGATGATGAATTTATAATGAAAGATCATTTAAGGAAGACTGCAGACAAAGTCATGTAATCTGGAAAAGGATTTTACATTCTACCTGATTTAGTCATTTCACATTCTGTGTCTCGCATATAAATGTTCGCACCTTGGGGATGTGTGGCCATCTGTTTTTAGTTAATTTCAAGATATAAGGCATTTGGTTTCCTGAGGATGTATTATTTTCTAGTACTAAACTCAGGAAAATTACTAAACGATGAGGCATAAGAAGAAGAAAACAACAAGAAAAAAAAACCCAGATTATCCCAAACCTTCCTAACTCAGCTGCACAAGTCTGTCAGCTTAAGCCTTCTTAACACCTATGAAATTGATGGAGAGAGGTCAATGGAGAGGCCAATGTAGTGGAGTGCAGTGGACAAAGAGGAAAGTGGTATCAAATCGATTATCCTCCCTGCCCCTTATCCCAAGGACAGCGCCCCTGTGACATGAGAATCCTTTTTTGGGGTGACTTTGGCTAGTGATGGGTGTGATGATAATAACCTGTCTATGATTTTGGCTTACTGCCACTGGTGCCTCACCTCAGAAGCTTGCCTGAGACCTGACTTCACTTTTACTGAAGTATCATGCAAAAAGCAATAGGCACATTTCAGTAACCCTCTTCTGAGACTCTTACTATTTTTGTGTACATTTGCCTTCAGTAGCAGGCTTTTCACTGCTATGTGCTATGACATCAGTATCTGATGCTTAAATCATGTCAGCTCAAGCATTTCTATATGATTCTTGGTAAAGCAAAGTTCAGCATAATTTTAAGGAAGAATTTTTTTTAATCTGTTAACAGCTTGCAAAAGAAAGATTACTTTTTTTAAAAGCAGTACTTTCAATGATTAGCCATCTTAAGTTTTTATCTCATTATCATCGAAGACAAGAACACCACAGTAAAAGTTTTAGGGACAATGCCCTATGCAATAAGGAAAACTAATTAGTAATAAGTTTAGGAATATTAATTGATAATCACAGATTTGTAGGAAATGGTTAAATTTCCTCAGTATTAACTGGCTGCTTAATTTGGTATCTTGAAATGATGACATCTTGAAATGCTAATACTTTGTTGGGCTGTGGAGAGGATCAGATATGCTTACTCTTTGACTCAGTGGTTCTCAGGGGAAGTCCTATTGGCATTTGGGTGCGAATAGGACTTGTACCCAAGTAAAATGTTTTTGGTGAAATGTCTAGTTATCGTAGGATGTTTAATCCGCTACTTGCAATTATCTTTCTCCAGGCATTCTGACAATCAGAAACCCACTCCTTTCCAGACATTTCCTGATGACCCCTAGGAGACACATTGCCACTACAGATAAGAAACTTTGCTCTCAGAGGGTTACATTGACCTAATTCATAAGATAATCTACGGTGAAAAAGTGTTGTACAAACTGGCAGATATTTGGTGAATCAGAACACATCATTGTCAGTTCTTTTGAATGAGAATTAACTATAATTTGTTTCTGAGTGCCAGTAATTTTTATATCTTGTCCTAATGAAGACCAAAGCAATTTCCCTCTTCACAGGTTCCCTTTATCACCCCACTGAAAGTCATGTCAACCTAAGGAAGGTTGCTGGGAGTTTTTTAGATGTCTTCAACGTAAAAATTTCCAGAACATCTGCTAGAGAAATTTCACTTCTTCAATATATATGAGAAGGAAATTGACTTATTCTTTCATGAATGTATTTTAATATGAAAATCACAAATATTATACATGAGTTTAATTTATTTACTTAAGATCAAAATTTTAATAGGCAGATTAAATCTAAGTAAAAGGTTAAGTTTGCATATTATCTTTAAAAAACCAAAAAGGAAAAAGTTAAGTGCAGTAGAAAACATGAGTGGTAAGCCTAGTACTGATTAGAAATAAGTACCTGGGGTGACCTGGACTTAATCATCACCTCACCAGGCCTCAGTTTTTTCATGTATAAAATGAGGACTTTCCATGTTATTAAGTAGGTCTAAAATATAATCTTTCTGTAACATCCAGTTTATCTCTACGAAAACAAGTAAACAGCAGAAGCAGCATCTAAATTGGAAATAATTATCTCCAAAATCATATGTTTCAGTAGTCAAAGGAGATATGATTCAGGAGAAATGGACAACTGAATCTTGTTTTTAATCATACAACAACTAAATTAAAGAAAAGCTAGTTTACAGAATGTTAACTTCTTGTGAAATTCTGGGCAAGGTAGCAATGTCATCATTTTTATTTTGGAGTCAGATATCTTGGGAAAGTTACATATGATCATGTGGATTACTGGAGCTCTACTCAGTTCTTTTTTATGGGTTCAATTATGATACACAGTACTGAAAGTCACATGGAGTCCAGATATGATTTAATACCACAGGCTGCCAAAATCATGCTAGGAGTCCATTTAGTTTCTTGTCAGTTGTGTCTGAAGGGCAACTTAATTCAAAATGGAAGACAAGTGAGATATTACCTGAACTGTTATCTTTTTTGTTCCCCTAGGAGAATGGATTAGTAGTTCTTATCCCAGGAAAGGCTGAGAGTATTCAGCACCTGCCAACAGTGCGTTTATGCTCATTCTCTCCGTTTCAATTCTTCCTGATGTGGTTAATGAATTCCAGGGATGAAGGACTTTTTCACTGTTTGACCTAATGTATGTAAAGTTCCAAAAAAGCAATGCTGACATTAATCTGTTTACTTCATTCATTCTCTATGCCTATAGAGATCCAACTTTACACCAGCCTCTGTGTTAGGAGATTAAAAAAAATAGTGAGCTGGACTGCCCACAAGGGTTGTATGGTATACAGAGAGAAACACACATTCAAACAAATAATTGCAATTAAGTTTAATTGTATGATAAAGGATGATTCAGTAAGAGAATGGAAAATAGAATATCCATTAGAAATATCTAATATCTACTATATTTCCTGCAAGAAAATTTCATTTTGTAAGAAAATATTTTATAGAGAAGATATTAATAGTTAAGCCTCCCTGGAAAATTGGAGGATATGCTGAAGTTCAATTCCATGGACAAGGAGCAGGAGAGTAGAGAGAGCATTTTGTTACTGAAACACCAGGGGTTTAGTCATCAATCTTGTCCAGTTTGTGGCCCACAGGTCTCAGGTGGCCCAGGACGGCTTTGAATGCAGCCCAACACAAATTCATAAATTTTCTTAAAACATTATGAGATTTATTTGCAATTTTTTTTTCTCATCAGTTATCGTTAGTGTATTTTATGTGTGGCCTAAGACAATTCTTCTTCTTCCAATGTGGCCCGGGGAAGCCAAAAGATTGGACACCTTGGTCTACATCCTTGTTGCTCACTACACGGAAGGCCAATCACTGAGACAACACATACTGCCAAGGAAAAAAAAGCTTTATTTGAGTGATGTTGGCAGAGGAGATGGGAATTAAGTCTCAAATCTGTCTCCCCAGCCAACTAAAATTGGGGATTTATATAGCAGGGAAGGAATGAGCCTAAGTGCAGGGAAAACAGGAATTAGGGAGAAGTAAGGAAGAGAAGTTGGTCGACAGGAAGCAGCTGGTCGTTTAGGAAAGCAGGAATTAGGGAGGGATCTGGCGTCCCATTGTCTGGATGTGGTGATCTGGTGAGTTTCAGTTCTTTGATACTGTCTGGGAGGCCTGATGGTTAGTTTCCTGAGAAAAGAACTCAGGCAGGACAAATGTAAGTTTCAAGCCTTAAGAACAGGAAGGATTAACTTTTATGTTTATTCCAAAAGACTGTAAACATCAGTTCTATGGGGAAATTAAACCTGTTTCAATTTTAGGTATAGGAGCCACAGGGTGAAGGCATGGAGGGTGGAGAGCCTGATAGTGAGTCACTAGAAATGTTTAGGGGGATTGTAGCTTTGTTGCAACTGGGGAAGTTGAGATGGAGCATGCCCCAAAAGTCACTCTATGAATATTTTGCATTTCTTGCTTAGAAGCTGAGATTCAATCATATTTGCTTCCCAATACTGAGTTTATTTAGCTTTGGGGTTAAATGCAAACTCATCATTGGATTCCTGAGGTTGCTGGATACCAGAACATTATCTTCTTTAAACAGCAACTAAGCTCAATCTTAAGTAATTTGTAAAATGTATTATTTGACATAAATATAGAGTAAGAGCCAGAAAATAAATTTACCATGAAGTTTAGAGATTAAACAGAAGACTGCAATAACATTTCTCTAATAAAAGGGAAAGTCATAACTTCATGTCCAGAGCACCAAGCCCTTGCTTTGGCTCTCCTTGGCCAGCAGGGCTCCATCAGCACAGGAGTTTGTGAAGCTCTTGTGGACAATGATGTGTTACTGTAGTCTGGCTTTCAAAAACAAATAAGAAAATGAATGGAGCTATTAGTCACAATGAACTGGAGTTTAGCTTTTCTCTTGCAACAATAAGAAGTATTTTCAGCAAAATAATTACACTTTCTTATTGATATTGAAAGCCTCATCCGTTGTCATACTTTCTGTGTATTATAATACTTATCAGGCTTAGAGAGTGGAATAAAAGGATCCTTTGTCATGTGAGAAAGTCCAGTAGAGTTTCACATTAGTCTTTAGGACTTGAGAATTAAGTCAGTCCTGAAGGCAGCCACATGCTCCCGTACAGATTTTCCAGTCAGTATAAGTTGATGACTAATATCTAGGCAGTTTTGTCACACTGAAAAATGACATATTATATCATATTACAACACTATTATAAAGTGGCCAGTGGTTAAATAAAACATCATCTTAACGTGAAACCAAGAGAGAGATGTGACAATAATGATTATTTTCCCTTGAGTTTCTCTTGTTCATGGCTCACATGGACTTTATTTAATTTTTAAGGGAGTGATTGATAATTTTTTTATTTAAAAACGATTACTTCACAGGAATTCAGTAACAAATGTCACATTCAGAAAAAATTGAGTTCAGTATTACTTAGCTTAAGTGAAAATACTGACAAGACAAAGTGGAACATAAAATCATTTAACTCAGTATTGTTTCAACAAACCAATGAGGGAAAAACATTTCAGTTTTAAAAAATCAAGTGTTTATAGTTCCAGTCAATTTAAGAAAAGCCAAAAAGCCTTTGTTTTTTTCTAAAGGGAAAAAGTATGGTTGGCTGGCACAATAAGGACGTTAACAAAATTCTGCTTTCTGTTCCTACTTCAGACATTTGAAATCTCTTTGACTCTGGCAAAGTTGCTTCATTTCTCAATCTTATTTCTCCAGTTGTGCAAAGGATATAAAAACTTATCTTTTTAGTCTATAATCAAATGAGACGTCTATAGACTATGCCGCTTTATGCAAATGTAAGGTAGCATTATTCTGTGGGTTAGTGACTATAAACAGTCTCTCGCAGATTATGGTAATTTTCTGTTCTTCTCATGGAATTTACGTGACCAGTTTTGTGCAGGCAAGCTTTCCATGGTTTAGATAGATTCTTTCATGTGTTGAAATTAAATTTTCATATTTTTGAGATTTTCTTATTGCCTTTTCATGATGTTGTGGTTGCCATGTTTTCACAATTCAGAAATTTACTATCATAAGATAAAAATAAAAGTAATACAAGTGTATTGCAACATTTCTCCCAAATTGAAAAATATGGAAGAGAAAGAAAGAGCAGTCATATTATTACCATCCAAATACGATGGCTATTAGTAGCTTGTGTTTCCTGCGAGTCTTTCTATGTATTGTAATGTATAACAATGTATATTCATATAATTATTAATGTAATTTTATGTCATAAGGATTTTTTTTTAGGTAGCACTATCTTCTCACTTCCCTCCCCATCATCTAAATCAGAGGTCAGCAAATTCTTTCTACAAAGGACCATGGCTTGCAGGCCATAACATTTCTATCACATCTACTCAACTCTGCTAATGTAGCAGCCATAGACCATATGTAGATGAAGAAGTGTTGCCATGTTCCTATAAAAGTTTATTTACAAACACAGGCTGCATATCGGATTTGACTCAGGTCCACAGTTTGCTAATCCCCATCTAAATGATTATAAGTTATTAAATTATTTAACCATTAAATAATTGTATTTCTCTACAGTGGTTTTATATTTCTTTCTGTCTCAATTAGGATTTGTCTTAAATCCTATTTAATTTTATTTCCCCTATAGTAACTCCCCAAGAACATGGTTGGAGTACAGTACTTATAGATACCACGCTATAAACTAGATCACTGGAAGCTATTCATCTCAAAGTGGAAAGTTTGCATCCTTTGGTGCTTTTTCCATTTCTCCCATTTTCCCCACTCCCCAACCCCTGACAACCACAGTTGCTCTGCTTCTGTAAGTTTGACTTTTTTCAATTTCACATGTAAGTGAGATCATACAGGATTTGTCTTTCTGTGTATGTGTTATTTTGCTTAGTATAATGTTCTCTAGGTTTATCTATATTGTTGTAAATGATAGGATTTCCTTCTTTTTTAAGATTCAATAATATTCCATTGTATACATTCATCACATTTTCTTTACCCATTCATTCTTTGATGGACACTTAGGTAGATTCCATTTCTTGGCTATTGTGAATAGTGCTGCAGTGAACATGGGAGTGCAGACATGTCTTTGAGTGAGCGATTTTATTAGCCAAAGGAAATAATTCTCTTTTTCATTTTTTAAAGAACCTCCATATTATTTTCCCAAAATGCCTATACTGATTTACATTCCCACCAACAATGTACAAGGGCAGTATTTTCTCTACATCCTCACCAATATTTGTTATCTTTTGACTTTTTGATAGTAGCTATCCTAACAAGTGTGAGATGATACCTTCCTGTGGTTTTAATTGCATTGCTCTGATGATTAGTGATATTAAGCACCTTCTCATATACCTATTGCACATTTGTAGGTCTTCTTTGGAAAAGCGCAGGCAACAAAAGCAAAAATTATAAAGTAAAATGACATCGAACTAAAAAGTTTCTGCACAACAAAGGAAACAATCAATAAACAGGCACAGGAAAAAATAAGTAAAAATGATATATCTGATAAGGGGCTAATATCCAAAATATATGAAGAACTCATACAACTCAATAGCCAAAAAACAAAAACAAATGACCTGATTAAAATATGGACAAAGGACATCAATAGACTTTTTTTTTCAAAGTAAGCGTACAAATGGCTAAGTTATTTACTTAACCTATTTTTCACGTGAGGCATAGTTTTCCTTTTGTTTTCAGAAATGTGCTGAATCCTCTGAGGCCTTGAATACCTTATTTTACCTTATCACTTAGATAACTTAACTTTATATAATTCTAGGCTTGACGATTTTATCCCTCAGCACTTTGAATATAAATATATTAATTTAATGTCTCGTTATCTCTCAAGTTGCTTTTAAAAACTGATTTCAGTCTAATTTCATCCTTTGCAGGTGATCTAGTCTTAGTCTCTGGAAGGTTTCAGAATTTTCTGTTCACCCTTGTTTTTTAAACATTCTATGAAATAAACTTAGTTGTAGTTTCTTATTATTCATTCATTTAGTGGAAGTCTATGAGCACTTTTAATTGGATAATAATATTTATCACAAATTTGAGAAAATCTTATTCCCTAGTTTAGTAAATATGTCCTTCTTTCCATTTTTTTTAAATTTGGGCATTCCTATTACATAAATATACTTCTCCTTCTATATTGTGTATATATTCATTTTGATTTTAGAAATCCTGTTCTTCTGTTTTTTCTGAGTGCCTTTTGAAGAGTTACTTTACTTGATGTTTTATCTTTCTAACAGTTTTCTCTGCCTTTGATCATTCTGTTATTGAAACCACTACTGAGTTCTTTATTTCAATGATTTCATTTTTCATCAGTATCTTCAATTGCTTCTTCCAGCCAATGACCCATTTCTGTGTCTGGAATGCAATGTCTTCCCTTATTTACTTGAGCACATTTATTATGCTTATTTTAAATTTTCTTCTGTCTAGCGTAGTAAATCTTTTTCATTATGCTTTTAAAAAATATTCTATTTTTAAAATAACAGTTGAGTATAAATGGTCCGGCAGTTTTCTTCATGAGATTATTTTCCCCAGGGGATAGTAAAGTGTTCTTGGGGAAAATACTGGCAAAATACTAGATTGTATCTCTCCTGAAAATTTTCAGAAGGGGAACATGCTTCAGGGAGGAGACTTTTTTGTATTGCAATTCACTCTTATTTTCCTCTCCTGGCAATACAATCTTGCTCTAGGAAATTTTACTAAACTTCCAACTCAGTCAGTGCCCTTTGCCAAATACTGAGTCTGTGGGTTATAATCCTCTAGTCCTCAAGGTATTTAGGTCAGAGGAGGACATGCTCAGGGGCTACAGTGGGCCTGCATGTGTTTCTATCTACCTGTTCCCTGACCTGGGCCACATTATTGCTCTCAAGTTATACTGTAGTTTCAGGCTGGTGTTAGGCTGATATGACAGTGGATCTTATTTTATTTTATTATGTTATTTTTATTATGTATTTTATTTTATTTTTTTTTATTTTTATATCCTACAGAGGCAATGGAGTGGGCAACAGTGTACCTAAAGTAATGCCAAGGGAACAATGAAAGAATAACTAGAAAACTCTTATGTGGTCTATCCACACCTGTGGCTCCTAGCCTTCTCTCACTTGCGTTCCATTCCTGCCCTTGGAATATGTGCCAGAACCTGGTTCCTTCTATCTTCCTCAGTAAAATAGGTTATCAAGATTCCTATGATAGTTTCTCATACCCATCAGTCCCCTGACTTCTGTGACTTCTCCAGTATTGCATTAGGGTGGAGGAGGCACCTAATGCCAGGGTAGTTCATCATCTTGTCATGGGCAGAAATGCAATTGTTTCTTTAAGAAGAGTTTATGGAAACTATGGCTCTGAATTTGGACAAGCTGAACATGCTCATCTATTTTATGTTTGAGTGATATTTTGGCTGGGTATATAACTTTAGGACCACAGTTTCCGTCCTTGGTGCTTTATAAGTGTAGCTCAACTGCTGGAGGACTTTCTGACAACTGATTATTTTTCCTTTTAAAGTGCCTTGGTTTCTCTGCTTTGATTTTCAAGATTGTTTCTTCATGTATAAAGTACACTAGTTTAATGGTCTTGCTATTAGGCCTGGTCATTAATTGTATAATATCATTTTTTTCCCCTGAAATATCAAGTGCTTCTTGAAACTGCAGATTCAATCATTTTTGATCTCTGAAGGTTTTTTGAATTAAAAATGAAAGTCTTATCTGTTTTATTTTTTCCTTCTCTTACCTTTTTCAGGCACCAATTATGCCTGAGTTGAATCACCTTTGTCTATACTGCATACATGCCATTTCCTTTAGAAATGCTTTGATGGCTTGCTCACTTCTGTCAAGTTCTTCTTCTGTGTCCCTCTTAGTCTTCATTTTGCTCTTCCAATGGGGACTTTATTTTGTGACAGTTTTATTATTTGCATCTTGTCTCAAGTTCTGCCAACTCATTTTTCATCCTTTAATCTAATGTCGCCCTATTTCTTTCTTCAAGCCTTATATCTCTGCATTGATCTCTTATTTCATGGATTTGGTATATCCTTTAATTTTGTTTGAGTTCTTGGAAATGGCTTAAGTCATGAACTTTAATCTGCCCTGTAGAAACATGTTTTGAGAGGTGTTCTTCACCATTTGTTTTCTCTGTTTCTTTCTAGCTTTTTGAAGGGACTTTTAAAAATATATATGCTGCACTTGTTTTCTGATTATGACTTATTTTTGAATATGGAAGGATAGTTTGTCCTTGCATTTCTGCCATCTTGAGGTGGTCAAATGAGTTTTTAGATATTACCTTAGCCACTCCTGTTAACTTAGTCTTTTGTTCTGATTAAGAGAACATTGTTTTGGCCCTTCATGTGTGCCACACAGCTAAAGAAATCTGTGTCCCAACACTCTGGGATTAAAGTTCTGGGTACCTTCACTTTGTTTCATTTTCATCTCTGTCTCTATTTGACTGATACCCAAAGTCTTTTATCATATATTTCAAGGTTTCAAGGTTATAGTGAGAGTAAACTGCCATCTTAAAATGTGAATATATCTATTTATTTTGCAAAGCAATTTAACTCCCTTTCTTCCTGTCTCATGGAAACACCACGCTCTAGATATTTTCCTAAAAAAAAAAAAAGCTACCTACCAAGATCTCTACCCTTAACCAAAATGGAATTGTCAGAGCTTTACAAGTATGACTCTTCTTAACCTTTTCCAAATTAAATTCTCAGGCAGGTCTCCATCTCTCACATATGTCTGTTGTCCCACACTTGGTAAAAGAGAAAAAAACATGACCTTATTGTTCTTACATTGTTCAAGTATTCCAGGGTTATTTCTTTCCCTTTTCTTTTCTCATTACGCAGATAAAATCAAGTCAGATTCATTTAATCAGTGGATTATAAGCCTCACTTTCTCTAACTTCACTGTCAATAATGTTCTTGATCAGTAATTTGATCATCTCAAGACTTGAGAGAAACAAGAAAGCAGCTCTTCTCCATGAAACTATTGGTTGAAAATCCTTCAAATACTAGATAAACCCACTAATTCAGAAGAAGGGTAACTTCATTATGATATAGAGGACTCATAGAGTAAATTTGCGATGTTTATTTGCTGCCTCTGAGAAATGATGATGAGATTTTCAGACATATTCTTGCTAATATACAGCCCACATTGTGAGAACCATGTGCTGTTGTGCCCTTTCTCCCTAAATAACTATCAATATGAGGCACAAAAAGTTCAAAACGTGATTCAAAATGTATTTTCCATCATGCCAAATCAAGTGATACCTTTGCCTTATGTTTAATACAGTTTTTAAATTTTTCATTAGGCTAAATAGTGAGAACTCATGGACACAAAGACGGAAACAACAAAGAAGGGGCCTACTTGAGGGTGGAGGACTGGAGGAGAGAGAGGAGCAGAAAAAACTATTGAGTACTGGGCTTACTACTTGGGTGTTGAAATAATCTGTACAGTGAACCTTAGTGACACAAATTTATCTGTGTAACAAACCTGCACATGTACCATTGAACCTAAAATAAAAGTTTTTAAAAAAATTTTTATTACACTCTAAGTTAAAGGTAAAATTATTTTTATACCTATTTCCTACAAGGGACAGAAATGCTTTCTCTATCATCCTCAAGAGTACACAGGAAGGCCAGGCACGGTGGCTCACGCCTGTAATCCCAGCACTTTGGGAGGCCGAGGCAGGTGGATCACGAGGTCAGGAGATCGAGACCATCCTGGCCAACATGGTGAAACCCCATCTCTACTAAAAATAGAAAAAAAAAATTAGCCGGCCATGGTGGCGGGCACCTGTAGTCCCAGCTACTTGGGAGGTTGAGGCAGGAGAATGGTGTGAACCTGGGAGACGGAGCTTGCACTGAGCCGAGATGGCACTGCTGCACTCCAGCCTGGGAGACAGAGTGAGACTCCGTCTCAAAAAAAAAAAATAAAATAAAATAAATAAATAAATAAATAAATAAAACAGTACACAGGAAATAGGGAATGCTGTTCATTATATTACTTGTTTGGACAAGGGCATTGTTAGTACAGAGATCACTGGCATTGCATCAGCATCCATGGTCCTTCTGTTTAATGCCAGTCTCCTACTTTGAGTTAAATAGCAGAAACATCTCAAGGCTTGGAGCCTGCAGTATCTGATAGACAATGCTGATAAACATACAACAAAATCATAAACAGAATATTAATTTGAAAAAAGTGTTAAAATTGCTCAAAGACAATCAAAAGGATTAAGACTTCTAGGGTCAGATTCATAAGAATTGCATAGTTAGACTGGGTTAGCCCCAGGGGAATTCATTGCTTCTCGTTTGCTTAGATATATCTATGTCCAATGAATCATTCAGGAAATATTTATTGGGCACCTACTGTCTGAGATGTAGCCATGCTGGAGACAGAGTGACAGAAATAAGATAAATCAGGCATGGATTCCTTGCTCTAGCAATTTACAATGTAAGAGAGCAAAGACTCTACATAACATAAAATAGAAAGTAGAAGACTGTGAGTGCTATTGGAAAAACTTACTTATAATAACCTGGCCCTCCATGTATTCTTGTGCTCTATTGTTCCATATCATCAACTCAGTATGAAGTTTAGCCCTTTCTATGGATTCCACATCAGATATGCAATGAACAACAACAATAAAATAACAAAAATACTCCCAGTTTGGGTATTTTGCATATGGTTTGAAGGTTTGTTGGAGATGAAGAAAGGATGACATCACGTAAGCAAACAGAACCTTAAATTTCATGTTAGAATTCCAGTTCTTAAAATTTATTTGGCCATCCCACTATCTTGATACTCATCTAGTCTTTGTATACAAGTACCATTTTCATCAAGAAGTGGTATGCTTTTAAGATTATGCTCTCTATACTCAGTCAACAGCCTGAAGATGAGTGTAATCTCTGGATCTCTAATAAGAAAAAAAAATATGTTTTGGGTAAATAGGGAGATTTTATTCTTTCATTATTTTGCATAGCATCCGCCAATGCTTATAGTATACTATTTATGAGGTGTGAGACATACATAGGGTATTGCTTTTCCATGGGGATCCAATTACTTCTGTATGGACCCTTTATGTGGAACAGGTAACCTGACAACATTTATTCTTAGAAGGAAAATTGGTCATATGGGGGAGGGATAGCATTGGGAGATATACCTAATGCTAGATGACGAGTTGGTGGGTGCAGCGCACCAGCATGGCACATGTATACATATGTAACTTACCTGCACGTTGCGCACATGTACCATAGAGCCTAAAGTATAATAATGATAATAGTAATAATAATAAAAAAAAAAAAGAAAAAAAAAAAAAAAAAAAAAGAAAAATGGCCCATGCAACAAGTCTTAGAATCTCAGGACATTAGACCTTGAAATGATCATAGAGATTCTGAGCTTAACCTCCCTATGTTACAGCTGAGAAACTGAGACACAGAAAGGTCTGTCCAAGGACACCTGCCTATCTTATGAGATCAAGCAATTTATAACCTTCTCTTATAGCTCCTAAGATTTACATGCCATAGAGTGGTGGTGTGAAATCATAATATAGGGGTTGTAGGACAGGATTTCACCCTTGAGAATTGTTTTTAAGACTCTCAGAATTTATGTGATTATTGCGTCTCCCCAGATTGATCATTTCTGACACTTTATAGTTGCAAGTTAATGCACAACCCTAATCCAAACAGTTTCCATAAGAGAGCAAATATCAATTTGCAAGACAGTATAGAATTCGATTTTAATTTAAAAATTGAAATGAAAACCCTGCTCAGAATTAAGGTCTGTCATCTTCTAAATTTTCTTAGCACTTACTTGTATCTTAATATTGCTGTTATATCTTTAGGACTTATATTATTATTCATGCATTACATTTTCTTAACTATCAGAACTCTCAAAGTAGAGATGATCATATTGACACATCCCTCCTGGTTTAGCCCAGTGCTTTCACATAGATGTTTGCTCAGTAAGTGTCCACTGCCTTAATGGCTAAATGAAAGGGACTTCTACTTGCTGAATTTTAATTTACTGCTTGCTCTTCCCCTTAAAAAAGAAGATGTGTTGTAATAAAGGTAAAACAGAGCAAAGACCTACATCATATGTGAATAACTAGCTTCTCTGGCTGATTGAAATTAGCTTTTGGCACGATGATATATCTAATAATAAGTGAGACTGATTTTTCTATTCATAGCTATGAAACATTTTATTCTTTCCCCTGGTCAAAATGTTTTACTTTTATGATATTTCTTTATTTCAAAGCATTAAATGTACAGGACTTATTGTGTGGTTTCCTGGCCTTTTTCTTATATGATACTGTTTCTTTTTTAGACCTGACTTGCAATATGGATTTATTTTGGCAGTCACATCGTGTATTAGTGATGAAGATGATTGTAGGACTTAGTATTTTTTCATACCCCCTCGTTATTGCTAATTACTGACTACAAATTATTTGAAAGGATTTTTCATACACTATCTCCAGATTCATCCTTTGGACCACTTTCTACTGTATATGAGGCTGGTAACATCAACCTCATTTTATTAAGATCATCAGGGTTCACTCAAGCATGAATATATTTTAAAAGTGTTATTCCACATTGAGCTTTTGCTTACTTTCATTTTTAATGGAAAAAGCTTAAGGCCCTTTGGGTCAAACCCATTTACAATCAATAGCACAAAAAAATCATTAAAAAATAAAACAATCCATTATTGATGAAGCTAGATGATGGCATCATCCCATGTTAACATTTATAAGTTCCAACAGTTAATAATAAATCTATAGTGTGGGGAACATAAAATATTTAAAAAATGAATAATTGATTTGCTAGAGCATCATTCATTAAGGTTAGAAGTAATTCACCAATATGGAAATGAGCAGGTAGAAGGAATATTGTAATTTATTCTTGAGAAATTACCATTTGGCTGAGGAATAGGAATGATCCAGAGAGAATAATAGGAAAGTTATTAATCTCAACTAATTTATTCAAAAGAAATATGTAGATTACAAACAAATGTTTTCTTTGCAGGCTGAAGCTTCATTTCTGTTATTAACCACACTTCCAGAGTCTTTTGGGGGACATATTGCTGTGTGGATTAAAACTAGCATAATAGAAATCTACAGTACAAGTAGTAGGTGAGAATGTCTTTATAATCCTCTGAATCACAGTGCAATGATATTTCTTGTAAACTTTTGGGAGTAGCATAAGCTGCCCAAAATTGGCTTTCTATTTTTGGGAAACTACGAACTTTATTTCTAGGAGGGAAGACTATATTTCCCACTACAAAGAAGCCAAAAATGTGTGCAAGTGGGTGGAATAGATATATCCTTTTCTTGGCTCTTGACACAGACACAGCTCCTGCCCAGGACTCTGAAGTTAGAAGAAATGATACGAGGTGCAGTGTTAGAGACTTTTTCTGGTGCTGTGCTGAAGTTGGGAACCAGGTGTTAGAGCCTTTAGAAGCTAGACTCAACCTCTTTTCTGCAGCAGCCTCCAGGCTGGGTTGGACTCTCCTGTATTCTTTCTCAACTCTGATTTTTTTAACCCTTGCCAAAATTTCTTACCACAATTTCTGACTCAATGACCCACAATTTCTGACTCAATGACTGTCCTCCTACTTTATTTTGATGCTTTGTGACAATATACATAATTCTCCTAAAATATTTTTATTTTACTCTTGTAAAAATATGTACTAAATATTAAAAATAATTTGATATATTGAGAATATAAATATCCATACACTCATTAACCTTCCTTTCTCTTACTCTTTTTCTTTGTAGTATTGATGCATTTGATGTCTCAGTACTATGTTTTCTTCATCTATAAAGTGGAGAATAAGAATTGTACCTATTTTATAAGATGGCTTTGAGGATTAAATGAGATAATGGGAAAAGGGCTTAGTATGTGCCTTGCTTCATAGTAGACACTTAAGGAATGTTGGCCATTATTTGTATCAATACATACAGTTGATATCAATTAGATTCCTGCTGAGGTCACTGGGCTAGACCAAATGACCCTTTGTGGCTTCCTTCATTGATTTTGTAAAAGGCTGTTTATTTCTCTGTGGCAGCAATAGATTTGGATTCCTGTACAGGATGAGGATGTCGTTCTCAAATTAGCACTACACTTTCGATACATAATAAGATGTCATTAGAAATGTAGTAAATACAGATCACAGGGTAATTTTAGAAATACCCAATCAACGTTCTAGGGCAGAGTTTAGGAAATTTTATGGTTGAGTTTATAATTATATTTCAGTGGATTTGAAATAAACAACCTCTTTGTGACTGGTTTGGGTGGCTTGGCCAAGGTTTCACTTTTTCTGAGGTAGGAGATTGAGTCTGGGAAATGATTGAAGATTCTCTCTGCCTTCCTGAAGTCATGGAGCCACAGGTTCACAGAAGACCAACATTCCCACA
This sequence comes from Pongo abelii, assembly GCF_028885655.2. Taxonomy (NCBI): domain Eukaryota; kingdom Metazoa; phylum Chordata; class Mammalia; order Primates; family Hominidae; genus Pongo; species Pongo abelii. The sequence continues at coordinate 22,456,420 of NC_071990.2, forward strand.
GAATTGGGAAGAAAGTTAGATTGTTTCTTTACAGCAGTCACTGTTGAACTCTTTCCTGAGTTCACTCAATATTATTAATAGTATCTGCATTATGCTCTTAGTAAAAGATGAACATACCAATTAGGCTTATATAGAAATTAGTATTTTTCGCCTGAAGTACTTTGCATGTTTCAATTAACTCTGTGTATCCATGACTACTAGGAGGGAGTATTACTGTTTCTAAGTGGAAGAAATGAGGCATACAAATATTAAGTGATTTCTCCATGTGAGATAATTTTAGAGTAAAGCTGGGAATGAAATATTGGTTTCCTGAAATGAAGCTTAAAGTGTGAGTACATAGTTGTTCTTTGATGAAAAGTGGTCACTTTTCTGTTTAACTTTTGATGGAAACATCTTTTTTTAAAGCTTTGATTTCTGAAGAGCTAATTTTAACTGATGGACTGGTATCATCCTTTTAACTTGAAAACAAGGTCTTTTAACCAAGACCACTTACTTTCATCATCCGTATTCTTCCCTTCCCACCAGGCTTTCTTCCTTCATTCTTATTTTTATTCACTTACATGTCCCACAGTTTTTGCATGTCCATATGTCTACTATGTGTCATGCACCCTGTTAGTTTCTGGGAATGTCAAGGTAAGGAAGGCATCATTATCACCTAAAAATGTCTCAGTTCAATGCAGAGGATGGACAAGTGAATAGATGATTATAATTTAACAATCAATTATTTTATGCCCACCCCATTAACTACTAAATTATAATCATCTACAAGCTCCAAGAGAGCAGAGACCATCTGGGTTCTAGCTCAATGCCTGGCATACAATAAATACTTAATAAATATATGTAGAATTGATGAAGTAGAGAAACAAGAGGAGGGACAGCACATCAGAATGGATGGCTAATTTTGTAGTGCCAGCTTCCACAAAATTTACCAGAGGATCCCACTGCATGTTATTTCTGTAATTCTCACAACACATTTCATCCTAATAGGTGGAAATATTTAGTGCTTTGTTTCCTCATTGGAAATATGATTTTTATATGCTAGCAAGAGATGTGGGTAAGAAAAAAAGAGTAGACTCAAGCTCAAGAATACATGTTTTGTTTTTCAGGTTTATGGTAATGTTGCTATTTATGTCAATCCTAGTTCATAGTATCACATAGGCGATGTTATTGGAAGTATTTTATTGGAAGTATTTGTTCTTGCCGCTACTGACTTCAGCTAGTACCATGCATATCACTGTTATCCATTATGTTAGCTAGTCTACATCCCTGCAGGTGAAGGATGCTTTTCAGTGATGGATGCTCTAATTCTCTGTCCAGTCTAACATTACAACTCAGTAGATTATGCCCTTTTGCAATCTGACATCTCTCAATGCCAGCAAATTCTTCCTGATATTTAGATGATTGATTTTTCTCCTCCTACTTTATTTTGATGCTTTGTGACAATATACGTAATTCTCCTAAAATATTTTTATTTTACTCTTATAAAATATGTACTAAATATTAAAAATAATTTCATATATTGAGAATATACATATGCATATACTCATTAAACTTCCTTTCTCTTACTCTTTTTCCTTGTAGTATTGATGCAAGTTAAATAGAATTTTTTTCTTAATGTCACAATTAGATGGGTCATAGGGGATTGGCATAAATAGCAAAAATCACCTTATATCCTAACTCAAGAAAATAACCTTAGTTGTGTTCTTTGTCCATTACATACTTTTCTTGCCAAACTTAAACCAGAAAACAGATATTCTAGATTTTTTGCTCTCTGGATATATGAAATATATAATCCTTTGAATTGGTTTTAACTGATTTGATTATTTCAGTCATTTTCATCTATTCTTCATTCTCTCATATATGCATTTACTCATTCATTCAGTCAACAAATATTTACTGATCACTGATAAGACACAAAGCAAACAGGATGTGCTGAGGATAGAACAGAGAAAGACTAATTGCAGGGGGAAAAATCATGAAGATGCAGCTACCAAAGGAAGCATTCATTTTACTTATCGATGTTACTTTTTAAACAATTTGTGCATATTTTTGTTTTACTTACATGTGGATTATCTCACATTTTTGTTTACAGATATTTAGCATGAGTAATCAATAATTGAGTTTTCTTTGTTATTCCTTCCTTTAAAAGATGCCTTATCATGTTTGCTGATGTGCCAAATGTGAATCAAAGTTTTGAGCTCTTTTTTATCCTCGAAAAGGAATATTATTCTAACTTTAACATAACAGCAACTCCATTCTCCCCATTCACAAAATTTGCACATTTCTTTTCACTCCCTTATGTTCTTCATACCTCAAATTTCAACGTTTCCTTGAGTTCTAATGCCTTACTCCAGGAACTGGTTTTCTGCTTATGTTAAGATAAGCTAGGATGTGCTTTAGTTAAAAATTAAATCTAGGCCAAGTGCAGTAAGTAGCTCACACCTGTGATCTCAGCACTTTGGGAGGCCGAGGCGGGCGGATCACGAGGTCAGGAGTTAGAGACCAGCCTGGCCAACATGGTGAAACCCCGTCTCTACTAAAAACACAAAAATTAGCTGGGTGTGATGGCACGCACCTGTAATCTCAGCTACTCGGGAGCCGGAGGCAGGAGAATCGCTTGAACTCAGGAGGTGGAGGTTGCAGTGAGCCGAGATCATGCCACTGCGCTCCAGCCTAGGTGACAGAGTGAGACTGCGTCTCAAAAAAAAAAAAAAAAAATCTGAAATGTCGGTGGCTTAACACAACAAGGTTTTATTCTTGCTTACACCACGTGTCCAATATGAGTCAACTTGAGGGATGAAGGAAAGCTCTGTTTCATGATCATTCAGAGACCTAGAGTAACATTGCTGCCACTGAGTCAGAGGAAAATAAATTGGAGAATCACATAATCTTTTTACTGCCCCAACTCAGAAATAATCACATGTTCCAGGACTATGAGTCTATTTCTTTCCTGATACATTTTATATGCTCACTTCCTAGTCTATATATCCAGTTTTTGCCTTTTCATGATCTGTAGTCATCCATGAATATTTTTACTTGTGTGTCTTTTGGTTTCCTTGAACTCTATATTTGGCTTCACAGTGTTTCTTTCTCAAGTGTCTCTTTTCCTGAATTTCTAATTTGTTAGCCAATGCTCCTAGTCAACCAACTCAAAAACTTGGAGTTGCTTTAAATCCATCTCTCTCTAGCTCTCTCTGCCATTCCTCACAGCCTCAAGTTCTAGTGGTGGCTGCCTTGGCATGGTCTCTTTTTTGTCTTCACTCTCCATTCTCATTGCTGTGGTCTAGTCTGGTCTTCTCCACAGTTTCCTGATGCTTGAGCTACTGAAATAGCCTCCTTAAGGCAGCCAGTGAAATCTATGTATAACTACCAGAGTAATCCCTTTTAGCTTTTTGCTTATTCACAAAACTCTCCATCTCTTTATTGATATTGAAACCTAATTTTCTCTGCTCTTCTTTCATGGCTTTTCCTAAATTGTTTAATACCCTAAGTGGGATGTATTTCTGAACATGTAACTTTTATTTTCATCAAGCTGGTCAGTTTTCTATTTTACAAAGACACTTGTCTCTTCTTACTTGGACTTCCTCCTCTCACTTCCAGCCGCTCAAAGCCAAAAGTATCCCTTTAGGCCTAGCCTAAGAGTATATTTTCTCTGAGTCTTCCCTGCCTGCTATTCAGTTCATGGATACTTTCCTGCTGTCAGCTACTCAAGTCCTAGTTTAGCACAAGGTTAGCATCAAACCACTGGTTATCTTGAATTCATTCAGTCATTCCTTTGGTATTAATTGACTATGTGTGAGAAAACATGTACATTGCTGTATATGTAGTGGTAAATGAAACAAAGATGTTTCAGCTTTCACAGAGATTACTATGTAATTGGGCAGGCAGGCATTAAAGCAATGATCATAAAACATAAATATATAATTGTAAATGACGATTATGGCCATAGGGAGGGTTGCTCGGTGCTCTCAGAGAGAATAACTAGAAGAACAAATTTGGAAAAGCAGAAGAGTATAGTGCTAAGTGCAAAGACCCTGAGAGAAGGTGTGCGAGTTCAAATTGTAGCGTCCCCACTGGTTAGTTGTGAGATCCTGAGTAACTTGTTTAACCTTTCCAGGCCACAGTTTCCTTAGCTACATCATGGAAGCGATAATTGTACCCACCTGTGCAGACCGTGTGGGTTAGCTCGCAAAATTCCATTTATTTCTGACTCCATCTCTCTTACTTGTTTTCCCCATGGCTAGAACTGAAGCACAATACTCAATATGGAGCCTTCCTTGCAGCTGGGGCTTTGAGGTCATGTAACACAGTCTGGTCCTGGATGAAAATACCAGGGGATATCTAAGAAAGCCTTTGCTTTCCTGATATGAAATAGTGATAAAGATGTACTGGTTCTGTATGAAGTTCAATGTGTGATGGCTAAGGTCATGCCCCGTGGCTTGTCACTCTCCAGTTGAGTCTTACAGGAAAAATCCATGACCTGAGGTCCCTTAAGTACACTTTTCATTATCTCAGTGTGGAAATGCCTAACCATGAGAGATAGTGGGCTGAATCTGAGCTCTGTGTGCCTACAGAGTCCTCTCTGTTTGCCTCCCTGTCAATGCCTCCCCACATGCACTGTGCCAGGAGATGATACAGTGCTTTATCCTCAGGCTGAGCTGCAGAGCCCGTGAGCCCACGCAGAGCTCTGATGGAAGTGCTAATGCTTGAGCATCCGCTTTCTGACATTTTCTTGATAGGCCCATACAGAAAATTGGAAAAAACACTAAAATAGTTTAAATGCACAATAATTACTAATGTCTTCAGGAGGAAACAAGAGAAATCTTTTGTAGTCATGCATGTAGCATTTTGTAGCATTCCCACTGTTGGCATGATCCTAGCTGTGTACTTTCAACTCAAATGTGCCACTGGGCCATGGTATAAATTGCAGAAATTAAAGATGCTCTTGCCCTAGGCAAAATGGTTTCAGGCCTTTGCATGCCCTTTCTGGCACCTCTTATCTCCTGTCTTCCGCCCTTCAGCTCACAGTGACTTCTGGCTGTCCAAATAGCCCCATTGTCACCAGCCTAGGCCTGTCCTATTCAGCAGTGCCCAGTGCCCTCAAATTGACTTTGTTCACAAGGTTCACCCAAACAGGCCTTCGGTTCCTCTCAAAACTTTATCCTTGGCTAGAGTTAATGTGTTAAACAAAATTGTTCTCAGGTATTGAGATTATAGCTAAAAGCATTGCAGATCCAAATAATTTGTTTGTGGGTTAATAAGAACTCCCATAAAACATCTGAAGGAATCAGATTGGATACAAATAACGTTTGTTGAATACCTATTATGAGCTAGCACCTCTTATCATGCTTGTGTATTATTATGTGCAAGGAGGCTTTTGTATACGTCCATGTAATCTTCTCAACCAAATGATATGGGTATTGTTATCACTGAAGTACAAATGAAGAAGTAGTAAAGTTATACAGCTTTCATATAGCCAAGTGGTTTCGACTCCCAGTTCAGTGATATTTCTGTGTTGAAGGTGAAGTACGGTCTAATGGTTAAGTGAGGAATCTGGAGCCATCAACCTAGTTTTGATACTGGCTTTGCTGCTAATTAACTGTGTGGCCTGGGACAAGTTATTTAATATCTTTGTGTCCTGTTTTCCTCAGATGTAAAATGAAGATAATAATCATTTTTAGCCCATAGGATAATTATGTGAGGATTTAATAAGGTGTTGTCTGTAAAGGGATTAGAGTAGTATCTGGCACCTAGTAAATTATCATCAATGTATTAATTATTACTCTGGGCAACAGGCTCTTAGTGACTGGGCATTTTTGGATCTCTAAAACAATACAACATATAAAACTATCTACCAGGTAATGCCTATATGTAGATCTTTAAGAGATATGAGAACATGTTGCTAAAGGACTCTGAAGAATATTATTCCAGGTACACTCATTATTCTCAGTATATGTGGGATGTTTTAGTTAAGCTATTCAGTGTAGGCTGGGAGAGAGAAGTATCACTTTTAAATAACCTTTTAGCCATGAGTCTGTGACTTCAGCTAGTCAATTAGCTTGTTTTCCACAAGTGTTCCAGGACCTTCCAAAAAAATTTATGTGTCTTTTCCTGAGGTAGCCATCTTGGCCTATTACACATTTACATCCATGAAAAGTTTTTGAACCCATCCTATATTGCTAAATTACAGTTGCATTGATCTTACATACATCACTTTTATGGCACAGACATCTAACTTAGGGTATAAATATCTCGTCCTGCTAATGTGCTTTGTGTGCAGTGTTAGAGAAGAACTTAACTGGGGGCTGGGAAGGCCTGTAGCGTATTTCCTAGCATGCAGTGGTGTCCACAGTATTTGTTGCTGATGTGCTCTCGGATGATACCAAAGCTAACATTATCAGAGTAAATCAGCCTCCCTTACTTTAGCCTAAAAGGTATCCTCTCATCACTTAAATGTGTATCTGCAGACACATGAGGTCGTGAAGACATTGGTGCAGCCAAGCATCATCACAGAGAAGACCCCTATGATCTGTGCTTCAGAAATCCTACATCTATCAGCAAATTTGAGTTCAATTCAATCCAACAAACATCTATCAAAGAACTTTGCCCTGGAGGTTCTAGTTCTAAAAACAAAGTGGTATAAATAATGATAGCATAACTTATTCATTGTTCTAATTAGAAGTAATACAAAGAGCAATGATATAGATTTGAAAGGGAACATGGGGAGTTGTCTTACCCAGCTGCAAAATGCTAGCTAGCTCCAAAGCTAAGCAGTCCAATCAGGCAATATAGCAATCTCCTATTTAAGTAAAAATGAGAATGAGAGTACTTTACATACATTGTCTCATTTAAGATCTGGACAATACAGGAAGGTGGTATTATTTTCATGCCTTTTTAGAAGAGTAAATGGATACTCAGAAGGTTATGTCACTGGCAAAAGGTCACAGAGCTAATAAACCAGTGAGCCAAGACTGAAGTTCTCAGACTGACTACGCAACACAAATTCTTAAACCCTCTATGCTGTTGATCTTTTATATGACTTCAGCTTTTGCTTTGTACTGCGGAAGACACTACTTTTTTCAATGTCTCATTTTGCCACTTCTTTTCATCTCATAACAATCAGGAGAAGTATAATAGTTGTTACTACTCTTATTTTAAATTGAGTAGACTGAAGCTTAGAGACATTCAGTAATTTGCCTAAATCAGAAAGTTAGTTAAGACAAGAGCTAAAGTTGTAATCAATCTAATCCTAACTCTAAAGATATATATAAAATGTATATTTTATATATAAAAACATTAGTTTTAATATATTTTCTATATTATATATTTATATTTTTATAAAACATGTTTATATTTTATAAAATATATTTATATTTTTATATAAAATTTATATTTTATAAGCATATATACTTTAGGTATATTTTTTAATATAAAATATATTTTTAGTGAAAAGAATGTCATTATTACATTTATAAAATAATCCAAGTTTGTGTTTGTTGTCTCTATTTACTTTTTGTGGGTCCTACTCCAAATTTTGTCAGGTGGTCCTTCATCTGCAGCTAATCAGGACTCTCACTGAGAAATCTAATCCAATAATTAATTTATTCCATGGTGTTATAATTAATGAGTATCAGGAGTTAGGCTTTACGAAAAGATTGCATACATTCTCGTAAGATTCCAGGCACTCAAAGTTATTTGGACTGGAGACTCTTCTTGGTCCACCTCAAAAAAGTGTAGAAATACCCTGCCCAATTCTCAGTCTTTACCACCATAATTTACTCCCATGACTTGACGCTCCATTTGCAGACTCAGCCCACCCCAATCTCTAATACCACGAGTCTGGCTGCTTCTATGGCTCTGATCTGGTGCCGAGTTCTTACCACTGGGTGTCTACCTGCCCCTCAGAAACAGGCACCCTCCAAAACCACACAACATGCATTTGCCTAAATGGTCTTGCTGTCCTGCAAACTGTGTAATTCCTCTCGTCTGGACCTTGAACCTTCCTACCTTGGAAAGTTCTACCCTATTAACAATGAACAAAGTGCTGACAAGAAGCTGAACCTTGCTATCTGGTGCATTCATTCCCTATGGTGTGTGACAAATTATTACAATCTTATCAGCTTAAAACAATACACATTTCTTAGGGCACAGTGCCTGTAGGTTGGAAGTCTAGGCACAGCTTCGCAAGGTTCTCGGCTTCAGAGTCTTCCTAGGCTTTAATCTAGGTATTGACCTGCACTGTGTTCTCCTCAGAGACTCAACAGGGAAAGACCTGCTTCCAAGCTCTCTCAAATTATTGGCAGAGTTCATCTCCTTGTGCTGCAGGAATGAGATCACAGTTTTCTTACTGGCTGTTGGCTGGAGCAATTCTCAGTTCCTGGAGGGATCTCTAGCTTTTTGTCATGTGACCTTCTGCATAGGCCCCCTCTCAACAAGGCAGCTGACATCTTCAAAGCCAGCAAGGAGAAATGTTTTGCTCCAATCTATTTAGACAGAGTCCTATGTACTGTAACATAATCACAGGAATGCCATCCCATTACCTTTGCCATATTGTGTCGGTTAGAAGCAAGGCACAGGTTCTGTCTGGATTCAAGGGGAGAGGGCTATACAAGGGCATGACTCATTGGGGGTCATCTCAGGGTGTGACTGACACACCTGGTAACAGCTTTCTTCAATACCTAAGACTATTCACGTGGACTGCTCGGAACTGTTACTTTGAGATCTCAATTTTCCCTCTTTGTAATCTGCCCATTTGACGGCTGAATTGGAATAAGCACGGGCCAGATAGGCAACAGGATGAGGCAATGATCTCTACTGGGAGCTAAGCATCACTGAATTAATTATAAATATGAAGCAGGTAAACTTTAATTTTTACATGTGATTTCTTGTATAACAATTGAAACGTAATGAGAACTCCCATCGAAATAGATTACCAACCTCTAATGAAAATTTTTGAAAGCTTTTCATCTATTCAGACCTATGCCAAATAAAATTTCAGTGTACAAGTAAGAGTGACAAGTGGTAATTCCCTGCCCTGAGTAACAGCCTCTTAACTGGCACCTGGTATGAAAAGAAATTCTGAAACCAAACAATGCTTGACTTACTGTAATTTGTCATTAATAACTAATTTATTTGAGTATGTTTTAAGCCATTTTATTGACCCTTCAAATATTTGTCTATTGTACGAAATTGTTGTTTTAGGCTTATTCCTAATAAAATGTTATTTTATGTTAGGTGCATGTAGCGATTTTCTTATTTTGAAGATTAAATATTTTTGTTAACAGACAATAAGTTTTCCCCAGTCCCCTAAATAAATATTTAAATATTTACAAAGATTTAAATATGTTGCTTTCAGGGGCATCAAACTCTCACTCTGACTAGGATGTTTGTAAGTTTCCATAGTGCCATGCCTGTTAGGAACTACTTTTCTTACTTACTCATTTTTTTTTTCTTTGAATTCCTACAAACTTTAATCTGATGCTGTGCCATAAACTAAATTTATTTTTATTATTTTATTTTACTTTATTTTAGATTCAGAGGGTGCACATCCAGGTTTGTTACATGGGCATATTGCATAATGGTGGGGATTGAGCTTCTAGTGTACCCATCACCCAAATAGTTATTCAGTTTTTTTTTTTTTTTTTGAGATGGAGTCTCACTCTGTCACCAGGCTGGAGTGCAATGGCGCGATCTCAGCTCACTGCAACTTCCGCCTCCCAGCTTCAAGCAATTCTCCTGCCTCTGCCTCCCAAGTAGTTGGGATTACAGGCGTGCACCACCACATCTGGCTAATTTCTTTGTATTTTTAGTAGAGACGGGTTTCACCACGTTGGCCAGGCTGGGTCTCGAACTCCTGACCTCAAGTGATCTGTCCATGTTGGCCTCCCAAAGTGCTGGGATTATAGGCGTGAGCCATCATGCCCAGCCAAGTTATTCAGTTTCTTATTACCAATTGCTTGCTTAAGTTGCCACGTGTTGGTTGTTGTACCCCTTTGGTCTCTATAGTATTTACTTCTCTGTTTGTCTTCTTAACTTGCCTCACCTACTTGCAGGTTTAGCTCATGAGACCTGTCCCCTCTTTGCCCATGCTCTTGTTCTGAGTTGTGATTGGAGGTGCGATGGTGATTGGCAGCATATCTTGACTGACATTTTGTAGTGCCTTAACATTTATAAGCACTTTAGCATGCTTCCTCTCTTTTGCTCTCCACAATAACTCTGGGAGACAGTGTATTTTCAAACCCTGCCTATGATGGACTTCATTTAGATGGGAAGAGGGAAATAATATGCTTTGTAATTAACTCTTGTGTCTTTTTATGGAGCAGCAGTGAGCCCTAGAACTGGCCACTCTGTGATTTAACTTTTCTGATATTAAACTGACCTAAATTCCAGGAGATTGAGACCATCCTGGCTAACACAGTGAAACCCCGTCTCTACTAAAAATAGAAAAAATTAGCCGGGCATGGTGGCGGGCACCTGTAGTCCCAGCTACTTAGGAGGCTGAGGCAGGAGAATGGCATGAACCTGGGAGGCGGAGCTTGCAGTGAGCTGAGATGCGCCACTGCACTCCAGCCTGGGAAACAGAGCAAGACTCCGTCTAAAAAAAATAAATAAAAATAAATAAAAATAAATAAATAAATAAACTGACTTAAATCCTTGGTAATATCAGTAAGTCCAAACTTGTCACAGGTTGAGGGATATAGACTCAAATAAACCATATCTTGACCCCATCTAATCACACTGAAACTCATCTCTGCTCATCTTAGCAAGATTGGTGAGTAATGGTTTTTAAAATTTTTATTTTCACATGACGTTAATGATAAGATAATTTAAAAAATTATTTTGGGTGAATAAAAATGTACATAGGTAACAACTTTAGAATCTTTTACATTCTGCCAAAGTAGTAAATTGGAGACTAGAAATGCAGCTAAAACTGATAAAGGATGGAGTTAAACGTAGAATGGGAAAAATATAGATCAGCTGAAGCAAGTTATTAGAAAAGAGAAGGCTAAGCAAATTCAACTTGCCCAGACCTGTCAGGCTGTCAGAAGTACTTTTTCCTGCTAGATATGATATAATGTGATTCATACAGAATGAATGAATTAGTGTTTTCAAACCTGCACATGCTCTGCTTTCATTCTCTCTCTCTCATACACACGCACACATACACACACACACAGTCATTTACATATTAAGATTTTGTGTAATTCAAAAACACATTACTATCAGAATGAAACTACAGATTCACTAAAACCTCAGATTCTATTAATTAAATCTTTCAACAATTTTCATTGTCAAATATATGATTTTTTCTATGTTTTATGTTCTGTGGTAGATGCTGTTGGGTATAGAAAAGTGAATAAGAAACTATCCTAGCTCTCAGCTATACAAACATATTTCCTTTCTTTATATACTTATTCTATAAGCTTTTTTCTATTTTTTTTTATTTTTATTTTTTAACTTTTTGGTTAAAAATGAAGACACACACACGAGCCTAGGCCTACACAGGGTCAGGATCATCAATATCACTGTCTTTGACCTTCACATCTTGTCCCACTGAGAGGTCTTCAGGGGAAATAACATGCATGGAGCTGTCATCTCCTGTGATAACAATGCCTTCTTCTGGAATCCCTACATCCTGGAGGACCTTCCTGAGGCTATTTTACAGTTAACTTAAAAAATACATATATATGTTTTATAAAATATGTATGTTTTATAAGATATTTATATATAAATAAATATATATTTTATATATATATATTTTTTGAGACGGAGTCTTGCTCTGTCACCCAGGCTGGAGTGCAGTGGCACAATCTTGGCTAACTGCAAGCTCTGCCTCCCAGGTTCACGCCATTCTCCTGCCTCAGCCTCCCAAGTAGCTGGAATTACAGGTTCCTGCCAACATGCCTGGTTAATTTTTTTGTATTTTTTTAGTAGAGATCGGGTTTGACCGTGTTAGCCAGGATGGTCTCAGTCTCCTGACCTCGTGATCCGCCCGCCTCGGCCTCCCAAAGTGCTGGGATTACAGGTGTGAGCCACCACACCCGGCATTTTTTTTTTTTTTTTTGAGACAGAGTCTTGCTCTGTCACCCAAGCTGAAGTACAGTGGCGTGATCATGGCTCATTGCAACCTCTGCCTCCTGGGTTCAAGCAATTTTCCTGCCTTAGCCTCCCAAGTAGCTGGAATTTCAGGCACCTGCCACCATGCCCAGCTAATTTTTTAATTTTTAGTAGAGATGGGGTTTCACTATTTTGGCCAGGCTGGTCTTGAACTCCTGACCTTGTGATCCGCCTGCCTCGGCCTCCCAAAGTGCTGGGATTACAGGTGTGAGCCACCGTGCCCAGTCTATATATTTATAAAAATATATTTTTTAGTATTTATCTATCTATATAGAAAGAATACATTCTAAAATAACAATAAATAGAGTAGTAAATACATAAACCAGCAGCATGGCCATTTCTTATCATTATCAAGTATTATTTACTGTACATAATTGTATGTGCTGGACTTTTATAAGACTGGTAATACAGTAGGTTTGTTTAGCCAGCCTCACTAAAAACATGTGAGTAATGCGTTATACTACTGCATTACAAGGACTATGACATCATTAGGCAATAGGAATTTTCCAGCTTCATTAAAATCTTACGGGAGGATCATTGTATATGCTGTTTATTGTTAACCAAAACATCATTTTATGGTGTGTGACTGTGTCTCTATGGATTTTCAGTTAACCATTCATTCTCTTTTCAACTCCATGCATTCCCATGGCAATCTTGTCAATGCTGCCTGCATCCACTGCTACCTGAATGCTGATGACTGCAAATCAATATCTCCATTTTGGGCTTGTTTCCTTACCTCTTACACTTTTAAATATTTTTGGCTCCTTCCTATTAATTGCTAGCAGAATATCCCACAGAAAAATCCATGCATTTAAGCCATAATTATGATCTTTCTCTTTAGACTTACTCTTGTTCTTTTTTACGTACATACCAAAAACCTGTATATAACTGGAAACTTCTACATTTTTGCCAATGCCTAATCTCTTATATCCATCTAGCTATTATAGATGTTCCTCATTTATAATCTCTCAATCTATCACCCCTTTTCCAATACCAGCACTGCTGCCCTATTTCAGGTCTTTGTCATCTCTCTTTTGTGGACTATGTTAAGTGTTTTTTCATTGATCTTTTCTCCATTCAAGACTATTTTCCATATTGTTGCAGTATGTTTTTATCTTTTAAAGAAAACCATATAATTTTACCCCTATGCTTCAAATTTACTGATTATACAATAAATCAATATCATCTATGCATGCCATCTTACGTCTTCTATGAATTGACGTTTCTCTACTCACCCGACTTACTGTCCATTTTCAGCTGCCTTCCAGCTACACTTCCACCATAGGTACCTGGGTGCACTTGCTCCTTCAGGCTGTCATGCTGTTGTATTTATTCCCTTTGCCTCCAAGGCTTTCTCCTAATGCTCTCTTCTGTGATCTGTCTGGTGACTCTCTACTGACTCTTTAGGAATCTACATGAAGCCTCATCCCTTCTGTGAAAAACTCACAACTATTTTCTCCCAATTCTTCTTCCCAAGGGATAGATAATTTATTTTGTCTGCTACTATCCTATTTGTTTCACCTTGTTAGCCTTTAACACAACTGTTTATTTACATAAATAGACATCTGTTTTGTTTGTTTGTTTTGAGATGGAGTTTCATTCTTGTTGTCCAGGCTGCAGTGTAATGGTGCCATCTTGGCTCATTGCAACCTCCGCCTCCTGGATTCAAGTGATTCTCCTGCCTCAGCCTCCCAAGTTACTGGGATTACAGGCATGCGCCACCACACCCAGCTGATTTTGTATTTTTAGTAGAGATGGGGTTTCACTACGTTGGTCAGGCTGGTCTCAAATTCCTGAGCTCAAGTGATCCACCCTCCTTGGCCTCCAATGCTGGGATTACAGGCTGTTTTTTGATTTAATAAAACAAGTATCAGTAATTTCTACCTTCAGGGCCTATCACAAATCTGTGTGATTCAGAGTTGTTTAATAAATTAAAGCAGGGGAAAGCAGTGAAAACATTTTATCAAAATAGTATAGTATTTTATAGAAAATTAAATGAAATATAATATTTTGAATATAGGATAGATTCCAATGGAATTTGCCAGTAGAAAGTAATACCAGTAAGATTTTTCCTGAGACACCAGTGTTCATTGTGGGAGTTGCATAAACATTATATATACCTTTCTTTTTCTGTTTTTTTCCCATCTCCTTCCTTTGCTCCTTCCCTGATTTCCTCCTTCTCTCCCTTCCTCTAGCTTTTCCCTTCATTTTTTTCTTTTCTTCATTCATTTTCCATGCTCTCATTGAATTATTATGTCAGTACTTTCCCAGATATTAAGCACTGTGCTTTCTTCATAATTACATATTTATTGGATAATTCCAAAAACCCATTAAAGAAAGTCCATTTTGACATTTTTTTCCTTATTGAATTATACATAGCCATATGCAAACTTACCCTAAAGAAAATGCAGTGAGTCCAGTGAGTGAATAAGATAGTTAGTGTGTCAACATTGCAGCCAAAGTGAATTGAAGTCAAGGACGCAGCCATCTTTATGCCTCAGCTCATTTTTGGTTCTCTGTGGACTCTCCGTCTGAAGTCTGGTCTTAAAATTTTATCGTGATGTTTCGAGTCCATCATGAAAAGGCCTTTCCTTTCCTGTTTGACTGTTTTGTCCTGAGAATTATAGCATCTAATCCAGTGTCATAAACTCAGGTATTCTGAGAATTTTAAGTGATGGCCTGGGAGTGATGACTGCATAACTCCACTGGGTTGAATACAGTCAGTGTGTGAGATATACACAGCCCTGCATATAAGGCATTCATCTGGGGCTGTGATGTTATGGAACCATATTATTCTGTGTAGTGATGACAGGCGGGTGCTAAGGTTTCCTTCCTGAAGCAATTTCTGATTCCATTATAAATTTAACCAGAAAACACAAATCTTGCATGCATTCTTTCAGGATAAGTAAAAGAAGCCTTTTTTCAGTCTGCAACCAGAATAAAATATACGCCCTGGCAGACAAGGTGGCAGTAAGTGAGTCCTGTGCTATGCAGAAGGTATCATAACACCAGCAAGTAGGTGGTGAGGAGGGGATGCATGCAATTCTAAATTTTCTTCAGAAAATGTCAAATACTTGCACAGAGCCTCAGTGAGGCGTTTGGCTTTGCATCAGCTGACTCCGAATCAGGCGTGTAATGTACACCTTCCCTTCCATCCTCTTCTGTAATTGAAAATGCTAGAGAAAAGAGGCTTATCCTGTGGGAGGAACCACATTTGTTTGATAAATCTCGGACATTGATTTTCTCTGCTTCTGACTATTAAAAACATGAAACGTGGTTGTTTCTGTGTTTCAAAACATTCATGTATTAAACACTGAACTTAAAAACATTAAAACATCTATTTCAGATTAGTTCCTTCATTTAAACATTGATTACCTAAAACTTCACTATGAAGAACTTTCTTGGTCTCATGAGCCTTGTACATGCTCTATTATCCATAATACTCTCACATATTGCCAATCATCATTCCCTCCCATTTATTGCTTTTTATCTAGTCCTTTATTCATTTGACATATGTCAGAGCTATTATATGTCAGCAACTATACTGCATCCAAAGAAAGATGAAACAGAACAGAACCAGAAAGAGTCTCTACCCTCACGGGGTAGACAGTCTAGTGAGAGCAGTCAGCAGTCAAATATTCCATGAACAAATATAAAACTGTGACTGCTATGGGAAGAAGTACATGATGCAGAGAGAAGTATACAAGGAGAGTATACTGTCAGGAAGATCAAGATGGTATCTCCAAATAAGTGAATCTGGAACTGAAGATATTCAAGGAAGGTAAGCATTAACTAGATGAGGAGGGAAAAGTATTTTAGACAGAAGGAACAGCATTTATTTGATTTTAAATACAGATGTTCCTCAATTTACCATGGGGTTATGTCCTGATAAGCCCACCCTAAAGTCATTGTAAGTCAGTAACTATCTTACTTGTTTCTGATGTAGTGTGGAGCAACATCAGTGTGCAAGTTAATCCCACATTTGAATCTTACCTTCAGCAGACTGGCTGAGTGGTCTTGGGAAAGTTTTTGCCCAGAGGTAAAACATACCTTTATGGCTTCTTTTTCTTCTTCTTCTTCTTTTTTTTTTTTTGAGACAGAGTCTAGCTTTGTTGCCCAGGCTGGAGTGTAGTGGCGTGATCTCAGCTCACTGCAATCTCCACCTTCCAGGTTCAAGTGATTCTCCTGTATCAGCCTCCCGAGTAGCTGGGAGCGCCCACCAGTAAGCCCAGCTAATTTTTTGATTTTTAGTAGAGATGGGGTTTCACCATGTTGGTCAGGCTGGTCTCGAACTTCTGAGCTCAAGTGATCCCCCTGCCTTAGCCTCCTAAAGTGCTGGGATTACAGGTGTGAGCCACTGCACCTGGCTTCATCTTTGTATTTGTTTAGAGACAAGGTTTTGCTAGATTACCCAGGCTGTTGTGAACTCCTGTCCTCATGTGATCCTTCTGCCTCAGCCTCCCAAATTGCTGGAATTACAGGCATGAGCCATTCCACCTGGCTTGTGGCCTCTTTTAAGAACAATAAAGTGAGCTGAAATCACTAGTTGTGTTTTATTTATTTTCTTTTCCACTTTCTTCAGATCAATTGTACTAAATACAAACCTCTTCCCTTAGCTATTAAGAAAAAAGGGACTAAGAAATCAGGAAATATGCCATCCTACTGTAGGCTATAGAGGAAATGTTTTGGGAAAAAAAAACTTCTTGATTTTTCAATATCTGCTTTGTTCTATGAATTTACTGTCCACTTTTTCTTTTCTGTGTTACTGGTGGGGTTCAGGACACACTACTCCAAAAGACAGCAACTTGGAACTTGAGAAAACAGCAGAAGCAGGAAGGTCTCCATTGTCTTCCCCTTGGCCTTCTCCCCTGAAGCAGGTCACAAGGCCCTCATTCCAGAGGTGCCCTCCCTATACCTGGAGGAAAGGAACACCCGTATCTCTGAAGATTCAGGGACACAGAGAAGAATCTGTGTCTTCTTTGAGGAAGACATTCATAGATTCTGTCTTCTGTGATCGAAGGCAGAATCTGTGTCTGTCTTCTTCAAACAGGCCTTGCTAGGTACCCCCAGTTATTGCCAATAGACCCCCATTTGTCCAGTCATGCTTTTCCATGACTGTCCACTTTATCAAACCTAGCATAAAAATACATAGATTTTCCTGCTTTTTTTTGGCTCACAGGGTGAGGGCTACTTTCCTTTTGAAGGCCCCTGTGTCACATAAAACTTATATTAAATAAATTTGCATGTTCTTCTCTTGCTAACCTGTCTTTTGTTACAGCTGCCTCAGCCGTGAGCCTACAAATAGGTGAGGAAAGAAATCGTTTTCCTCCCACAAGGGAACCCAATTTCCTCTCAAAAATCTGATATACCTTGGTTATTTTTGATTATCATTATTTTTATTGTCATTTAAGAATATAAGGTTGGGGTAGATTAGTTGTATTAATGACTCCAATTCTTTATCCCTCCCTGTGGCTATGCTTTAGGCCATGTAACTTTGCAGTTCTCACTACAAGGGTGGAGGCCATTTCCTTATCCTTGAATCTGAGCTGGGCTTGCAACTTGCTTTGGCTAATGAGACTTACTTAGCAGACACAGCACAAGCAGAGCTGGAAAACACCCTGTGTATTTCTGCCGGCCTCTTGCTCCTCTGAAATTGTCAGGAGAACATACCCAGGCTAGCCTACTGGAAGGCAAGCCATGCGGGGGAAAGTCAGATCATCTCAGTTGTCTTGACTGATGCTGTCCTCATTACCAGCAGAGGGGTGAACTCCAGACATGTGAATGAGCCCAGCTAAGACCAGAACTGTCTAGCCAACCCTGTCTGAGCCCACCAAAATCGCTGACCTGGAGGCTTGTCAGAAAAGTGCTTATTGTTTTAAACCATTGAGTTTTGGGGTGATTTGTTATGCAGCATTGTTGTGGCAATAGAAAACTGATACAAGGCTAAGTTCTTATTTTTTTGTTTGTTTTTTGTTTTTTGGGTTTTTTTTCTTTGGGATAGGATCTTGCTCTGTTGCCTGGGCTAGAGCGTGGTTGTGTGATCTCAACTCACTGCAACCTCCACTTCCCAGACTTAAGCGATTCTGCTACCTCCCAATTAGGTGAGCGTGGTGGCGTGTGCTTGTAGTCCCAGCTACTAGTAGCACACGCCACCACACCTGGCTAATTTTTGTATTTTTTGTAGAGATGGGGTCTTGCCATGTTGCCCAGGTGGGTCTCAAACTCCTGGGCTCAAGTGATCTTCCCACCTTGGCCTCCCAAAGTGCTGGGATTACAGGGGTAAGCCACCATGCCTGGCCTAAATTCTTCTTTGTAGCTTTGTGATTTCTTCATAATTTTCTTCAGTTATACATATTTGTATGTCTAATGGAAGCCAATGGGAAAATTGTAAAACACCCAGACGCAGTGGCCCACGCCTATAATCCCAGCACTTTGGGAGGCCGAGGTGGGCAGATTACAAGGTCAGGAGTTTGAGGCCAGTCTGGCTAATATGGTGAAACCCCATCTCTACTAAAAATACAAAAATTAGCCGGGTGTGGTGGTGGGCGTCTGTAGTCCCAGCTATTTGGGAGGTTGAGGCAGGAGAGTCACTTGAACCAGGGAGGCAGAGGTTGCAGTGAGCCAAGATCGCACCACTGCACTCCAGCCTGAGTGACATGGTGAGACTCCATCTCAAAAAAAAAAAAAAAAAATTGTAAAACAGATGTTTGGATATTAGTAACTTTTCAAGAGACTTTATATTCCATGAAATGTGATAAAGCTAGTGTTGGACACTGGACGTTTCAGGGGAAAAATCTTCCACTTTTCTCCATAAATATGAGAAAATACATAGTTTGTTCCAATGATTTCTTTTCTTTACCTGTGAAGAAATTGAGATGACCACATGACTATGTTCTACAAATGAATATGCTATATGGGGAGAGCACAACCATTTGCTTTTTAATGACAGGTGCATAAAACTATGCTGGTTCGAAACATTATTGCATATAAACCCGTGTTTACTTTTATTAGTTATAAAGAAAGTTTCTCATAGTCCTACTCTTTAGAAAGGTATCTGCCTTCTTAAGCATGGAAACATGACTGCAATGCCAAGTTTGACAGCTGATTCTGTATAACCACTTAATTCCACATCCTTGGAAGGAAGTGACCCTAAAAACAAACAAATGGACACGCTCTGAGTTATATAAGTAAGCGTGGTGTACACAACCAGCAAAATCACCATTGTCTGAGTATTACTTACATCTTTAACTAGTTTATATTAAAGACAGTTGTGAGTTTATTAAGAGAACGTTAGGTTTAATTGGGATTTTTTTTTCCCAGCTACTCACATGGCCTTCTCTCTTCCATAAGTCCTAGAAGATGGGAAAACTGCCTAAGCAGTAAAGCCCTCCAGCTCTCAGGGAAAAGGTAGCAGAAGGAGAATATAGGGGAAGGAGACCATGGGGTATGTGAGAGTTCCTGGCTGACTTTGAGGGTTGCTTTATTTTAACACAGCCCATGCTATGTAGGTGATGGCAATTGAATATATAAAGGTGGCCTGCTTCTCTGAGGAGTGATTCCCTTTATCCCGCACACCATCTCTGTGGGATATACATCTGTTTACAGTGTCTTTAGTAGTTAGTCAAAGATTCATCTTCATCTTTAGATAATGTTGAAGTGATTGTTTCATAGACTATGCCTATGAGAGAACAGCATACAACATTTAAGATGATTACTTCAAAGAAATTTTACTGGCTTGAGAAAAGTTTTATTATATCCATGAACAAGGCCAATTGATGATATTATCATGATTATATTGCATTTGCATTTATTTATTTGTCCTATGAGAAAGATCACAGAGAAGTATACCAGAGTGGTTATCTCTGTGTGGCAGGTTTATCACTGTTTTATTAATCTTTTGTATAATGTTTCGAATTTTCCAATTTGAGAAAGTAATTATATAAGAATATATTATTAGAAAGATCAAAATGTTAATTAAAATATTCTGGTTTAAGGTACACTTTGAGGACAAGGAATGTGTCTTATTTATTTCTAAATTCCTAACACTTCAGTACTCGGTGCTTGGGAGGTGGTAGGGGAAAAAATGTCAAAAAAACACATTTGATGAATGAGAGATTGAAGTCGGATTCAGCAGGTTGAATAAGGCCTCAGTTGATAAGACAGACACCAGTGTTATCTTAAGGTGCAATTATTAAAAA
This sequence comes from Pongo abelii, assembly GCF_028885655.2. NCBI lineage: Eukaryota > Metazoa > Chordata > Mammalia > Primates > Hominidae > Pongo > Pongo abelii. Next base: position 22,476,735 of record NC_071990.2, read on the forward strand.
GCAGGAAGTATTTTTAATAGTTACTGTCATTCTTATTCTAAAATAAATAGCAGCTACCCGAAACCTAGGAACCATTTTCATCAGACAGTTGATAACCATCGGATTGTCTCTTGCTCTTTTTAAAAAATTTGTATAACAAGCATAATTATTTCTGAATCCAGCATTTTCCTATCATACTCTAATAAGTATACAATATAAGAGGGACTACGAATAACCCGAAGAGAACCAAGGAAACATTTATTCCTATTTTGACGAAAATCTCATTCCTTTCCTACAAGAAGTGTTCCTTGATTACTGCAACGACTTTTCTACTTAACTGTCTTCACTACCTATTGTCATTCAGCCAAACAATAGGCCAAAATCATACTTTGTTTTCCATCTGTTCACTTTGGTGTGGTTCCCCCAGGCAGGAGTCATGGCATAGAACTTTACTTTTCTATCATAAAGTGGAAGCTCGTCTGTGGACTAACGTGCATGCAGTGGCTTTGCTATGCATAGAGCATTCATGTGAGCCTTTTGCATGTGTTGGCTCATATCATTCTCTCAACAGCCACAGGAAGCATGTGATTCTTCTTCCTTTTTTCCAGATGAGAAAGCTGGACAGAGAGGTTAAGGATCTTGCCAAGGTCACGTAGCTCATGAAGAGTAGAGCTACCTGGGTGAGGTGGCACAGCTACTTGGGAGGCTGAGGTGGGAGGACTGCTTGAGCCCAAGAGGTTGAGGCTGCAGTGAACTATGATCATGCCACTGCACTCCAGCCTGGCTGACAGAGCAAGATCCTGTCTCAAATATATGTGTGTTATATATCCATATATATAAAACATATATAATATATATAACCTTGCCTGATGATATATATAGATATATAGATATCTATATATAGTAGATATATATCTATATCTATATATCTATATATATTTATCTATATCTATATATATCTATATATCTATATCTATATCTATATCTATACTATATATATAGTAGGTATATATCTATATATCTATATATCTATCTATATATATATAGTAGAGCTTTGCTTCAAAGTCCCTTCTCTTAATCACAAGTTTATATAGCCTCTTTAATATTAGAAAGTGCTTAGCAATGTGTGCCAGTTGCTTAGAAAGAAGGCCCAGGTAACTTTGTGATTACAAAATCATCTTAGACTATAAATGGAGAAAAGATTAGTTTTAGTTTAAATGAGAAATAACAAGCAAATGACATGTTAGTTATTGTTTGAATTACTCAGGGGAATACAAGAAGCTGTACCTTTGGGATGAGTGTGTTTATGAGTATACATTACACCACCTGCTTGTGCTAGTGGGAGGAGTAAACATTTCTGCCCACTTTTCTTAATTCTACATTTTGTTTTGGTTTTTATTTTGCAATTCTAGCAGATTTTAATGGATTAAATTAAAAAGCAACAGAAACAGTAAAGATGACCCTTATCTGTTTAAATCAGAAGGTAAGTTAGTGGGATATGAAGGCTTTAAAACAATACATGGAGTACAGAGAGTCTTGCCTAGCCTCTGCAGTTCCTGAGAACAGAGCAGTCAGTCTTTTAGGAAGTAGGCCCCCATGGAGTTGAAAAATACTCTGAGGACCAGAACGTGACCTGGGAGGGTGGGCTTCAGTTCTTTCTTTCAGCTTTGTCCAACTCATATGTGCTCTCTGGGCCGAATCATTCTCCTTCTCTCGGCCTGAGTTGTCTTATCTGTCATTTGGGGAATTAATAGCAGGCTTTTCCTTGGAAAGCATTTCGAGCCCTTTCCCTGAAAGGTTTTGGTTGTCCCTGTTGTTATTAATATGACCATATCACCGTTACAGGCCAGCCCTGACTTGGAATGGAAAAAGTGAGCTGACCTTGCCTGATGTGATTGTTGCCCTATGAGCCAGTCAGCTTGCTTTTATATGTGACCCTGATGGCCTCCTGCTACTCGACGGAGCCTTTTGACAGCTGGCCCAGCTGGCCTAGTTCAGAGCAAAAGTGGGCCCTGCGGATACAACACGTTGAGGGCTTTTTGAGTGATCCAGCTGGGGTGGGTCTAGGTTCTTCTTGTGCCAAATGGAAAATGAAGTCTGCGTCCATCCTAGGGAAGCACAGTGTGGGGGAGCATTGCACTCTGTTCTTCCCTTTTCCCTGAAATTCATATTTAGTCTGAGCTGCTGCGTTTATATCCTTTCTTACCTACCACTAACCACGAACATTTCCAAAGCCCGTGTACTTTGCCTCTTGGCTTTGAACCTTTCAGCTATGATGGAAACTTTATATTTTTATGTCTGCTTGGCTGAAACTGACTCCTCTGAGAGAGAAGACAGTAATTGCCTTTTGGGTGATTTCACCTCCACTAACTCCTTTCACATTCTTGGAGGGTTTTTGATAGAACCTGAAGAAACAAAGCCTGCATCCTGGGCTGCTTCAACATGAGAAGAACAGACTTCAATGGCAACAGCCTGTTTATAATCTCTTGGGCCCATTTCTGTTTTCATTTTCCTGTAGATTGAAGTGGATGTAGTGCAGAAAACAATAGCAGGATAATACTCTAATCCTCTTGGTTCTCACACGTGTTACTCACTAGCATGCATTCTGGGGTGCATGTAAGAATCTTCCATCCTTATACCCACGGGTAAACAAAGGATCCCAGGGGCTGTTGCCTATCCCTAGGGAATTAAAAACAAATGTATATACTATAATATTCCTGAAGATTAAGTTATTTGAAAGGCATTTTATTTTATAATCATGCAAATACATCTGTTCTTGTTTTTCAGGCTGGTAACCAGATCTCAAAGGGCCAGTAAATAATCCCTCTTTTCCTTTCTTCCTGGCTACTCTACCGGCTCTCCCATACCCTTTGCTCTTTGATGCATAAGATGAGATGGGCGGGTAATCAGGCACTGAAAATCCACAGTTGGCGGGGGTCATTTTTCATTTATTATTTCTTCTGGTGCCTTGACTTTGCCTGACTTTCCACGGTTAAGGAAAGGGGAAGGGAAGAGGTTGATGAGAAGGTCAGTCTATTGTGTTGCCTCTCGGTCCTGTGTATCTGCCCTTCCTAAGTCTGTTTACACTCTGAATCACTTGACGTGCTGCACATTCTTCTATAAAATCTGGCTTTGAACAGCAGTCTTCAGGCACTGGGGAGGCCCACTGAGTAAGATCTGAATAGCTGAAAGAACTGGGGGACACTTTTTTAAATGACCCAAAGCCTAGGAGAAGATAGCTTCCTCAATTAGTGGTAATCACTTGGAATAAATGATTCTGTAGTTTTTCTTTGACATAGACTAAGATGTATAGTATGCATAATATTTGGAAGTGTTGTTTCTTTATAGTAATAAAGTTCACATGGGGTAGGTCCATTTCTGGTTTACTGAAAGGAAATGGCTATTATAAATGCTAAGCACTGCCTTTATTTGAATAAATATTATAAATGGTAGAATTAAATATTATAATAGACCTCTAGAGATTATCTGATTTATTGTTGGAACGCCAGTAAAATTACATTGAAAGGGTTTGAAAAGAAAGGGCCTTTATTTAAGACCACCTTAACATATTTTTCATGTATATATATACTACAACTAAAGACTATTAGTAATTCATAAAACATATCTACCTATTTGCAGATTTGAAAATTAGGATTAGTATTTGGTTCATGTTTTAGAACATAATCAAGTGCTATTTTAAGTTGATTTTAGGTATCAGAATTTGATGGATGTTAAGCAAACTTGTGATTAAAATGCGTTGTTGAGCAGTGAGCTGAGATCATGCCACTGCACTCCAGCCTGGGCGACAGAACGTGACTGTGTCTCAAAAAAAATGCATTGTTGATTTTTAAAATTATTAATAATGATGAGTAGACAGAAATTTCTAGGCAAAATATCTTTTACAAGGGAGAAAATCATTGTGTTTCTAAAACAAATTTCTTTTAATCATTTAGGAAATCATACATATCTGTATTACCTCATTATAAAATAATCCATAATTTGACTATTTTAAAAAATCCTTAACCCAGTCTAATCTCTCCAGAGTCATTATAGCCTGAGCACAAGGAATGACTTTTTACAAAACCTGAATCTTTTAGCTCTTTTTTTTTCTTTCTTTCTTTTTTTTTTTGAGATGGAGTTTTGCTTTTGTTGCCCAGGCTGGAGTGCAATGGCGCCATCTCAGCTCACCACAACCTCTGTCTCCCAGGATCAAGTGATTCTCCTTTCTCAGCCTCCCGAGTAGCTGGGATTGCAGGCATGTGCCACCATGCCCGGCTAATTTTGTATTTTTAGAAGAGACGGGGTTTCTCCCTGTTGGTCAGGCTGCTCTCGAGCTCCTGACCTCAGGTAATCCGCCTGCCTTAGCCTCCTAAAGTGCTGGGATTACAGGTGTGAACCACTGCGCTGGCCTCTTTTAGCTTACTCTTGGTTCTGGCTCTAATTGACATTTTTCTGGGTGATTCCACCAAAGATTTATCCTCCAAATCTGTTTTTCCCTCCTGAACTGGAGTTGCATAAAGCCAAATGATATTTGTGCAGCAGACTATGGGTTTTGTTTCTGATGACCATTTCAACAATCATGGACACAGGTGTTTACTAAAATCTTTTTTTTTTTTAACGGGGTCTCACTGTGTCACCCAGGCTGGAATGCAGTGATGTGATCTCCACCTCCCAGTCTCAGATGATCCTCCCACCTCAGCCTCCTGAGTAGTTAGGATCATCTGAGCCTGGGAGGCAGAGGTTGCAGTGAGCTGAGACCACAGAGACCATAGGTACCACAGGCATGCAGCACCACACCTGGCTAACTTTTCTGTATTTTTTTATAGAGACAGGGTTTCGCCACATTGTTCTGGCTGGTCCCAAACTCCTGGACTCATGTGATCCACCCACCTCAGCCTTCCAAAGTGCTGGGATTACAGGCGTGAGCCACCGCACCTGGCCTAAATTTTTGTTTGTTTGTTTTGTTTATACAGCTATGTCTTTATTCTTACATCTTTTAAAAATGTTACCACTGATTAACCTAAGTGCTTAATATAAACTTCTGGTGCCAAATTATGAGTACAGGCCAACTTATTACCACACTTTTGAAGATGATTCTAACAGTAGCGTGAACTAATTGACTGAATCTTTCCTCAAACCTGTTTTACCTGTCTCTATCTGTGGTTTTGGTCATATAGTATCTTCTCATCAGTCTTCTGGTAAAATATTACCTAAATTTCTTCTGAAAAACCATCTCTGGAAGACACTTCAAGACTTGCCTTTAAGAGATGTGAATACCATTTTTTTTTCTTAAATTTTAGGTTTAGGGGTTTATTAGGTCATTCTTGTGTTGCTATAAAGAAATACCTCACGCCTGTAATCCCAGCACTTTGGGAGGCTGAAGTGAGTGGATCATGAGGTCAGGAGTTTGAGACCAGCCTGGCCAACATGGTGAAACCCCATCTCTACTAAAAATACAAAAACTAGCTGGGCATGGTGGCGGGTGCCTGTAGTCCCAGCTACTTGGGAGGCTGAGGCAGGAGAATTGCTTGAACCTGGGAGGGGGAGGTTGCAGTGAGCCAAAATTGCTCCACTGCACTGTAGCCTGGGTGACAGAGTGGGACTCCATCTCAAAAAAAAAAAAAATGCTTGAGGCTGGATAATTTATAAGGAAAAGAGGTTGAATTGGCTCACAGTTCTGCAGGTGATACAGGAAACATGGTCCCGGCATCCACTGGGCTTCTAGGGAGTCCTCAGGAAGCTGCCAATCATGGCCAAAGGTAAAGAGAGAAGTTGGTGTCTCACATGGCGAGACAGGGAACAGGTGTGGGGGAGGTGTCACACACTTTTAAACAACTAGATCCCCTGAGAACTCACACATTATCAAGAGGACAGCACCAAGCCATGAAGAATCTGCCCCCATAACCCAAACACTTCTCGCCAGGCCCCACCTCCAGCACTGGGGATTACATTTCAATATGATATTTGGATGGGGACAAATATCCAAACTCTACAAGGGGGTACCTGTAGAGGTTTGTTACATTGATATATTGCCTGTTGCTTGGGTTTAGCATATGAACAATTCCGTCACATCAGGTAGTGAGCATTAATATCCAATAGTTAGCTTTTCGACCCTCACCCCACTTCCACTCTCCCCAGTCTAGTAGTCCCCAGTGTCTATTGTTTTCATCTTTGTGTCCAGGTGTACTCACTGTTTAGCTCCTACTTATGAGTGAGAACATGTGGCACTTGGTTTTCTGTTCCTGCATTAATTTGCTTAAGACAGTGGCCTCCAGCTGCATCCATGTTGCTGCAAAGGACATGACATTGTTCATTTTTATGGTTGCATAATGTACATGGCATGGTGTATATGCCATGGTGCCACATTTTCTTTATCCAGTCATCTGGATTGTGTTTAGTCCTTAGCCATGGCATTCAGAGTCATCTGGGCATCTAGGTTGATTCTATATCTTTGCTATTATGAATAGTGCTATGATGAACATATGAGTGCATGTGTCTTTTTTGGTAGAAGGATTTAACGGAATTGCTGGCTTGAATGGCAGCTCTGTTTTAAATTCTTTGAGAAATCGCCACATCGCTTTCCACAAAGCTGAACTAATTTACACTCCCACCAACAGTTTATAAGCGTTCCGTTTTCTCTGCAACCTTGTCAACATCTGTTATTTTTAGACTTTTTAGTAATAGCCATTCTTACTGGTGTGAGATGGTATTTCATTGTGGTTTTGATTTGCATTTCTCTAATGACTCAAATCTTTGGTATTTACTTGATCACTTCTTTTTATTGCAATTTTATTGGATTCAAATTTATTATTTCACTGCTTACATTTTATTTGTTCTCTGTGTTTCTAAAAAGATAATGCTTTCCATTACCTTTAATTAATAATTATACTTGGTTCTTTTAATAATGGTTTATATTCCATTTTACCACACTACTTTGAGAAATTTTGAAAGAAACATTCTCTTGCTTTACAATTCTGCCTGATACGTCCCAAAGCTTATTTGATCGGGCTTATTAATATGGCTGGGAGGATAGATAGAGGAACGTTGAAACCAAAAGCTGAATGGAACCATTCTTTTTCAGTTCAAATTGTACTTGAATCATTAAATACTTTATATTTGTATTCTTAACAACAGAAAAATATATGAGATTAGAATGAATGAGTGATAGGTTGTAATTGCTTTTCCCTGCAATATACAGTATTTTATGTTTAGTCCTTCGCCATGGCATTCATTTAGAGCGTCAATTCCCAACTTTTGGGATGGGGAGTGAAGTAGAAGAAATGACATATCAGAATCTCTAGGAAAGAGGTTTGAGTTGGGGGTTGAGTTTAAAAAAATATATTTGCCTTTTTGAGAATCAATTCCATAGGGAGACTCTGTCACTTACAGGACTGTACTGGGTGAAAGTGGCAGACCTGCAGCCATTGATTTAAAGCATTTGCAGGAGGGTCATTTTAAGTGGGTGCAGAGACCTCCTCCCCTCCCAGGACATCTGTTTTCATCAGTTGATGTGCAAGGAGGAATGTGTGTGTGTGTGTGTTTGTGTGTGTGTTTGAAGCAAGTTTGAGAAGGGAGTGATGCTATTATCCAACTGCACAGGGCATAATATGAATGGCAGAAAACTGGAGAGCAAGGTGTTTGATTTCCTGTCCTATGCTCAGAGGCCAGCTTGACTCTGATGCTCACCTGTGGGGTACATCTAAAGATTCTCAGGATACTTGGAAAGTCCTCAGTGGTAGTCTGAGATCCTCCAACATTCAGGTCTCAGAGGTAAACCTGTGAAATGCAGATATTAATGTCAACATTTCACTTTGTCACATGCTTCTGAGACAAAAGAAGATTTGGGCAACATTTTTTTTTTTTTTTTGGAAACAGTCTTACCCTGTTGCCCAGGCTGGAGTGCAGTGGCGTGATATCGGCTCACTGCAACCTCTACCTTCCAGGTTCAAGCGATTCTCCTCCTCAACCTCCTGAGTAGCTGGGACTACAGGCACGTGCTACCACATCTGGCTAATTTTTTGTATCTTTAGTAGAGACGTGGTTTCACCATGTTGGCCAGGCTGGTCTTGAAGTCCTGACCTTGTGATCTGCTCGCCTTTGCCTCCCAAAGTGCTGGGATTACATTTTTTAAAATTTTATAATGAAAACTAATGTAATTGGTACACTAATAATTGCAAACTCTATGTCAGCGTCATACCTTAAAGGATGAACTCCTAGGCAGGGAGAATTATTGCTATCAAGAAGATATAATCATCCTGACTTTTTTAATGAAAAGGGGTGCCTATAGGAAGCCAAACAGCAAAACAGCATTTTCTGAGAAACTTTTCATGTGTGGATTATAACCAGTGAGTATTATAAACCCTTAGTAAATATCAATGACTGGGATTGTTTCTGACTCCAACAAGCCACTGACTGTGTGACTTTTGACAAGTCTTTTAACCCTCTATCCACAGTTACTCCATCAGTGGAACTAATTTGATACTCACTGCTCTATAAGCTTCAAGAAGACTGCCTTCATAATATTTTATTTTCATTTGCTGTGTTAGTGCCTCTACAAGCAAGTTAAAACTTATTTGTGAGTTATTTATCAGGAAACTGAGAAACCACTTTTTAGGAAATAAGTTGCATTTCCTAATGCCCTTGCTCTCCTGACAAAACACCTGTGATGTCATTCAATTCATGCATGATGAAAAGGATAACTTCTTTTTGTCAACAGATATAAATATTTATATTTCTAAAATTTCTGAATGCAAATAAGGTCAGCCCTTTTTGCCTGGAGGGAATTCCCTGCAGTGTAGGGAAGGGGAACCTAAACATAATCTGACCATCTTGCAGAGCTGAGGAGACAGGGGTTGGAGCTCAGGAAGTCAGGGAGTCTAGAGTTTCTGTGGTATAGTACCGAGAGGAGGGAATTACACAGAGAAGGAGCTCCAGAAACGTGCAGAGGGGTCTTCTTGAGCCATTGGTTGAATAACAGTTTGCAACATGCATAAGGTGAAACTATACAAGACCAGATAAGAACAACTTCCAAGGAAGTGACTATTACTTGGGACAAAATTCCCAGAGCTCACACGGGACTAAGAATATTTTGTGTTCCCTCTAAATGAAGAGACCTCATTGAATCACTGGGCATTCACTAGGGTGTCCTAAAAATAGCACAACTTAGAAGTGGGGCTAAATTAGGCTAGTATGAAACTACTCTAAGCATGCCCCAAAAGAGTTTAAAACCGTATAACAAATAGATCAAACTAGCTCACAATTAATTACCGACAAGAAAAAGTACAAAAGTCTTTAAAGAAATACAATGAGATCCATCATTCAAAAAGCAGAAAAATCTAAATGAATAGCCTTCAATAAAGAAATCACGGCTGGGTGCAGTGGCTCACACGTGTAATCCCAGCAATTTGGGAGGCCAAGGTGGGTGGATCACCTGAGGTCAGGAGTTCAAGACCAGCCTGGCCAACATGGAGAAACCCCGTCTCTATTAATACAAAAATTAGCCAGGTGTGGTGGCGTGTTCCTGTAGTCCCAGCTACTCAGGAGGCTGAGGTGGCAGGCTTGCTTGAGTCTGGGAGGTGGAGGTTGTAGTGAGCCAAGATTGAGCACTGCATTCCAGCCTGGGTGACAGAGCAAGACTTTGTCTCAAACAACAACAACAACAACAGCAACAAAAAGAAGTCACTAGATATTTGAAGAAGTAGAAAATATAATCCATAACGAGGAGGGAATCTGTCAATGAAAACAGATCAATAAATGACATAAATGAAGAAATTAAGACACAAGGACATTAAAACATCTACTATAAATATAATTCATATGCACATGAAGTTAGAAAAATACAAACATGATGAGCAGAGAGAGGAGATAAAAATAATGAAAATGTAACTTCTAATGATGAAAAAATGCAATATCTGAAATAAAAAATGTAGATAAAAATAATAGTAGATTGTATATGTAAGAAAAAAAGCAGTGAAATTGAAGGCATATGTAGGAAAACAGAAAAAAAATCAAAGCATGAAAAAAACTGAAGAATAAATAATCAATGACCTATTGCCAATATCCAGTGATATAACATATATTTAATTGGAGTCTCAGACTGTAGGTTAAACAATATTTGAAGAAATAATAAAAGTTTTCAAATTGATAAAAATAATAAAATCCCATGTTCCAGAAACTCAATAAATCCAAAGCAGAGTAAGTATTTTCAAAAACATAGACAAATGCACATCATAATTAACTTGCAGAGAACAAGTAATAGATGTAAAATCTTAAAACTAGCTGAAATAAATCATTTTATGTATGGAGAGAAAAAGATAAAAATTACAGCAGACCTCTATGAGAAACTATGCAAGCTCCAAGAAAATGAAATGACATCTTTTGAGATATCGAAATAAAAAAAATACAAAAATGTCAACTTAATATTCAATATCCAGTGAAAATGCCTTTGTAAAATGACTTTTTCTACACAAAGAAATAAAGTTTGTCAGGAATGATAAATATGTTGGTGAGTATAAAAGATATTTTCTCATTTGTAAATTTCTTCAAAAAATAATTGTCTAGAGCAAAACCAGTAACAGAATATAGTGAGATCTATAACATAAAGCAGGGCAGGGGAAAAACAGTGCATGTTATTATAAGAATCTTATACTATATGTTAGTAGTGTAATATCTGAAGATAGATTATGAAAAGATAAAGATGCATATTATAAATATATATAAAGCAACCTCTCAATAGGTGTAATAAGCAAAAGAGGAGGTAATATGGGATAAAATAATGATAATAATAATAATGATAATAAAATAGGCCCCATCAATCCAAAAGGAGACAGAAAATGAAATAATAGAGGAAAAAACATTGAAAACAAATAGCAAAATGGTAGATTTACTAAACCATACTGAAAATTACATTACATATAAATGGTTGAAAATGGCAATTAAAGACAGAGATTTTCTGGGGAAATAAAAGCAAAGAAGTTCCTACTATATGCAGTCTATAACAAACCCACTTTAAACATAAATATAAAAGGGTTAAAAGTAAAAGGATGGACAGAAATAGACTATCCAAACACTAATTAAAAGTAATCTGGAGTGTATGTATTAACACTAGACGAAATAGATTTTAGAATAAACAATTACCAGTGATAAAGAGGGTTATTTTCTAATAATAAAGAAGTCATCAAGAAGACACAGTAATCCTAAAAGTGTATGCAGAGTTTCAAAGTACATGACATAGTTGAAAGAAATAAAAGAAGAAATAGACAAAATTTTAGAATAGATGATGTCAACACTTTTTTTCAGTAATTGATAGACCAACTAGATAAAAAATTAATAAGAATACAGAATAGTTGGGCAACATTATTGACAATTTGATCTAATTGATGTTTGATCTAATTGATGTTTGATCTAATTGATTACTCCACTGCAAAACAGCATAATACAAACATTTTTAAAGCACACGTGGAATTTTCATCAAATAGACCGTTTTCTAAGGATTTAACAAAATTCAATACATCAATAAGATTTAAATAATATAAATATATTACTAACCACAATATAATTAAATTAGAAACAAATAGCAAGAGGATAGCTGCAAAGATTCCCAAATATTTGGAAAAAACGTATTTCCACATATCCTGTGGGTCAAAGAAAACATGACAAAATAATTTACATTAAAACAAAACTACAGCGTGTCATAATTCATTGAATGAAGCTAAAGCGGTGCTTAGGGGAGAAATTAATAGTATTAAATGCTCGTATAAAAAAAGAAAATGGTCTAAAATCAATGATTTATGTTTCTGCCTTGATCAAATTTGGCTCAACGTGAGCAATAGGAAGAAAATAATAAAAAAGAGTATAGAAATCAATGAAATAGAAATGGAAAAATAACAAAGTCGAAGAAAGTAAAATATGATTCTTTACAGAGATTAATAAAATTGCTACACATTAAGCCAGATTAATATAGGAAAAAAATCCTAAATACCTATTATCAGAAATGAAGGAGAGAACATAAATACAGATCCTAAAAATCATAAATGGATAAGGAAGTGTTATAAATAAGTTTTTGCAAATTTTCACAAGTGTGATGAAATAGACAAATTCCTTGAAAGAACAAAAATAGACACAAAGCTTACCTAGAAATAGATGACATGAATAGCTTTTTATAATTGAATTTATAATTAAAATTCTTCTCACAAAGAAAATCCAGGCACAGTTGGCTTTAACTGCTGAGATCAAATAAATATTTAAGAAAGATATAATACCCAATACTATATAAACTTCTCGAGAAAATTGACATGCAATACTTTCATTTTATTAAGCCAGTATCACCCTGATACAAATACATCACTTATATATTTATGTATTCCTCAAAAAAAGGAAAATTGCAAACCAATAAATTTCATTTTCATAACTACAAAACCCTTCACAAAACAGTAAATCAAACCCAGCAATATGTTGAAAGGATAATACCTTATGACCACTTGGAGCTATTCCCAGTAAAGTCAAGTTGGTTTAACATTTTTTAAACAGTAGTCAATATAATTCATCAACTAAAACTGCAATGAGATGCCTCTACTCACACTCTGGAACAGTTACAGTTAAAAAGACCGACATTACCAAGAGCTGGTGTGGCTATGGGGCAACTGGAACTATCATACATTGCTGTTGGCAACGTCAAGTGCTACAGCCCCATTTAGGAAAATAGTTTGGAAGTTTACTATCAAGTTAAATATATAGCTATGACATGACTCAACCATTCCATTCCCAGGTATTGTCCCAAGAGAAATGAAAATATACACCTATACAAAATTTATGTGAGAATGTTCATAGCAGCTTTATTCATAATAGCAAAAACCCAAAACAATTCAAATGGGTTGGCAGATGATTGAATAAGCAAAATTAACAGGTAAATAGATAACAGACTATGGTACATTTTAACAAAGGAATATTACTCAGGAATAAAAAGGAACAAATTGCTGACAGATCCAATAACTTGGGTGAATCTCAAAAGCATTATGCTAAGTGAAAGAAGTTAGACATAAAAGACTAATTATTTTCTGTATTATTTCATTTATATGACATTATAGAAAAAGAAAAATTATAGTGACAAAAAGTACAAGAATGGTTTCCTGGGGCTGAGGGTGGATGTAGTGGGTTGATGACAAAGCTATGGGTAATAAAATGTTTCCTTATCATGAGTATGGTGGTAGTTATAGGACTGTATATACTTGCCCAAACTAATCAAATGATATATTTAAATTGGGTGAGTTTTGTTGTAAGCAAATTATGCCTCAAATTGTCTAATTTTAAAAGAGTTTTTTCAACCACAGTGTAGCTTACTATACATTTATTTATTCACTCACTTATTCACTTAACTAGTTATATGACTGAGACTCTGATGATTGGGGCCACTGGTGAATGGAACATGGCCAACACGACTTGGCAATGAAGAAGCTTACAGTTTAGTTGAGGAGAAAGACAATAAAACCAATGTAGCACAGCATCCAGAAGTGTCCAACATGGGGCCATGCAGGAGGACTGTTGTTACCAGATTTGTGGGATAACAGGCTTACTGGTAGTAGTGACAGCCAAGTGGAAACCTGAAGGCCTTCTAAATATTGTACCGTATGATGACTGCCTTTCTGGACTTCAGGCCATGTAGCTTTTTCAGCTTTTGCTAGGCTATACTTCAAAGCCAGAAAATCATGACTGCACCACAAAATGATTTCCTCTCTGGTGAGATGAAGGTAGTGAAATAGACAGTGATGTGAACGGTGAGCCTCATCACAAGACAAGACATATTTGTGTCTTGCTTACCATATCTTATTTCTATGTGCATGCTTAATGAGCCATAAAATATTTGAATTAAGCAGAGAAGTGCTCTGTAAATTATCTGTTGAATAAAGGATGAAGGGATGGCTGGGCAATACCTAAACCAGGAACCCAGTGGCAACGAGGCATAATGGACTGTCTGGGGACCCTGGGCCTCTGTGTGAAGTGCAGCTGCCACTGTTGATAATGGGAGTTAGTTGGTCTGGTGGCAGCATTGCATCTGACAGGATGGCTTTTAAGTGCTAGGTCTTCAGGTAAAATGCATGGTGACCTACCTCTGCCTGTTGTTCTGCTTCTCGAGAAAACAAATAGTAAGCCTGGAGAAAAGCTTGCTAGCACTTTCAAAGCTGTAACAGTAGAGAAAACTCATGTCTCTTTAGGTTATTTTTAATCCACCTTACTAGGCTGAAGAGTCCTTGATACACATACACACACACACACACACACACACACACACGTGTATATATATATACACACAAACATATATACATACACACACACACACACACAGATTTTTTTTTTCCTCTAAGAACACAGGAAGTATGCATTATTTTAAACCACTTAGATGCAATCAAATAACAGGGGTTCTTATTAACAATAATTGATTTTAAAATAAAATCTCTGGTTATTGTAATTTTAAATCTCAATGTTATTCAGGTTGTCTTAACAGAGAAAAAATATATTATTTGGTGTCTAAGAAACAATGACAGAATACAAAACTGGTTAAATAACCCAAAGTACAGAGGTCATGAAAGGAAAAACTTGGGATTTGGTCTTTTGTTCTTGTTTTTCTATAATAGAAATCTCTTTCTGTTCTCTTTCATATTGTCCTTTATTACCTCATTTTATCTTTCCATTTTTCTGAATTAATGTGGTTTTGTTTCCCATTTTTCTTTCGTCATATTCCTTAGATTGTGGAATTCTCATGTTCTTTGCTTAAATCAATGGTTCTCAAAGTTGGGCACATGTGAGAATCACGCAGAATCACTGTGGTTGGTAAATGCAGATTGCTGGGCTCCAACTCCAGAATCTAGTTTGATTCAGCTTGGGGAGGGAAGGGATGTGTATGAGAATCTGTATTTGTAACAAGTTCCCAGGTGATGCTGCAGGCCCAGTAACCACACTTTGAGAAACACTGACTTACAAGTCATTCTGTTAATAGTGATCAAAAGACATCATGAGTGTTCTTCTACAATGGGCTAAAATGGAAGTTAGATGGACTGGAAGACTTGCTGCATGAGATCCATGCAATACATCTTCAATCTCAAGGTTAATGGCTGATGTTGCTTTTACTCTGGAGATTAGAGATATTGTAGAATCTTTTTATGTTATTCCAGTAAAATTATAAATTCAGAAAGTGAATAGTCTTGGATCTTATATCATTGTTGCCCCTTCACCCTGATAAATTCCTTTTCTTAATTTACATAATCATCTTGCAGCAATTTTTAAAGTTTTACTGAATATTTTCTACTGAAAACATTATAAAATACACATCTTATCATCAAATGCTTCTAGTATCTGAAGAAAATGAAAAAGAATATTTCTATGTTTTTAACAGGTCAAGAATGCAAGAGCAATTGGTTAACAAGAATGAAAAATAAGAATATTTATTGTCTGTATAATTTGCATTTGACAGAATTGATACCAACATATCTTTACTTGCAGGATTGGTAGTTATGCCTTTTCCACATGATTTGCCAAAGGTAACAAAATTAATAATTAAAAAGCCTCTGAAAAGGCAGACTCTTAGTATTTTCTTTAGGCTTCAGAAAGTCACTTTTTTTTCCTATTATTTTCTTCATTCAGTTTTTCTTTCTTCATATGATTTTCCTGAATGTAATTATGCGTGTGGATTTACCATCCAGTGTTTTTCTTATTCACACTTATTCCTTTGTTTATCCTTCACAGTGAAGCTGGCTTCTCTTTTTATTGAAACTCATTCTAAGCTTCCAGGTTACTTTTCATTCCTGTGGTCTTTTCAGTCATGTACCTGAAGGGAGTATTGTGTGTTTTGTGTAAGGCATTGATAGCTGGTAACAATCAAGTCCCTATTAGCCAATTAAAGCTGGCAAGATATGGCCTGTTGCCCAAGCTCTAGGACCTTTTGATTCAGACATGCAGTGCATACCATTTGAACTTAAGAAAATTCTGTGCTTCTTGCCCAGCTGTCTCATTATTTTTGTTGAACTGGGTGGGGGACTACGATGATAGGAGCATGGGTAAGTGAGAGGAGGCTCTGGAAGAAATACAAGCTGTACATCCAGAATCTTAGGATACTTTGCTTACCATTAAGAAGCAAGCCCACTCATGATTAGGGTTTACTCTTTATTCTCCAAATGCTTTTTGATTCCTTGTTCACCTAAAAATCAAGTCAACTACTAAAGAGGGCCATGTCACAAACACTTGAATGTGTTTGACTGTGTGCTTAGGAAAGGGTGGCCAGTGCGTACCAACCATACTGACAAACATGTTATACCTTGGGCCCTTTTTGGAGCTATTCAGGAAAGTCAATGGGAGCTTTGTGTAAACAGGCAGCAAAGAACTGCACTCATTGTATTTGCTTCTTTGCCTTCAGTCACCTGCGTTTGGATTTTAATCTGCAGTAAACCTTGGGAGTCATTATGGCTTGATTATAGCCTCATTCTATTTATCCCCCTTCCTTGGGGATACCTTAGTAATTTTTATTTTGAGAGTTCAAATTGGTAAGTGCTCCTGTTCCTGGATAAGTATTAGAGATTAATAAATGATGCCTGAGACTGGCATTGTTTAGGAGCTAGCAGATGTTCAGAGATTAGTAGTATGAAGAGAATTAGAGGGAAATGAGTATAGAGAAGAGTTGGTAATTGTAATGTGGAGGGGTCCTATTATAGGCTTGATAGAATGCTTTTAGGCCAAAGAGCTCTAGAAATCCATTTTCAATTCTAATCAACCCAATATGTTTTATATTCACATGTTGCACAAAGACATTGATATATTAGAGCCTTCTTAACATTCTTTGATCTTTGTGTGGAATTTCTCTCTTCAATCTGATATTACCATTTCTTTTTCTTTTTCCTTTTTTTGCCATGAGGAAGTTTTGTTTGGCCTGGAATAAATGAAACTCGGAGCCCAAAAGGCTCAGTTAAATTGAGCTTGAAACTGAAAACCCATGACGCTCTAGTGAGCACTGAGTGCAAAGAAGAATATTTGCTATGCTTCACCCCCAGTGGAATCCTCTGACTTTTCTATTTCTATTTTCTCTTTGCCTTCCAAACTAGAAGATAGAAAAATTATAAATGTACACAACTAAGCCTTCTAAGATATGAAATTCTTATAAACTAGAACTTTTAATAATTGACTCAGTGATTCCGATTAAACGATTGTTGACTGTGAGCAAATTTATTGACCTAGTTGCAATGAAATACCCTGGCATATTATGTCAGCTTCCAACTGGCCAACACACAGATGCCATGGTTGCTGCTGACGGCTGTCAGACCTGTGCCAGTTGGCAGCTTCAGCCACAAGCCATAGATCAAATGGAGATGGAGAAAGCATTGCTTTCCATTTTGCCTGCTAGGCCAGTCCTGTTCTCAATTCAAGACTGGGACAGCCCAGCGCAGGTCCTTGATAAATTCAGTGAAACTCATATTAAAGGCACCTCTTTAAGAACTTCAGTAGCATTGATTACTAATACACCTGTCAACTCCCTGCAATAATTTTGTTTTCATTAATGTTTCTCTACTATAACATTAAATCTGATAGAAAATCCCAGCTGAAATCAGGACATAGCAACTTTGACATTTTCCTCATTGTCAACTAAGATTGGGGTGCAGAAGAAATGTTTTAGGGAAAAACTTTGAAGCTGGCATTTAAAAATTTGTCTCTATTAGTTTGGTTCACTCCTTATCATAAACCTTGGTAATTACATTTTGTACATCCCTCGAGGCTTCAAGGCTGACAAGACTCTGTTTAAAGAGAAGGAATGGAAAACTCCTAACAATACTTGAATTCAGCTTACTTGATTCAGCTTACTTGGCTGCATGAATTATGACAACATCTTTCATCACTGAAGTAATCTCATATAGTAATGTTGGACAGCATGACAATAAATTGCTTTTATCTTGCCTTTTTTCAGTTTAGAGATTTTCCTTATAGCAAACATTTTTCTGTAGAAACCACATACATTTTTCTTAGTGTCTTTTTTCCCCCCGGTAAAAAAAAAAAAAAAAAAAAAAAAAAAAAAAAAATTGAGTAAATGGATGTTTTTGCATCTACTTGGTATTTTGTATTTCCATGAAGAAAATAAATGTTCACATTTCCTAGGCTTTTCTTGATTCTGGAGATTTATTCTTACCACATGCACAGAGAGTTCTTTATAGTATTTCTCTTAAAAGGGCCTAACCCTCTGCTAAATATAGGAAGTGAGGGATGAGTCAGGATGAGAGAACAAGAAAAGAGATAAGATGAAAATATTATGCTACCTAAAATATTTTAGGCAAGGTTTCTGTACAGTACAGTCTTGGTAGCTTTTGATGCTGTTAGCTTTTACTATAGCATGGAGCTGGTTCTGTTTGTATAGGAAGGATTTTGCTTTGTTCTCCTACTGCTTGAACTAAGAGAGAAATTCTAGTTTATTTGTGTGTGAATTAGAAATAGCAAAAGCACCACTCAACATTAAATCAGAGTCTCTTTGTATGAAGTGGCCATTTTGATTCTAATTTTCTTTGATCAGGATGAGGAATTCATTCACTGCAAAGTGAGTAAATCTCATAATAATAAAAATGACAGATGTTAAAGTATCCAGTTAAAATAAAGTGAGTGCAATTGATTCTTTTTTCCATTTGGACCTTTGGTGCTTTGATACATTTGGGACTACGTTTTAGGTGTTTTAAATATGTTACCTTATTAATTCTAATGATAATTCTCACGGCAAACATGGTACTGTTTTCATCCCCATTTGTAGATGAGAAAACGGAAGCAAAGAAAAGTTAAGTGATTTCTTTAACTTAACAAGTTGATTACTGGTGAATTGAATCCAGGGAATCTGACTCCAGATATCTTGCTTTTAAATGGATGCTTTATGGCTAAGGTTCACTTGCTTCTTTGCAAACAAACAAATCCAGTGTTTCTGTTTCCTCTTGTAGGTAACTGTCTATTGACTCAATATTACAACAATCCACATTATTTCAACATTTCTTAACTTTTCTTTTGGATCCTTCCTGAGTGGCAGGATTGTTGAGTAGATAAACAAAACGTAATATGTTCATACAATGAAATATTACTCAGCGATGAAAAGGAATGAAGTACTGATACATGCAACAACATGAATGAACCTTGAATAGATTATACAAAGTAAAAGAAGCCAGGCACAAAAGGATACATATTGTATAATTCCATTAGTATGAAATGTTCAGAATAGACAAATCTAGAGAAAGAAAGTAGATAAATGGTTGGCAGAGGCTGTGGGGAGGGAGGCAGTAGGGATTGGCTGCTAATGAGGATGGGTTTTTTTTTCTGGTAAGACAACTACTATTAGGTCCCTGCTCCAGTCTTTGTCTCAGAACCAAATTTTGGTATCAAGACAACCAGAAAGAAATATCATCCCTCTGTGGCCTCAAGCAGTGAAACTTCTGCGAGTGACAAACTTTCCCAAAGAACCCACGGTAGTCTTTGCATCTATATACTTATATTAAAGTTTCCCAAATAAGTAATAAGCATTTCTCACCCGCAGGTTACTCATCTTAGGGCTTAATTTGTAAAGTTTCTTGAAAGCTTTGGTATCCGAAATGTGGCTCTAGGCCCACACGGCCACTACTTAGGAGCATGTTACAAATGTAAATTCTTGGGCCTCACTTAGGCCTATTGAATTAGAGTCTGCATTTTAACAAGGTCCTTAGGTGATTCCTGAGCATCATAAAGCATGAGAAGCTCTGCTTTAAAGAACAGACATGTCTACACTGCGAGAATGTGATTCAAAGACCAAAATCCCACCTCTGCCAAATACTGGCCGTGTAAATGTGAGCAAGTCATATAGAGATTGTGAGCTTCAGTTTCCGCATCTCTAAAAGAGATCACATAACCAACAGCACAGGGTTGTTGAAGGATGATAGTAGAACCCATGAAAAGTATTTGAAATGGTGCTGGGTATACGTTGTCAAAGCAAGGCTGACCCTGTGTGGACGTGACTTTTGATGTCAGGATGAACTCAAGAGCAAGGGCAACCTCGTCTTTTCGGTCCTGCCCCGGGACTTCCCCAGGCCAGAGCAGCATGGGTGGCAGTGGAAGTGGGAGGTGAGGTGGTCATGCATTTGTGGTGACCAGGGGCCTGGAAAATCTGATGTCAAGGAATGTCCCAGAAGCAGGAGGAAGGTTGGCAGGGCTCAGGGAGAGACCCGCTTCCTTTACCTTTATCAGTATATTAACACACAAGGATTTTTGCACATCTAGCCTCAAACCAAGGGACAGTCCAATGAGAGAATCAAAAAGGGGAAATGTAAGTCAGCAATGAAGGACTTAAAACATAAGAGAGAGAACTAAGAAGGTAGGAAAAAAGGAGTGATAATGACACCTAGACTCTAAAAGAGCTCTGAGGATAATCAGTTTACCCCGCAGCAGAACCTATTGTACAGGCAGATCTTCCCCGTCTCTGCCCCTGTGGGGTTTGCAGGTGAATGCATTGATGGAGGGGGAATTTTCCTATTGCCACTGACAGGCTCAGGACACGTTTTCAGAATGCATTATAAAAACAGCACTTCCTCAGAGTCCCTCACTGTGGTCATACTTCCTGATCAACATGGATTTTGTTATAATAGTTTCTCTCTGTTGACAGAAATGTAGCTGGCAACCTCAGGCAGCCTGCAGCTGGATCCTGAGCCAAAACAAACACACCCTTTGGCTCCTCCTAGCTCCAGATGATTGTAGTTTTTGACTATTTGCCCTGGCAGCCTCCATGGCTATCGTTGTTATTATTTCAACTTATTGTAAACTTTCTAAAATAATTCGAGTAAAGATATATATTCCATGATAGGACAAGGGTCAGCTAAGTTCACTGTAAGAGGAGAAAACACAGAGCAAGGTGTAAAGGCTGCCTGGGGCAGTGTTCTTTAGAAATACAGAGATTCATGACCTGCTAGATCCCCTTTCCAGTGTCCTGTTGCCTGAATTGTTTTTCACATTATAGGGGCGACATGATACACTGAGTGTAAAATATGCCAACATGATCTAGAATCTACTGGTTATTTTTTGCACCTGGTTTTAATTCTGGCCACCAAAAAGTAAAATAAAATAAATAGGATCTTCAGTTTCATTTTTCTAAATTTATATTATTTCTTTTTTTTCTTATTTCTATTTCCATCTCTACTTTCGTTTTGACATTTCTATGTATTAGATATTACCACAAACTCCTGAAATTGTGGCAAATTGAGTGGGTAGTAGAGAGTTAAAGTCTCTCTCTGCTTTCTTCCAATCTGCTCACTCATTTTCACTTATTTATGTGCTTTTTCCCCCTGTCTCTGACACACGCCGGTGCCTCCCAGACTCCTAAGCAGGTGTGTATGTGCTGGAAACTTCCACCAGGGCTTCCCCCATTGTGTCCTAAACCCCACTTTCCACGGCACTGCTTCCTCACCCCCTCTGTCTGTTTCCTGCATCTATTTCTATAACTTTCATTAAACACTTGTTGTCTGCCTTGGGTTGTTAAGATGCTGGCTTCTCTGACCAAAAGGTGTTGTCACTTTTAAATCTTCCTTGTTTGCATCCTCATTTGACCTGGCAATGTTATTTTGCACTAAAGAGACTGTGAAGATGAGTTTATAGAATTCCTTAATTCCATGATATCTTGCCCTGGGCCACTAAAAGGGGGATGAAAGAATGTGATAATACATCTTTATTATTTTCCAAATGCTAAAAGAGGTAACCCAGCTCATGATATTTCACAGAAATCCTCTATTAAAGTAAATGGAGACAGTGCCACGCAAACCGACTATTAGTTCCCAAAGACCTGAGTCCTCAAGTTGGCTTGTCTTCCTTTTACTCTATGTCTTAACTTTGTGGTACGTATACACCATAGAATACTATACAGCCATAAAAAAGATGAGATCATATCCTTTGCAGGAACATGGATGGAGCTGGTAGCTATTATTCTTAGCAAACTAATGCAGGAGCCAAAAACAGAACACTGCATGTTCTCACTTATAAGTGGGAGCTAAATGATGACAACATATGGACACATAGAGGGAAAAACACACACTGGGGCTTATTAGAGGGTGGAAGTTGGGAGGAGGGAGATGATCAGGAAAAATAACAAATGGTTACTAGACTTAATACCTGGGTGACAAAATAATCTGTACAACAAACCCCCATGGCACAAGCTTATCTACATAACAAACCTGAACATGTACCCCTGAACTTAAAAGTTAAATTTAAAAAATGAGCTAATTTAAATAAGCAACAATTATGTCATCTTGCCTCTCATGACCTATGGCTTTTGTCAACATCGTCCGGATATATGTCAGGTTTTTCCTTCTGTCAAAAGACAAAATTTACTTGAACAATCTATTTTTTCATTATACTTTAAGTTCTGGGGTACATGTGCAGAATGTGCAGTTTTGTTACATAGGTATACACATGCCATGGTGGTTTGCTGCACCCATCAACCCATCACCTATATTAGCTATTTCTCCTAATGCTATCCCTCCCCAACCCCCCACCCTCCGACAGGCCCCGGAGTGTGATGTTCCCCTCACTGTGTCCATGTGTTCTCATTGTTGAACAATCTATTTGGCTTGTAGTTGTGATTCTAAAATTGGGCAACATTGGCTGGGCACGGCGGCTCACGCCTGTAATCCCAGCACTTTGGGAGGCTGAGGCAGGCGGATCATGAGGTCAGGAGATCGAGACCATCCTGGCTAACACGGTGAAACCCCGTGTCTACTAAAAATACAAAAAATTAGCCGGGTATGGTGGTGGGCGCCTGTAGCCGCAGCTACTCGGGAGGCTGAGGCAGGAGAATGGCATGAACCCTGAAGGCGGAGCTTGCAGTGAGCCAAGATTGCACCACTGGACTCCAGCCTGGGCGACAGAGCGAGACTCCATCTCAAATAAAATAAAATAAAATAAAATAAAATAAAATAAAATAAAATAAAATAATAAAATTGGGCAACACCTCATTCTACAAAACAGAATTCTATACAATAGTGTGTTGCAATGAGCTGAGCAGAGGAGAATGGCTTTCAGGTAGAAAAAGGTTGAAGAAGGCAGAGACAAAGAATGAAAAGTGGATTGATCATTCCAGAATGACTTTCTTTATAGGTTTAAGCAGTGAGAAATTCCTTAATATGCCAGCTCAGGTAAACTAGGTTTCTTCTGGTTGATTGCTGTCAATCTCCTGGTTTTGTGTTTGTTTGTTTATTTTTATTTATTTTTTAAATTTTTTGAAAACTGGCCTGTTTCAGAGTTTAGTGTAATTATATGGCATTTAGCACGAGTGACTCCATTCTGGTTTAGTTTGGTCGGCTGGGGCCCAGTGTAGGAACACAGTCCCAATACTGACCTCACGTAACTTGGTTTAGTACCTCCAAGAACGGGGGTGAAGGGCAGATCACCCCATAGATAACCTTTCTTCACCCATCAGTACTCTCAGGTAGAGGGGGACACCCATTAACCATCACAGTGCTCAGCCGCTCGCTACACAGGACTAACTTGTATAGTTGCCAAGAGAAATTGGCCAAAGAACTCAGGATCGTCTCTTCCCTGCTGTGCTCTGGGTTGTTCGGTCACATTGTCATGACAGTTCTTCCCATTTGTTCTTTGGGTGCCCATGGAAACTTATTTTACTTTGTCAGTTTTCTTATCTGGCAGAAAAATAGTCTCCATGGTGACTAAGAGCCTCAGACATAAGGAGGGCAAAAATCAGTAATGGAAACAGTAATTGAGTTTGAGAGTTCTTTGGGGGAGACTGAAAGGTATTGGCAATTATAGTGTAGTTGTAATACCTGCTGGAGTATGGGCGAGCCTGGGAGATGCTGTACTCAACATTTTGTTGAAGTGTTTTTGAACCTTCTTGAAGCTCTTAGGGCAATGCTATCTCATAGAACTTCCTGCGGTGATGAAAATACTCTGTATCTGCACTGCCATATGGTAGCCACTAGCCACGTATGCCTACGGAGCACTTGAAATATGAGAGTGCAACTGAGGAATGGAATTTTGTTTCTATTTAATGATATTGAAGTTATACTTAAATTGAAATAACCACATAGACTATTGGGCTGTGTAGGGGACAGTGCGATTCTAGGTATCTGGTGTGTGCACACCTTAGCCCATCTTTACTTCTAGTTTCCTGGAAGAAAGGAAGGCCACGAGCATGCATGGCACATTCTTCTCTCCAGCATCACCAAGGTCATCAATAAGAAGCCTCTAGATGTGTACCTATACGTTCCCACTAGACTGTATACTCTAAAGAAAGGGACTTTTCAGCAAACTAACACAGGAACAGAAAAGCAAACACCGCATGTTCTCACTCATAAGTGGGAGTTGAACAATGAGAACACATGGACACAGGGAGGGGAACATCACACACCAAGACCTGTGGGGGGGTGGGGGGCAAAAGGAGGGAGAGCATTAGGACAAATACCTAATGTGTGTGGGGCTTAAAACCTAGATGACAGGCTGATAGGTGCAGCAAACCACCATGGGACATGTATACCTATGTAACAAACCTGCAAGTTCTGCACATGTATCCCAGAACTTAAAGTAAAATCCAAAAAAAAAAAAAAAAAAAGAAAGTAACTATTTTTATCTCATTCACTGCTGTACATTGAGTGTAAACTGTAGTGCCTACCAGAGAGGTTTCAAAAACTACTAGTTGAACCATTTTCCACATGGATTAGTCATAAGTTCATAAAGTGTCAAAGCCAAAGGGACTTTTGTGATTGCAGTGGATCTACCCTCAATCACTTTATTTCTTCCTTCTGGCCAAACTCAATGCTGTTGGCATGTCCATGACTCTCCACTCTGACTCAGTGAAATGTGGCCTCTCTCTCCAAATCTAGAGGAAAGTCCTGATTGGTAAAAAACAAATCATGGCTGTTAGGCCTTATTCCTTGGACAATAAAGGATTTAAAGGTAGGCATATACCCTAGTTCCAATCAGTAAGACATGAGGGATTTCTTCTGGGAGTGATGTTGGGAAAGATTTACTCATAAAAGGGACATAAAGAAGAGGCAGCCCTTTTTTCTTTTTTTGCTTCTAGGTATTCTTGGGTCTGGATGTGAAGTCTGGAACTGCTGCAGCCATTTTGTGAACACTGGGGGAATTGAGCTGAGAAGAGGGAGTTGTGAAGGATATAGAATCCTTGATGCTTAATGGCTTAATCAACTAACCCTGAAATCTGCCCAATATCTGGACATTTTGTTATGGGGGATAATACATTTCTTTATTTTTAAAGCCAATAGAATCAGGATTTTTACAGACTGACATCTGGGGAAGGTTTAGCCGAGTCCTCTGCAAAGCTATAATCAATGAGTTAGCAAAGACTGCGTTCTCATCTGGAGCCTGATTGGAGAAGAATTTAATTCCAGGCTCAGCTGGTTGTTGTCAGCATTCAGTTCTTTACAACCTATCAGAGGTCTTTACTTTTTTGCTAGTTTTTGGCCAGAAGCTACTCTCAGCTCCTTTCTGTATAACCTTCCCTATGATGAAGCTCACATTTCAGCTCACTTCTTCAAAACCATCAACAGAGGATCTCGTCACATGATGGGTGCTACAGTCTTATGCAATGTAATGATGTACATCTTACCGTGTTTGCTGTATTCTCTTAGAAGTAAGTCTTAGATCCTGCCCATGCTCCAGAGCAGAGGGTCACACAAGGGCATGAACATGAAGACCACCCTAGGGTCCATTTGCCACAACGTCGTTATTTTAAAGGTGAAGAAATTGGCCTAGGGGAGTGATTTGCTTTCCAAAGATATAGCTGCATGGTAGAAAAACTAGGAGGAGACTCTCCACATTTTTATTTCAACCCAGGACATACTTCATTCAGTAGCTCTGTGAAGTGATCCATGTGACTTAACCTCTCTGAACTTCTGTTTTCTGATTTCTAAGACAAGGCTAATGAGATCGCTGTTTAAGAAATTGTTTGGAGTGTTTCATACAGTAGCACTTGTAAGTGCCTATCTTGGTTTCTGCAGATATTAGACGTTAAAAAATATTAGTTTCTATACACTCCCTTCCTTTTTATCATGTAGTCTCATTTATTTCTTTTGTGGGGAGGACTAGAATGTTTAGTTTACTGTGATTTACTTTTAAAGTTTAGAAGTAATCTGTTAGGTTGAAAATAATGGTAAGCAAAGGTTTTTCAAACCCTCTCAGGGGTAGAAACCTAGATCCAAAGTTAAACAGGGATCCCTGATTTAAAAGGTTCTAACTTAATCGTGTCTTTGCTTTGGCCACAATCTCTGAACTCAAAGTCATGGAAATTGTATTGCAGAACCGAGCTCTGGGGACTTTCTCTTTAGTATTTTTTTGTTTAAAATTAAGGTCAACCACTTCCACTGGAGAGCATTCTTTGATGCAAGTTGACTGTCATAAATAGTACACCAATAAATGCTTGAAAGGGAGGCTGTAGGCTCGATGGTTAATGAAAATTCTTCAAGTGCTGCTGTTAGGCTTGATTCCTGAAATGAAATTCAGAAATTTCCATGGGTTCAATATACGTTCACTTTATCAAGTCTGCATGAAAATTCTCATTCCTTCTTCCTGACCCACACTGAATTGTTTTATAGCAGAAGGTCAAACAGGGTATGTGTTCTTTCTCACTACAGTATCAGACTGTTGTCCTTTGGGGACAAGAGTCCTTATATACAGGTGAACTGTCATGTGTGATATGAAAGTAATGTCTTATGATAGACTTTGACAGAGTTAAGAGCCAGACTTTTGTCCCCTTATTTATTAAGTTAAGGTCCTGAGGGAGAGATGTGTATTACAAGCGTTCCAACGAT
Source organism: Pongo abelii (assembly GCF_028885655.2). Lineage (NCBI taxonomy): Eukaryota > Metazoa > Chordata > Mammalia > Primates > Hominidae > Pongo > Pongo abelii. The sequence goes on from NC_071990.2 coordinate 22,503,518, forward strand.
ACTCATGGATATTTCCCCAAGGTCTTAGTTCCACGGTGCCATTCTGGCCTTTATCGCAAGTCTGAATTGCTTTAACTATAATTATTTTGTAGTCTTGGTTTTCTTATAATAAAAATAATTAAGAGTTATTGAGATCTCACCATGTGCCAGGCCAAACTTTGTCCTAAGTTCTTTACATATCCTGAGTCACGTAATCCTCTAAAATACCCTTGATGTAGATACTACAATCACTATGGATATGTTCTTAGAACAGGTATAGATAAAATATATGTGGCTAACTTAAGTTTACCTCTGATTTTGTCTGCAAAATGCAGGATATCATTAATGATATTAGAGGGTAGAAGCAAACCTGTTTTTCTTCTTATCTGCACTTGTCTAACAGAACATCTAACTGGTTAATTTACTCTAGCCTTTGCTAAAGTAAGAGGGCCAAGACATTCAGAGTCTCATAGTTTACTCTGAAGACATCCCCAGGTCTTCAAGCGTAAGGACCATCTTATAACACTTATTTTTTTCTGAAATACCTGGCCCATGAAGATTACTCATTGAAAATTATAGAATTAGAATTTAATTTAATATTAATATGCCTTCTGAATTATAACAGATTATCTGAAATATTGCTATGTAATAAATGTGTTTATTATGCACAAATATTTTACACATAAGTAAAAGAAGAAAAAACACTTAATTAAGATTTACTTGAACACAATAATGAAAATAATAATAAGTGTATAATAGTCATTCCAAATAGCCTATGAATATTTGTCAACAATTTTTTTTTTTTTTTTCCTGAGATGGAGTCTCACTCTTACTCACCCAGGCTGGAGTGCAGTGGCATGATCTTGGCTCACTGTAACCTCCACCTCCTGGGTTGAAGCGGTTCTCCCACCTCAGCCTTGTGAGTAGCTGGGATTACAGGCATGCACCACCACGCCTGGATAATTTCTTTTATTTTTAGTAGAGATGGGGTTTTGCCATATTGGCCAGGCTGGTCTCAAACTCCTGGCCTCAAGTGATCTGCCTGCCTTGGCCTCCGAAAGTGCTAGAATTACAGGCATGTGCCACCATGTCCGGCCCGATTTGTCAATAGTTAATATATTTTAACATTTTTACTTTCATGTGCTTTCAGAGAAGATGAGCAGTTTGTGCTGGCATCAGCAGCACTCTGCCTTCTTCTCTTGGCTGATTTTTATCACAGAAGAGGCACTTACTCATGGCTTCTGTATTGGACACAACACTACCATCATGTATTTTTATTGGATTACAACTAATTAGAGCAGACTTGTAATTTGTACCCTTGAGGAGTGCAACAGGATCATACACTTCTATTTTCAAATCCAGAACAACTATCAAATTTTATGGTTTGAGTAACCATGTTTTAGTGGACCTCAGCTAATCAAGCACCACCAGGATTAAAAAAAGACCACTAAGACTCTATATATTCTATGTCCAGTAGATTTTTGAATAAAGAAGTTGTTTAATTATTTATGAAGGTTTTCATGTATTTATTTTTGCCAATAGCTTATGGCTGACTCTTTAAGGCTAACCAATGGTTTTGAATTGAGGTCAGGGGCTTTCTGACATAATAGACTGCTAAATCTTGCCAGGTTTAAGTATCTTAGCATCATCAGAGGCCATATAGAAATTAAAATCTAGAGTCAGAAACTCATTCAAGGAAATAAGACACATATTATTTTGAGAAGAACTATTAAGAGAATCTAGATCCTGTAGAGTTTCCAAGTATTACATATCAGTAACTTGATAATTTGTTTTATTCTCATCACTGGCAGATTAACTGTGTAACGCAGAACAATGGATTTACTTGAAAAGTTTTATTCCTCCCATATGCAGGAGAATCAGAAGCATAGACATGGATGTGATTCTTTGCATGGCATGTTCATAGCCAATCAACAACTGACATTTAACTGAACAGATAGGTTCATAAGTAGCTTGGGTGCTAACATATGGTGACATTTCCAATTATAGGTCCCTACTGTAACAGTGGAATTTCTCTTCATTTAAAACAAATGTAATAACACAAAAGAAAGCTCACTTGATGTCCATTTCATATGTCTGAATAAGTGGAAGTGTTTGATATAACTGAAGGAAAATAATTTGTTGCCTTAGGCAATCAAAAATGTGTTATACTTAGAAAAATAAAGGCATATGTATGATGGAAGAGATTTGCTGCCTTATATCAGGTTTTGCTTAGATCTCAGATGCCTGGATTAAATTAATATATCTCACAGGAGAAATAAGCAGGGTATATTACACTCTGGATTGAAAAATCCTAGGAAAAGAAGCTTGCAAGTCACCCAACTGTCCTAAACCAAGTAAAAAGTTGAAAAAACTGAAAATTTAACAATTCTTAGATCTGTAGGAGAAGGGAAGTCATAGGGCAACCTGCTGACCCCAAAATTGGGGAGACAGAAGGGCAGACCCGGAGAATCATAATTTACCCGAGTAGAATCACAAGCAGGTACTTCCATGGTCACCACCACTCCTGGGGTAGAAAAATCTTAGCTGTAATTGATCAATTGCTTGAGGCTCAGTGTGGACAACTCTGAAAGTCAAAAACTCCAGGGAGACTCTGTCACAGATGGGTCCGTGCACTTTCGTGAGTTTTACTTTTAGGAGCGTGACCTGGGTCTCCCAGTGAATATCCGAGAAGAATTAGCTAGTGCTTCTAGTGCTTCTAGCAAAGGGAGGGGAAAGGGAGCCATTCTGAAGGCACTCCATTCTTCTTAACAAGGTCTGCCCTCAGTAGAAGCTAGTTAACTAGAGCCTAATTAGCTGGGGTTTTATCAGAGCCTAAGCTGACCTGGATGAAGGAAAATCACCAACACCAGCCACCTCTAGCTGCCCACATAGAAAAGAAATACCTAACACTAGCCCACTTTAGCCATTCTGTCCCACCTATGGAAGTGAAGACTGAGAAGCAGTTATGAAGTTCACAGTCCAGAGCCACAGGCTCACTGAAAGACTGAGACCTAATCATAGAACTCTAGCACACTTATCCCCACCCCTCCCTGCACCTTACTATCATATGACTAGAGTCCTACTTACAGAAGTTTCTTTTACCCAGCACATCATGTGCAGCTACGAAGAAAAATCACAAGGCCTACCAGAGGGCAAAAAACCCCACAGTATTAAGTGACAAAGCAACCATCAGAACTACACTCATATATGGCAGGATGTTGGAACTATCAGATGGTGAATTGAAAACAACTATGATTAACATGCTAAGAGATCTAATGGATAAAGTGGAACAGCATGCAAAAACAAATGGGTAATGTATGCAGGTGGGAAATTCTAAGAACCAATATAAAATGTTAGAGATCAAAAACACTGTAACAGAAATTAAGAACAACTTTGGTAAGTTTATTAGTAGACTGGACATGGCCTAGGAAAGAATTTCTCAGTGTGAGGGGGTTTCTTAATAGAAAACTCTAAATTTAAAAAGCGAAGAGAGAAGACTGAAAGAATCAGAATATCCAAGAACTGTGAGACAACTACCAAAGTTGTAACATACATGGAATAGGAATGCCAGAAGAATAAGAAAGAAAGGAGCAAAAGAAATATTAGAAACAATAATGACTGAGAATTACTCCTAAATTAATGTCAAACAAGAAACTACAGGTTTAGGAAGCTCAAGCAGAACAAATGCCAAAAAATACACCTAAGCATATTATTAAAACTACAGAAAATCAAATATTTTTAAAAAATCCTGAAAGAAGATATATATACTCACAGAAAAACAAAAGTAAGAATTTTATCCAACTTTTACTCAGAAACCATGCAAGCAAGAAAAGAGTGAAGTGAAATGTTTAGAGTGTTAAGAGAGAACAAAACCCACCAACCTAGAATTTTGTGCCCTGTGAAACTGTCCTTCAAAAGTGCAGAAGAAACAGGAGTTTCTCAGACAAACAGAAAGGGAAGGAATTTTTTTGCCTGTAGACTTGCCTTGAAAGAAATGTTAAAAGAAATTGTTTAGGGAGAAGGAAAATGATAGAGGTATAAAGATTAGATTTATATAAAGAAAGGAATAGCATGAAATAAAGAATAAATGAAGGTAAATAGAAATTTTCTTTTACTCTTGTCTGTTAAATCAACTACTCTTAATTGATCAAACATAAAACAATTTGTTAAAAATAATTAATAGCAGTAATGTATTTTATTATGTATGAATATATGTATATATAAATATGTGTGTACATATATATATATATATAGCACATACTTGTGTATGCTTATCTATAAGTGAAATAGAAGCCAACAATAAAACAAGGGACAGAAGGAGAAAGGAATTGGGATTATTTTGTTATTATAAGGTATTCATACAACCACACAACCTGTGAAGTGGCATAGTGTTATTTAAAAGTGGACTTGGATTGTTTGTAAATGTATATTGCAAACTCTGGGGCAAACCACTAAAAAAAGAAGTATCACTGATATCCTAAGAAAGGAGAGAAAACGGAATAATATAAAATGCTTAGTTGAAGCCACAAAAGGCATAACAGAGTGGAAGATAAAATCAGAAAATAAAGAACACAGGCAGCAAATATAAAATAGTAACAAATACAGTAGATATTAACCTAATTATAGCAATAATCATTTTAAACATAAATGGTCTAGGTGCACCAATTTCAAATCAGAGATTGGCAAAATGGACCAAAAAACAAGATTCAAATATGTATTCTATATAAGAAACTCACTGTAAATATAAAGAGAAGCATAGATTAAAAGTAAATGGATTGAGAAAGATATACTATACCAACAACAATTAAAATAAAGTGGGAGTCACTATGTTAATTTCAGATTGAGCAAACTTCAGAGCCTGGGAAGTTATCAGGGATAAAACGTAGCGTTACCTAATGATAAATGGGTAGTTTTCCAAGAAGATATAATAATCTTTAAGGTGCCTGAACCTAACAATAGAAGATCAAACTATCTGAGACAAAAACTGATAGAACTGTAAGGAAAAAATGGACAAACCCACTACTTTTTAGTTGGAAACTTCAACACCCATTCTATCAGAAATGGACAGATCCAACAGGCAGAAAATCAGTAAGGGCATAGTTGAGCTCAACAACACCATCTATCAATTGCATATAATTAACATTTATAGATTACATCATCCAACCAAAGCAAAATACACATTTTTCTCAAACTCACATGGAACATTCACCAAGATGGACCACATCCTGGACGATAAAACATACCTTAACATATTTAAAAAATAGAAATTATGCAATGTCTGCTCTCACAGCGTAATGAAATTAACCTAGAAAATAACAAAATACTTGATGATTAAACAAGAATCCAAATATTGCTAAGAACTCTTAAGAGAAATTTAAAAATATTTTAATTAAATGAAAATGAAAACAACTCATTAAAATTTGCAGAATGCAATGAAAGCAGTGCTTAGAGGGACATTTATAGCATTCAATAGGTCTATTAGAAAAGAAGAATAATCTAAGATAAATCATCTAAATTCCCACCTTAGGATATTAGATAAAGAAGGGCAAATTGAATCCAAAGTAAGCAAAGAAAAGAACTAATAAGAATTAGAGCAGAAATCAGTGAAATTGAAAATAGGAAATCAATAGAGAAATTCAACAACGCCATTCTTTGAAAAAATAAATAAAATCAGTGAGTCTCTTGTAAACCTAACTAAAAGACCGAGAGAGAGAGAAATATTATAAATAAAAAGGGAACATCACTACAGATCCCACTGATATTAAAGGATAAGCAAGAAATTTTATTATATTTATTTACTTATATACATATATAATTATATATTAATTATATATAGTATTTATTATATTATTATGTTATGAACAAATCTATGCCTGCAAATTTGATAACCTAAATGAAATGGACCAATACCTTAAAAGACAAAATCTACCAAAACTTACACAAGATAGACAGTCAAGTAGACCTATATCTATTGAATAAATTGAATCGATAATTAAAACAATTTCAAAACAGAAATCACCAGTCCCAGATGGGTTCACTAGTGTATTTTACCAATATTTAAGACAGAAATTATACCAATTATCTACAATCTCTTTCAGAAGATAGAAGCAGATAAAATGTTTTCTACTTTGTTCTGTGAGGCCAGCATTACCCTAATAACAAAATCAGATAAAGACATTACGAGAAAACTAGAGACCAATATTTCTCATGCACATAGATGCAAAAATCCTCAATAAAATATTAGAAAGTCAAATCCAACGAAGTATAAAAAGAATTAAACACCACTACCAAGTGGGATTTATCCCAAGTATTTAAGGCTAGTTTAACATTTGAAAATTGACTGATGTAATCCATCATGTGAACAGGTTAAAGAAGGAAAATTACATTGTATCAATAGATTTAGGACAAACATCTGACATATTCCAACAGTGATTTATAGTGAAAACACTTTCAGTAAACTAGAAAGAGAGGGGAGCTTTCTTAACTTGATAAAAAGAATCTATAAAAACCCCGTAGCCAAAATTTTTCTTAATGGTGAGAAACTAGAAACTTTCCTGTTAAGAACAGGAACAAACAATCATGCCCCCTCTCACCACTCCTTTTCAACGTTGTACTAAAATTCCTAGCTAATGCAATAGGATAAGAAAAGGAATAAATGTATACTGATTAAGAAGGAAGAATAAAAGTCTCTTTGTTCACAAATGACATGATCATCTATGTAGAAAACCAAAAAGAACTGATGAGAAAAACAAAAAGGATTGATTAAAAAAAACAAAAACGATTCCCCAAAACTTCTGATATTAATAAAATATATTAAGGTTGCAGGATGCAAGGTTAATATACAAAGGTAAATTGTTCTCTTATATATAAGTAATGAATGAGTACAATTTGAAATTAAAAATACAATACTATCTACATTGGTATAAATCTAACAAAATACATGCAAGATCTATATGAGGAAAACTACAAAATGCTGACAAAAGACATCAAAAAAGAACTAAATAAATGGAAATCTGTTCCCTGTTCATGGATAGGAAGACTCAATATTGTCAAGATGTCAGTATTTCCCAACTTGATCTATAGATTGAGTACAACCCAAATCAAAATTATAGCAACTTATTTTGTAGATATCAGCAAGCTGTGTCTAAAATTTGTGTGTCAATGCAAAACACCCAGAGTAGCCAATACGATATTGAAGGAAAAGAAGAAAGTTGGAAGACTGAAACTGTCTGACTTCCAGACTTACTATAAGCTACAGTAATCAAGAGACCCTGTGATATTATTAAAAGAATAGAAAATTAGGTCAATGGAACAGAGTAAAGAACCTAGAAACAGACCCACATAAATATAGTCAACTAATCTTTGACATAGGAGTGAAGGCAACACAATGGAGAAAAGATGTATTTTCAGCAGATCGTGGTAGAACAACTGGACATCTGCATGCAAAAAAGTGAGTCTTGATACAGACCTTATACTCTTTGCAAAAATTAACCCAGAATGTATTACATACCAAAGTGTAAAAAGGAAAGCTATAAAACACCTAAAAGATAACATATAGGAGGAAAGTGCCCTTGGGTTTGGCAGCAACTTTTTAGATATGACACCAAAGGCACGATTCATGAAAGAAATAATTGATAGGCTCAGTTTTATTAAAATTAAAAATTTTGGGTCTCTGAAAAACATTGTCAAGAGAATTAAAAGACAAGCCACAGACTGGGAGAAAATATTTGCAATAGACACATCTGATAAAGAATTATTATCCAAAATATACAAAGAACTTTAAAACGCAACAATAAAATAACAAACAACCCCATTCAGATGTGGGCCAGGAACTGGGCCTGTGACTTATGCTGGTAATCCCAGTGACCCAGAAAACTCAGGCAGAAGGATTGCTTGAGGCCAGAAGTTTGAGACCATCTGGGAAATATAATGAGATCCCGTCTCTAAAAAATTTTTAAAAAATTATTCCAGTGTGATGGTGTGCACCTGTAACCCTAGCTACTCAGGAAGCTGAGGCAGGATCATCTGAGCTCAGGAGTTCAAGGCTGCAGTGAGCCATGATCATGCTACTCTGCACTCTGGCCCGGGCAACAGAGTGAGAACCTGACTCATTTAAAAAAGGGTCAAAGGCCTTAACAGACACCTCACCAAAAAAGACATACTTCTTTGGTGTTTGCCAAAGCGTGGGGTAAATAAGCATATTAAAAGATGTTTCACACCAAAAATTATTAGAGAAAGGCAAATTAAAACAACAATGATATAACACTACACACCTAGTGGAATGGCCAAAACGGAAACACCTGTAATGTCAAATGCTGGTGAGAATATGGAGCAACCAGAACTCTCCTTCATTGATTTTGGGAATGCAAAATAGTACAGACATTTTGGAAGAGAGTTTGATGATTTCTTACCCAACTAAATATACTCTTAAAATACTTACCAGCAACTATGCTCTTTGGTATTTACCTAAAGGAGTTGAAAACTTATGTCTACCACAATACTTACACAGATATATAGCATCTTTATTCATAATTGCCAAAGCATTAAAGGAATCAAAATGTCCTTCAGTAGGTAAATGGATAAACTGTGGTATGCCCAGAAAGGGGAATATTATTCAGCAGTAAAAAGAAATGAGCTGTCAGGTCATGAAATGTCATGGAAGAAACTTAAGTGCATATTACTAAGTAAAAGAAGCCAATCTGAAAAGGCTACATACTGTATGATTCCAACTACATGACACTCTGGAAATGTCAAGACTATGGAGACAGTAAAAGAAAAAAAAAAAAAATCAGTGATTGCTGGGAATTAGGGGAAAGTAAGGGATGAATAGGCAGTGCACAGAGGATTTTGAGGGCAGTGAAACTATGTGGTATGATACTATAATGGTGGATACATGTCATACATTTGTCCAGATCCCTAAAATATAGAACTCCAAAAGTGAACCCTAATGTAGACGATGGTCTTTGGGTGGTAATGGTATTTTAATATAGGTTCATCAGTCGTAACAAATATACATTCTGGTGGGGGGATGTGGATAATGGGGCGAGGGGGTATGCATGGGGTAGGGGATACATGGGAAATCTCTGTACCCTTTGATCAGTTTTGCTGTGAAGCTAACACTGCTTGTAAAAGATAAAGTCTGTTAATTTAAGAAGTGCTTTCAAGTCTCATTTGTGTGGAGTGGGTGGATGTTACCCAACTTTAAGGCGATGTTTAGCTAGGAAGTCAGACACAGGCATTAGAATCTGCAGATAATTTAATTCCAAATTTCTAATGTGTAGTTTTCATTTCTAATGTGCAGTTCTGTATTTGGGTTTGTGCATGTATGTAAACTGTTGAACTAAATTGAGGAGGAACTTGTTAAACCTAAACAGTGAGCCAGTTTGTCTCTGCATGCAACATCATAGTCACTTTCACCAGCCAAAGCCGCCTCCAAAATTTTCTGCTAGTCAGAGCAAGTCTTCATATTCAATTACTTGTCAGTATCTCCACCTCATTTGGAAGTCAGGGTTCAAAGCCAGGTTTTAGGCATTTATTTCATTTGAAGTTTCTAGATGACATTTCTAATGGCTTGCCAGAATTTTGTGGCTTTGATTTCCCTAGTCCTAAATCCAGGCAGCTCTGGTGTGACTTAAAATATGGACCTTTGGGATGATACTGCTTTGCAAAATAAAGGAAAAAAAGAGATGAGTGGAACAAGAAATGTAAAAGAAGAAAAGGTTGGGGAGAGCAAATAGACTAAGAAATGAATGAAGAAAAGGGACTAGAAGGTAGAAAGTACAACTAGAAGATAGAAAGTGAACATGTTTTTGGTTTGCAATGTTTTAAATTAATCTATTATATATTATATTTCTATAATATATCTGTATGTAATATATATATTTATAAGATCAATATAATATATAGAATTTTTAAAGACAAAGGCTGATTTCTCAGAATGTTAGTAAGAAATCATTCAAACAAGGCAAGTAACACAGCTCAAAATTATTATTTATAAAATCCCAAAATATAAAAGTCAGACAGGAAAATGAGAATAGAGAATTTTTTCACTGGTCCTACTGATAATAATTAAAGGTATAGTCAAGTCAGTTAAATACTCTATTACCTGTCATACATAAATCAAATGTCTATTTAGGTTTTCTCTTTTATTTTAGTTTACATTTCTCCATGTCATGTTTTATATTGAACTAATACCTGTAAGTGTAGCTATTCAGCATGCTTCCTTGAATTGAGTAGTTAAGAAAAAGATGAAAGTGGATGCCAACAAATTTATTAAAATTTTGGCCTTAAAATAATCATTTTAAAATTTTAATCAATATTTGTTATTTTTTTCCTTGAGATTCTTCCATGGAAAAATTACTAATTAATTTACCCATTGTCATTTCAAATTAATTTCTCCACCTAAAACATATTATTATAATTAGAGCAAAAAGATTGGTTAGAGTTAAGGGTTAACTGTTACACTGTCTAATAATAGAACTGTGTAAAAGATGACATTCATTCTTTGTTATCCAATTTCTGTATGCATATGCACTAGTAGGTACATGGTTTATGTTAGTCTGGTTAGTCAGACACAGAAATATGGTTACAATCATTTAATAAACATTTGTATGTGGAAGCTCTGCATTGGTTTTTATACAGTGAAATCCATTTCCATTGCCAATTGCTAAATTTTCAGTATAAAACTGCTGAATGTATAATTTAGCTTGACAAATAGTTGATCCATTCCCCCCCAAACTTTATAATTTCTAAAATTCAGCTTTTTTAAAAAAAAAAACAATTAAAAGTTCAATTTTAAGCATCATGCTACGTAGGGTTTGAAGTTTAGCAGCATTAGAATTACTGGACAAATAGATTTTCCATTATCTACTTTCTTCTATATTGAAATTCGACTTGCCTATGGTTCGTGAGCTAACATCTAAGAAGTGAAAATGATTTGAGGTAAAGTCTTTACTTTGACAAATGTATAGCTCTTTTGAATAAAACCCTACTAGATATCACTCTTAAGTAGGATTAACTACAAGTTTCTTCATGGACATGAGGCAAGGGATTCATTAAAATTGACATTTCAAACACCCTGTCTGACAGATGAGAGTGAAATTAGAGTGGCAGCCTGAACCCTAAGCTCTGAGTGAATATATGAATGGATTTGTCTATAAAGGTTTAAAGATCTACAGGAAGGCACAGTGGCCAATTTCTATTTTGATGCTAAAGGAGAAGGAAAGAAAGAAAGGAAATAAGAGGGTATGGGAAGGAGAAAGCAATTTATCTGATTCCTTCTCTGCATAACACTATTCACAAAAACATTTAATTCTTATTATGTCTTGTTGATTTGAGGTTACTTTCAAAAACCTTTTATTATCTTCCCACCGTGAGCACAGTAAAATGGGTAGTGAGACAAGCAAATATGGTTTCCTGCCTTCCTGGAATTTCAGTAGATTGGGAAATCAATATGCCCATAAATAACGATTATATCTTCTATTGTTCCCATATTTTATGGTACAACATCTCTTGCATGGGGCATGAAAATGGTCAAAAATTGTTTTGGAAAAAAAGAAGAGAAAAAACCGAAGCAAATACTGCGTGAGAATGCCTCCAAAATAGTTGAATGGGTGACCGTGGATGCTAATATCTTCCCTTCTCGTCATGGCAAAGGAAACTGGAAGCTCAGAATGTCAAAGGCTCACAAGTCTAACCCCAGTGGGGATTTCAATAGAATCAGATGAGCTACAAGATTGCAAATTTACTAAGCCTTTCAGAGAACTCTAGAAAGCTTGGTCTTAAAAGAAGACTTCAGTTTAGTTTTCAAAACAAGTATGGCAAATTTATCCTTTCTGACAATCTTTTCTATTTTGGGATCTAAGCCTGCTAAATACATTTACGCTTGGTAGGCATAGTCAACATTGAAACTTACTTCAAATTCAAATTCATTTGCCCAATCTCTGAAATTTGGTAGTTTATCAAATTACCCTTAATTTTTCTCTGTAAGATATTTTTACTACTCAGTGTTTTAGAATACTATGTGTTTATTCATCTCCTTTAAAGATTGATCTCTGTTTTGGGAAGGTGCTAACATATGTGTGTATAGTACCTTTTCAGAATAAATGAACAGGCATTCTCTATCATAATCTTCTAAAATAACATTTAGTAATTTGCGTACTAGAAATATCAAATCAAAGCTCTTTTGTATACCTGAGACCTTTGAGAATTTTCTTCTGATGATAAAGTGAGATTTTTTTTTCATATTGAATGTTCAGAGGAGTGGATAAATTCAAATGTACTTTCAGATTGTGAAACGGCCCAAGCTATTACATAAATGTTTGGGTTGTGCTGGAAATCATATTTTTCCAAAAGGCACCTTCCATTTTAAACTTATGTGCTCTTTAAGGGGGATTTAATTTATATGTCTCTGATTCATTTACACTTAATTCATGAAAATAACATTTGCTAAGAGGCATTGGGTATGCAATCAGTTTCGTGATCTATACGGATTTTTAAATTTTTTTTTGTCTGAGTTTGGCCAAATCACTAAATTTTTTTTTCTTAATTTTCCAACTCTTGGGAACCTAAAAGATGTAGTAGATTCAAGGCAGTAAGATATATGCTGTGTCCTATCAAACAATTATTTTTCTAAGATTGGGATTACAGGAGAAATTGTTACCTACTAAGAAGTGAACTTTCTAGTGTTGCTAAAACAATTAAGTTATCACAAAATGACTAAAATAGTGCATTGAATGGCAGTGATTCAAAAATGTAGCGGCAAGACTTGGACATTTAGATGTAATATTTCCTTTGCTTTTTACAAACACATATAAACAATCTAGCAGGGCAAATAAAAGAACTAGGCCATTTTTACGAAGAGGCTTGATAAAGCAACACAGATCTGACTGTTCTACTTAGAGTGGTCAAAACTCAAAGGACATATAAAACATAATATTGTTCTGGGAGCATTCTCTAGGGAAAAACAAGTGCTTTTAAAATACTTGAATCAGAGGAAAAAAGATAGCTATGTAGTTCTTTAGTTCATTGGTAATTTCTCCCCTTAGATTTTTGTAAGGTTGCAACATGATAGGTAGATGCATTTTGCCTTTTCTGAAAGGATGAGAACTTTTGTGCTACAAAAATTCAAACTTTATTGTTGTTACCCAAAAGGAGTGAGGGGAACCCTTCTGTGATAAGAGCAAAGAAGTCAGCAGGATTCAATCTATGCAGTGCTTTATGAGCCATGATAAGAAATTTAGATGTCCTTTCAACTGTGGTGGAAGACCATTTTTGTATTTTAGGCAGGGGAATGACATAGTTTGATTTGTGCTTTATAGATCACTGGGCTGCTCTATGGAGAATGGATTGCAGAAACGCAATAATAGAAAAAAGCAGGACCAGGTAGGAGTACCCAGAGTAGTCCAGGAAAGAGATGATGGTGATTTGGCCTACAGTGGTAGAAAAATAGGAGCATATTGATATGATATATTGAAGGAGGAGTACATAGGACTTGCCGACGAATTGCAGAAAAATTAGGTGTGACTCCTTGTCTGGCTTCAGCAACTGGGAGTGTGGTGGTATCACATACTAGGAGGAATAGGTGTGGGTCTGTTTGTTGAGGGTCAACAAATTTATTTTGGTTTCGCCAAGTGGCTGTGTGGCCTATTAAGATGATCATTAGACATCCATGTGTAAATGTCAATCGAAATGTAGATAGTAATAATATGTATAGGCATTCCAAATGGATATGGTTGTTAAAAAGTTTCTTAGAAAAAAGTATCCCCACATGTACTCTCTGCTTACACCCTTTGCATGATTTTAATAAAAACCAGGACAGTTCAAGTAGAAGACATAATCTTATTTGAACGCTTCCTTAAGATACATATGCTTAAAGATTTTCCAGAATCTAGGTGAGGAAGATTAAAATCATCTACTTGATGTTTATTGTTTGTGGTGTTTAGTTTTTTTGTGCTTAAATTAACTGTTCATCGTTTACATGTAATTCATCTCAAAATACCATACTCAATTAATCCTTCTGTCTGGTCATAGAATTCTTTGGGTTTTAATGAGGATAAGTGCTCACTAACACTGCCACATATAAGTGGACTTATTCAAATGGTGTTTGTTTCTGAAAAAAACTATATGAATTACATGGTGATATAAAATATCTTTATATCTCTCTATAAAATGTATAAACATCTCTATATAAAATTGTATATGTAGCCTATATATATATATAATCTGTATATTTACACACATGTATCTCCATTACATCTTATATATTTCTTATACCACTCCCCCCAACGATTTGTGAGTACTATTGTATATTCTCAGCCAATCAGTGCTTTCAATAATTTTTTGAGTTAAGTGCAATGAGTTTTGTTCATTATTCTGGGCCTCTCCTTTTGCCATTTGCTTATGTTCTGGTGAGCAGTTTTGGTTCATAAAACTTGATAAAAGTTACGGTGTTGGACCTACCACAAGATTAGCATTATATCTGTAAAAATGCAATTCTCCTGGAAACTTGTGATACCTTCAAGAGATGGCTTGTTATGCAGATGCAAAGTACAGTAGGCAATAAAAAATTGGTAGATGTGTCCTGACATGAGAAAGTGCTTTGTTCATATAGCTACAGTCTGGAAAGATTTCCCAACTGTTACATGAAATACAGCTAGGAGAATCTATGACTGGGAAAAATGCAACACTTTAGTGACTGTTCTATTATGACACCCTGTAGAGCTGGGTTGCTTGATGTCCCCCCAAAATTGTGTAAATGTTTGTGCACCACCCCCCCAAAAAAACATGTTGAAAACTGAATCACCAATGTGATAGTGTTAGGAGGTAGGGCCTTTGGGATGTTGTTAGATCTAAGGAGAACCTTTATGAATGGGATTAGTGCCCTTATGAAAGAGGATCTGCAGAGCTGCCTTACCTCCTCCACCATCTGAAGACACAATGAGAAGGTGCTATTTATGAGCCAGAAGGTGGGCCCTCACCAGACACTGAATCTGCCAGTGCCTTAATCTTGGACTTTCTAGCCTACAGAACTGTAAAAAATAAATTTCTATTGGTTAAGAGCCACCCAGTTCATGATATTTTGTTACAGCAAATCCGAAAGGGCTAAGACAGTGATATCATTTTCAGGGACATGCCCCTTATGTGAAATGGCGTATTTATTTGCATGCGTATCTTCTGAACTGAGTGAGCATCAAATGAACCAAGAGTAAGCAGACCTGGTAAATAGCTCTCTCATAGAATGGGTCTGAAAAACAGTCTTGTTAGATGTCCAGACTGCCTCATGTTACTCTTATTCAAGCAAGATAATGTGTCAAAGGAGCAGTGCTCAATTTATTTTTATTCCATTGTATTGAAACACAAGTTTAATATTTACTTATGTAACACTTTTTGATGTGGTATTTTCGATGTTCTAGCTAAAACTTTCACATTTTTTTCTACTCATGAAATGTATATGAGAATGCAAGTGCATAATAATAAAATATTATACAGATTTTTTCATTGCAATAGCTTATATTACAAGTGTGCCATTCACAAACTTTGATTCTTTGTAATTAATAATTAATTGCATTGAATACATCTCACAGCTAATGGCTATACTGATGAGTGGTTCTGAAAATCTAAGCATGCAAATCCACACTTTAACCATCCAATATGTGACATCTTCATCTAGAGACAATTCAATTCTAATACTGAACATTTCACAATTCACTCTCCTTAGACCCACAGTACAAATGCATAATTTAATTTGAGGTATTGGAATTCAAATTAACTTGGGCAAATACCATCTAGATACAAAGTTGAATGTTGAATTCATGCTTTTTGTTAGCCAATTTTCCCATGTTCTTAGAAACTAAATGGAATAAATCCAGAACTTTCTCAATCCAGTATTTATGAATCTTTGTATTTAAGATGTATGCCACTTTATCACGTCAAACAAACTTCCCTTACTTCAGGTTTTTAAATATATTGTCTTTTTTTCTACACCAATGCCTCGACTTAGCTTTTCAATTTTATCACTGATATGTCTTTTATTTTCAATGGCCTCAGCTTCAATTTTAAAAGCAAACAGGTGATAGATACAACAATTGATTTATTATTTAATAAAAAGATTTCACTTTAACTGATATGATGGTTTGGCTATTTCAATATCGTATCTTATATCCATGTTAAAATTTATACAGACTTTTCTACTCTGGGTGCTTATTTCTTGATTCCTGCAGCTAACTGGTCAATACAAAGAAATAAAGACACACTTGGAATATTTAAAGCAATTTTTTTACATGTGAGCTGTTTGAAATTTGGAAGTAATCATTGGGGGATATATCATTATTTCCAATACATAGAACAGAGATGAGGCTTCAAGAGGTTAAGTGACATGACTAAGCAATAAAGACAAAGACAGAGATCAAATTCCAGGATTTCTGGCTCCAAATTCAGGACTCTTTCTCTGACATCAAGACGCAGAGCTCATCAATGGGCACACCTTTATGAATATTTCATTACTCTTAGGCTAAATCTGTAGTAAAGATCATCAGGAGGAGGGCATTATTATCTGTTGAGTAATTGGGATCTTTTTCTCAATCATCTGTTTCATCCAAGGAAATTTTAGCCACAAAAATTTAATTTTGAAATGACTTGGTTTAATCTTGTATTTCCAAAGAAATATACGTCCCTCAGAAATCTCATGGTCAGTGTTTGTCTTCTAATCAGGAGTTGTACCAATGTTGCATGAAACAACGCTTTCTTTATGTGAATGCTTGACAGGAAGGATCTTGCGCTAGGACTTGGACAGGTGGAAAAAGGCTACTGGGATTCAATAGCTACCTCTGCCATCAAT